>NC_133216.1:22231291-22908791 GCF_040436345.1 Pagrus major | reverse complement strand
GAAAACCGATATGCTGACGCAGGCGAGGTCGATCATACCAGATCGTATTGTCCTGATTTAGAAACACTTAGACAACTCCCATGCTTCTCCATTAACACCTTTTGTACCATCTGACACCTGAGGATGAGCCGGGGCCCAACAACACCTTGGTGGAATATGGCATTACAAACATCTAAAACCACCACAAAAGATACTGATCAAAATGGTTTTATCAAATAACAGCTGAAAAACATGTTTCATAAGATAAAAACTACTCACCTTTCAGCACGAAGGACGCCACTGAGGTACGGATGATCCCACGGCATGAGCTCCTGTAAAATCACACGGGGAGGATTTTATTTACACGTGATATCAACTTAATTACAAGAAGAAATTAAGCAATTTTAAAACAATTAAAACTGATGAAATACTGATTGAGGGAAGTTACAGTCGAGGACAATTTCCTCTTATGTAAAAAAATAAAAAAATATATATATCACTCACAGCATTACGAGGGTTGAGCTTTTTCTTCATGTTTCTCATCATCTTAAAGTCTTTGGCCGTTCTGTGAGAAAACATACAAACATGTTATGAACTAACTGACTCGAGGCACTCCAGTCTTCACCCACCTATCTCCAGTCAGTGTCAAGGGGGGCACAGCCTATCCCAGCATGCATTTGGCTGAAAGCAGGGAAACACCCTGGACAGGCTCGCACTCATACCTGTGGGTGTTTTAGAGGCTCTGGTCCACCTGGCATATTTTTGGACTGTTTGAGGGATCCCGAGCACACAGAATATGAGTATCAGGCCACTTATGTTCAACTATAAAAGGGAAGTACTGATTTGGTCTTTAACGACACGGAAGTCTTTAAAAAGAATATTAAGCATAAATCAGGTTGTGATTGCAAAACAGAATAATGGATCTGTAAATTTTTTTCACATTTCTGGCAAAAACATTTAAGAGTAGACTTTACCTGTCTGCCAGCTTGTCTGTTAACAACTGAAGGAAACTCATCACCGTCTCTGCAAAGGGTAATAAAAGACAAATTGCAGCATGTAAAACTACCTGAAACTAGTTGCCAAAGGCAGAGAAATAGCAGCGTAGAAAAAATATTTTTGTAGCTTATATTAAACCAGTTAAATGATGATTGTCTGGTTACCAGTTACTGCGAAGCAAATACTGAAATGTATTTCACGCTCTTTCCATCAAGCAACCATTCAGATACAGCACTGACTAATGATAGCCACGATGATACTGAAGCAAGGAGACGTATTAACCTGGTGTTTTGGCCATCGTTCCCTTCATGGCTCTGTGCCCGTACGACTCGTAGCCCACCAATTTGGCCAATTTGTATCTGCACTTCAGCAGCTCTTCCAGACACTCCATCAGATCTGCATTTGGGTAGAGGTAAATCCTGTAGGCAATCTCTCGCACCTACAAGTAGAAGAGAGGCATGATATTTAAAAAGCAGCATATCAACAAAGGTGCAGAACAAGAGCACTCCTAATCAGTGAAAGATCTTTGGATGATCAGATGTAGACAATTAATTCTTAATTTACTCTTACTTTCATGTTGACATTTGTTATGTTTTTTACGGCTGCAACTAACCATTATATTCATTTGTCGATTTCTCTGCCAACTATTTTTGCGATTAACAGTCTACTGAATGTTGAAAAATCATTTTCCCAGAGCTCGAAGTGACGTCTTCAAATTCCTTCTTTTGTCCAACCAACAGTCCAAAACCCAAAGACTCTTCATTTTACTGTCAAACATGACAAAGTTTAATAAGCTGGAATCAGAAAATGTTTGACATTTGACATTTTTGCTTGAAAAATGACTGAATTGTAAATCGATTATCAAAATGGTTGCCAGTTAATATTTTTTCAATCAATCGACTAATCATTGCGACCCTAATATTTTAATATATTGATATTATATTTTGTTTTATATTTGACTGTACACTGACTTTATGCATTGCTGTATCATACTGCTCATAATTAACATGCTAATAATCACATTGGCATTACCATCATAACATCAAGGGTATAATAAATGTGTTAAAATAAATAAAGCCTGTTCTTATAACTGCATAACATATATTTGGACTGTTGTTAGAGCTACTAGCACTGCTTACTGTTCATAAAATGCAGACAGGAGGCTGGAGCTAATATTTTATTAATGAAAATGCTCTTAAATACAATTTATTAGCGTTTTGAAAATGGATCTGTTTACTAATCAGGACAGAATAAGCTACTGTCGTTTTCTGCCTGCTCTTACATCAGCCCTGGGATCTGTTACATGGCAAAGGCGCCACCTGCTGAGCAAAAGGGAGAAATGTTCCAGTAACTACATACCAAGTCATCAGGCGAATCTGCATGTAATCCCCCAACTTGGATGAAGCTTCCTTCACTTGCAAAGTGCAGGTGTAAATGCTCAGGAATCGCAGACCTCGCAATTCTGTTGGGCATGTGAGAACTGGCCAGAAACTCGTTGTTTAGATCCAACAGCTTTACGTGAAGAGCGACTGCCTCTTTCCTCTGCAGGGAGAACGGCAGCAAGTTCAGTAAATATGTCAAAGTACAGTAGAGACATATATTAAAACATGTGTTACTGATGTTGTCTTTATTTATTATTGATATGTGATAACTTGTCTGTTCAAATCCATGTCACAGGTTAGAATGCGAAAAACTTATTATACTTATTACAAGAATTCTTACACTTTTTTTTTTTTTAAACTGAGGTGGCATTTTTCCAGGATAATGTAAATTGTACTGAACTTAAATGTATTGAGCAACCGCACATCATCATCTCACCAGTTTGTCGTCCAGATGAATTCCACTGATTTCAAAGTCGAACAAGAACAACTCTGCCACTCGTCTGTAAAGGCAGAATTACACCGATTAATCATCATCATTACTTATCATCATTAGTTATGGAAAGAGATAAACAATAAATAGTACATCCACAGCTGTATCATCACCTACCATAGAGTCATTTACTAAATAAGATGACAGTAAAATTACCTCGTATCGGGGTCCAGCTGAGCCACAATCTCCGGGTTATCCAGCAGTTTTTTTAGGCTTTGGCAAAGTTCGACATTAGTGTTCAGCCTGAAACAAACAACCAACAAACCCGAACATCTGTCAAGCCCTACTCAAGACGTGTCTCAACTGAAGCATGCAGAAATATGTTGTTTAATGACCAGTTTTAAGTGGTGTAATGCAACAACATGTTTGTTTGTAGAGATCAATCTATGTTTCCTCTTACTTCTCCACAACTGTTCCAATCTCTATGCAGGTCTTCTCTGCAGCCTCACGAAAGTCTGGATCTGGATGTGCTACTTTAACAAAGTCTGCCTGTTGTAGAAATAAAAACGACACTCAACTTACAACTCTACAGAGAACATAAGGAGCACACAATGCAAAATACACGAGTCGGAGGGAGGCAGCACAGGTTCAGGAAACAATGATTGTTAAATGCTGTGGTCAAGAATGCACAAAAACTGTAATAAAAATGTAATGTATTGTCACAGGTATCCTGTCACGCTTACAGCCCATTTGATCAGTTTTTTCTGCAGATGCATGCATCAACGTTATCTAAACTACGTTGAAAACAGACTAATTTCAGAGAGCATCTTTGTGTTGTCATCTCAGTGTGGTATGTTACCACGATCATTGTGAAGGTTGTAAGAGGAACCAGGAAAATTGCTGGTAATAAACAAAAATCATTAGATTATCCCCTTCAATCCGAATCTGAGGTAATGTCATTGCTATAGAACACCTCTGGTAAACAAGAAGACATAAAAGGGATCCTTTGTATAATTTGTAATCAATATAATGGAAAAACAACATTAAAATAGCCCCATGTCGGGAGATTTTTATTAATTTTGCGCATGTACGACTGATGATTTTTGTTTGGTACTTTGTATTGTTTTTACTGCATTTATTATCATCAGGAGACAAAGATTAATTTCATGCCTTAGTGGTAGTGGGACAATAAAGTTCTGCTCTATTCTATTATCTTATCTTTAATGAATTCCACTCTAACACTGGTACACTGCTTTTACCAAGAGACTGGTGCTTATTTACTACTGCTGCATAGAAACTTGCTAAATATTACCCAGTAGCTCAGTGTGTGTGGTATCCATGAAATGATGACAGTTTGGCCAGTTATGATGCAACATTTTGGTACGCTTATGGGTGTTCAACTCACCAGATCAGCCACTTTACACAAACCATCTGAGAGCTGGTCAAAAGACTCGACTGTCTCAACCCCTGGAGGACAAGAACAAGCCTTCTCCAGCAGACGCTCTGTGTTCCTGAGAGCTGCCTTGGTGGCCACCTGGAAGCCTGCAGGACTGTTCAGCTCTGGCACTCCAAACAAACCCTGTAACCAGAGGTCACACGGACTGGGAATGTCATAACATGTTTACCACGAACTGGTGCAATTTCTGTTTACACTGATTCACTAAGGCTGTATGCATGCACTGATGCAGCAGTG
This sequence comes from Pagrus major, assembly GCF_040436345.1. NCBI lineage: Eukaryota > Metazoa > Chordata > Actinopteri > Spariformes > Sparidae > Pagrus > Pagrus major. Next base: position 22,904,311 of record NC_133216.1, on the reverse strand, counting down.
TTATTACTTAAGAGACACATTGAAGAAAGGTACAAACCCCGTTTTTCTCCACCAGGTTCAGCCTCCTGTGAGTTTTGGTGTTGAAAGCAGCTCCAACAGGAGACCATGTTGTGACATTTCTCCGAACATGCGTCCATAAGCTTCTGTGCTTTACGAAGTACAACAACCTTTTACACGCAGACATTTTGTGCCAAATCTGCTCTATGTCCTGTTGGTGTCTACTGAAGCTTGTAGTGTTGACAGTGGCTGACAGAGGACATGCTAAACTTTAGCTTCGTTGTAATACTGTTAGAACTGAAATATAATTGACAAACGTAAATAATATTAATATATCATTACCCTTCCTCTTCAGGGAAAGTAACGGCTTACTGTTTTTGTCATGTGTGAGGCAGCGTACCTGTCAATCCAACAGACTCAACTGCTCACATGTTAGCTCGCTGGTTATCTCTCAAAGCTAAGCGAAATGACTGTAGCCGGTCGTATTTTCGCGAAAAAAATAAGAATAGATATATTGAAGAAGTAATATTCATAACAAACAAAAGGCTGTGTCACCTTGTATATCAGTCGGGACAGTGTTTGATTTTCCACACGCTGCTAATGTGATAAAATAAGACTTAAAAACAAATCCGATCTGTCGAAAGTGCGAGGAGCTACGTAAAACCATAAACCATGACGTGATGACGTCGCACAGATGCGACGGAAGATACTTTTTTTAAAAGCTACTTTTTAAACAGCTGTGAGTAATATGGCTTCAACTGAAGCTGAAAAACGGTAAAATAACAATAAATTAACAATAAATTATCTGGTTTATGCCCATAAACTATTTCCCCCACTTTGTTTTAGTTGAAAAAAGGCAGTTATTAGTCTAAAGTTAGTTAGCAGTGTGGCTTAACTTTTGGTTAATCACAGTCAGAATCAGAAATACTTTATTGATCCCAGAGGGGGAATTGCTTGCGTTACAGCTGCTCCCATTCAAAAGTCTTAGAAAATATGCAGAAAAATAAAAACTATATGTAAGCAAGAATAATAAAATATAAGAAATGTACATCCTACTAGAAATATATATATATATATATATATATATAGTGTAATAAATAATGCTACAGTTGAAATATGGGTTATTGCACATTATTTGTCATAATTATTGCACATTATTTGAGAAACAAAGCGTCCAGAGTCCTCCTATCGACTCCGAGTGTCTGACGCTCAGAGCGAGGACAGTTTGATGGCCACAGCCAGGAATGATTTCCTGTGGCGCTCTGTGATGCATCTTGGTGGGATCAGTCTAGTGCTGAATGTGATTTAGCTAGTGTTAGGTTTTAAGTTGAATTAAAGTCAGTGCCCTTGGTTTTGGCCATCGTCTTTTTGTAACCAACACATTTAGGTTGTTCTGGGCAGCACCAGGTGTTTTCATGTCTTCAAAGTCTGATATTTGAGGTAGTTAAGGTGGTGTAATGTGTCATTACAATCGCCTGTTTGCGTACGCAGATATCTGCAATGGAATAACATAAAACGTTAAAATAACTATGAACATATGATCTTTCTCTTTAGACGACTTGACTTGATTTCACGACTCAAGCCCTGTGAGAAAAATGAGAAAAGGTTCACCTGCATCAGCGCCAAGGAGAAGAATATCTCAGAGTTTCTGTTCAAGACACACCTCGCCGGGCACTTCAAAAAGAAACCTGGCATTCAACCTTGTGCTGGCATTAACATGTCAAAAGCCACCTACTCTACAGCATTGACCAGATTTTTTCCTCAAAAACTGAACCACAACCCTGCAGGAGCAGTTTGTAACACAACTGCCTTGTCACATGTCATTCGCAAAGATATGAGTCCTTACAGTGAGAACAGCAACACCTCTGTCCCATAATTGGGATGAAATCAATGATTTACAGTACACTGGGATCGCACAGTCTGAGGAAGAGCTGGTCTTTAATGTATTATTTGTTGGCTAAGAATTTTATAAGAGCAGGGAGGGTCAAGGCCCATGGTTTTCCTTACAGGTGACAGCACTGCAGAGGACATGCTGATGGGCATGCCATAAGCATGTTGGACAGAGCTACATTGTTTGCTATATGCCAGAGAGGAAAGTTCATTGCACAGCCGTTAACATCAGGCTTCGGAGAGCTCTGCTTTTACCAGTTTGGTTAATTTTATGACAATATGCATTAATTTACTATATTTAACTCTAAAGAAATCTGAAGCAGGCCAATGTGGAGAAGCTAAACAATCAGAGGAAGGGTGGCACATGTCCCATGGGTAGCAGTGCTGGGCCCTGTGAACACCTGGCAGCTGAGATAAGGGCAGAGTTACTTTACAAAGGAATTGGTAGTAAAGTAAAATACAAAGAGACTTTTTTCTGTAAAAAAAAAAAAAAAAAAGTAAGAAAAAACATTTTGCATGCTCCAGAAAGAAGTCTCATGAAAAATCGTCAGTACGAGCTACGGCAGTGTATTAAAGACACAACAGTGAACTTGATGGAGGGTGTAACATCGTTTAATTATATTACCTCATTTTTTAGAATATAAAATTGGTGTCCAGTTTCTGCAGCCGTTGAAGGAATGGGTGGTTTCATCAACAGAATCAGATGCTGTTGCAGAACTGGGAATTGCCAATAACACCTGGCACGCAGAGACAGAAGTGGTGATAGAGGCTTAAGAATCTTAACAAGAAGGTATTCAGCCAAAAGACACTCTTTCATGCAGGTATAACAGAACTACTCTGCTCTTAAAAAATTCTGGATCTTCTTTGTGATCAAGCCATTATTGCTGATTAAACTATAATTGGTATTATTTTCCAGTACTACATCGGGCTGCCGCAGCAGGATTTGCTGAGATGTGCCAAGAGCTGACAGCCATGGTCAGCAGCGACCCATCTTTCACAACCCCAGCAGAGGCTGCGGTGAAGGCCTTTAAAAAAATCAAAGACAATCCATCCAAGATCATCGCAGCTCTCTTTATGTTTGGCCGCCACACAGACGAAGACTTGGCGTCCATTAGATCTAGAGCTATCCACAGGGCTGCCAGGCATGCAGGCCCTGCAGTGGCGAGACGAAGAGTATGGCGCCCCAAGGTCATGACCGGACCTTACCATGTCCACACCCAATCAGCCAAGATGGTCCCTACAACAGCCCCCCATTATCTAGCAATAATGGAATAGAATGTCTTTATTTCTAAGTACATTTTTATATTTACCAGAATTTAGTCCTCTGCATCCTAAATATTTAGGAGTGGTGGGCACCCACAGTGTCTGTGGAGGAGAGCTTTATTCATTCAGTTACCTCATTCCAGCTAATAGCAGGTCACTAATGTGTTGAGCCAACTGAGAAATGCTATAATATGAGGTTTGTTTGCACCTTGAATTTATGGGTGAACTGTTGTGAAAAGGTGCTCTGTAATTACATTTATATAGAAATTCTGTTCAAGATCTGTTTTTAAATTTATTATGTAAGTTATATTCATGAAGGTTTCTTAAAAAGATTCTAGCTATATGCAGTTTCCTTTAGATTTCGTGGGCAGGGTCTGAAAGTACTGATTTGTAGCATGTGTGCACCATTAATTATTAAGGAATTTTCAAAATGTAAATTTGAGACTTTTGATGAGGAGAAATGGTTTCAAACAAGTGAGTCATCTCACTTCCTTTCTCTGTTGAGAGTTGCACATGGGCATCAATCAGGCGGGATATATGGATCGGGAAGCGACAAGCCCTTCACAATAAAGGCAGGTTAATGTCCAAAATCGATTTTTAAAATGATATTTAAGTATAAAGCATGTTTGGATAACTATGAAAGTGTTTCACTGCTACGCCAGAAGAAAAACTGTTCAGGATCATAACATGATAAGCTTATTGTCTTGTCTGTTTTTCATGTTAAAACAAGATATTTTTTGAGTTACTGCACCATACAAAGTTATTACAATAACAATAAAAACTTTTCTTGTTATAATTATATTAGATCAGGTTTTAATGTGAAAAGTTTCATGATATAACTTTATAATTTGTTTTAACATAAAATGTTTCATGTTATTACATGGTAACATATTACTATTAAACATTTTATGTAATATGTGGAATGTTTTATAACAAATTGTCACGTAACAAATATTAAATCGTTAAAAATTAAACTTTTATGCTATGATTATATACTATTTTCTGTTGTAGCATGAATCAGCATCAGTGTAGTAAATGGAATTATTTTTATTATTCATGGATGTAATTGGAACTACACGACTCCCTGTAACAATCTGTCCTAATTTTACAAGATAATTTGGGGACATATGAGTGAAAACTATAGACCTCATGCAGTCCAATTATTAGAATAGCATTAAGTCCACGCTATTCAGTTTTTGTTGACAACACGTGAAGAGTAATGCTTGAGTAAATGATTCGTAACAGAATTATTAACAGATGGACTGTCTTCATGATGTCAATGAAAAGGACTAAGTGAAATACAGAATACACCTTGAAATGATGTCTTTATTAATAGGAGGAATAACTCATTCATTGCACTCCACAACCACATTGCGTTAATAGTTTTCCTGTGAAATCTGTTATTAAAGGTGTAGTACGAAAAACATTAAGCAAAATGTCATAAAGCGACTGTATTTAGAAACCTCCCCATAAACAAAACTAAACCATGTGACTGGCAAAATGTTTTAAGTCAACTCTGAAAAAGAATTTAATACTGAAAGTAGGTAACACAGAACACAGTAAAACGTCTTCCCAATATGAGAAATCACAGTATTTTGCAATAAGTACTTTTGGTTACTTGTACTTGGCAAAAAGGTACCAATTTGTGACATATGGCAAGACAATGCAGTTTAATGTAAAAAAAAAAAAAAAAAAAAGAAAAGAAAGAAAAATAAAAAAAGCTCAAATTTAAATAAACGCTTTGCTACCGACTGATCGCCAAACCTTTCCGACATTCTCAATCACATATTTACATCTAATCACTAGAATACAACACAAACCTAAATTTTAGAAAATGAAATGGTATGGGGAAAATTATTCATATTCGTCCATTTGGCTCATATTAACTCAATACAGTCAAGCATTAAGTGTGTGGATTTACAAAGGAGTGCTGTAGTCAAAAGTCTGAACATGGTTTTGTTGTGTCCCAGTCAGTGTGCTTGGACATCTGCCGACCTGGAATTGTTTCTTGTCCTTACCTTAGCTCAAAAAACAACTGCATGTCTGAGACTACAGTAAACTTAGTTGACCCCTGAGTTTCTAATGCAAAACTAGTGTATGAAATACCTCATTACAGTGTATCTTAGTGCAAGCCAGCAATATGCTTGATTAAACAGAGGTATATTAGATAGCACCCAAGCTGACAAGATTCCCCAGAATGGTTACTCTGCTGGCCGGATCACAACAAGCAGTATGGGAGGTGGTGTTTTGCTCTGTATCCTTGTGAAAACCAGCGGATCAAAATGCTTGAATTTGTATTACATCTATAAACATGTTTTTCATAGAAAATATAAATATCCCTGAATGAAACAGATTCACAGCATTTTCTCTCGAGGACTCCAGTGCTACTACCATAACGTGGCCATCAAGTGTCTTTAGGTCTCCAGTTAACTGTCCGTCTGTAGTTCCAGCAGCTATGTCCTTTATTCGCTGTCGTGATAGATTACCGTACGCTTCCCCCGGTTACGAGTGTTCACGCGCGACTTTCGCTGCGGTTTGCCGTACGACTCGTCGCTGTCCTCCTCCTCTGAGGCAGACGGTCTGCGGCGCTGCCTGAGCTGGCGGCCGGCAGTCCTTTCACCAATCGCAGACCGTCTGTGACTTCTCCTCTTTGGACTGCTGTGGGACCCTGAGCTGGCAAGTGACTTTTCGGAGGCTGAGGACGACTGCTCGCTCTCAGAGTAAGAACTGTGATTGCTGCTGCTGTAGCTTTCCTTCCGTTTGTGTTTTGGCCTCCTCGCGTTCTTCTTCCCGCTCCTGGAACGACCAGCATCTTCCTCCTCGCTGGAATCGGATTGGGAAGAGTTGTCTTCCTCGTTGCTGTTACCATCCGCTTGTTTGGATTCCATTTTGGGACGCTTTGAAGAGCCTGACCGGCTTTTCTTATTGTTCTTGGACACTGGCTCCTTCTCTCCACCCTCCTCCGCATCTTCAGAGTCTGAGGTGTAAATACGTTTTCTCTTGGAAGACAGCTGATTCCTGGCTTCATTTGGAGAGGTTCTCTTAGACTCTCTCTTATTGTTCCCATCTTCCCTCGACGCTGTGGCTGTTCTGTTACCATTCCTCTGTTTACCCTGGCTTGCAGAGGCAGAGTCTTCCTCAGAGTTGTCACTGATGTATTTCTTTTTTGGTAGTGCTCGGAGGTTCAGCCGTCTATTTGACGCGTTGTCTGAATTATCTGACTCTTCATCGGATGAGCCAGTGGAGCGTTTCCTCCTTGATTTTCTCTTGGGTTTGTATTCCTGCTCAGAACTCTCTGAAGCCGAGGTGACACCGAGAGGCCGCTTAGATTTACTCTTGTTTCTCGTTGGCTTCTTTGACTTGGACTCCACCTCAAATTCCTCACTGGAGTGATTGCTTTCTACATCGCGTTCTTCATCTTTTTTCAGTTTTTTCTTGCGTGGGCTGGATCTCTTTGGAGAATCACTGAGTTCCTCGGATTCTGCACCATCCAGTTTATTAGTTGAGGCAGATTTTTGTTTGTCTTGGCTTTTTGACGATGAAACTTTGCTCTTTTTCTTAGAGTCCTTGTGGATGGCTTCTTCCACATTTCTTCCATTTTGGTGTGGGTGTTTCTGAGACCTGTGGTCTTTGTCCTCTTCATCTGAGCTTACAGGAGGTTTGTGTCGTGTGGTCCTGCGTTCAGTGTCCTCTACCTCCTCCTCTTCCTCCTCACTTGTGATCCTCTTTTTCCTGGCTGAAGTGGTTGGCGTGCTTCTGGAGGGTTTCTTAGACACAACCTCCTGTTCTTCCTGTTCCTCCTCCTCCTCCTCCTCTTCTGCTTCTCCAGAACTCTCCTCTGCAGCTTCCTCTTGCTCAGAGTTGCTGTCGGACTTGTGATGTTTTGCACTGTGTCCGTTCACATGGGACAAAGTATCTGCAGGGGAAAGGAGAAAAAAAGGAAGTGATTAGAACAGGAGGAGCAGGGATTCAAGGATCCAACACAGCACAGAGACACAGATCAAGGTTAATTGCTGTTCTATAATGAGAACTAGTGTGCTTTACAGAAGCTCACAGGCAATAACTTAACACATATCCAAAAAACTTTTATAGTCTCACAAAATATATAATTTCAAGCACTTTCAAGGACCTGTGTCTATGTATGCCAATTTTCAAGTCCAAGCAAGTAGGGTTGCAACTATCAATTTCCATCATTGATTAACCTGCCAATTATTTTCCCGATTAATCCCTGAATCTATAAGTCTATTAATAAAGAATGTGAAAAATGCTCATCACAATTTTGCAGAGCTCAAAGCAATGTACAACAACAAACTAAACCTCAAAGACTCCTGATTTATGACAGCATTTTATGACAAAATGACACATTTACATTTAAAAAGCTGTGAAAAGCGAATGTTTGACATTTTTACAAGAAAAATGACAAATGATTAATTGATTATTAAAATAGTTGCCAATTTTCTTTCGATCCACTAATCGATTAATCGACTAATCAGTGCAACTCCATCTAAAAGTGACTGATGAGGACATTTCTCACCATTTCCCTTGGTCTTAGCAGCTTGTCTTTTTGTCTTCTGTTTGTTGGACTTTGTGTCTCCATTCTGCCGATTCTGAGAGGAGGATGAAGCATCACTGTTGTTGCCCTCCTCGTCCTCCTCGTCCTCCTCGTCCTTTGATTCCCCACCTGATTCCTTTGTTTTCCGGGAAGCTAAAAACACAGACAAGGGCAGCACTGAGCCAATAATCTATCTGGTAAGCTACAAGCTATAACATAGAAATGCAAATAAGATTTGTTTTGTATTTGAAGGAAGTAAAGGCACTGTTATAACAGTTACAAGCTCTGACATCAATGTATTTGTGTGTTTTCAGTCAGTGTAAAATTTAGGATTGTATGACAAAAGAATTTAAAAAAGCATTGTTGCCCACCCCGTGTTGAAGGCTCTTCATCAGAATCTGAGCTGCTCTGAATCACCGCCATGCGTTTGCTGGCCCGGACCGTGTGGCGGAGGCGGCTGCTGCTCCTTCTTGGCCTCTCCTCCTCTTCCTCCTCCACCTCAAAGTCTTCATCTGAAGCTTCAAGGAGTTTCATCTTATTCACAGCTGCCCTCGCTGTCTTTCTCTTGAGCGACCTGCGCACCGTTATTTCCTCTTCCTCTTCCCTGTCGGAGCCCTCGGTTGTGGCTCCGTCAGAGTCGTGGTGGTGCCGTCTCTCCCTGCGAGACGACCTGCTGCCGTGACCGTTCACCTCTGCTCTGTCCTCTGGAAACAAAGAAGGATGTTCAACATGTTGTCTGGCGGGTTTTGTGAAAATCTTTGGGCTCGTCAGTGGTGTTACCTGTGCGCTTCCTGTCTGCACCAGTGCTGTTTCTGGTCAGCCGTGTGCTCCTGTTGTTTTTACTCCTGCTTGGGTAGCGACGACCTGAGGAATGGGAGGACATCTCTCCATCCTCTCTATCTTCTCCTTCACTCTCTGATTCCTCCTCTTCGTCATCCTCTTCCTCTTCCTCACTATCGCTCTCTGCAGCTGGCAACAATAACACATCTCCAGTTATGTGGAACATCACACTTTAATGACTTTTTTTTTTCTCATTACAATGCTGACTTTAATGAGGTGCGATATTTAAAAACTGGGTTTTTAACCAGGAAATACTCCTCACCTTTTTTCCTCTGCTTGGCACGTTTGCTTCTTGTAACTCTTGCTTTCTGTCTGAGTTGATGGTGCCTTGATGAACCTGGGCGTTTCTCCTCCTCCGACTCGCTCAGCTCACTCTCACTCTCAGACTCTGAAATAAGACATATTCCCATTACAAATTATTCATTTGGCAGATATTGACATTGAAGTGCAGTCAAACTTGAAAAGGAACTAGAGCTCGATGACATCACGAATTAGAAATGCAACCCCTCCCATATAAACAGCCAGAAATGTGTTAGAGAACTACACTGCAGTTTTCTTTTTTAAGAGGTGAGATGGAAGCTAGCAAGGGGCTGTCGAGGTGAAGTCTGAATAGGTGTTTTTTGCCACAATAAGCTTGTGGCAAAAAAATTCCACTACTGTGGGGAGAGAATAGAGAAGAATTTGTCAAGATTGAAATTGATCAATAAAGTGACATTACAGGCTCTATTTACATCATCACAAGTAATGGAAATCAAATCTAACACTTAATTTACAATAATTGCAGACTTCACAAGTTATTGCACTTCAGGACTCAATTCGATAAATGTTCTTACTAAACAATACCTATCTAGGTTAATTAAACATATTTTGAAAAGCAAAGCTTTAACTATACAACTTCACACCTTAGTTTTGAGTTTTCAAACTCTTATAATACATAGAAGATAAGTGCATCATCACCATGAATACACAATAGGACTGCTGGTAGCAAAGATTTCTACTACTGTCAACTTGTGTTTCCACAAATATTACCCATAACCTTTAGTCCAAGGAACTACTTTTCAAGGAACTAAAAGGTTCCATCAGGCCATTGTTGTCTGTATGTCTGAACACCCATGAAAATTAGGCAAATTAGTCTGCTGACGCATGAAAATACATCAGCTGTTTTTACACAATATACAACAATAAGGACTAGACTTTGCCGTCAGTTCATCCGTCATATTCTTTCTTCTGTAATGCCATGTTCATTTACCAAAGCACAACAAATTAAAACACAAACTGGTACGCTGATGCAGATTGTTAACAAATGGTGGCTAAAATAAAGCTTGAGCACAGGACCAATAAGAAATGTTTAGTGCTGCAAGGAACACCTCCAAGTTCCTGTACTTTTGGAAAGTACCACTCCCCAAGCAGGGACTTTTTGGGAGGCAACACATTGTCCCCAAAACATCATTTGGATCCTGGGTTTAAATTACCCAGCACACAGTTCATCCAAAGGTTCCTAGTCCCTGTGGTGGAAACACAGCTTATGAGGCAAAGTGTGTTTTGTACCTGGAGTTGATGAAGCAGCTTTGGAGTCGTCCTCGGAGGAGCTGTGACCTGAGCTGCTGCTTCGACTCCTCCTGGCTCTCTCAGGAACAGACACTTTGGCTGAGGTAGATTTGGTCACTGACGTCGACTCCACTTTTTCCTGAGTTTTTACAGCAGCTCTCTTTTGACTTGAGAAAAGAAGAATTTCATCAGACATTAACACGGACGGTAATGTCAAATGTGCCATCAAATATCCCCAAATGCCCTGATCTGCTCTGACTACTTGAACCAATGAAATCAGATAATTGTTTAGCATAAATACTGTATTGGTTCATATCCAGAGACCTATCACTAAGTTAGCAAGACTATTTTAAGCAATGTATGAATCTGTTACCACAGATTCACTAAAGCAAAAAACTTGTTCTTCCTGTTTTCAAGCAGACGAGGTGAGGAAACATAACTCAAACAAACCTTGATGTGGCGGAGGGTTGATCCTGCTGCTGCATTTTCTTGCGGAACCTCTGACTGCGGCGGAGCCTGTCGCTGCTCTTTACTGCAGTTTTGTATTCTGATATGATTGTTCTGATTTGCTCCTCGAAGAAGGCTGAGAGCCGCAACGTCATACTGTAAATCTAGAATGGGACAGAAAATGTAAGTCAGAAGAAAGATCCAAATATACTTTAAATGACTTAATATATTAATCCAAAATCTAAACCTACAGCAGATTTTATTATGATCTCCACCTGCAACATTTATCATCTTAAATTACCCTACCTTGGAGCGTTTATTGGGTGTGTAGGCTTTAGCGTTGGCAAATATTAGCCTGGTGTCTTTGCACAGCTCTATGGGGTTTTCATAGCCGTCATTCCCAAGTCTCCTTCTCACTGAGCTAAAGTCCATTGGTGTATCAATGATGTCATGGTAGTCCTGGGAACACACACACACAAGACATAATTGAGACATCATCTTTTCCAAAACACTGGAACACACGAGGCAAATATAACCTGTTGATGTTATTTTGTTAACAGCATGCTGTGGTACATTGTGTTAACTTACTGGATAGTTCTGAGGATCCACAGGCTGTCTGAATGGTTCTGAGTCCTCACACTCAAATATGTAGTTGAGCAGATTCTTGCATTGTTCCTTCCAGGCGTCTCTGTCTGGCAGCACCTCTACAGAGCGCTGCAAATATCGAGGAGATCATCATGACGAGTAGCACATGCTGCTATTGAATCATTGAGAGTCAATCTGCTAACAAATTCTCATCCACCATGTATCAGATTTACAGTATTGATGAACCTAACACATGGTTAAAACCACAAATGTCTGGCAAATCTTTATTTGAATTATTTTTAAACTGTATGTGAACTAATTTTTGTATCTATTTACCTGACGCAGTCTGTGTCCAGAGGATGTTCCTGGTGCTTCTGTATCCTCTTCCTGTAGGAAGAAATCAAATTTAGATTACTTACGTCTATTGCTGTACCAAATGTCTTTTTTTTTTAATTTTTTTTAACATTCAAAGCTTCTCTTAAGGTTTTCGAATGAATCTCATGAAATCGGAATAGATTTTTGGTATTGAAGTTATAGAAATTAATTCATGGCGCCGTTAGATTGCTGCTAGACTGCCCCGTTAATACAGGTGCTGCCTCCCTTCATGTGTGGAAAGTAGGAGAACAGTTTTTTGACTGTAGTGAAACTGTTTTTGAATGCCAACAAATACGATTTGAAGCTGTTGTGAATTTAGGAAATGATTACATCTTTCTTGTAATACATTTTCATTTTTGGGCTTTACAATGCTCTGAAGTTATTGGAAATGTTTGGATCGCACAAATCAGAAACAATCCTACGCAGCCACCACTGAATCTACTTCTACAAACAGTAATATTAGTGTAGCCTGATCTTGATCTGCAAATGTGCAGAAATATCGTGGTTAAACAGAATGAATAGACTGCTGTGCAACATTCAGATTAATTTACAATTTGAATGTCAACTTTCATACACTGATGAAGCTTCAAAATGGTACGGCCCTACTTGAATTAAATCATAAATGGCAACAGTGAAGGTGACTGCAACCAATAATGGAAAACAACATTCCTATTGAGTTGTAACTTCTTACGACCAATTTCGTGTTCCTTGACACAGTCTCTTCTTTTTATCATCAATTGCGCTCTATTATTTGCATGTATTTGCTACTCAAACTAATGTGTAGTAATTTGACAGCAGGATGTGATAAATCAAACAAATATAGTAATTCAGTCAGACTTACCTCATCATCATCATCCATTTCTTCAACAGCATTGTAAATCTCCATAATATCTGTGCAAGCCGGATTACTGGGAAAGTAGGAATAAGGTGTCAATTTAGTGTGCAAGACAATTTATCTGAATTACATTGTTACTGTAATTATCACACAATCTAGTGTGGATTTAATTTTTGGAAGCACGCTTGTTAGAAACAAACGATGAATGAAACGTACTTGACAAATTTCTGGAGGACATTTGTGATGATTTTTGCAGAGTGGGCAATCTTGCTCCTTGGCTCATTGAAAGTGCGGGCGTTATGTGCAATATACCTGACATCCCATATTAATGCTGAGAGGCGCCTGTGGATCAACAGAGGTGGGTTAATACACACAAACTGTACAAAACATCAGATATTTGTTTGTCAGCAGCTAAAGACATTTCAAGGACAGAACTGGGTCAACAGTCAGGAGTGCAAATACTTCATGCTTTGACCTGCTTGCATTATCAGGTGGAAGGAGGAAAGTCTAACAGGACTGACCTGTAGAATCTGTTCATGAGTCGCAGTCTGATGGTGCCCAGGTCAGTGGGATAGGCGATCACAGTGCAGTAGGAGGGATACTGGACTAAGTCCACAGGACCAGAGAAGGGAGCTGTAATCTCTGTAGCAGAAACACAGGGGGAGGTGGGTTAGTATGACTAGGAATAGTTAAAGGAACCTACAGATGTGAACGAATTGTGAAGAGGGAGTGTGTGAGTAAGAGCAAACAAGAGAGAGTTAGAGAATATCTGTTTCTGCACACACACCGACTGTGATGAGCTGTTCGATGCCGACCATGATGCGTTCACACTCCTCGTCCCTGCGCCTCTCCCCCCACTCCCCCTGCAGAGGCTTGTACATCAGCTCGCTCATCTCATCTGCCGTCACAGGGATACCACCTCCTTCTGTCTCTGGCTGCTCGGCTGCACAGCACAGACAAACTTGTTAAATATGTATTAAAACCACATTAACCCCCCTTTGCCAACAGACTCTGAGAACTGTGTCAAGTGTGGATGTGACAGCAATAAAATAGTAAAAAGTCTTCATTACCATCTTCTGGAATAGGCTCCACATCCCAAGGACTCAGTTTCTCTGTTTCCCCATTGTCCCATCTGGTGATAGAAAGCACAAAAACAAGTGTTGTCAAAGTCAGCCATTACGCTTGCGTCAGTTAAACCTGTTTAACCAATCATACGTGTGACACTGTAATGCCTCTTAATAACCACTAGGGGTCAGACAGTAGGCTATACTGTAGCCTGTTTTAAGTACATCTAAATAAACTGAAGAATGAAGAGTGAACATCGAACGTCAAACACAGTTTTGGGAAAGAAAATGTTAACATAGACTTGTATTTACTACTCGTCTCGAGAGGCGGACACCCCTACAGTGTCCGTCACAAGTTTCACTTCACTTACTCACTCAAGGCAATGCGTCAAATTATTGACAGTATGACAAGCAATATTTCCAAGGAACTATCCAATATTTGATATTGGTCCTGATGCCTCAACTACAGTATCCCCTGCTAATCCTTTCATGACAACATGACAATGTGATGTTTCCCACCTGACTTTGAAGCACTGGAAGAGACTGTCAGCGTACTCCGGCTGGTAGGGCTCCTGGCAGACGATGGTCCCAAACCACCAAGCATCGTCTATCACTGAGCGGAACCTGTCATCTGCACAGGAGGTGATGTTAAATTTAGGAGAAGCAAATAAAATCAACAGTATCTATTTAGTGTAAGAGGCTGCACTGATGAATGGTTTGAAAGAGGACTATGAGAATCGGGTCTATTGCCAAGTAGGTTTTCACATGGAAGAAATTTGCCTTAGGATATTTGTGCATGACAATAAACATAGTAAGAGAAAAGAAAAAACAAGTAATGCAGAAGCCAAGAATATTAACCAGTTATAGCCTCACTGAGATTAAAATCTCTTTTTCAAGAGTGACCAGGCCAAGTATAAAATTAGAATTTACAATTAAAAATATGAAAAATATATTAAAATACGTAAAATACATCCGTTTTTAAAATTAAAAGAGCTGTGCAGTTTGTGCAGGAATGCGCCAAATACTGACCAACAAGTGTGCAAACAAAACTTCTCGAATTGGTGCCTCAACTTAGCAATGCAAAAAGGAAATCCTCACAGTGAAAAAGAGTATTTATTGGTTCTCTAAAATGTTGACAAAGTGAAAGTTGTTTGCTACGAGACCACCTTTATTCTGTGTAGATTTAGATTTTCAAATGATGAAACAGATCCATGGATAATGTTACTTGGCCTCAAACGAAGAAATAATATCTAACACGGTGCACAAACTTACTTGGTTGCCAGTTTCTTCGAAGTGCCTCATCATAACTTTGCCTCAGAATGAGGAAATCAATCACATCTGGCATGTCGTGATACCTGTTCAAGAAATCAGCGCCACTTTAATGAGGAAGAACACAAAGAGTTGTCTGTGTAAAACTACCTGATGCTGAAATATTCTGATGAATACGCATCATTAAATAAACAGCAAGACCAGCATGTCAAAGCCAAAAATGTATTCATCCTCAAAATTCTGTTATGATTGACCTTGTTGATATCAACCCAACGTTCATACACTGTATGTACTGTGCATTCACTCAAAATAAGACTCTTTCATGTTGGGTAGCTAAAGGAAGTGAGAAATGCACCAATATTGAGTGCGTTTCTCAATAGAGGGCAAGTAAAGGAAGCAGAGCTGCTTACTTGACAGAAAACGACTTGTCTGTGATTTTGCCAGTGCCGTGGTCGATGAGAGTCAGCTTCAGACAGCAGAGTGTTGGAGGGCAGACTTCATACTTGATCCCAGTGATCTTCACAAACTCTTGGTCCTATGAAATACACATTTCATTTTGATTAACACATTTGAAAACATTTACAGTAAAAATATGTTTTCAGTTTTTTTTGCCAACACATCACATCACAAAGTCTGTGAGGATTTTATAGATTATGTTCAACTTCGTTACAATTCAGTGTATTTTTCCAAACCCTTTTACCAAGAACATCTTATTATCTTTTCATTTGTCCTAGTCTTACCCGTAGCTGCATTTTCTTCCAGGGCTGTTTGTCTAAGTTGATGGGGTACAGTTCACCCCGGCTCACGGCCTCGACGTACGCCTCGTGTCCCTGTCGGAAGTAGATCACCTGACAGACAGAAGAGTCAGAGCTTAGAAGGCAACTTCTTTTTATAGATAAATGGATAGATATCAAGTCAAATAAAATATAAAGTATTATTTTTGGTGGAGGATGAATTGAGGAGTTTCACAGCCTGCGGTAAGAAGCTGCTCTGTGGTCTGTTAGCGGATACTTCTGTACTGCTTGCCAGACGGCAGCGGAATGTTGCCGGAGTGGGTGTCTTTTAGTAGGATCATCACGATGCTTTGCCAAAAGTATTGAGACTACATCTACATAGCTGCATCCATACTGTCAATATTTCTAGATAAATTATTCCCTTCTAGTCTTTACAATTTTGCAGCCTAAGAGATTTAAAGGAACTCATCAATTTCAAATGTTCTTACAGAAATTTTGCACATATTTCTAGATTATTTTTTACATTTTCTCTGCTTGTGTTTCTCTGCTCTGCTGCAGCACTGACCTCACGTCTCTTGAGGAAGAACTGAGTTTGATCTTGTGGCATTAAGAGCATACTTTACTACAACAAAGTTAAATACAAAGATCTTTAAACAAGCTGAAAAAATGTTTTCTCATGGCCGTGTAAAGTACCTGTCCTGATGTCTAATGCACATACCTCATCGCCCATTTGAGGAACAAAAGGAGACTTCCTGGGAATGACATCAGTAATCCATGGTGAAGGTCTGAACTCGTTGGAGACTTCTCTGTTGATGGATGGTCTGGCCTTTGGACGCTGATTGCAGAGGTAAATCAAGTAAATGTGAACCTGTTTTAAGATATATCTAACATATACAGTATGTACTGTATTTGCAAAACTCACCCTGGGTGACTTGTTCTTTGCTTTCTTGGCCTTCTCTTTGCTTTTCTTGGCCGGCTTTTCCTCCTCGTCACTCTGCTGCTTTTCCTCCTCTTCCTCGTTGTCCTCCTCCTCATCTTCAGAGCTGCTGAGTTTGCGCTGCACCCGTTTGCGTGATGACAAGGGGGTGGAGGGCTGCAGGTTGATGCCAGCGTCTGCCGTCCAGTCTGAGTACTCGCTGGATGTGTGACTGTCCAATCAAAACCAATTATGACTTTAAGTTACATATGTGCAAACACACAACACAAAAGTTAATCAAATAACTTGTTTTAACCTGCTTGGGGTACCAGATGTGTGGGGGATTGCCACCTAAGACAACACATAGGAGCAACAAAAAGTTTGAACATGAAAGTCAAGATTTTCTGTCTATATCATAACTTTGGTGATTTGGGAAAACCCCTTTTATCTGGTACTCTAAACAAGTTAAAACTAATTTGAAGAATGACTCCCCAGTAGCGTGCGATAATTACAAAAACTTTATACCTCGAGCTGTCACTATTCCACTCTTCCTCATCATTGGATGAATCCAGTTCGCTGCCGTCCAGTTCATTGTCCTGAACAGATTAAAAACAACAGGAACTTGCTGAAAATCTCCCCAAAAATACATAAACATAAATAAATAACAATAAAAACTACAGGTGCTTGTAAATGTCACACCACAGTCACGGCAAAGTGGAGAATGTGATACCTCAGTGTGTCCATCTGAGCTTGCAGTCTCCTCTCCCTCTTCACATGACAAGTCCATGAATTCCAGCCCGTCGCTGTGACCGTGTGCTCGCTTCGAAGTGGGAGGTTCATCATCTGAATCATCCTGAGGGGACAGATGGGACTGACTCAACACGAGCGCAAAGATTTGTACAGAAATTGTTGTGAACAACAAATGAAAAAAAGCAGAAAAATGCTGACAATTATTTCAATGTAAAAAAAACAAAAAAAAAACACATTCCTACAGAGTGCATATGGAATTTGTCTTCATACCAACCAACACAACATTTTTAATGACTAAATCATTTCATCCAAATTGCAGACAGAATAGTTCCTACACAGGTGAAGGTAAAATAAACCTACTCGACAGCTGCTGTAGATAATGCGTCTCTTCTTTGCATTGTACAACGCCATCTCCTCGTCTCCTTTGGCTGTTCGAATGTCCTCCTGGTCCCTGAAAACAAATTTACATAACGTCTGAAATCTAAAAGGAACAGTAAGACACACTTGAGTCATAAGCACCTGTTACTTTTCTGTTAATGTCAATCAATACATTTTCAATGCCGACCATCTAAAGATACTGTACAAGTAAATTACTGATACTGGACTTTTATTCTGTTGTTAATATGAAGGTAACCAGGTTACATCCATATTCCCCGTCTTTAGCAGTGGACAGTAAAGCTAACATCCTAAGTCTCTACCTGTAGGTGCTGGTTGCCAGTTCAGGCACCACCACCCTGCGTCTCCAGGCCTGCAGGTCTCTCTCGGTGGCCATCTGGCTGCGAGGTGCATTCTGATGCATCTGACGGACGCCCTCCACCTGTCCGCTGCGGCGCAGACCAACATTAGGGGGCGACTGCACGTCTGCTCGTTCATTTACAGACACTGATGAGGGTAAGAGAATAAATATTAACCTTCAATACAGGATATCACACAGCTAGCCTCCAACAGCTCAATGAAGCAATACATCAGCTAAAGCAATCCAATACACTGGTGGTGTATTGATACCTCTGCGTGGTGTGCTTGGTGCGGGTGCCAAGGCTGGGCCCTGTGCCTCAGCTGCTCCTGCCCCAGCCCCAGCCCCAGGCCTTGCCACGGCCCCAGTCTGGCTCTGCCGGGCCTGCTGCTCCTGGAGATTTCTGATTGCCTCATCCAGGAGGCTGCTGCGTCTGACTGTGACCTCCTCGTGCTCTGCAGTCTGCTGGCTGATCACCTGCTCCACCACCTCGCCATCACCTGAAAATGTCATCAAACAGGGAGAACAAGAGCATTAGTGGGGCTTGTCTAACTCTTACTGTTGGCTAGTTAGAAAAAGATCAAGCTCGTCATTGTAGCAGGGAAGATAAGGTTCAGATGTTCCTAAATTAAGTTGGCTGTTAAAGCAGAGAAATTGAATAAATGAGTCATGTATTAAATAAAACATTCTTCTCTCTAGCAAAGGCTGATTATGGTCAGATTAAGGGCCTGCATGTGGTGGGTTTTATTCTTACTGGTGGCTACGTATCCCAGCTGCGGAACCAGGTGTTCAGCAGCAATGTTCTCCCGACCTGGGACAAGACGCTGGTACCTGAAAACCGAGTAAAACATTTTTAACCAAGATATTTTAAATAAAACACAGCAGACTGTAACTAGCTTTAAGTCAAACCAACACTAACCTCACTTTGAATCATACACATAAAAATTAGATGTAAAACAGGGAAAATATGAATTAAAAGTAACTGCACTACTCTACCCGGTATTGTTTTCCATAGTGGCCTAGGGCATTGAGAACTTGCATGGGCTAATGATTCAAACATTTGACCACTTAGTTAATGATTCAAGACTGTACTGTTGCTGTATAACAGAGAGAAGGTCGTGTCTACCTTGGTGGATGGGGGTTTCCATCCACGTCCACCAAGAAGGGCGGGGGCATGAGATGAGGTGCCTGCTGCGTCTGTTCATCCAGCACAAAGCCGTTGGTGTCCCGGATCAGCGGTCGGTAGTCTGTGTGGAAGAACACCTGGTCTGGAAGCTGTGTGGAGACCAGGAGGAAGGTTAAGATATGGCGTCACCCTGCTGCTTTTGTTGTATTCATGTAACGCGGGATTATTCAGACGCACGCACACTTATTTTTGGATGCATTTTCACACTATACAGCAAGCTTTGAAAGTGTTAGACTTTAATGGCTATAACATTTCCTCAGTCTGTAAACTCAAATGGCTTTACTGTGGTTTTCACTCAGCAACAATTGTTTGTGAAAACGTTTGTATGTGCGTCTATCCTTGCCTTCTCATACGGCTTCGAACTGCCAAAGCCAAAGATGAGCAGATGGCCGTGAGAGTCTGTGCAGGCAAAACGTTGGCCATCCGGGGTGAATTTGCAGTCGAAAACGGCCCCATGACCCTGGCCCTCAATCTGGATGAGAAACACAAAATAACCACATGTACAGAAACGTGTTAGGACACAAACACACAAGTTTTCAACAATATTTCAATACTTGTTCTCAATGTGCGTCCTTGTACGATTTTTTCCTTCCCTGACTTCAAAGTAGTACCAACTTTGGTAGAGCACAATAATTAATGTATTTTTTATATGCTTTCCTATTATGCTCATTTACAGCTCTACCTTTTTATTCTATAATATCTATAAATTTAATATATAATTTATCCAATACTGGCCCACTCTGTGCAAATCTACAATAATTAGACAGTCACACTTAAGTTTCAGTTTGCATCCATGTCCATCCAGAGATACCACATAGCCTATGTAGCGACGACTTCGACAGACTCTAATAAATGATAATAAGTGTTGTTCTTGACGAAAGGGAAGACATCACTATATTGAACGTATGATCCCAGTGGCTAGTTTCGAAAAATCATGCCGTCTTCACTCACAGACTATTTTTACAGAGAAGTACAGAAGACTGAAGACCACTGTGCAACGACAATAGCCTGAAGCTTGATGCTTGTGATGGACCACTGCTGTGCGTTTTATTAGAGTTCATTGAGACAAACAAATAACAAAGCTGATTCTAATAGAACGTGAAGAAGCGACAAATTCTAAAACATGGACATGTTCAACCCGGCAGCACAGAAGATCTTTACAGTCACTACAGTTTCAAGATTAGTGTTACCAGTTCAGTATCAAAATGACAAAATGTGAAATATAGTCACAATCTCCTCTTTGGTTTCTGAGCTATGGTGTTCAATAATGGTCAGAAAATTGTTTTTGCAAACGTTATAATGTCACAGTGAAGCTGACCTTTGAACTTTGAGGAAAAAAATTTCATCACATCACCATTTCATCCAGATATGTGTTAAATTTTGTCATATTTAATGTATGAAAATGGCCTCTGACATTATGTTTTCTGAGGTCACAGTGACTCTAATCAGGTTATCTTTGAGTCCAAGTGGAAATTTGTGCCAAATTTGAAGAAACTCCCTCAAGCTGTTCCTGATAACATACGTTCCCATGGCTATCGTCAGCGCGGAGGCATAAAAGCACTAGAAGACACTGTGTGATGCCTGAAGTTAACTGATGTTTGAGCTACACTGACAAATATGTCTCAACTAAGTCTGTTTTGTTACCATGTTGTTTGCTGCTGTCTTTGTCATGTGCATCATGGAGGGTCTCTAAACAGAGTATGGTTTGTTCATCATGTAAACACCATGTTCTGATATTGCCGAGTGTCAGTGTACCATGTTAAAGTAGTGCTGTGTGTTTGTCCCTCGCTGCAGATCCCAAATGAAGACGTTCCCATCGTGGCCGGCAGACAGGATGATCCGGGGATCAAAGGGGTGCGGCTCCAGGACAAACACCTCGGCCTCATGGCCCTGAAAGCAATGTTCAGATTAGTTTATGAATCTATGAAATAGGTTAAATGAGGTGGTTGTGATATCCACTACGCTCTACGTTTTACCAAGAGGAACAAAGCATGGTGCACAATTACTTTGAGGATATGTAGCAGCTGTCCTGTGTAGGAGTTCCACACTTTGAGGAGATGGTTGTTAACAGCCGTGATGACTGTATTATCATGACGATCCCATGCTACCATGGTGACTTTGGGTTTGAAGTAGCTTTCCTCTTCACTCATTGGTTCAGCACTGACACGGAAAAAAACTCAAATTAGAAAAATGCATGCACTTCATGTGACAAGTTGCAACACTCAAAACATGCTGTCTAACAGTGATACAGTTGATTCATTACTCAACACAAATGACAATAACTTGTTCTTTTTCCCTTTATTTCCTGTTGCAGTATGCATGTTCCTACCCGTTTCCCTGCCACAGTATTGTTCTTTTCTTTTACTTTGCTGAACAAGCTCGTAGTTTCACTTGTGCTTAACTCAAGAAACGCTGGAGATTCTCCTCAAAATCTAAATCTCTAATAATGAACAAACTCGGTGCATTTAGTGTGATCTGCCAACTTGGCACACAGGACCGAACTTAATGCAAATGTATGTACAATGTAATGAAAATGGTGAGACGACATAATCATGAAAAATGTTAATTACTTTGGTTATTAAAGAATACTTGTGAAATGCAGCGACAACGTGATGATGCCTTTAGCAGATGAGCCGATTATAGAAACTGCCAATGTGGCTCCTTTATGGTTTCTCTCAGGGCAGACAGATAAGCTCTGGGTGGTAAACACCATTTATTCTTGCACCCCTGAAAGTATGGGGAGACTGACATTTATATTTCAGTGATGTACTGGTATTGGATCATGTACGATTTTGTATGATTGATGGTGAAGTAAGTGAGATAAGTGAGACCTGAATGTTTGGTGGTTTGATACTGAATAAACTGTCCAGAAGATGCTACAATGTAAAGAACCCAAAATCAGCCACCATGTAATTTTGTACATCAAGCATGTCTGTCTGATGGTAAACGGGGAGTATAAACTTAAGTCAACTTACAGATTAATACAGCACAAGGAAGAAATGTTTAAACTTTTCCTTTTGCGACTCTCAAGTTACCCTACTGAGGTTAAATATACTATGGTTAGTTTTGTGTTGTTTTAGTAGGCATGTCACACTGCAATCATTGTTAATCTGAAAGTCAGCAATAAGGTCAAGATCTTGTCGGACAAAACAAACATGAAGCCAGGCTAGCTAATGTTACTTTGAACGAGTGATTAATGTATTAATACATAAGAAAATTGAATTGAGAAATGTGAATGATTTTTCAATATCCTTGACATCGACGGGCAAAAGTGCTCAGCAGTCTAAGAAATAATGATATTGCATCTTTCTGTATTGAGCTAGAAGTGATGTAAGGTCACAGCCCTCTCACCTGCTTGTGAAGAAGCCATTACGACTTACACAATCTGACATCTGAACAAAGAAAACAGTCGGGTAAATGGATCCCTCAGCTTACATACAGGTACATGCTCTGACAGCTCTTTGATGCGGCCTAGAGAGCAAATGATTGCGCTTAATTTAGCAAATCTCCCAGGTGTTTTTTTTTTTTTTAAACCACCAATGGGAATTTTATTCTTGCATATCCTGTTGCTTATACGGTGTACATCCCTGTCTTAATATTTCTTCTTGAGAACGACACAAAGACTGAAAGCCCATCAAGAGAAAGACTTCACTCGTTGCCACATTCACACTGGTGGACCAACAACAAAGCGCTCCTTACCCTGGAAGAGTGGCAGACATGTTGAGCAAGATGCACCTCCACTGCTGTCGCTGATGGAGCTTCCAGATCCGCGCTGTCCCATCTCGGCTTCCACTCACGAACCTGAGACGGCAACAAACACATTTCACCATCACTGTATGCACTGTTGCGTATAATTCAATGTAGCTACTGTGAGAAATCAATGGTGAGCAAGTACAATGATTTTACTTTACCTTTCACCTGAGTGGCAAAACTGAATGCTGTCAACTTTGTCCTGGAGGGAGAGCAGCAACATGGAGAATGATCAAATCGACAATCCAACTGAAAGTTCAATATGTTCTCTGTCACGGGACATGCTTCACATAAAAGTTTGGCTTTTGATGGAGCTCTCACCGTGTGCTCATGAAGCTCTGATACTTTCTCTGGAGTCCCGCTTCCCACGAAATATATTCTGATGACATCATCTGTACTTCCTGTTGCTAGGAACATCCCACCTGAAAAAAAGGAAGACATAGAAAGTGTTTTTAACAGTTACGTTAATTTTTATATCTGTATTTAGACACTACTCAAAACACATCAAGTAGCATGTGTACAGGTTATGTACACAAACAGCAATAAAATTTAACATATCAGTCTACTTCAAATGATATATTACCTGGACTGAATGATGAGCACACAGTCTGAACTCCTGGCCTCGGTCGCTCTATGAATTTGTGTGGCCGATCACTTTAAGGACAGTAGAGAAAATGTTACATATTAATATAAGTCGCTAGATTTTACCGACAAGCTAAAAGTACATTTAAAGCCTGCAATATTTGGGTAGGTGTTTTTAAACAGATTTAAAGAATGGCCTTGACCATTTGCTGACATCATTGAAAATCTTCTATAGGCGACATTTTTTTTTTTTATGTCAAACCTCATTTGCTGCACATGGCGACCTGTCAATCAAAGTTTTATCTAATATAACAGGCATTCCAACTTCAGGATGACACGAGTGATTACAGTCAGGTCAGATGTTGAGTTAACATTCCTTTGTCAGATAAGGCTCACCTACATACACTCACTTAATGCCCATTTCGTCCAAGTCTGTCTTCATATCGTACAGACACTTTAACTTGGTTGCTTGATATACAACTATATGCTTGCAAGTTCAGTTTATCACAGTAAAGCAGGCTCTTTAAATGCAGCCTTATTAAGGGGCTGTATTACCAGTACAGTAGCAGGTGTTGGAGCAGAAAAAAAACGGTCTACTCCGTTCAGTTTGTCTTCCACCGTTTGCTTAAGGCCTGGAGCAGATTTCCATAAGAAGAGCTGCCATTTCCACCTCTCATTTCCATAACAGCCTACAGCTTAGGATGTTAACTGTTTGTCATAGCTCTGTCTATTCAACTGACACTGAAACAAGTAAAACTGTGTTGTTCAAATATCAGCAGTTTGAACATGCCTTTGAATTCATAATACTGATCTCAATCATTGGCTCATTTGTAAGAGCTTTTCAAAATTAGATTTCTACATTTTTGGCCACATAACAAATTCAATTTTGTATTAATTTGACCATATTGTTTTAAGAGCACTACAACTGAATATTTATGAATTGTCACCATTTCAAACACATGTAAACGGTCACCTAAAGTTGATGTTGTTGACGTCCCACTGCCAGAAGCAGACGGTAGCATCAGTTCCAGTGGACAGCATGTATCGTTTGGAGCCCTTGGCAAACGGTGAGAACTGAAAAAACAAGACGTTCATAGATCAAATACCTGAATTACTCCTACTTAATATTAATAAAAGCAAGACATGCATTCTATATGGAGGGTTAAGTATTAATACGATCCCCTTTGCTGCCCTCACAAATAGTCAGTCATCAGGCAAAAAGTCTCTTTTCTTGAGTACACTAAATGTCTGTTTCAAGTGATGTCATGACATCAGCAGTGACTGACTGGTGTAACACTGGAGCAGATGACTTTTCTCAGTCTTCAGACCACTTGTCCTTATTTAATATTTGGTTTGACAATACTGAAATGGAAAGCAAACAACAGAGTACGGACAGCCATGGTAACAGAGAGGATGTTTCCATCCACGCAGCATCATGTCCATATTGCAATAACTGGTTTTATACTTAGCAGAGGCAAGTTGTCATAGTGATAAAGGGAAGATGCAATGAGGGCTGATAGAAACAGATTCTTTGGATAAAACAAGCCTTTGCCAGAGCTGCAACCACCTCTTCCTCTTGTTTTATTTCAGGCAGTGTCAATGCAGGATAAACATACACTGCCACCCAATGTTTTAAGGCTCTGCTCCATTATAAACAGTACAGTACAGTATATAAAATTAATCCAGAATAAGAAATGCCATCATATGTGGAAGTCACACATGTTCTCAATTATGTTATCTTTTGATACACTTTCAAGTGTAGGACTGCAGACTTTCACAAAAACAATACTTGTAAGATCTACATTCCAACAATACTTAGGTATTGCATAATGGAGGTGGAGAACAATAACAATAAAGTTATCTCACAATGGAATAATGAGAGCTGCATGGCTGGAAATACTCCACTTATAAAATGTTAATTTGCTTCAAAAGCAAAAATATATCTGAAATTGCTTGGTTTTTGCTTCAATTTAGCATGCCCAGAGTGAGGGGAATGACACACATCTCATTCAAATGATGCTAACATATTTTTGTATAGAAAAAGAAACCTGCTCCATTTCATCTTTTAAAAAAGTAGATTACAAGGTCAGAGATCCCTTTACCTGTAGGGAGGTAATGGATCCACTGTGCCCCTGCAGCACAGCCACAGGGGCACAGGTACGAAGGCACCACACGCGGATGGTCTTGTCACAGCTTCCCGCAGCAATTAGCGTGTTCTCGTAATTAACCGCCAAGTCTGTGATCTCTGCAGAGTGTCCTCGCAACGTCGAATGAAGCCTTCCATCAAACGAAGACCAAATCTTCACCAAACAGTCATCTGAGCCCTGACAAAGAAAAATAACAATATTAAGTATGAAGAGTCACAGTCAGGTGAGTGTCAACAAACAAGTGTTCTATATTTAAAATTCTCTGTGTTCCCACTGTGTTAATCAGTGTTATGAAAGCCAAAGAAGAATTAAAACACTGTGATCATAGCACATTAAATCAGGGGGTATCTTTGGGTAATGGGACAAGTTCCATCTTACTGTGAAGATCCTGAGACCGGTGCGATCAAATGCGATACAGTACACTGCAGACAGATGCCCCAGGATCCGCCTATGCAGCCGCATGCGCTCATAGTTGCTGACAGGATTGATGGAGCTGAAGCGTTGTGCTCCCGTCAGCTCTCTCCCTCGAAGGACCTTCACTGTTGATGATAAGATGCCAATCATCAGAATGTAGTGATGTAGTAACATATTATATATATATATATAATATATTTACTCCAATGTGGGCACGAGTGGTGGGGCATTATCATCACGGGATGGATGTAAATATATTAAAAATACAAAAGGTTGTTATTCTAACCAAGCATGTAAGTCTTCCAATAAACCTTGTGCATCTTAACACAGCACCAAATAAAGTCAGGTTTTAGCTCAGCTTGTCCGTCTCAAAATGATTTATCTCTTGTTTTTATAGCCGTCGTGTCACATAAATTTAACGGCATGAAACACAAATGCCATCCTCAATTCAAAAGTGATCTGTAAATAACAACAATATCACTGCCGCTCTGAAGTCTGAAGCATCTGGTTTGTATCTGTTGCTATGGGAAACGACAAAATATCAGAGAAACAAGAACACCATCCATAAGGTTTTTATCTGCTTTGAGTTCTTAGTGTTTGTTTCAAGCATTTAATGGGGCCTATCTGTAGTGCTTGTCTTCTACAAAAGGTAGCTTTCTAAACAGTTGAGTAACCTCAATAGCATTTCTTTAAATAAACAAAAATTCCAAAAGACCTGAATGTGTGTTATTTACCCTGAGGTAGGACAGGTTTTAAATAAAAAACATTGTTGAAAGCAGGCAGAACAAGAACACTGCAGTGCACAGTAGATACATGCTATAACAGTAGGGGCTAACAGGAATCATCAAAAATCCTAAAGAATCGGGTGGGCGAAGTATTGAAAAATACACTAATTTGTGAAAAGCTTTAGATTAAATAATGAGATACGATAAGTACAATTATTATGCTAAAAACAACTAACACTGCAGTGTAACAGACTGCATCAAGGCAACCAATCTGGCTCAGTCATGGCAGCGCACCAAACCGATATGTGTCAACAACAGTCTTACAAAAGAGGAATACACAGTGAACTGGAGTATATATAACCTATTAGTCTTTGAGAATTAAATGAGGATTTTACTTTTCAGTTTTCACATTAACCAATTATTCAAATACATGTCAGCACACACATAACATGCATGGTACATGTGGAGAGGCATTTGAAAAACCTGAAGAGCAATACCATGCTAAGACAGGTACCAATTATGGGCACATCAATTTGTCCATTTCACTTTCTTTTAAAAAAAATAATAAAACGCATAACAGAGGAATATTGAGTGAGGCCAGTCCTACCTAAGGGTAGAGGTTTCTTGCAGTTTGAAGGCCTCTCTGGTGGTCTGCCCCGGTGAAGGGCTGCATATGATGAAGCTTGAAACCGCACGTTGTCGCAGTCTGAAAAGCAAAACAAAAAGTTCACAGAATGATTCAGCTGTGTGATAGAAAAGGAAAGCATCAGTTCTGTTGAAGGCGTAAACCAAAAAACAATCCAAACCTTTATATTCTGCAAGATTCAATATTTCTCAGTGTGAGTGGCCTGTATAATGTCCAAAACATAGTACAGAGAAAAAATACTCTGTCATTCTGCCTCCAGAGATACTCTGAGGCACCTTGAAGATTATGTACCTTTTGCGGTCCTAAGCATTGACTGCTTTCCAGACCCAAGGAGAGAGTGTACCCCTGGGACACATGATGGCACCTCTTTGTCAAGAATTGGTCCAATCTGCCTGCATATCCGTAGCAAATGGTCTGGTGCAATATGTCTGTTGGCTGCGACCTGTCAGGGCAAACAAAGCCTGGGTGGTGACACGGCAATGAATACAGATCACTGCTGAAACAGCTGCTAGGATCAACAAAAAAATCTGGTAATTGATTATGAGACTAAAATGCCAGACAAACTTCTTAAAAAAGATTTGCTGCTCTTCTTTGTTTTACATCATTGTAAAATGACTATGTTTAGGTATTAGGCTGATGGTCAAACAAGATGAGGAATTTGAAGATGTTACCTGGAGATATGATTATGATATTTCACCATTATCTAACATTTTTATGGACTAAACAATGAATCATAAAGATTATCAACAGATGATGAAATAATGAAATCAGTTGTTAGTTGCCATAGTACATATTACATGTATAACATACAGCATATAATGTCTGAATTTTATACATCATCTAATAAGCTTGAAGGACTTTTCTAGGGGCTGCAGCCTGCCTAAACACTTCAGTGGTGATAAATGTCTGAGAGGATAGTTGCTGATTTCATGTGCTTCTCAACTCCTAGTCCAAGAGGCGTGGCTTCTTATGCAAAACGTTTCCTTTTATGGACCAATCACAGCTCAGGTCACATGCAAAATAACGCAGAGACAGCGTCTCTCGGCCTCTGATTGGCCAGTGGAGCCGTCTCGACGTAGCAAGAAGCCGAACATCCCACCCTATCTGCAGTACAACAGTCGGTGCTAAATAATATTAAACCAAATCCAAATAGCATTTTCTGAGCGACCATACGTCGATTCACTTTGAAAATTAAAGTCAGAAGGATCGACTTGTGACCTTGTCAATCCTCCCAACGCACAGAAACCCAACAGTAGTCCCGCAGGAAAAAGAACAAAGACCGTAAACAAGAACAGAGCATGGACACACCACAGTCCCCCTGTCACAAGACAATAACAAGCGCCGACAATGAACTTAACAGATATTTAAATCTCACCACATCTTCAAATGTCCTCGGGTGCTCGTTTCCCAGCCAGTCCAATCTCCCGGGTAAGAGCTGTCGGAAACAGAGTTTGGTAAAAGCGGAGTCACCACGGGAGAAAACAGCAGGCTCACATTAAGCTAGTAAAAAACACCGGGTGATGTCAAACGAGTGAGACGTACAGGGGTATTAAAAGTCGACTGAGTGAGACAAGTTTTATCCCCAGACTCAGTCAACACCGACGGATAGCAGCTAGCACTTAACAAGCAGCAGAGGCAGCGGGGATACACACCTGATATTCCTCTAGTTCACTCGCCAGGACCTGCAGTGGATTAAAAGAGGCGATTCGTTATCAGATGGCCACTAT
The DNA here is from genome assembly GCF_040436345.1 of Pagrus major. NCBI lineage: Eukaryota > Metazoa > Chordata > Actinopteri > Spariformes > Sparidae > Pagrus > Pagrus major. The sequence goes on along the minus strand of NC_133216.1, from coordinate 22,875,336 downwards.
TAACTCTATTATCAACTAGCTAGTCAACTATTTTGAAATACAACACAGTGTGCCAGTCAAGGCACGCCAGCTCACCTCAGCCGCTCTCCGACATGGACCCGTTGTTAGAAAACGAGATATCAAGTAATAGAGCTCTGAAATTGAACAGTGAGGACATTAACCGTGAGAAAAGCAGTTGGGGATTACCAATTAGCATGAGCGATATCGTTGGAAATTAAGCTATCAATTGGGTTTACTTCTGCAGCTTACCCGACTCAAGGAGCGAAATGTTCCGATTTTTGGCCATTGAATCGGCCGTGATTTGGAGAGGTGAAACAAATTTCAGGCTAACTTTATGACTACAGAGAATAGGATATATTTATTTAATTTCGGTTACACAGCTCTGACCCCCTCCACGGTTGCTCCCGCTTTCTATTCAGCCTGTTTGCAGTCGCCATTGGAAGGATGAGGCCTCAGCGATACGACTTACTTCCGCCACAGCGGAGTAACACAGGAAAAAGGGGGTGGGGAGGAGCACTTTCAACAAAAGACAAAAGTGAGCGTTAGCCTGTCGGATAGCAACATTTACATAATTTCACTGTATCGCCAGGCACCCGCACGATTCTAAGCGTACGTCTAAAAGATAAATAAATGAGGAAATATATTATTTTTTAATTACACTGATCGCAGTAATCACACGGCCGCCCCCGTTTTACTGACCAAGGTCGTGAGTTCTGTACATGACGTCATAAAGCAATGGTTGCCAATTTGTTTTACCAATTTCTCTATTGATGAATTTACTTTGTCAGTGTGTACAAAAACAAAACAGTTTCCTTGTGAGGATAATGCACTATAATATCGTGTATATATATGTATATATGTATGTATATATATGTATATATATGTATATGTATATATATGTGTGTGTATATATATATATACACATATATACATATATATAAGTGACATAGTGATATATAAAATGACTAATAAATGAACCTAAAACCTTTTTTCCCTTTGTATGTATATATATATATATATATATATATATATATATATATATATATATATATATATATATATATATATATATATATATACATATATAGATATACCCATACCTATATACATATATCTATACATATACAAAGGGTAAAAAGGTTTCAGGTTCATTTATTAGTCATTTTACAACACCAGGGTTTTGAACGAAACTGAGCTTAGGTCACTTAATGCTACATATGAAAAAAAAATAACAAAACTATTTTATATGGCGGAGTGCAGAGGATGCTGCTGGTGTTACGGCAGCAGATACTACTGTATCTTTTGCCAGATGTTAGCTGTGTCTGGGGTGGTTGTTGTCTTTTAGTATCCTTTGGGCTTTGTACAGACATCTCACTTCACTGGTGTCACTGATGCTTTGTAGCTGGGTACCGATGATGTTCTGGGTGGTTTTAATCACGCCATGTGGAGCCTTCCTGTCCTGCATGAATCATGCCAGTTTGTAATGTCTCCAATCAGGATGCTTTCTATTGCTCAGCAGTAAAAGTTGACCAGAATCTGGCTCACAAATGTAACATTCTTAAGTTTCCATGAGAAGTAGAGCCTTTTCTGTGCTTATTGGATATCCTATAGGTCAGTAGTTCTCAAAGTAGGGTCTGGGGGCCTCCAGAGGTCATTTATTTCTATTAAAAGTTAATCTGTAAGTAACCCAATGACAGAATGTATGACTTTTTTGGTCATGGGTTTGATGATAAAACATCTACAAGCAAAAATCTAATCAAATGGGGGTTCGTGGTCTAACTTGTATCAGTTAAGGGGACCTTGACATGAAATTCTTTTGGACCGGTGCCATAGGTTAGTAAAGCGGTTCCCAAAACTGCAGAAAAAGTATGTCTTTCCTTAAAGGGGCTCTATGTAACAATTTGTAGAAATTTACATTAATTCATTGCTTATTTATTGGCCTTATATGAGCGGACTGTAACATGACGTGAAAAATGAGACCTTCCCAGTCTTTCTCGGCTGTCTATACAAGTCTGAGGTCAATTTGTTGAAGCTATTTAATGCTGCTGGATTGTGGATTTTTTAGTGAAGGACCCCGGTTGGATTTTCAGTAATAGTCCAAAGGATGTGACTTTATGCATGTTCTCAAAGGCCTCGTCTCAGTGCCTCTCTCCGCTCCACTATACAGAGAGCAACAGTTGCTAATTTAGAAATGTTAACAATGTCTGCTAACATAAACTAATGACCGGCTTCAAACACAACACAAAAGTTCCACCGAGCCCCTTTAAGTCAAAGTAGAAATATTGTAGTATAAAAATATTAACTTAAAATAGTTCACTTAGTGAAGTTTGAAGTATCAAAAGGAAAAGTTCTCATTGTAAATATATCATTATGTTTTTATCACTATACGTACACTTGTGATATAGTTCTGCATCATGTCATAAAAACATGTCATGTCTTTTTAGTAAAACGTATCTATTAACTAGAGGAGTGACATAAAAGAAGTGGAGTTAAAAATATAATATTTCTAATGGAGTAGGATTATTGAGAAGCATACAATTTAAATACTCATGTAAAGTACAAATATGTCAAAATTGTAATTGCATTCCACCACTGCGAAGCCGGGAGGTCCACCAGGCAAAGTGCACAACTGCCCCAAGGCCTTAAGGTGTGCCAGTGGCTCTTTTTCCTAATTGGATTACCTGCACATTTGTTTGCAAATTTGCACGGCTTCAGCACAATATCCTCTGGTTCCTGCAATTTTACGCAATCTTGTGGCCCAGTTTCAAAATCTGGTTTGGATTATCATTTTAGTTTATACTGTGCTCACATGGTGCTACCTCCTAAATACACTTGTGTTTTATCAAGTTACCACAAACTGAAAATTTAGGGCCAGGTAGCATTTCAGTATGAGCAGGCCTACTAGTTCCTGGGTTTCTTTGTAAATACAATTAAACATCCAGTTATAGTGTGTTGGGTCCACTATATTTGATAGAAACTCAGGCAACAGCACATTTTGGCCTGGTCCTTCTAACTGGTTCATTTGGCCAAAGATACATTTGCAGAGCTAAATGATGATTAAGGGAATAAACTAGAATGGCACTCAGTAGAGCCCATACCTCCGCAAAGGCCCAACAGTCCCCTCTTGTACTCACTCATAGATACCAGCCACCTAAATACGCTTGATTTTTTTCATCAAGATCCTGAAAGATAACAGGGGTCTATTCTGAGCTGAGACCCATCGTCCATCGATGCTTTGTGGAAATCAGTTCTGACGGACACAGGTGAATATAACCTCCTTGGCCTAGATACTTAAAACTTCCACGCAAAATGATCTTCTAACACTGAAGTTCAATCTCAACCCCAGGAACATACAGTTTATCTGTGATTCTGAACTTCAGTCACTGAAAAAGACTGACATACAGTGTACAGTTCATGCCAGCAGCTTATGTCCACACCTGTAGTGAGGGGTCACAAGGTTGGAAACCACTTAAGATGTTGTTATAGTCAATAATACTAGTTAGATATATTAGTGTGTAATGTTGCATCAATAGAAATTGACTTATAATATTTCAAAGAGATCGTATTTTCTTCTGGATCCACATTTAACCTGGTACCAAGCGGGGAAAGCAGACAAGTGCCCCAAGTCACCCAGATACCAAATGCTTCACTGTCTGCCAATGGTTTGGTAATTATTTATATCTTTGGTTAAATGGGAAGATGCTTAATGGCACAACATCAACTGATGTAATAGATTAAAGGTGGTTCATAATTTCAGCAAATATAATGCCTACATAATGAATATCCCTCATCTATTATTTCTTTAAATGTATTTAATGAAATTAGCACACAGATAAACTGGGACTAGATAATATGCCAGCATAGGAATACTCATACTGTCCATTATACAGAGTGGAAGGTTAATCAGGACCCAGTAGCTCATCTTTTTATGGGCCTCAAGCAGATTTATCCAGCTGTTAGTGCTACTGTGCAAGATTTTACGTGACATGTAACATTTCCCCCAAACTCCTGGGAATGATGATGACATCAATTTCAAACTGTGTTTTTAAAACTGTATTAAGTATTTTGTGTATTGCTGGTAGAACTACATGACAGTAAGCATTTTAAAACGTATTATGGACATTATAAGTAAAACCCTGTTGTATGAGTTTACGTGCCATCATTTCAAAATTACACTTTAAAAAAAACATACATTTTTAACTTATCTTGATCTACTTGGACTTTTAACAAATCATCTCTTCCAACCACCATTTTAGGTTTACATCCCCAAGATGTTTTCTTTGCATCCATCAACCTTATATGCAACATTTTCTTGAGGATAACTGGAATCAAAAGTCATGTTTATAAACATAGATATTTTATATTTTCCAATGCCTATACAATTCTGAGGTCAATTTGTTGAAGCTATTTAATGCTGCTGGATTGTGGATTTGTTGGTGAAGAACCCCGGTTGGATTTTCAGTGATAGTCCAAAGGATGTGACTTTATACATGTTCTCAAAGGCCTCATCTCAGTGCCTCTCTCCGCTCCACTATACAGAGAGCAACAGTAGCTAATTTAAAAATGTTAACAATGTCTGCTAACATAAACTAATGACCGGCTTCAAACAACACATAAGTTCCACTGAGCCCCTTTAAGTCAAAGTAGAAATATTGCAGTATAAAAATATTAACTTAAAATAGTTCACTTAGTGAAGTTTGAAGTATCAAATGGAAAGGTTCTTATTGCAAATATATAATCTGGTAATATTTTCATCTAGCTCTCACTCAAATGGGTAAAAGGGCATCTGACACAAAAGCATCTGAAATGAGAGCTTTAAAGTCATCTTGGTAGACAGAAGGAAATACAATGTATATTTGATGACAAACAACTGAACCTTTTAGAGAAATTCCCACTTTTATTGGCATTTTATACCATTCGTAACAAAGAAAACATTTTTCTTTTCCTTTTCTTTTTTTTTAAAAAAAGGAGGAAACTGTACATTGGTAGAGAAACCCCATAATCACTATGAATATCCACAAATCTGTGGCACATCCATTTTGTTGACTGAGGTTAAAATAGCATGACAAGTATGATTAACTCGGTAATGCATTTCGTTCACAGCTGAGCATATGGATCAATTTAACCATCCTTTAACATACTATCAATGACTGCATAAAAAAAGAAAAAAAAAGAAAAAAAAGAAAATCAACCCAACCAATTCCAGTACTTAAAATGAACGTTACGAACAAGATTTATTTAGCACAGAGCACAACTCTCAAACTTCCAATCATCCTATTCCCTATCAAACACACAGTATTACGATGTATTAAATTCCAAAACAGTACAGGTTACAAATAACCTCAAGACGTCTCGGGAATGTCTTGGTAAACTCTCCCGGAGCTGAACATCAAATTCCTGATATAGGCATGACCGCATGTCATGCAGAAAACTACAACCTAAAGGCAAAATAAGAAGCCAGAAAGACAGAAAAAACAAGTACAATGGAAAAAACCCCAATGAAACTTTCCCTTCACAGAAGCCATGAAAAATGGAATTTGTAGTATTTTTTAAAATGCATTTCTGCAATCATGTCCCTAAAAACATTGCTGTCTTATGAAAATAGTAGATAAAAAATAATCTCTGCATTGTACAAGAAAAGAGGTACATGGAGCGTTGGCATGTGAGTTTCAGGGTGTCACAACTACTCTGCTTCTTTCTCCTCCTCCTCCTCCTCCTCTTCCGCGTCTCCTTCCTTTTCCTCTGCCTCATCTGCTGCTGCCGGCTGCAGGAGGAGAAAACATGCTTTAACATTTTGGTTCTCTGTGAACATTGCTTCAGTACAAAAACGACAAAGACAATTTCACGTGGCAGGAGTGATGAAGAGGCAATATTTTAATACCTCCTCCTCAGCTTTCCCGTTCTCTGCAGGAGCCTCTTCTTTTTCTGCCTCGGGCTCTTCTTTCTTCTCCTCTGGCTTGGCCTTGACTACCTCTTTTTGCTTTTTGGCTTTGGCAGGTGCTGCCTATCGTGTCAAAAACAAAAAAACAAACAAGCAGCATGAAATACTTCATTTAAAATGCAGTGTAATACTCTCTCTTACATGTATCTGATGGATAGTCCTGTGCACTGGTAAGATTTCTCATTTTACCTTTTTCTTTTCCGCCTGTGGTTTTGGCTCCACATCTCTCTGCTAAAGAAAAAACAAAACAAAAGCAATTACAAATATGTGCCATAGTATGTCATCAGAGTATGCATGGTAAAAAGTAGAATATGCACAATTTTTTTTTTTCAGACGGCATTGTCTTTGCAGGACTTACCGATGACAACCGTTGAGACTTTCTCTGTGGCTGTAGAAGAACATATAACATATTAGTCCAGCTATTTGAAAGTATTGATACACATAATATAAAATAACAGTCACCCCACAGAAGACTTTCCCCCTCATACAATTTATCCTCAAACCGACACATGACTTAGTTAAACATCTGGCTATTTTGTCATGTACAAGTAAGTTGGCGTAAGCTAGTATGGGGGAAAATAATCAAGCTCGTCTGTTTATAAATTCAATAAAACAATCCTCCTTCACATGCATTAACTTCTGAAAATGTATTACGACCAGACTTATGCTTAAGTCTCAAGCTCGTCTCCCCGTGATATTGACAATTTAAATACATTAGAGATTTGTAAGTTATAGACAAAAAAAATCAGAATCTTTGACAGAGGAATTTAAGTACATTGTGTTATTTGCAGTCTAACTCGATGAAACCGAGGCTGAAACTAGAATCCCTTAATAATAGTCACTGAATAGGGAACTGTCTGGAAATATGTTCTCGAAAATGTACTTGGCTGGGGGCAGAGGGCCATTGAATCAAAATAATTGTGTTCTTGTGAGTGTCAAATGCTGCCACACACACAGAGACAGAGGAAATGTTTGCTTTGAATCAAGGCATCAGGAAATTTTGGGTTGCATATTTACCAGCGCCCCCTGCAGGCGGTGCGGCTCCACATGCCTTATAAACTGACCATGGTGAGGGTCATTACTTGTACATTAAAAACAAACTGATTTACACAGTTATTCTTATAAAGTCTGCTTTCACTTGCAGGATTAAAAGTGGACTGCACTAAACTTTATAAAAAGCCACCCTGTCTCAGCAAAGTCCCTCTCTTTTGTCCTGACTGAAAGTAGAACAAAATGTTCATTTGGGTCTAAGCAGGGGTGTCGGGGTCCATTTGGGCCAGTGTGGGGGCTCAAAAACTTGAATACCAACCTCTGCGCTTGCCTCACCACCAGCAGACTGTAAGAGACAGAAAGAGGGAAAATAAATTAATAAAGCAGGAGGAATAACAACCATTCATGAGTGAGCTAAAGTGGGTGTGTAGCGCAAAGGGGGGATGGGCACCTCTCCCTCCCCTTAAGTCACAAAGAAATTATGCAACCTTACAGTGGGGAGGGAACGCCGACGTTTTCTAAATTGACTTTATGAGAAAGAAGAAAAAAAAGGTTCCCCGAGTTCTTGTTTATTCCCGCCAAGCCAAGTAGTGCGTTACTTCGCGCTGCAGATATGTTATAAAGTAAAGCATGGTGGCGACTTTAAAGAAGAGGGAAGTGTCGCCCCACCTCCACATGCGCACCCGTGCAGCAGCAAAGCAAATCTTTGCTTTGTGCTCGGAACGAGTTATTCAATAAAAACTTCCCCCAATGTGGTTATAACGAGATGTGCCTGCACGACCAGATGTGTCGCTGTCTTTTCGAGGTTTTTTCCAGCTGCCATGACGCTTCTTGCCTTGAAGAAAAGACTGCACACCTCCAAGCAAGCTTTAAAGTGCGCACAGGCAAACAGAGGTCAAAATCTCAACAGTGTGGGCTGCAAAAAAAAAAAAAAAAAACCGCACAAAACAAAACTCCACGTATCCAAATTACTAACTCGTCCGACAAAACGCCGATGAGCTCGATTATTCAGAGTCGATTTAATCGGCGAGGGAATTTCCTCGAAATGGCAACCTGCTCTTCGACGGTGGTTACACCTCTTTGTTTGATGCGAGCGCACAGAGAAGGCTAATTATCGTTAAACCACCAGCCGGGTTGGACATTTTCGCGAAGTAGTCGCGTTAAACGAGGCCGTGCAAATCGCCAACTTGTTCGGTGAAAACGCACGGTGCTCGGTCCTAAGTAAAAAGGCGCCACTTCCCTGTATCAACAGGGTGGACACGACAGACCTGAGCACAGTAAAGGTGGACCTCATGCATGCATGCACATGTGGCGAGCACTTCTATAACGCTACACTGAAGCTCATGCAAGTGTGAAAACATACAATTTTATCGACAAAGAAAAACACTTCATGCATTTTTTTTTTAACTCGTGTTAATAAATATACTGTATGTATCACATTCCGCATTAATGGACACATTTTAACTTACTTTCTTCCTTCCCATTGTTGTTTAGGTTGTGCGGCAGAGGTAAGAAACAAAAAAAGGAACAATACAGCCTTTAACAGTTCAGCAAACTAATAGTGAGTCAGACCTACACCTCAGCCTACACCTCCAGAACAGTCTGTAACTTAACATAAACGTCCGACCATTACTAGAACTAGCTCGAACCGGATTGGATCCCCCTCTTGGTATATTTTATCCCTTATCCTACCAACCTACCAGGAGGACGTATCCCCCGCCCCTTGCTTCCAGTGATTGGCTTTAACGTGGAGGCAACACATTTTTGAACCATAACATCTTACCTGTGTGGGCAGCACCGTGTGCCAATCAGTAAAACCCCAGCCAACTCTCACTTTCTAATCACGGGCTGCTCCCAGGATAGGGGAAAAATGCATGGCAACCATGTAAATGTTATGAGGTATTAAATAAGAAATGTACGTGATAACACACGATAAATATGATGACGACGTTCGAGTCTCCTAAAATGTCGCATTTTCCAGGATGTGTTTGTCTTTGTTGTTGTTAAAGTCCCCATGCACGCAGACACTGGAGGCTTTAAAAGTAACAGTTAAATTATTGATACACTACAAAGGCAACGATTCTTGGATAGCTACAACCTATCTTGTGACATATTGGACTAAATTAGTTGCGTTTTATAAAAGAAAATAGCTTTTCTTTGCCTTTAGCCATTACCAGCATAACATGACTGGCCTATTTGTTGTGTAAGTGTCGCTGCTGCTGTGTCGACCAGCGGCTCCACAGCTGCAACAAGGAGGAGGAACAAACATGGCGGCCGGCTATGCGTGGTTCCTTGTGCTGGGCTCGGTTTTTCTGTGCAACCTCATGAAAACACTCCTGCCGAGCATATCCTCGTTCGTAAGTAGGGGCTATTGCTTCAGTATACGACGTGTTTGCCTTTCAGCTATTTATCGTGAGTGTTAGTGTCATTGTTGTTGCCTCGTCCCACAGACGGCAGAGCATTGTTGATTAGCTTAGCTTACTGTGAGTTAAAGCTAATGGATAATGCTACATGGATAGCTCGCTAGCTTGAAACAACTGTTCAGCTGCAGTCAGAGGGTGGGGTTTTCCCGAGATCCCGGTATGGGTACACACACACACACACACACAAGGGGGGACACATTTTAGTGCTGCACCATTGATCAAGGAGCCGACATATTAATGTAACATTAATATTGTGTTTGTTTACAGTTTAGCGTTACTGCTAAAGATAGCTCACCAAAATGTTGATCTGTAGCCTGAAACTGTGTGCAAGAGACTATATATGTGGTTGTATTGTCTGGGAACTGTGTGATTGAGCCTCTGCCTCTATAGACAGCACCCAACATCTATATCTTCACAATTAAACGCTTATAATTTCCCTTTTTTTAAGCTCACAAAGATGGTGCAGAAAGATGCTGAGCAGGAGAGTGAGATGAGGGCCGAGATCCAGGAGATGAAGAAGGAGCAGTCCTCCATCAGCATGATGGATGAGTTTGCTAGATATGCCAGATTGGAGCGCAAAATCAACAAGATGACAGACAAGCTGAAAACACATGGTGAGAGACAGAAGTAGATATTGTGACTGACATGTGACAGGAGCCCCAAAATGAAGTCCGGTACCAATAACAACAGACTGGGAAGCTTCAGTTATGTTGAATTCATAACATCAGGGCCATCTAGCAACAATGTCCCCCAAATTATGACCTCTAAATTTTAATCAACTTTGACAGTCTCAACAAAAATTTAACATAAGCTTCAGAAAGGTAGCCTTTCTTGCAGGGCTGTTTTTTTATTTATTTTATTATTATTAGCGTTACTGCTATGTAGTCCACCCTCTGTCTGTTCACAGTTCTCTCTCAGTCACCTCTAAACGTTAAAGGCACATATTGTACCTTCCCCACCTGTGCATGCCGACTACATCAGATTCACACATTGAAACCACCAACCACAGGAAGTGGCGGGAGGTTTTGGATAACACACTTACTGCGTGTTCAGTGGGAACAGCTGCTGCCTGTTGCTGTCCTTCACCGTCAGCCTCAGGATTATGGTGTGCACAGACAGGAAGTCACTAAGCAGAATTTAGGTATTGTGAACATGCACAGAAGAGCAAATGCTGCTTCAGATAGTTTCTGTGGTGATATGTTCTTTCTCCGACTGACAGTGTGAATCTCCCATGACCAAGCTAAACAGCCCATGTCGTACTCCATATGACTTCAATAAGCAACAACCAATTATTTTTCTCTTAGATTTATCGCACTTATGATGATAGTCTCTACTATTGTGCTCATTAATAGGAACTCTTCACTGAAGTGTTTTAATGAAAGATTTCCTTAATGCAATGTATTGATATGTTTTATATATATTTTTTTTCAGTCTGCTCCCTCAGTTCTTACAAAGAACACACTGTTGTGATACATGCCATGTTACCCTGTGACTGGTTGTAACCCATTAATTGAGAATATACAAAAATAGATGTTTGCCTGGTTTCAGAGCTCTGAATCGCTCCTTTTTTTAGCAATTCAAATAAAGAAGACCAAGGAAGGGGCTATTTAATCTGATAATCAGATTGCAAGTCACTGGGATATTATTAAAGAAGGCTACATCACCACAAGAAAACAGTGTATTGAGTCTAAAACTTGTTTGTTTTCTTTGCTTTTGCAGTGAAATCAAGAACAGCACAGCAGGCAAAAATGAAATGGGTTGTGAACATTGTCTTTTATATACTGCAGGTAGGTGGAAATTGTAAGTGAAAGTACAATTGCATTTAGTGGCAAATTCTAATGTAACTATGAGATCCACACAGATAACTACATCAGTACTTAAAATGTAACTATGAACTATCTATTTGATCCAAAACCTCCAGTTAAAGGCTATTAAAGCACTTTACCTTGATGATTGTTAGCATAATGACAAGCCAATAAAATAACTATTATGTGTTATAAACCAACAAAATCATTTCTTTTATCTGTCAGGCTGCTCTGATGATCTCCTTGATATGGAAGTATTACTCTGATCCAGTGACGGTGGTCCCCAGTAAATGGATCGCCCCTGTGGAGCGCCTTGTGGCCTTTCCCACAGGAGTGGCAGGTAATCAATATATTTCACAAACAATATGTGCAGAACAACTCATCTATAACAATATAATACATATTGGATTTTTTTGGTAATACAACATAAATTAGGTCCACATTAATCATAAAACACATTCCTTTCATTTATATTGATTTTTAAATAATGTATAGTATATTTAAATTACATTATGTCATACGTTGCCTCTCTTAAAATGTATCCATTCACTGACAGAGCTGCTCTTTCCTTTCAGGTGGAGTGGGAATCACATGCTGGTTGGTGGTTTGCAACAAAGTCGTTTCACTGGGTCTCCATGCCGTCAGCTAGAGTTTCCACCTGAGTTAAATTCATTGGTGTTCTAGTGTATTGCTCAACAGTTTGTCGAAGAAAGCCACAACTGCTTCAGGTCATCATGTAAAAATGCAGAACATTTTGGTGTTGGCAGTTTTATGTTGCAACATAATATTTCTGTGATGTTGAATTTTGTTATTTTTGTTAATTTTAAGTTAATTGTGAGGATGTTTTGACTGTATATTATTTCAAAGCATCATGATGCGGAGATGTTGAAATGCCTTTTTAAGAAAAGATAATAAAAGAAAAGCTTTTATTTCTTGTAATGTTACTGAATTGGGAAGTCACTACCAAAAACAAGTCAGGTATTTTTCTTGAAGTGAAATTTTACTAGACTAAAACAAAGTAAATGGATCACAATGTTTTTTTTCTGCACTCTTGGGTTATAAAGATCATTTATTCATAGAAACACTTTAGTAACAGGACAGTTGAAATCCCCTTATTGACTTTTCTGCTGAGTAAGGCAGCTGTCCAGTCACCACATCAGTGACGTTACCTGAACTAAAGGGTGAGTCACTTGTCTGCTCTTTCTGCCTTTACTCCCACTGAGATCTGCCTTCTCCACCTCTCCTGGATGTCCCAGCTGGAAGATGAAGTTCATGACTCCCACTGCTGATAGTCTCCACCCTCATCGGGCTTGGTGCTTTCACAGCGATTCAAGTCCACACAGCTGTTGGCAGGTCTTCCATTGTGCAGGTTCTCAATAGATTGTTTGAAGGTGTAGTTGTGTCTGACTTTGGGGAGCCTGTATCCTTTTCTCTCGGGTTCAGTTGCATTCAGATAATTTTCGGAAATGTAGGGCACCTCGCTTTCCTGTTCCTCCGTTTCCTGCTCTTCCTCTAACTCCTGTGGGACCTCTGGTGCCTCCTCTTCCTTGGTGCAGTCTCCCTCAGTTTGATCTTTTAGGCTTTCTTCTGAACAGCTGTTCTGCTCACTGGTGTCTGAAAACAAATATTTGCACTTTTTAAAAAAAACACAGAATGACCCGAGAGCAAAATACCCAATTAGTTCCATTAGAAAGCCTTCGTTCTCTTGTGTTTGTATGTTCTGGAATTAATTCTACCACCGGTGTTTTTTCTCCCAACAACTTTGTGTACCTACATTGTCAGTAGTATTAGTTTGTTACCCTACTGCATATGTGACTATTTGAGTGCTTACCTGCACATCTCTCAGTGTCATCTTGGTGATTCTCCTCTAAAGAGACCTTAGCCAAAGCCTCTGTCTCTGGAGTTTGTGTTTCCAAATACTCCTGTACTGGAAAGTAAAAACCCTGAAAGGATACACAGTCTATTTTAGTATGAAAGCAAATGAAATTATTTGGATTATAAAATAAAATCAAAGGGGGCAAAAAATATAGATCTGAAAAGTCTGCAGAGGTAGGAAACATCTTCTGATGTCCTATTGTCTCTACTAACAATGTAAATCAACATTCACATTGAGTTAGAAGGGGATGTAAAAATCCCCGACACAATATTTGAATCATATACCCACCTCCACAGAGCTCTCTTTCTCCTCCAGCCTTTCTTCAGTCTCAGTATTTTCCATCCCAAAAAGGCTTGCAGCCTCAGTGGGGAGAAGTATTAACCCATCTGTTTGAACCATCTTGCTTTCTTTGCCTGTAAACCATAAAAGAGTGTCAAACAAAAGCCACTAAGTGACAACAAATTAGACACGGCCAGACTGAGCTACAGTGGCTTGTTATGTTTGAATACCTTTTTTGGCAAACCTGAGGGAGTAAATATTCTGTGTTTCCAGTTCTCTCATCTTCTCCTGTGTAGGGGAAACAAAAGATCTACTGTATACATTGTCTGACATCAGCTATCTCTCTTACAGGAATAAATAATGAAATACAGGACAGTTAGGAATATCTTTAAAATATAAGATATTTTTTAAAAGATACTTGCTTCGATAGCACTTTAATTTCTAACTTTTAGTTTTCTCAGTGTCATTAGTGACCAACTAACAGGAAGTACACCATCAGACACGAGCAGTATCAATGGTTCACTAATGGGCAATCATCTGAGGAAAATATTGATCCAGACATCTTAACCAAATTCTCCAACAAATTGCGTAATCTGAATACGATTGGCAAATGCGTAATATCATTATTGCTGGATCCAAAACCCAGCGGAGCTACTCGTAGATTAGGGAAATATAAAGTGAAAGATACTTCTGCCATCGCTGTAGACAGAAACATGCACAACAAACAGTACTGTGCCCATAGCTCCTTAAAAAAGTCTTAAATTGAATTTTGTGAGGTCTGCATTTTATCTCATTTCATTCATCCTTTTGATTCCTTTTTATTTCTTTTCATGTCAAAATGCTTTCAGCTGGTCTGCATGAAAGTCCACATTTCTGATGATACAAATCTTTAAAGGTGCAATAAATAAGAATTTAAGTTTGAAGCATTCATAAATTAACTAAAACCATCAACAGATAATAACCATATTCCCACATAACACCTACCTGCTTATCTTTAGACTTACCTACGACGCTAGAATAAGAATAAGATGATTTGTCCAAATATAAGTCTGACATTTGGAAAAGAATTAACTTGAAAATGTCTTAAAAACATTTAAGCTCTTTGCAACTTACTTCAGTCTCCCTGTTTAGCTGAAGTACTTGCCCTTGTAGAAAGAAGGACAGCTTTCTCGCCTCGCTGGTCTTTCTTTGTTCAGTCACTATTTGGCGATTGAATGAGGCTTGGCACAACTCAAGATTCCTCTCCAAGTCCTACAACATAGAAATAAAATAATAAATATATATATATGTATATTGGGATGGTGTGGCACCTCACACATATCTAAGTCTAAACTGTATCAGCCACCAGCCTCCTCCAAGCCTACCACTATCCTCTTGTCCTTCTCCTCCAGCTCTGCATTGGCCTTGTTCAGCCTGAGGGTGAGTTCCTCCCTCTCCAGCAGCCTGCGGTCCTGGCTGAGCAGCTGGAGATGCTTGAGACTGTCTTTTGTGCTAAGCAACTTGCTTTCTGTGGCTTGGAGCTGCCTAGCCAGATTGTCACGGCAGGAACGGGTCTCACGGAGCAAACTCTGCAGGGCTCGGGCCTCATTGTAGTGCTTGGTGAGGATCTGGGCACGGGGTGGGGAAATTATACAGACATTAAATGGAGAAACATCTGGAAAAGAAATGAAAAAAAAATCAGATTTTCTGCCTAGAGAGAAGAGCCAATGAAAAGGTTTTGAAATTGAAATAATAAAATAGCAGTAGATGTAAGGATGGCTACCCACTGAGTTAAATCTGAGCAGTGAGCACAAGAGACACCAAAACCCACCAACCAACCTGAGAGATGCTGCCTTCTGAGTTTTGGAAGTACTGCAGTGCCACTGTGTGGTGATGCTGGATCCTCTTCAGCAGCTTGTTCTCAGTGCTGGCCTCGTTCAGCTGCTGCTGCAGGTCACAAACCTGGCTCTCATGCTCCCTGATGCAGCTCAAGTAGGCAGACTGGACCCTCGGCCTCGAAACCTGCAGGGGCTTGATTGATGGCAACTTCAGGACCTGGACACTCGCAGTGTTTGTCTTCTGCCTGTGTGGCCCTTGTGCCCCTTTACCTGAAGAAGAATTATCTCATGTATGTTTACATATAAACAAACAAACAGGAAGTCCTACCTCACATTTATGACATCATGTTAGGTAAAACACCTTTTTGTCTCAGCGTTGGTTGCCACTTGTCTGTTGATTTGGCCTCTGGGCTCTTGTCTGTAAGCGAGTCAGCTTGGTCTTCAGAGTCAGGTGAGCGGTGTGAACTATTGGAGCCACAGCGCAGACTGGCAGAGGACCACCTGGAGGTGCCAGTGCTGCTGCCTTCGCCGTCACCCGCCGTCTGGTGATCCGGCTGCATCAGGCTCAGCTGTCTGTCACACATCACACTTTTTTAAAGTCTCTTCCGCTCTGACAAAAGAAGAACAATTTGAAGAAAAGATGTCAAAAATGATTTAGGAGAAACAATTGTTGAAAAACTTGTTTTTTTCTGAGATCAGTAAAATGCTCAGGAGGTGTTTTGTTCAAAAGGGCCCCAGTTTAGAGTTTGATAACTGAAACATTTCCATATTGGTCCCTGTAATCTTTGGCTGAGTTGAACAAAATCAAATCACCTCCACCATTAGCCGATGATTACACGTTTTTCACATTTTTCATTCATGTAGCCTGAATAATATAGCAGCACCATACCTTCTCTTCTCTTCTGAGGGGAGCTGTCTCTTCACGTTTTACTGACTGTACGTCGCTAGGGGCTGTTATGAAAGGATGCGTTTACGGTTGTCAAGGTAACCCACGAAAAAACTGGTGAGGGCTCAAAATAAAACGGGAAACCTGGACTTTATTAGACCTTTATTCAGAAAGAAAAACACATAAATGATATCCACTATAAGTTTGTTCATTCTTATTGTATTTTCAGCGTCCATTTTGTATTTTGAATTACAGTCGGTAATTTGTAGCTATGTCGGTAGCTACAAATTAAAAATATAACCTAATGAAACATGATAAAATTAGAAAAAAAAATGAAATAAAATAGCCTTCACACTAGTCACAAGTGCATTGTTGGCTGTTGTGCTTTCTTCACAGGGACTAGGCTATATAGAGAGAAAGTGGGCCAGTTTCCCATGTTGTTGGGGGGACCCCAAACAGGCCCGAGGTCCCGGGTTTGGAAACTAAAGCCTTACTTACAGCCTACAGTGCTGGTCAATGCTATTTCTGTCCATATATGCACTCAGCAGGGCGCTGGAGACTAACTTCACTGTCCCCTGCGCCGACGGACAGCTGAAGTTGCCAATCAGCCCGTGTGGTGCTGCGCCCCTAGGGGCCAACCCGCCAATCCTGCGCTAATGGAGGCTGCAGACAGAAATAGCCTCAGCAGTGTGTGTGTGTGTGTGTGTGTGTGTGTGTGTGTGTGTGTGTGTGTTTTGTGTGTGTGTGTGCGTGTGTGATCTCAGTGCTATGTCTTCGTCCTCGGTGCGCTCTAATAATAGAGGAGGCTGCCTGCTCCTTTAAGAGTCCACTTGTTGAATACTCCACAAAATATATTGTAACAAAATGGTTATCAAAGTATTTCTCGCCACCTCATCGGGATCCACTGCGGTAAGCATTCAGCCCGTGCGACTAGTTTCTCATTAGAGTGAACTTTTTCCTGTTTGTGCTCCTAAAAACCGAGCGGGACTCTCTCTCACACGCTCTCAACAGCGTTAACCTCGTAATTAATGTCACCCGCCTTTCATTTTTGTGTGCGTAAAGTCTGTTGATGTGCTTGTGACTTGATTCGTGCATAGATTTAAGCTTGAGCTGTGCTTCAGGACTGTTTAATTAGCCCAAGTCGATGTGATTCACATGCAGAGCTTTCTAGAACAGGGGGCTCCCAAAGCTTTTCATGGTCACAGAGCCCGATATAAAGACGCTTTTTAGACCACACAGCCGGTGTTGGGAGAGACTTTTCAATCATTTTCATACTATTTGAGATGAGATAGGATATATCTAGAAGTGTCTCTGCACTTGGTGGGGGTGATAACCAGGGCAGGGAGGGGGTGGATTCATCCTCTAAATCTACTTTTGGCAAAGCCACATAAGCAGTTTGAACTAGTCCATGGGGTGGCATGGTGGCCAAGTTGGTCAGCAGTGTTGTCTCACAGCAAGGAAGATCTGACCTGAGGGGACTTGTGTGCATGTTTGCTTGTCCAAAGTTTGTCTGTCTTCAGACCAGTGTATCCTGGGATCAGTGCAAGCTCCCCAATCTGTTTTTAGAAATGACTGATCTACTTATAATCTTACAAAATTCTCATCACTGTTTAGACACTTCATGTCGCTTTTTCTGCTTTGTCTTTGGGGTGTTTGTATAGTGGCAATTAAGAGTTAGTTGAATAATCGATTAACTTGATGATTTGTGTTTTCAATTAATAGATGAAGTGTTTTGACTATAATTTGTTAGAAAATAATGAAAAATAGACCATCTTAGTTTCCAAAAGCCCAAAATGACATCTTCATATTACATTTTCTGTCCAACTAAAAGTTCAAAACACAAGCTGCATTTTCTCACATTTGAGAAGCTAAAACAAACAAATGTTTGACATTCGTGCTTGAAATAACTTGAACAACTTATCGGTTACCAAAATAACTGGCAATTAAAAGTTTGAGCCATAGTTTACGAGGGTGTCACTTCATGCTGAAAAGTGGAGGAAAAACATTTTTTAATTAAATTGCATAATGGCGCATCAATTTTTTTTTTTTTTTCACATTTGTTAGTTGACATTTGAGCACATTTTTAAATTTAAAGGGGCACTATGTAGTTTTGGAGAAGAAATTCAAACTCAGATTTTTATATATTAATGAGGTAATAATACAAACTTGGAAATATTTTTTTTTTCTCCAATAACTGAATAAACAAGCTGTTCTCAGAGGAAAATAAGGTCCCCAGAACACTGTTTGGAGCTAGAAAGGTGGCAGGGTCTGCCAAATATAAACAAAGTAAGACAGCTGTGTTGTCCTTTTGTTTTTGTTTTTTTATGTTTGTTTTTTCAGTTTATTCAGTCATGGAAATAAAAATAGTTTGTTAATCAAGTTTGTTTAGACATCTTTCTCTTCTGATCAAAATGTCTTCCTCAAAATTACATAGTGCACCTTTAAGCTCTTTAAAAGTGATGGGGACAAAATAGGTCATTTCAAAAGTTGTGTAAATGACACCTGTAATACTTTATATGTTTATTTGCTAGGACAGGGCACCAGAAGGGAGTGTCATGTACCACATTTGAAATTTAAACCGTGCACGCGTATTTTCTTTTACCTTTGAAGTTATATTACTATGAATTATCATATTTTATCACATCCATCTCCCCCTGTCCTGCGCAATCTGTTGAACTGATTTATTTTTCTGCTTCCCAGATCAAGAAGAAGCAGCAAGATGTGGTCGGTTTCTTGGAGGCTCTCAAGGTGGACTACACTCCACTGGACATCGCCTGCAATGAGGAGAACCGCATGTGGATGAGGGAGAACGTCCCCAGTGAGAAGAAGCCCACCAATGGCATCCCTCTGCCCCCTCAGATCTTCAACGAAGAAAGCTACTGTGGGGTAAGAACTCAGAAACATTTTCCAAAGGCCGAGAACCTCTACAATATAGTACGCAGTATTTACTTTTACTTACTGTATATGCCATACTACAATGTAAAGACCCACTCTACTGAGTGTATATGATAAGATGTAATGAATTGTTAAAGGGTGTTTCTTTTTTATGCAGGACTACGACACGTTCTTCGATGCCAAGGAGGACAACTTGGTGTATACCTTCCTGGGGCTGCCCCCTCCTCCTGGGTCAAAGGTTGGAGCTGTTTTCTGTTTTCGACTGTGGACAAACTAAAACTAAATAATCTCATTTATTTTACCCTTATACCAGGCTGTGTATCTGCTGTATTGGGACAGCATCAACAGTGCTGCTTGTTCAACAAAAGAGCTAATATATTGTCTTTCAGGATATTTAGGATTGCTGTTTAATGTGAATATTATGTGCCTTTACAGTACATTGTTAGCTAAAGATGTTGTCAGCCAAAATATTATTTAATTTTTAATTTCTAGAACAATACAACTAATTCAACACCTACCTGTCTTAGACATTTTGGCAATAATCTTAGCAGAATCATGAAAGCCGTGCAATCAACTGAATTTATTGTGTCAAGTGATCATCAAGGTATGAAATTACTGCACCCCACTCCCTGCACAGGGATTGAAATGAACACCTGCATTACCTCTATATATGATGACATTTTTATTAGTGTGTCATGCACACAGCCCACATGGGCTTACAAGACAGCAAAGCTAATTTAAACCAGATCCAGAATGCTGAATGAGCATTTTTCGAGCAATGAGGGTCTAAAATACCAGAGGAATACCAGATTTCGTAACTTATTTATGTTGTCAGACCTTAATGCCTACAACAAAATACACTGATAACTGAGAAGACATATATGATTGTAATCTACAAGAGAACTTACACTTAAGATCTTCATCTTGCCCCTTTTTCCACACTTTTTAGACAAAGTTAGCTCTTACTACGCAGACTTTGTTTGAGCAGCAGTGGCAGAGTGAGCCAGGCAGCAAGAACAAAGCAGTGAATCAGAGTCATAAACATTATTTTCTGATTGTGTCATGGCTTTTAAACTTTAATGCAGAAATAAACACACACACACACACACACACACACACACACACACACACACACACACACACACACGTCTGCAGGACCCTCATTCAACATTCAAACAAATGTAAATGCACCGAGTTAGCTGAATGGCTAGTTTTCATTGGCGGTCCCTTCACCTGATGTTAATGGGCATCATAGAATAAATAAAAAATAATACAACATGTACAATAGTTAAAAACACATTATATTGTGATAAACAACATTTATATACAGTATACATTTAATACAGTGAAATGACATGAGAGGGCAAAATCCATTATCAGATGATACAGGTGGATAAAAGTAGAATTTCTGCTCTATGTGTGTGAAGCTCAGCCCTGCCCTCAGTCAAAGAGACACACAGACTTGCAGCTCTTTATACATCCTTGATAGACTGAGAGAAGAGCAGAGGGATGGAGATGGCGATGTTTTCATAGTGTCCAAACCTCATGCTTATATCAGCTGGGGTCTACACACCACTGCCCAAAGGTCGACGGCCATACATGGCCCAAAAACAGCAAAATACTAAGAAAATAGAGGGCAGGTTAGGGTACAGACACCGCCACACACTTCTGATGATTGAGAAGGATTACTTTTGTGTATATATTGTTTTCAAGGAAAATCCTGCATATTATGCCTTTTAACACACATCAAAATGAAACAATCATTCCAGTGTTTGATTATCTTCACACCAAAAGATGTACTATGTAAAATACAGAAGAAAATGAGACTCACTTCACCTCCAAGTTAACCCGGCTGCTGAATCAAATTCTAGATATATTATATCTACAGACTTTAATGGCTTAAAATGCTATTAGATATGTTGAAATGAACAGAGTGGACTGTTATTTTATGAAAACCATTCTGATTTGCGGTTGTGACTTCAAAATGTAGAGGTCATATTGGCTGGTGCTCCTAACGGTTAATTTCACACCTTGATTTTGGTTAATACACTCATGTTAAACCTGATCATTTCATTGAAACAGGAAGCAGGACAGGCAGACAAGGAGCACATTGTGGAGAACGGGACCCATGCTGTGGAAACTAATGAGGATGGGAACCTTGATGACTCAATAGTAATGCCGTCGATACTTTCATTTCCCCCCGTCATGCTTTATTTCTTTTCATTGTGTCTCACCTTTTCATTTCCATCCAGTGCAACTGAACAGTTTCCCTTCTGTCCTCACCTGTCCACTTGATCCGAACTCTTAATTTCATACCGTTTGCTCCGTTCCAGTCATGACATCGACTAATCTTTTTGTGTTTTGCATGAGTGAGACATTTAACACAATATACTGAGTTGTCATTGTACCACTGTGACATTGCATCGCTGTGTTCAGACTGCCACACAGTTGCGAGGCATCATGTTCCAACGGTCCTTTCTATAATTAGTACTTTATAAAGTAGAGTGTGTTTGTTGCGATGTCAAATGTAATGTGTTGTTTCCCCTTATTATGTTTTTGTCAATGCATACGTATGTGTCTTTTGTTTCCAGTGACTTTCCAACAATTTTCCTCCCCAAAGAAAATCCCAGCTGGTCCTAAGTTGCAAAAGCAAACATCATTTCTGCATTCAGTCATCTTTAAAATGGAAAAATTTATTTGAAACTTCCAGTCCAGGATATGAGAAAACACTACTCATGAGGAAGATTGTGCTCCTTGTATGCTTTACTCATTGCACTGATATTGACAAAGCTGGAAAGTATTAAAGAACTCATTTGATTTCCTACTGTGAAATGTAAAGTAGCTGAAGAAGACTTAATGGATTTTATCGTTTTCTTTGCAAGACGTTAGCTAAAACACAGCTGCTTAGCTGAGCCTGTCTTGCTATCCCCCAGGGTATAAAACAGTGCTCCAAGGAGAAAATGCAAACTGGGTTCATTTTAGCTTCATTTTGTTTCCAGCAGGAGTTCAGTTGCCCCTGTGTTTTTCCTGTTCATTTTTAAATACTTTTAATACATACTGTACATTACGGAAGCCCTAAAGGGCCATGCATTCATACATTTTATTTCCTCCGTTTTCCTGTGATAACGAGTTAATTTCATTTGTTTTCTCGAGATCTCGAGTTATTATCTCGAAATAACAACTGCCGTTTTCCCGAGATAACGGGATAATTTTCTCGAGATATCGAGATTTCGAGATAACAAAATTTGTTTTTTCCGAGATAATGATATAATTTATTCGAGATCTTGAGTTATTATCTCGAAATAACAACTGCCGTTTTCCCGAGATAACGGGATAATTTTCTCGAGATCTCGAGATTTCGAGATAACAAAACTTTGTTTTCCCAAGATAACGATATAATTAATTCGAGATCTCGAGATAATGACTGTGATATGATAGGCATGAGATTATGGAGACGCCCGGGACCTCGTAGCTGGTCAGCTATGTAGTTAACGACGACATCAGGCTCACTTAGGTTGCGCCGCCAATATAGCTGAAGCCTTGCTAACTGTCTTTTTAGATTACGCACACTAATGTGTATATTATCTGTAATAGCAAGGCATAATGCTATTTCAGCCTGTATCAGGCCTTGATTGAAAAGATATGTGACGCGGTGATCGATATGCTCCTGCTCCTCTGACATTGCTACACTGAATGATGTTTCCTGCAATGATTTAATATACTACACTATCGTTTTGTTTTCTCAAGATCTCGAATTAATTATATCGTTATCTCGGGAAAACAAAGTTTCGTTATCTCGAGATCTTGAGAAAATTATCCCGTTATCTCGGGAAAACTGCAGTTGTTATTTCGAGATAATAACTCGAGATCTTGAGAAAACAAATGAAATTAACTCGTTATCACGGGAAAACGGAGGAAATAAAATGTATAAATGCATGGCCCTTTAGGGCTTCCGTAGTACATTTGACTGGACTAATTACAGGAATAGTTATTTTTTTCACATTTTGCTTATTAGAGTTGATGAAAAAAATCTGTATCACTCTTATGCCTGTGCGCTAAATGTGAAGCTACAGCCATTAGCTAGCTAGCTTAGCACAAAGACTGGAAACAGGTAGAAAGAGCTAGCCTGGATCTGTACAAGAGTAACACAATCTGCCTGCCAGAACCACAAAATCTCTCTACTTAACATGTTGTATCTCATCTGTTGTAAAAATGGTAAATGGCTATTCCTACAATCCAGTTATTGTATGGATTAAAACAAGCAAGATGTAAGTCTATGGTATCTGTTAGTGACCTGGAAAGGAATCTGAGGCAGTCTGATGATAATAAAAATATATTATTGAATTGTGGATAAAACAACGTGTTTTCACTCAGAAAAGCTGTCATCAGGACATGAAAAGCAATTAAGACGTGCTCTGACAAGGTTGCTTTTATATTACTCCATTACTGTTTCTGACCAGGTGCCTCACTCGCCACATTTAAGATCTAATGTTTTAATTACTGATATAGAGGTTCTGTTGGGTGAATGTAGCTAGTTGGACTGAGCTGGACTCGTTGTTTCCCTCTGCTTGCAGTCTTTGTGCTAAGCTAAGTCAGGCTAATTGGCTGCTGGCTGTAGTTTCATATTTACCTTACAAACGTGAGTCTAGTATCGATCTTCTCATCTAAGTCTCGGCAAGACAGCGATTATGTGTGTTTGCCAAGATGATAAATTATTCCTGTAAGGCCATGACACCTGTGACAAAAAGCTGTCTTCACGTCTTGCATCATTCCAAACTTCATTTTTATCCAAAGACCTGACCCTCCAGTCTCCACCTTTTAACTACTACTACTTCTTCTCTCCTCCACTTTGCTCTCAGGATTGACTAACACCTACCTTCTAAATCTTTCATCCTCTCCAACTGACGAGCTGACTGTTTGAAGCCGTGCCTGAATTCCATTAATATTCAAATTACGTTTTCCTTTTTATCACGTCTTTTGTTTTCCTTGACCACCAGTTGTTGTTTTCACCTCACATATAAGGATGTTCCAGTGGAGGAGCGCAACGGGCATGCACATGAAGAGGAGGAGGCAGCTGGTGAGGAGGAGGAAGGTGAGGGTGGTGAAGAGGAGGAGGAGGAGGAGGAGGTAGCTGAGGGAGAGGCGGCAGATGATGAAGCCACGGAAGGAGAAACAGCAGGAGACGAGGCCCCCGCAGAGGAGGAGGAGGAGGAGGCGGTGGAAGAAACAGACGAGGTCACAGAAGACACAGTAATTGCCACTTAACTCGACTCCTCCGTCTCCCTGTAGTTTCACCTCTCCCTCCATCCCTTGAATGTTTTGAATTGAATGTTCTTTCCTCCATCTTCCCATCATTCCTGGAATGCTCTGTTTTTCCTCCCCTCAGCGTCTCCACTTTCCCTTTAATGTCGTCCTTTTCTTCCACAATAAGGGTTTGCCTCCTTTTCAAGTTCCTGTCGTCCTCGTACTGCATCTCCTCGTCAAGTCTCTCCCAGCTATTTATTAACCACAAATGTCTTTCCTGTTCACTGTTGCTCTTCACTGTTCCTGTTCAGCACTATCGGTGTCTTAACTGTTGTTTTTCTGCAACTTTTATGGGGTTTTGTGTGTGTGTTTTTTTTACCTCCATCTTTGTATTTTCCTGACGACTTGTCTTGATCTACCTTGCGTTCCATTGCATATCCATTCACTATTAACTGTCCTTTTCGAGGTGTGTCCCACAAACGCCCCACTTTGTCTGGTCCGATAAGCCCGATCTGTGGATGCTGCTGTGTTTCAGTATGAATATTTACTATGTGTCTCTAATACTGTCATATCCGCTCTTTTAGGAGGGCCGTGCAATGGAAGAAGAGCAGGTAGGTTTCTTCAACATGTATGAACACACTGAACAACAGTTAACACTTAAAGGGACTGTGTGTTTCAGTGATTTCTCTCTCTTTTCTTTAACAGGAAGAAGCTGATGAGGACAGGGTAAGAAGAGACACACTGGCTGTTGTTGGTGCTAAATCTGAAGGGTGTTATTAATAAAAGCAAACCGCAGCAACGACAGCAGTTAATACCAGCTGTGCATTGTACCAACTTTACAAGTAGTTAGACAAGTCTGCACTCAAGAGACCTAATACATGTTTCTTTTTTATTAACTGCAGTTAATTTGAGATGCAGTATAAATTGTATATCATGGAGTGCATGTGAAGTGGATGTCCCTGAACACTGTCCTTTCCTGTCAGTCATTTCTGTTTAAGAATCAGTGCTCTGACCGATCGTCTGCAGAGCCCAGCTACGTCTGCTTGGCAGTGATTGGTCTAAAATAATAATTACTAACATGAGCTCAACTTTAAGTGTTTCTATTAACTGTCACATTAATTTATGGTTTGTTGGATTTATAATAATGTTAACGAAGGATCTTTTCAAGGTGATGTTGTTGTGCTTCAAAAATAATTGCTCTTAGTGAGGGTTTCTCTTTAAACAAGACACAAGAGGTTTTGCATTCCTTTTAAAATGAGCAGTATTAGTATGACTTATTTAGGCAAACATGTATGCATGCAGTGTCTTTGTTTTGTCAATATCCATGTAAAATTTGTTAGAATATATAATCCTCTTTCCCCACTAGCCTAATGTAGTGAGTCAGCCACAGTACAAGTTGTAGATTCAATGCTAATAACCTCTAATGTTCAGCCATATACTATACTGCTAATGCACTGAAAAATATAATACATTTTCTGGTATCCCTGCCCACTTCATCCAATCAGGACTCCATAAAGAGGCGGTCCTGTCTGCTCCTGAACACGCAGAGAGCAGGATCCTCCTGTTGGCTTCTAAGTTAGCTAAAACAACATTTAACAGCAGCTTTATAAAATGCACAAAAATGTTCAACAGTGAAAAAATAACAGTTATGATGTCATGTCAAAGACTTCTATGTATTGAGTTGCAAAGATATATACTGAAGTTAGTATGGTAATCAGCTAGATAGCCACTTTTTTAGTAAAAAACACCAACACTCTGCCAGTGCTCTGAGCTCCAAGTCTGGGCAGAGACAGCTACAGCAGTTAGCAGCCGTTAGCGGTTTTCTTCTTACACAGTGCACCTTTAAGGGCAGTGGGTGTTTTTATTTTTGCATCCCTTTGACTGTTCGCAAGCATTTGAATGTTTGAAACCTCTTTTATTCCCCCAATTTTATAGCCTTTAAAAACTGTTATCTTCCATTCAGCTTTTTTTTGTGGAAATACATGTCGTGACCATTAAACAAGCCTCACACCACTGAGAAAAAATATGTAATCAAAGGACAGCTGATTTAACTCAACAGTTCCCTACTATGCATCATACAGAGTTTGCGATACAGCAATTTTAATTCAGATAGGTCACACAGTAAATAGCTGCGTTTGGTAATATGTCTTCAGTTTCTGTTCCTGACTCAGTTCACATCACTTAGATTAATTAGTTTCAGAGGTCCTGCTGCTCACACCAGTCTTGTTCCTCATGCACACACCGTATGCCGTATGTTTGACCCCTTCTTTGCCCTTCTTTTGTCCATCTCTTGGTTTGCTCCCTCCAGGAGGAAGAGGATTTGCAGTCAGAGGTAACTGTGCGTCGGTGATCGTCATCAGCAGTGTGGGTTTGATGGTGCAGAGATGAGGGAAGGCTGCTGTGGTTGGGCTGGGGATGGGCTCTGCTGTTCCCTCTCATCTGTGTATTTAATGTGCTCACTTCACCTTTCTCTCCCTCCCTATCTGCTCTCCCATCATCACTCTACTCCATTTGTTTTGTTTTTCCTCTCTGTCTGCTAACATCCTGTTCCTCATTTCTTCCCAGTTCTGTAGCTGCCTCCTGACAACCTTCAACTATCCCCGTAGTTTCCATTTACAATGAGAAGTCTTTTCTATGGGGCATGTCTGTGGTGCTCTTTTGCTCCCCACACAGCCTGCTGACCTGCTATCTTTTATTCCCTCTAGGAGGAAGAAGAGCTACGACAGCTTGAGGTAGATCCATGTGATATATTTGTGATTTTCCTGCCTTTACCCTTCCTCAGTTTGCCTTTTTTTCCCCCCCTAGATATCTCTTTCAGTCATTTTCTTGCTTCCTTCACCACCTCCTGGTGTATCAAGCATTCCTTTACTTTTCTCTTTGACTTTGTCCAGCCAAGGTTATTCCGTATTTTTTTTTTAGTTTGCCATGCTGTTAGCTTAAAGGGACCGGTCATATTGCTGAATGAGAAGCATGTAGTCTCTGTAAACAGAGTAAAGAGTCAGAGCAAAGTGCAGTTTAAAGACACCACGACTGGATATAAAAAAAGAGGCCTTGCTTGTCTCTATCCACTCACATATGCAGTGACGAGTAGTATAAGTATGACCTCCAGTGCGTGTCATAAGGATATTGCCAATAGAAGAGATGTTTTTAGAGAAGTCATTTTACTTATGTAAGTCACATTCATTTAATAATGCATTCCATTAAAAAAAAAAGTTTTTTGCCAAAGCGATAAGTACGAATTTTCCAAATATTTGGACAATAAACAAAAATAGTAATATTAACAATACCCAGCATTAAAGAGTAGAATGAAAATGACAAGAAATACAGCATATCTTCATGAAAACTATCCAAATGTATGTGTATAAGTTGAATTTACAATAACTTCTCAAAGGTTTACCCTCCACTGCATCCCTGTTTGCTTTCAAACAGGCACAAACACACACACACATGATGTAACATCCACATGACCCACTAACTTTTACAGTTTCACTTTGATTTACTCACTAAAATCTCTCGAAACAGCGTCCTCACACTCTCCAGCTGTCACAATCCAAATGAGGGAAATTGATTTTCTTGCTCTGGGCACGTACCTGAAGACCCTGGACTTTATTGTGCCACGATTTTGCAGTTGCTCACACACAGCCTGTCACACTGCACATTATCAACATGATCAATTCAGTGACTTTTGACACAGCATCACTCAAGTCAGGGTTAACTTCCCATACAGAGTTCACACTTAACCAGATATCCTATCAGGATTGCTTTAGAATGAAACACTGTGAAGCCTTAAGTTAGTCAGAGTAAAACAAAATGTCCCTGCTCTGAGTGCTGTGTGAAAAGCGCTCTGCTTCTCCGAGACATTCCAGCCTCTGCCTGATCCTCTATCCTTTCGCTGCTTTGCTTCGCTTTGCCTACCTTCCTCTCTACCTTCCCATCTTTTTTGTCGTTGTCCCACCTCTGTTGCAGGAGCAAGACGAACACGGCAGCGAGGTAGCTTCTGTGGTCTGTGGTGCCTTGTGTTTTTCAGGCTTAATAGACTGTAGAGGTTTTCACTGTCCTTCCTCTTTCCTCTCTCTCTCTGTGTGCTGCATGGACTTCTTTTCAATAGAGATGCCCGACGGTGTGCAGCATGAAAAATACGACAGTATTTTGCTTAAACCTCAGGTGGATTTAGTGTGGTAACAAAAATGCGATTCCGCATACGGACGATGTATACTTTTTTTGTGACATTCACATACTTAACACGACATGATTTCATCTTCCATAGGAAGAAGAAGAGGCTGAAGTACAAGAGGTATATTTGGATTGTAGCTCTCTGTCCATGTTGTGCATGGTGTGAGTCATATTGGGATTTTTATGCATGATCTGACTGCATACAAAGAATTTACGCACAGGTTGATGCAAACGTTTCTACTGTCTCTTCCAGTTGGCAGTTGTGTGCTGTGCACAATGTGGGGGTGTGACTGAGCTCTGATTTTTACTGATGAGCGTCACTAAAAAGACGGCACCACACGATATTTCCGTGTTGCAGTGAGCATAAACAGTATTCATTCAGGCATTTTCTCTGAGTCTGCCAGGTCATTCTGACCTTTCTGTTTTGATGCCTTTAGAACAGGTGGAAAGTTTTGATGTGTTCTTCAACTCATGCTGTGTGCACATGAGCGTAACTTGGGCGTGTTTTCAGTTTGGTGATGTTATTGCACGGAGAGGGGACAATCTGACTTGACAGGGGGACATGTCTTTATCTTTCTTTCTTTTTTTAAAGAAGTCATGGCTTTTGTTTGTTCTTACCAAGAGCACTCTGAAGCAAAGAGGATGTGACAAGTTCCAAAGAAGATAGATGAGATGGAGCACTTCTTGATATTGTGCAACACTAGGTGAAAAAACACATAGAAAATAGATGCGTTACATCAGATTTGTATGGATGGCTAAAACAGCCCAAATCAAAAATAAGTATGTAGATAAATTAATATGCCATGAAATGGATTAAAAATAATATTTGAGAAAAATGTAGGTATTAATTTATTTAGAAAATTTGACATAAATTGATATTTCTGTTTTGATTTGCTTCTGTGGTTATTTACCTTTGTATTAATTCACCTATTTATTTACTCCTTTTTATTTTTTTCTGTATTATTTCCCCTTTACATTGCTCTAGTACATTGCTCTCCTCTTTCTTTCTTTCTTTCTTTCTTTCTTTCTTTCTCGAGGAATGAAATTAAATGGGAAAGTAAATAAATATGATAATTAATACAAAGATAAATAAATACAGAAGCAAATTAAAAATCAGTTTATGTTACATTTTATAAATGAATAAATGCCTATATTTATCTTAAATATTACCTCAGTATGATGTGCGACCTTTATTTTATTATTGTTTTTATTTACTTTACATCTCATGGATGTCGGCAGTGGTCTAATAGATTGTATGTAGTTAATGTTTTTGCATTTCAAAGCCAATTAAAACATTTAAACAATAATATTTTTGGTAATATTTAGTTGTTGTTGCATTTGATGGTATATTAATACATTTATTTAATAATATTATTCTTCATTCTGACTGTCAGTCCTCCAGAGGTTTGTGTGCTAGTGTTTGGTGCTCACTATCTTAAGTTGTATGACAGGATGGAATCAAGTGATTGTGGCATCTAATTATAGATAATGATGTAAACTCCCTTTGTCCCTCGGTGAGTGTGTTGTTTACTCCAGGAGGGCAGTCATTAAACTGTCCTCAGCCACTGCAGCTTGAGCGATTACACTTAAACAGAACACATCTTGTACGGTGCACCGTCTTAAGCACCACTCTTGTCTGATTTAGGTCGTCTCAGGATACACAGAAATCTTTAGGTCATTAGTTTCCTTAGTCGCTCTCATCCCTGCTGTCAGTGCAACCATCCGCACTTCTCTCGGGTTACTTCTTCTCCATTTTCATCCCGCCGTCACTGCAACCACTAACATGTGAAGTCCTCTCACCTCCCTGCCATATGGACCACAGCCTCACACAACCCCCTTCTTTCTCTCTCTCTCTTTTTTTCCCCTAACACGTCAAAGGAAGAGGAGGAAGACGTGGAAGAAACACAGGTAGTATTACTGCAAAGAGTGAAATCCATTTTGTCTCATCTGACCTGCTGCCTGTGTTTGACATGCCTGCAGAAAATATGTGTCTTACACTCTATTTAAAAAGATGGACACACCATCAGAACATCTTGATCATTCAGAGCTTGTGATCACTGATTGTATTGGAGTGAAGAGGCTCGGTGGAGAGCAGTAAGAGACAAGGAGAGGAAAGCTCTCTTTTTGTTTTTTTTACGCCATCTGTCAGAGGAATCCTCATTGCTTTTATTTACGCAACAAACTAAGCAGATCCAACTGTAATCTTTTTTCCTAAATACACTCAGCTTTAAGCTCCCCCGCCCAATGGATCTGACCCGCGTGGCTGACATAAACAACATAGACTGCACCCATTTTCACTGAATTTTTCCACAAACACTAACATCTGAAAGATGATATAATCACATTAACAATTCTACAGAAACACATAGATTTGAATACATTGTTGAGGATTTTCTACCTCTGTCAACTGTAATTGTTTTAATGTGAGTATTTGTTGTTAAGACATGATTATTTCTTTCAACAGGAGGAAGAGGCGGAGTAGTTGAAGCCAGGCGACGTCAGCGATGTTGACTTACTGATATCCAGGTAAAACTCGTCTCCACCGCTTCTTTTTTTACTGCTTTTATTTTACCACTGGAGGGCAGCAACACATTAAGTGAACTGGTAGCAAACCTTACCACAACATGAATAGGTCCCACTGGTGCTGCTTTTATATTTGGCTTTTATGTAACCGGATTATTTAAAAAAGAAAAACCTGTATTAAGAGCAGAGTTTTACTTTTGTGGCTCTCTTTGACCATGCTATCAAATCAAAGGATAATAACATGATTACTCAACCTCTCCCAGTGAATACTGCACCTGTGGGGCAGCATTATAGTAGTCACTGCAATGCAATATTCTTGCCATTACGTATGAGAGGTATGGGTGTTTTGTATGGAGTTTTGTTTTTTATTTATATGAACTATAAGGTGTTCAGTCAGAGGAAAATAAAATAATGCGGCAGCCTATTTACAAGGGACTGCGACTGCTGTCTCCATCTGCAAACAGCTTCAGTAAGCACACACACTGCCTGGGGATCATCTGGAGCCATAACAAAAACATCCCACAATTCCGCTTTTTTTCTGCCCCTTGGAGGCTGTGGCAGTGATGATGATGGTGATGATGATAATGATAATCCTAATCTTCAAAGCTTTCAGTCCTCCTCTGTACGTCGGGCGTCTGTATCTATGACCCAGTGCATGCAGAGCCACAGAGCAGAGCAGGCTCTTTGAAGGAATGGCGGTGCTCGTCTCCCTCCTCTCTGAGCTGTCTCCCAACCCCTGCGAGCCCCTGTCACGCCTTGTTAGAGGAAGCTGCTAAGTGAGCTTCAGATGTGCCTCCGGAGGAGCGGGCACGCTGGGTGGCACAGGCGTAGCATTGGTGGTGGCTGCCTCAGCCACCACAGACGACTGGAGAATGTGTGACCTCGTTTTGTTTTCGTTTTTTTCCCTTTCTTTTCATCTGCTTGCATTGTGTTTCAGCCTGAAGGAGCCTCCTGTTCTGTCCCTTCCTGACCCCTGACGCTTGACCCCCTCAGCCACGTCAGACAGCCCCTCCCCAAGGCTGCACTGTACCCCACTGGAAACTGTCCTTCAAGTGCTTGAAGGCACCATCCGAACTGAAAAGCCCCCCCCACCCCTTTCCCTTTTGACTGCAATGTTGACTTAATTTTTATATTTTGCTAGTAGAGACATACTGTACTGAAAATGCGCAGAGTAGCCTAGTGGTGTCAGTTTGTTTTTAATGAGTAGCTTTTGTAAAATGCAAAACAGTTATTTTGTTAAACTCAGACTTATTTCTCATGTTTTACTCCTAGAGATTCTCGTTTCCTAACACAAAGAGGCAGTGACCTTTTCGAAAAATATTACCTTGGCATACCTTCGCTTGTGGCTTCACATTCAAAGGTTCATAACTCACGCTTTAGTGAGCGTTCTGTCCTTTTATCGCAGTAGTTTCACTAATGTTGTGCTTCGATGACTCTTTCTGTTCTATCAACTGAATGTACAAATGCAACCTAAGACTTCTAACAGCCACATGAGGAAGAAAATACGCACATTCTGCAAGACTGCAAGCGACTCCGCCACCACTACAATTACTCCTGCCGATACTGCTGTCTAAACAATGCACTTTGTTGAATGAAGAGTGAAACATGTGACTAAGACTTGGATGCAATGGAAAATGCAATAAAGTAGACTGGTAATAAAAACAAACCCTTCAGTTTCTATTTTGTTTTATTTTTAAATCCTTTGTTGCCGTATTTATAGATCAATGCACCATTGTGCAGTCTGGGCAAACAGGAAAATAAAGCCAAAAGCCTCGTCCCAGGAGATCCTGGTAAGAGGCGGAGGGGGACATACTATAATCATTAGACATGGTATTTACTGTAAGTACTTTACAGAGCCATGTAAGTGTTGTTAACATGCTAAATATATAATAAGCTGTCATGTACAGAGGACCACTGCTGTGAAGTTACTGAGAATAAGAAACAAGGAATGTAGACCTACTCCTGGTTAAATTTGAGAGTCAAGTCACTGAGCAAAAAGTGAAAAATGTGACATGCTGCTTACTGGCCTCAACAAAATCTATGTTCCTCTTTCCACAAAAACACATTATTCACCCTGAATAGCCAAACATTCTTCAAACAATACGATGAGTCTGCAGCCCTGTAAGCATTGCCAACATTAGCCTCCTCACAATGGCAACGCTAACATGTTGATGTGTAGCAGGTAAACTGTCTACCATGTTCACCAGCTTCTTTGTGATTGTTAGTATGCTAACATATGTTAATTAGCACTAAACATAAAGTAGGCTACAGCTGAGGTTTAAGAGTACATTTACAATTAAGTATTAAGTACATTTTTGAGGTACTTTACTTAAGTATCCCCATTTTCTGCTACCCAATACTTCCATTTCACTACAATTTGGAGGCAAATATTGTTCTTTCACTTAACTGCATTTGTTTGATAACTTGAAGTCTAAGACTAAGTCACTAGTTACTTTGCTGATTACATGCTGCATCAGAGCCAAAGCAGCGCATTTTTAAATACATTTATCGGCAATCGGATAAAAAAGATGATGATGATGATTCCGATAATTTAAAAAATGTTGAATATTGGATCTAGTAATCGGCAAGGCTGGTAACTGATCGACCTGTAATATACAAAATATTCTACATAAATGTAAATATGTGTAATGTACTTTTACTTGTACTTTTGACACTATACTTAAGTATCATAACAAAGACAATTAGTTATTATACTTTAAGACTTTTACTCAAGTACTATTCATACGGGTGACTAAGTAATATTTTAACATGATTACTTTTACTCAAGTATGACTTTTAACAACACTGCTGATTAAAATCTACCTGAACCCCCAAATTACCATAATAATCAAGGTGATTAAAATGAATAAATATAACCCTCAAAAACATTTCCATGGGAATGCTGTCAGCACCACAAACCAAATATCATGTACAGTATACCATTGTAAATTTAGAGGGCTGATGTCATTATTGCAGTAAGTTGGTTATTTTCCAAAGGAGCATACAAGGAAGTTTTGACCTGGTGATGCAGGGCTCTTACACCTTCTTAAACATCAAATTCAAGGACTTTATAAGGACTTTCCAGGTCTGATTCCCTCAAATTTAAGGACCCAACATGGCATAGACAGATTAAGGTTAATTACATAGCATTGAGAATTTTTATAGTATAACGAGAACAAGCAGGCTTTACAGAGGCTCATAGACAACAATGAAAAATTGAATGAGTTGAATGTGTGAACAGCTGTGCTGCTGTGTTACAGTGAGACACACTTTCAATGTTCAAGCACTTTCAATGACCTATGTCTATTTGTATCTTTTTTGTTTGTTTATTTAAGCTAGTGTTTTTCCCTCAAATTTACAAACTTTTAAGGATTTCAAGTACCAGCGGGAAACCTGTGTTGGCGCAGGATAAAAACTCAAGATATCAAGTATCACAATTCATTTCTTAGGCAACAATTTAATGGTAATCTATAGTTGTGGTGACATTTCATTAAAACTACAAATGTCAACCTCATGGAGACACAAGAGCGAAAAAGTCAGGGGATCACCAAAGTCACAGAAATAGATTGTCGTGGAACCATGATGGTCCGTGCCAGACTTCACTAAAAGCCAATAATGTCAAATGCCATGTTGGTGTTGCAGGCAGTGGGATTCATCCTCTGGGGAACTTGAATGTGTAAATCTTATGACGATCCATCATAAAGTTGTGGAGATTTTTCAGTCTGAATCAAAGTGGGACCAAAGGACAGACACTGCGGGCATGGCTAAAAATATCAAAGCATGTCATCCCTCTGCCATACATCATACTGTACATCTGCCATGCTTATCATACAGATACATCACCTGTGTGTCCAAATCCATTCATTTGAAGAGGGCGGAGGTCTTCCTGTAAGGCCCCTGGGAGCTGGGGCACCACAAGGGGTATTGTTTGCAGTCTGAGTCACTCTGTATATTTACATGTGTGTGCAGCACGGGGCAAAGTTCCCACTGAGTTTGGTAATATTTAACGGGACAGTTTTGGGTGATATGGCTGAGCACCAAGCATGAGAAGGAAGCAGTATCGTTGACATGACTCCACTGTGTGTGTGTGTGTGTGTGTGTGTGTGTGTGTGTGTGTGTGTGTGTTTGACCACTTGCCGCTGATCCACAGAGACAACGGACCGAGGTGAGTCAGATGAACAATGTTACAGAATTTTTGTTTTTTATTGTTCACTAAACTTGGACTTTATTTAATCAGGAGATGCTGCGCTCAGCAGTGTGTGAAAGGAATAGTGGAGAGACAGGTGCTGCACTGCGAGTTAGAGTACTTATACACAAGATCTCAGTGATTATGCTGGGAAACTGTATCTCTTATCACACGTTCACCTGGATTAAATTAAACCGACACTGTTGCACTTTGACTAAAATACAATCTGTGGTAAAATGATCCAAGAGTTCCTTTCATGGAGGTATTTTACAGTCCCATCAGCGGTCATAGAAACAAGAAGGAAACAGGTGATCATGCAAACATTTATTCAAGATTTGTTACATTTACTGTAACTCGCTCTGTCTCTACAGGTCGGTTAGACTTTATTGCATTATTGCTTTCATTTAATTGTCAGTAAGTCCTGAGTTTAACATTGTGTAAAAATGCTTTGAGTGCACAATATTGATTCAGCTCAGAATTGACAAAATAAGAATTCATTTCACTAGCTTTAATGACCGGTTTTTCTTTTCCT
The DNA here is from genome assembly GCF_040436345.1 of Pagrus major. Lineage (NCBI taxonomy): Eukaryota > Metazoa > Chordata > Actinopteri > Spariformes > Sparidae > Pagrus > Pagrus major. The sequence continues at coordinate 22,839,766 of NC_133216.1, read as the reverse complement.
TTGGAAAAAAAGGTCCTGTTGGCTTTTATACAAGATGCAGGAAATTATTACATGTTATTTTTGCAACCATGCTAGTAGCTCTGTGAAACTGACATTGCTGTGTTTAAAGCTGAATGTTAACTTCAGCATGTTAGCAGTGTTGGGGAAGCTACTTTGAAAGCATACAAATTACTTTACATTGAAGGAAGTTGATTTACAGCAAAGTTACCTGAGGGCGAATTTTGTTTAACTAAAGCAACTTACAAAGTGAAGTTTTAACTACATTGTTAAAAGAAAAGTTGAACTGACAATGCACGTGTGATAGGAATCAATATGTATAAATAAATGTAGTTGAACTACCGGCAAGCTACTGCAAAACGTAGTGAAACCACAAGTTTAATTATAGTTTAATTCATTGGTTTTGAAGGTATTTTGTGAACCAAAGTAATGGACAAATTGCATTTTTGACCTGGAGATGAAGTTAAAGTGATTCCCTCGGGTCTTTTGATGTGGGGTTGTGTGAGGTCTTTAGTATTCAGTGTGTTACCTGCATGACTGTCAGCTCTCCCCCTGTGTGGAGAAGCAGTGAGTAGCACCGGCAGGAAACAGAGCATCATACTGCTGTAAACCCAACCAGCAGCAAGACGTAATGTAGCCACCTGAAATAAGTCACACCTAAAAATATATATATATCCGTTTAATTGTACCCTATGTTTAGAACATTTTTGGTGCTTTACGTTGCCGTTAAAGAGCCTTTTCCTTTGGCACTACACATTCCCTCAACTGTACAACATCTGTTTTCCTACGCACAATACACTTACTGAGGATAAGTATCTCATACAACCTCACATCAAAAGACCTGAACTATCCCTTTAAGATCACCAAAGTGCATAAAGTCAGGGACTTTCCACAGTTAGTAGCATTCATACTGTGGGCATCATGGATATGTGATATGCTTTTTCATGTCACTCCATCCTGTAGTTGTTAAGATATTTCAGTTTACACTGTGGTGGACAGACCAACATCAATTCTTTTTGTTTCAGGTCCATTCAGAATTAAATAATGGATTGACTGGACTGACTGACCAAACATGGACATCTTTCCTCTGTTAGTGCTCCTACTGTCATGCATGATTCAAGGTGAGAGCTCGGCTCAAAACAAACAGCAGCTTGTTTGATTGGAGATGTGTCACAGAGCCCGGTAATGTGCTGGTATTAACGGCCACATCCAATGCCGCTGTGTGCTTAATAGCGGCACCCTTCAGATTAAACTTCACAGACAACCTAATTAGAGGCCCTAATGATCTATCTGCACTTTATAATTAATTTCCTTCAAAATGGCTGCCTATCTAGTTAACAGTAAGATGTAGCCAGTGGTCAGGGGACTTCAGAGTCACTGGATCATGGTCCCAATAGGTGCACGCACAAATTATGCTCATTAGCCTGCCATTCTGTGATTGCAATGAAAAGAAATAGCTGTATAGGCTGGCCTAGATATTACTCAGACCCAATTTCCTCAACGGATGCATAATTTATGATTCCTCATGCTGGCTGTAGATGGTAACGCAGTTAGCTCCCCACAAACAAGTTATCCATCACCCTGAGTACTGTGGTGTAAACCTGTTATTTCATTTTTCACGGTTTGTCATTAATATTAATTCCTTTTCTCCTTCATTTGTCAGCGATAGAGAGCCACAAAGATACGCTGGAATTTGACTGAGGACGTGTGCAGTGATGTGCCTCAGTGTGTGTGATGTTATGGAGTAACTGTAGAATAGGCCCAGTTAGAGCACAGGAGCTTATGAACGTTTCCTCACAGTGTCTGTTCTTCTATTTGAGTCCTCATGTAATCCTCGTAGCTTTATCAAATTCTGCAGGTTACTGTTTAATGTTTACCCTGCAGAATGATGCTGCGGTCCTTTGCTGACAGCTACGGATTAATTTACAGTCTAGTTTTTCTGTCAGTAGTTCTTCCCTAAATCCTATTTGGCCTCATTCATGCACCCAGCCAAATCACCATCTCCATCTGGACAGCCACAGTAAGAAACAGATTTGGGGAGTTGTTGTTGTCATTCTCTTTCTTTGTCTCTTTATCCCTCTAAGGCTGACTTCAAATCTTTCTTTCTTTCCATCTCTTACTCACTCTCTCCACATCTTGAATGGCCCCTCTGGCCCCCCTTATGAAAAACTACTGGGGGCGTCCCTGACTTAGACAACTAGAGGGATTTTTCTGATGAAGTCAATAGTGAAATTGTGCATATTGTAATATTATTGGTATTATAAGGTGTTGTTAGAGGAATAGTTCTACTTTTTAAGAAAATACAGACTCTCCGCTGGTTGCTTGGCAACAGGAAGCCACTGCACCCAGCTAAGAAATAGTCCAGCACATAACCCAAAAACCAAATCTGGATTTAGAGTTGAAACTAGATTTTGTATGGATTAAACAAACGATATATAATGAGTGAGCTTGAGAGGTACTAAGCTAACTGGCTGCTGGCTCCATAGCCAGACATGAGATTGGCATCTTTTCAACAAGAAAGCGAATAGGCACACTTCCCAGTTCAAGATCAAAGGACTTGTTTTATGTGTTTTATGTCTGTCTCTTTTTGGACTTTTAGAAGTTGGAGCTGAGATGAAGCTGTCACCTGAAGAGCTAACCGTCCTGCGAGGAGAAGAGGCCCAGTTCACCTGCAGCACCTCCAACATCCAGTGGGCCGTTATGATATGGCAGCTGAACCAAATACCGGTTCTCACCATCTCCAACGAGACTGGTGTCCTGCCTTTTGCCAACCCTGATGTGTCTGCTGAGAAAAGCCCTGACTCACCGGGAGACTGGGTGTTCAGCCTGAAAAACACTCAAAGGGACAACCAGGGACAAGTGACCTGTGACCTCCAGGACATTGATAGGAGAACAGCGAGCCTGTCTGTACAAGGTCTGTATGTTCATATGTAACTGTATGTTTGTGTGTGAGAGAGACTCAGAGGAGCTACTTTGTGCATGTGTGTTACCTTGAACATTGTGGCAGAAAGGAACTGTTTATTTCTGCTGCAGAGAATTTCAAAGGCTTTTTGTGTAGCCAGCTCCTCTCAGGGATACTCATTTTCTTGCAAACAAGAGTCTGCGCGCACACACACTCTCACACACACATACACGTACAAAACAGCAAAGGAAACCAAGCAGATGGCAAGCCTCAATTGCAACGATTGCAGTGTGAGAGAGTGCAGAAACACACTGAATTTAACCTTGACGAGGCAAAAAGCATCGGTAAAAGAGAGGTAATTGAAAGGACTAAGCAAAAGTTGTGTGGCTGCTTTCATTCTGCCCACCCACACACTGCCGTGTCTGCTCGCAAAAAAAAATAATCAAAGAGTCAGAGGCAAAAAACTTAGCTTTGTGTGCCAGCATTCAAGGTGCTCATCCTAATTAAGTGCCTTTTTTAAAATGTTTTAAAGAAGAATGAAAGTTTTCAGTGTCCTGTCTACCGGCGCCTGAGTGATCAATCGGGGTGTATATCACGGGTGGGAAATCATCTGGGACTGTGTGGAGGAGTAGAGTTGCCCAGGCATGTTTGATGGTCTCTGTGACATTGTTGATGACAGTGCGGGTGGTGGTCGGGGATAGGAATTGATTGGCCCTCAGATATAAATACCAGCTGGAAGGTGCTGGACTCCACGCCAGTCAGACCAGGCAGCAAAGCAGAGCAGATTTACAGCCAATCTCCTTTCCTCTCCTCATTCACTGTATATTTTTTTGCCAATGCTATGTGAGGACCGGGCGGCACATTTGGGATAGTTAAGAGACAAGATTTGATAAGAATCAGTAGTTCGCAGCAGTTTTGATGGTGTTATTATCTCACGCTGGAGAGCACTGCAGCGTGAAGCAGCATTTTGACAAGGGGGACTTCCCTGATAGTCATATCCAAAGTAGAAAACAGTTTAAACAAGCAAGTTTGTGAACTCAAAATTCAAAAACTATTCTACTATACTATTTAGTAAGCCAGAAAAAGTTCATCCCAAACAAATCGCCAGAATAAATGTTGGCAGTGTACGTTTCTGCAAACAATGGATATGTTGAAAATGTAATGCTTATGGTCTTGTCAGGTTTAGGCACAAAAACCACTTCAAACATAACAGCTTCATGTTTAGGCTTACCTGGCTCAGTTGCCACCAAACATGGCTGTAACATTTCCTGCTTCTGGTTAAAAATGTTCAGTGGTCTCAAGCTTCCAAATGTTGAAACACCGTCGCCAACAGGGGTCTCTTGTTTGACATGTATTGTGGAAATGTGGATATGACCTGTATGAAATGTAAAAGTTTGCAGCAAACATAAAATGCCATCATTTTATTCTGTGATTCACAAAACATCAAAAGCTCCAAAAACACTTGTGGTGTAGAGCAACTTTCTTATTAGACTGACACATGTCACTTGTGGCCTTCATCAGGGTCATCATGAAAATAAATTCCAAACAACATCTAAATAAGGTAGGCACGAACATGAAAAAAAATAAATAAATCAAAAAGTAACTAAATTTATAAAAGACAACCAATCATATACATCCACATACATATCAGCCAGTGGAGCACTTACAGAGCAGGGTTGTTTTTATGTTCATGTGCTTTCAGGCCAATCGTTGTCAAAGACATCCTTAAAAAATTCTAATACACATCACATCGATGGAGAGCTGTAGTACGTACTAAAATTAAAAAGGAAAAGTATGCACATTTTTACACAAATTAGGGAATGTAAAAAAATTATAAGGCCTTCCCTCTGATAATAAATTATTAGAGGTAAGGTCAGAAAATTCTTGTGCAGTCTTTCCTTCGTGCTGAAGCGAGGGTTATGTGACTCTTTTGGGAGAGTCGGGGATGGAAAGGATGGACCCCAGCACTACAATATTTTTTTATATGGCCCCTGATGATGAAAAATGCCATAAATGAGCAAAATAACCGACACATGTTTGTGCTCACATTGAACCAGCATGCCTCAAACCTGTGCTTCTCTTGACCTTATCACTCAGCTTATTTGCATCTATAGTCTCAACAAACTGAACTGAGAGCTCAGCTAAAAAAAAAAAATAAAAAAAAAAAAAAAACAGTGGGGAAACATCCCCTCTGCAAAAAAGCGAGAGGAAACAAAACCAATGACCCATCGCCTCCAATATATTATGGAGAGAACCTCCATAGCTGCCAGTACCACAAATCCCCACTGACATATGCAGCCATTAACAGTAGTGTATGGTGAATCAGGCCCTCCGGTCTCGATGCAGAGGATCACTATGGCCTGACACAGCCTTTGAATTAATTGTGCATGCTGGCACGCCCCGTTAACAGTCAGCAACTCTGCCTGTGATTTGTGTACTGCAGCTCCAAATATACTGTTGGAATGGGGCCACAAATCTACAGAGCGCTGCTTGACTCTGTACGCTATCATCCACACTCCCTGCTTTAATTGTCCAATATGAAGATGATGTAAACATGAGCAAACACTCCTGCTGCTTGCATTCGCTGCTGCCTCTCTGCTCATTTCTCGTTCTCACTCGCACACAAATGCAGCACGGCCGCACGAACCTAGAGCAAATCAATATGGCTGCATGCGCCGGAGAGTTCGAGCAAGATCTGCAGTGGAGGCCGGAGCTGCAGAGGAACTCAGAGAAGAATGAAAATGCATGCGATGATTGGCCTATAGAGGCATAGGGCCCTTCTCGTTGGAATGAATTCACACCCACACATACAGTGCATGTGTTGTATACCTTCCATGTAACTCCAATCTTGCACAAAGTCACGTACAAGTCTTTAAACGCTGCCCTCAAAGCAGCAATTTCCCCTCCGAGGAACCCTGCTGAAAAATCTCCAGAATTAAAGTTGGACTGAGGACTCCCCGCCTCACACGACCTGACACAGCAGCCCGAAGTCTTCAGAGTTTGCCTACAGTGATTAACAAACCTTTTGAAACCTTATTTCAGGGATCACTTAGACTTGAGTGTTGGGTCGGAGTGCTGATGTCGTTCCTTTCTCTGTTCAGATGTATCAATCAGCCGTGATCGCCCAGAGCCCCTCATCAGTCAGTACAAATGAGGCTGCCGGTTCCTCGCCAACCTTTATTCGCTGGTGCTGAGACTCTTTCAAAAAGCAGCTGGAGTCCGTTGTCAGAACAGGTCGCTTTTAAAATGGGATGGTACGATGCTTATGACACCGAATCAGGCATCAGATAAAAGCCCTCGGAGGAAAGGGACAGCCAATAATGCACACAAAACATCTGAGGATTTGAACCTAAATCAACACAGACATGTCATTCGTTTAGACAAAGCACCCGAGCTTCTGTAATTATCTTTCTGTCTATAGCAATTGTGGGTTGCATCCACCGCCTTTCATTCTGCCAGACAATAGACTTCACATATGAGATACTGTATCTCTCTGGGCCTTAAGTGGCTTATTTGGCTGGCAGGGAAGGAGATGAAGGGGAAAAGAGGAGAAGCGTTCGTCAGGCAATTGAGACTTTGAGACACGCGATCAATCACCCGGGACGAATGAAATCCATCTTTTGTAAGTGATGCTCGTCTTTGGGCATGCAACTACATGAATTTCAAAGGAGACTGTTGATGAAATTCATCGATTCCTGCCCAGGTTTTTCGGTACTTATAAACTTATGCACCCTCATGAATGTACAGAATAATGCAGAAGTAAATAAAGACACATAAATAACAAAAAATGACTTTCTTATGATTGCAGAAAAGGGCAGCGTTAAAGTGTTTGGGGACAACGAGCTGGTTTTGAAGGGGCAGTCGGCCGTGTTTGAATGCCAGGCAGCAGGATGGTACCCTGAGCCCAGTTTGCAATGGAAAGTGGATGACAAACTGGTAAGTACACACATCCTTGTTACTACTATTTTTATATTAAAAAGTGTTATTTTTTTTAGAGCTTCGCAAAGCATTTTTTTTTATCAGCAAACACTCATCAACCTCAAGACTGTTTTTTACTTTTTCTTTTCGCTGTAAAGCATATGAGGTGGCTGGCCAAACAGTTTTTATTATTACCTGTGTATCAGCTCTGACCCTAATGAAGGACAAAGCACTCAAGTGGATTTGGATTATAGGATAACAACACTTTGCTGCTGAAAGAGTCTGTCATCTCTGAGCTGTCCTATCAATAAAGCCATAAAAGGCCAAAAAATACTTAAAAAGAAAAAATGTACAGACCTCGTGGTGAACATTTTATCTACCCCTTGCAAAAACAGTACAGGCTCTAATATTGTGCCTGTGCAGAGCCAGAAAAGGCGCAAATGCAAGTGAATTATTCATTTCAGGCTTTCAGTTGCAGGGAAGGGGCCCTTAAGACTCCTCAAGACCCTTTAGGGAACTGACCATTTGTCATGGTGATGAGAAGAGAAGTTGATTTGATGAACTGTGAGTGATGTCAAGACCTAACAACAGTTCATCCTGCTCCAGGCCTTTTGTTCCCAGTTTCAAGAAGACAGAGCCCCACTTTCTATGTGCAGAGGGTCGAAACAAAGTCGATTTTACAAGTATAATTGTCTGGTGCTACGTACCATAAACCAAGCGCTATTGCAACACAATCGCCAAAAAAATGTTGGCAAACCAAAGATATGTTGCAACTTTCAGTTTTATTTTGTGACAATGCTGTACTTATGCTCTGGTTAGGTTCAGGCACAAAAACCACCTGTTTAGGCTGAGGAATGTTGGCTTGTTTTGGCTTACGTGGTTCTATCGCCACAACCCAAGCTGGATTAGTCCTGAAGTCTCCTTAAAAATATCCACTGGTGTCATGCTTACGAATGTTGAAATGCCTCTCGAACAGCGCTCTCTGGCTTGGCAGACATCTCGCCTAGCTGTTACACCGCCACCATCTCCTTTTCCTTTTGACATGAAAATCAGCTCATGTACGGGTTGGGACAATTATTGTAGAAATTTTGTTATGATAGATATGAAACATACACATGATGTAGAAATTGGCATTTTGTGTGATTTGGCGCCCCCCATAGTTTCTGAGTGCAACACTACTGTTGTAAATACAAATCCCAGAGATCATCACACAAAGAAAAATGAGTTTAACTTTTGTTTTTGGGTCAGCTGTGCCTTTAAATACAGTTCTGTTTTGAGTATTTACAGAGAACCTCAGCAAAATCCCATCATGGGACATCATGAACACCCCAATTAGTAAGCAGAATATAACAAAATACTAATTCTCTCTCTCTCTCTCTCTGGGGATTGGCGCGGAGGTGAGCCAGGGTGAATACAACATCAGTAGTGAAGAGTCAGGTAAAGGCCTCTTCACTGTGACCAGCTACCACAGTGTAACGGCAGCAAAGAGCTCTCATGTGGATTGTCTGGCCTCTGTGTCTGCCCTCACCACACCACTGAAGAGCAGCGTCCGTCTGACAGTGGGTGAGAGAACACAGCCGCTACATTAAATAACACATGCAACACAAATGCACAGAGAGAGAGCTTTCTGTTAATCCTCTATTTGCTCTGTCCTACTTTACTTCTCTGTCGCTACATTTCTGTGTGTCGCGCTCTTTTTTTTAATCTGTCTCTCTCTGTGTGTTTCATTCTCGTCTTTCCACTTTTTCTGTCCGTTCTCTTTTGGGAAGCCTGTGAATCATCACTGAGCATTATTACTGAAGAGGAGAGAAAGGAGCTGCCGGATCAACGCTGCATGAGTTTGCATCACAGCCGCTGAAGTAGAGCTGAGGTTGCAAACCTCTCTAAGGCCCACAGCTTCAGAATACAAATACTGCTCTGTTATTATCTCCGTAATGTTCCATTTGTAGTTGTAACATTTTCTTGAAATCCACTCAGAGCAGCATCCCTCAGCAGACACCCTCGTGCCAGCCACTTCAAATTTAAACAGGAAATTAAACATGGCTTTCTTTACACCCTGTCTGCAAATCTGTAATTGAATTGCAAAGTAACAACACTGCTTCAGCAATTCTTTTTACTAAAACACTAATGTGACCTTCTCTTCTCAGTTGCAGAGGTGGTGCAGGATGGAGATGACTGCACAGTCCCGCTGGCTGTAACTGCCTCCCTCGCTGCTCTTTTGCTGCTCCTCCTGCTCTGCATCGGCACTGTCCTCTGCTACAGACAAAGACGACAAGCAAGTAGGCACTTTTCTCTTACTTAAATTGCTCCAGGTGAAAAAACCCTGTCACCTCCCCCCCTACACCTCTCCAGTACAGAAAGTGTGATTAAAGTATAATGAAGAAGATGGGCGGTTACATGCTGTGACTTGGCGCTGCCCCAGGCCGGCCTTCACCAAGGGCACGTAATATTTTTTCTGACAAAGGCGGAACATTAGTTGTCAGCAGAAAGCGTTTCTTCTTAGGAAACAGCAGCAGCACAAAGGTTAGAGAGGTATGTGTGTATGACTGCAGGGTTGGAGGTTTAAACAACAGAACAACTGGGACAATTCGAACAGGAGGGAGACATGACTATTAATCCTCACCCTTAACAACTACTGCAGAGGAGCCCTCAAGCCAGACATTTCACCAGTTAAATACTGTGAATGTGTGAAGACACCTTCTGTCCCTGCAATGAGAGTAACTTTATTCACTAGGTTTTAACACCAACTGAAATTAAGTAACATGATTTTTTCTGCTACAGCGTACTAATCTGTCCTGTGCCCGTCTTTGACTAAATTCATTTACTTTTTATATTTTTTGATTCATAACTGCACCTCCTGTGTTTTCATTCAGAATGCCATTGGTTATTTGTCTACGCAGATGAATTTGTTTGAATGCAGCCAATCAAATCGCTTAATTTCAAATGTTGGATTAGGGGGGTCTGTGTCCATCCGTGACCAAAAAATTAAACATTTACCCCCACGTCATGCTGATTTGGTCAGCTGTGCGGAGGTGTGAAAGTATGCCAAGGTTTGATCTTTTTTTTTCAGTCTCCACACGACTATTTCTGTCACTTTATGATCAACTGAAGGCAACATTATGAATGTTTTAAGGAGAGACAATCTGAAATGTGCACTGTTACCCCCTATAGTTAAATCACACTGTGTCTCCCCCTTCTCTATGAGTTCAAGCACATCTTGACCCTTAATATAAGCGAAAGTGCTAACAAATCACTGTCTGCCCACAGCTTATAGCTCCCCTGCTGGGGCTCAGCCTGCCAGCTCTGCTATCAAAAAAATCACTCTGACATTAAAAAGGGATGACTAAATGTGACTTCAGTATGGACTGTAATTTAACTTCAACACAGTTCAATTTTTACTGAGGTAATCACATCCATGACTCAGTGCAATGCTGTTAGTGTTTCCTGACATTTATGGAGCTATTCACAGTGAACGATAAGTTAATGAAGAACAGAACCATAATGCATCTTTATATGTTCACTTTGTTTTTTGTAATTTCTATTATTTGTTTGTCGTTAAAATCATCAAGTTTGAACTTTGTGCTATGGTGCTTTCCTGTGATGTCTTCTCTCAGATACCAGCCGAGTAAAAGTAATTCCACTATAATACGACTGCTGGTCTTCCCATCACTGGCAGATGTGATTTAACAAAGGTGCTAGCCAATTATAGCCAATTATAGTGAGTCTCCCTTGGATAAATAAAGCGATCATTTCCTGGTCCTGGGTTTATATCTAAACCCTGTCAGTAGCACCAGTGGGCGAGTCTGATAAAGGCCATTGAGATGTGCAGATGAGTTGACAATGGTGGGAATGTGGCGACCTTGGACAGGCTATCAACCTGTTTGCGAAAAGGATTACAGCTTTTGATACACTGACAGAAATTGCACCTTGGGGAACATGAGACCCTGACTCATACCTGATTCCTGCCAGATGAGTCAGTATGTGTGACTGAACATACCCCCCTGTAACACAGTGTCACATTAAGCGTCTGCACACAGCTTACTCTGTAGATTCAAAGGAACAGTTCCACATTTTGGGAAACACGATTATTTCCTGTTTTGCGGCTAACTGAGCTAATTAGCTAAGGGCAGCTAGCAACAGGCAAAGATAGCTACAACAAAGAGTATAGTGAGCAGCACTTTGCAGTTACATCTTACACATTGCACCTATAAGAGAGGCATGTTGAATTTTTTTAAGCCTGAAGGCGACTAAGGTCGTACCAACTTGCCTGGCTCAGGAAATTCTACATTAATAAAGGTTTGAAACCACCACACAGTGAGACAGTTATACTGCAATTCATTCAGAGCTCCTAACCCGACTCTGAATATCTGTGATGTGGCTGCACTACCTCTCCAAACAGAGAGGTCATTACCGTGGCAAGTCGAGGAAGTACAGTGGTGTGATGCTGTAGAACGTCTGGCCAGGAACAAGGGATGTTGCAAAGATGTTTCTGGAGTGCCATCTCCGAGGGGGGACTGTTGTTTTATAGCACAAGGAGGCGGCGGAGGCCTGTTTGTGTGCGATAACAAAAAGTAGCCCTGAGTCACACATTTAGAAGTCAGTCTAATCCCTGTGACTGATTCTGGACCATTGCAAATCACGGGGAGATGCTTTAGAGCTGAGGGATTATCATAAAGCAGGTGTGACCTTTCTCCTCCGGCAGCTGATTCTGTACCTGAAATGTCTGATACCTCCTCGCCATTGTCCTTGCTCCAGTCTTACGCCTCTAACGTAACATCCCTGTGCACGTTGAATTAACTTCATGAGGATGTTTCACATGTTAGAGGCTGTGGCATGCCTCCAAGTCACTAAGCTCTTCTTTGAGTAATCCACCTCAATGGGGAGTAATGTATGCTTTGTAATTATTGGGGGAAAAAAAGAAAGTGATCCAATATTGTCACCCTCAAAGACTTTGGCCGGCATGACAGCGGGGATTTAAAATATAATGACAAAGGCAATTTCTCTCCCTGTAAAAGGAACAGTTTATATCTCTCCTGAGGCAAGCGCCATCTGCACCATTGTTATATTGTTGTGTTTTTTCGCCGTGGCCAGGAGGACCTTTGGCAAAGACAAACCATGAAGCCGTGTTACAAAACTCATTAACACTCAGCTCCGGCTTTCAATGTTGAATTGCAAACTGACTGCAGGCTATGATATTAGTGCAGTCCCCAAAACCAATAAACGGCGGGACATTTACAGCTTTCATATTGCTGTAGATGCAGCGAGCGTGCACATTGGTTCTGTGGTCAATGCAGTGAGAATAATAAAGTTACCGGCTGATAGCTCATAATAGTTCTGTAAACTTAATGCCTCGTTTTTTTTTTTACCTTTCAGAATCGGGCCCACAGGAGGCAATATGGTAAGATTTAAGAGCTCTTTTTCTGGACACTTTGCTTTATGAGGCTATTTTTAAACAATGAAAACCTTGGATTTTCCTACCTTTTTAAAATAACAAACACAAGTTCAGCTGTGGGGCGAAAGTAGCAGCAACTAATCTGTGAAAGAAGCAGAGACGTACAGTCCTGGCTGCACCGAGCTCCGTTTATACTTTACATAAGCTGATGTAAAGACTCAGCACGAATCTCGGTTAATACATACAACTTCATTCTGAGAACGAATGGGCTTTTATTGTTCCTCATTATAAGAGAAAATTGAAGACATGAATTTGAAATTACATGCATTAAATAGTCATTTCATTTTGTAACAACTTAATGAAGATTCAAATTGTGGTTAGCTCATTTAAGAAGCAGATATATTACGCCTTATATTTGTCAGCATTTTCCATGCAGCTGAAATACGTTTTACAGCTTTTCCATTGAGCACATTGAAGTGGGAGTTGAGCACTTTGGTTGGGTCTAATAAAATGCGGTGAAAAATGATGATGATGTTCATTTTTTATCTGTCAAAGCAGTTTATGATAAAAACAATGCAGAGGCACCCTGATTTACTGCAGCTTTGTGCGAAAAGAAAATTGTCTGTGCACAACAGCGTAGCCTCTGACAAAGTGGCTCTGCCGTATCTCAGCTAAAGGTTATCTTTTCCATTGGACCGTCCATTTGGGCATTTGCAGGTTCAGCCAATCAGGGAGCGGGGGAGGCTCGGTTGCTGAGGCGATAGGGGGGCAGTTCAACCCAGGATACTCTAGTGATGGCCCAACAGGTGAGAGACTTACATGTAGTTCACCTTGATAGTTGTTAACTTCTAAACTACTGTATAACTGTTTCAATGCTATAACACTATTTACAATATAAAATTTGAGGCTACATTTTTCAGTTAAATCTGACAAACGGCAAGTTTAAACTGTTCTATTGACTGCAGCCGTGAGTCAGATTATAAAAACTCATAACACTAAATGACCACCGTTATAATTACGTTTTCATTTCCAAGTTTCTGAGCCACTGCTACTTATCTGAGGTCTGCTTCATGTCCAGAGTTGGCTGTAGCTGGTCAGAGGGGCTGCGAGGTTGGATCAGGCTAAAACTCTTTTTCACCCTACAGATGCAGTTTACAATGAGCTATTCATAGAAACTGGTCGCAAAATGGACTTTGCCACCTTTACCAAGGTAAGATAGAGAAAATAGAAGGTGGGAAGGCGGGAGACAGAGAGAGAGAGAGAGAGACAGAGAGAGAGCGATCAATTGGAGCTGAATAAATCAGCCATTCATTGTGTAGCTGGAGCTTCAGCCACCTCCTCCCATGTTGATGAGAAAGGCACTGCGTAGCTGTTGCACCTCCGCTGGCCTCCCATCAGACAGCTTGATGTCAGACACGTCCATTACAGCAGATAGCATGGACGTGGAATAACATCCTCTTTGGTCATATTGGTCACGATTCCACAAACTGCCATCAGCACTGTGGTTCGCTCACAGAGCACTGCTAAGTGTCTCCGTCTTCATCACTGGGGTGTATCATGTGACACAAATTAAGAAGAATATTGTCATTGTCCTGACATGATCCCAGCCTGTCAATGTCGACAAGGTAATTGTACCTCAGGGGGGTTTCCCGTCCTGGCCTGTAATTGACTAATTGATTGTTGTATTGATTCTGGATAACACACTGTATCGATCTCTTGTGTAATATCCTGGTGTCTGATAATGGATACACTCTTCTGAACTGGTTTTTGTAGCCTCTTTTCCCAATTACGTCTGATGTGGAGCTGCTCTGACTTGACGTGCTTTGAGTTTGGTAACAGGATTACTTTATCTGGAGGTACTGAAGGTGGAGGACAGTCACTTTGAGGCTTTTAAGGCAATAGTTGCATCTCCCACTCGTCCACAAAAATGTCTGCGTGTACACTGGAGATGTTGTTTCCAGGAAAGCTTTCAGGACAGGAATCTGTGTGTAGCCTTTTCTTGTGATTGTTGTCAATCTACAGTGCTGTAGTGTCACTAAAATCTTAATGTGATGGTGTGCCCCAGGTCCCTGACGTCGTGTCCTCCAGCAGCTGGTCTCTGCCCAGTGAGAGCCAAACCCAGGCGTCTCTATCAGAGGAAAGCTCCCAGAATGTCAGGAGGATCACCACAGTTTGAATATGTTTATTATGATATTATTGGTTTACTATTACATTACATCTTTAGATTTAATGCATCCTTAAAATATGTCAGCTGTTTTTTTGATAACGATTTTGTTTTTTAATTTTCAATAGTGTTTTGATAGAGCATGTTAATGGTGTACACTACTGTCCCTTAGAGTATTTACAGGTGGACCACTCACCACTGTTTCGTTGTATGATGTCTCACATTTTTGTAAAGCTTGAAGCTAATGCTTTGTGATCTTGAGCTCAATGTGTACAGCACAATTATTTTGAAAAATATTGATACCTTTACCATTAACATTTAATGTATCCTTAAATATGTCAACTGTCTTTTTTATTTTTTATCATGAAACAGATTGTCATTTTCAATAAATTAAACTGTTCCTTCGTATGTTCTTGGCTTATTTTGAAACTGGTTGTGCAGGCCATAGTAATATAGACCAAAATGGCATATAGCCTACGGTATAGTATACTGTCATATGAGCAAAAATTCCATGCTTTTACTACTTGGCTTGTTTTTGCAGCTTTAGCTCCATGTCATTGGTTAGGATATATGAACACGTTAACCTGCTAAGTTAATTGTTGAGGTCTTTGATTGCAGCGAGATCAATAATAGGCCAGATGGGCCGTCATGACAATCAGACAAGTTGCAAACAAGCCAGCAGATGATCTAAACCACTTAAAATTAAAGTGCACCCAATATGGCTGTAAATTTCCAGGAGGTGAGCAGAGTGGGTCAAAGTTGAACCAGGAAGATGGTCTGGAAACTGTGGCTCATGTTGACAGCTGACAGTTTGGATAATTTTAAAGTTTGGCATGGTTTTCTCTTCCAAATAAGTTTAACATTGGATTTCATCCAAAACCCGAATGATCGCCTGTGCACACGTGTTCCTTGCCCCATCAGACTCCTTTTCAGAGACGTCATGTTCTCAGATTTCAGCAATTAACTTGATGAATTTAATGTTATAATTGCATATCCAAGTTGTCGTAAACCAGCATGATCTTTTTATGCATTATTTAGAAAGTGTGCCAGCTGTTAGCTGGTTTAACCCTCTGGTTATCGACTTCACTCTTGGCTCGTCTTCTCAATAATCACCTGGTGAGCTTATCAGTTTTATCACTTTTTTCCGACAACTTGTGTGGTGAATAGATGATGCTCAATGATTTTTCCTGTTACCTGGAGCTGTACTGTCTTCCCAGAGACCCTTACAGACCTGAACTGAAAGAAAACCATCATTACTTGATCCAAAAAAGAGTTTTTCCTCCAACAACACATCATCATACAGGACAACACGGCTACAGTGCCAACCCAGGGTAGCCTTTTCCATCATGTAGGACTAATCCTGTTTTCAGGGAAGCCATGATCCATTAAATGCCTCATTTTCTATTTTATATGTAGACGTGTCTCAAACTCAATTAGTTTCCCAGTCATGGAAAGGAAATGGTTATAAAGTATAGTTTCAGTGGCGGAGGCTGGAGTGTAAATTAACACGATGTGACTGGTGCTTCAATGAGAACGATGTGGTGGTGAGGCTCTCTGCAGTAATGCACGGAATAACAGATTTATCTCCGCCTGAAGTGGGTGACATAACATTTGCATTTTATAACAGTAAAGTGTGGAGGGGAGCAGAGTGGTGGAGATGGAGGTATATGAATCCTCCAGACACTCTACGGTTTCACCAGCACTGCTGTTATTAAGGGAGTTGGCATGCATTTAACATATGACATGCCTATTGCTGGTGTGTTGGAAAAAAATGTCAAAACCTCTCAGGAATTAAACATACTACTCAGTTTTCCTCTCATACCCATGCATTATTTCTTTTACATTCTAGAAACCATTTTAAGTGAATGTGAATGATAATTTTCATTATCATTGTTTGTCACAGTTTCTAACTTAAAATCTGTACCAATGAGGAAACAGTCTTTTCCTGGATGGTGCTGTGGCTGTTTTAGTGTTTACGGCATCATCTGTCAGCCCCCTCTCAGCTGAATAGGCCTTGAAAGAAATGGGAAAGCCTGCAATCGGCAGCTCGTGTTTTGTTGAATGGGAAACAACTCTTTCAATTCACTGAAGGCTGATGCACATTCTCATCGAAGCTTTTAGCTTCAGATTTGATTTATCTATGCTGGCGACCTTGATTAGCTGAATACGACTCAGAGCCCATAAAGTCTAAATCTCTGCATATGCAAACGCTACTGAAAACAAATGCAGTCATTTGCACTGGACTCAGTTGTGAGGTTGTATATTTTCATGTAATAAAGAATCAAGTGCAGCAGAGATATTTTTTTTAACCCTTCTTAACAGGGTGGTCAGGCACAGGCGTAAATCCCAGGGGAGGCACAATCCCCCCTTTCTGGAAAAAATATATGTCCCCACCAATAGAGTAGGAAGTTCAAGCAAAGGACATGTTAGACATTTCTTTACTTGTTCCAATAAACACATTTATAATCATCAGTGGTCTTCATTTTCACTGCATTGAATTAAAGGTAACTCTTTACGCTAGCTAGCAATTCCTAGCATGCCACAGTAACACCAGCCAGTGTTTGCAGCTCTTTGAATTGGAGTCGATGAGAGAAGCTGGAAATGGGTGACTGTTCCTGAGGGAACTGCTCTTGAGAAAATGTCATGTGGCTGTTCCCTGAAAGCTGATAATAGATTTGTCACAGTTTGTAAAATGACGAGGTAAAAACAGAGCGGCAGGTCGAGACAACAAAAAGCGAGCTTTAATGAAGTAAGCTGTAATCCACAGTTAGAAAATACGAAATACAAAGTCCAAACAATAGAAAGGCAGGCAATGGAAAGTCTAAGGGAAGTAAAAAACTCCAAAGAGAAATACAAAAACAAAATGACATGTGGACGAATACAGGATGACAACAAGACTGACACAAGGACGGGAACAGATGAACCAACGAAGAGAGAGGGAACAGCACAGGCTTAAATACAAACTAAACTAACGAGGGGATGAGGTGCAGGTGGAGAGACACCGGGAACAGGGCAGTGATGATGAAGCTAATGTGAGACAGGTGTGGGGTGAATCAGGCTGGGGAGGAGCACAGGAACACGGCGGGGGGGAACAGAACACTGGGAACACAGGTGAACAGGAAGTAGAAAGTGACAACAAGACACAAGAGGATATAACTACAAAATAAAACAGGAAATAATAATAATAAACAGGAAACCGTGTATGTTAAGCCCCAGACGTGATCTTTTCCCAATGTTAACTAAGTGTTTTTGTGCCTAAACCTAACCAGACCATAAGCAACAACAAAAAATGTAAAGTTTCGAGATTCCAGCGGTTTGCCAACATTTATTCTAGAGAAAGAGTTGAATGACGCTGAAACATGATGTGCAAAAAGACACTTTTGTATCCCACAAACCTCCACACTGGTGCCACTGTTCACAGGGATTTAACACTGAATACTTACCACACCGCCCTTCAAATGTGAAGCTCTGTTTTCTTCTGACACTGTGCTGGCGGCAGTTCTGTTTAGGCGTTCCAGCATTTTCAGACAGAGACAAAGACAGGAAAAATAGATTAATAGGAACTGAAAAAAGACATATAGAATATATGCAAATTGTTGACATTTCACAGAAATCTCCCCTTGAATTGTCAATGAAGTAGTGACAGCATGCATGCTTGCATTATTGAAAATAGCATGCTGACACAGTTTGCTGCTATTCTCTCTCACCAGATGGCTGACACAGATCTTCACTTTGGAAATCACATCTCGCCAGTGAATGTGAGGAAAGTGTTTGTCCTCTCTCTCCCTCCCGCTACGCTTTCGTCGTCGCCGCCTTCTGTTTTCTCGCAACGAATGCCTGGCATTGAAGCGGCAGGCTATTAAATAAATTAGGTTTCCTCCAGTGGGCCTGACAAAGACAGGCGCAAAATGAGAGGCCTATTACATGACCTGCTTTAGTGTTTTGTTTTCCAGCTTAACCTTACCCTTCCCTGGGGCTTACTTAGGGTGCTCCATGGGTGTCAGTTACGCTCCACAAAATGGTGGGCTCATATCGTTTGGAGGCATCTAAAGCTCAGAGAGCCAGCGGTGTCTGCCTTTCCAACAATGAGGCCGTAACAAGGTCCCTCACTTTCACCCTTCATAACTGTAGCCGTCCTCTGGAGTCCCTGTCACTCAGCTCTGCCCCTCCTGTCTGTCACAAGCTGATCTCCTCCTCACGTCATCGCGTGACACTACAGTTACACTGCACATGCTCAGTCTCCGGTGCAACTCGGGCTCCCAGACTCTTGCGTCAACGCGCAAACTTCTTCAGTCTGCAAGGGACCACCTGTCAGTACAGCAGGTATCTTCTTCCTCCCTGCATGCATCACAGAAAATTACCGAGTGGAACGCGACCGTCAGGGACAACGAGAGAAGAGCCTGCTGCCAGGGTGCAGCTCCCCAGCTACCTCAACAGTTTTCTGTTGGCAATTAGCAAGAAGCCACCGCACTCTTTTTTTGTTGTATGGATAAATAAATGGAAACTTTGGCTAATGGCTCTCTGGAGTGCAGCATGATATCTCCAGTGGCTTGTTATATTCTGCTTTCCACTTCCTGTTCGTCAGGGTCCATTAGCGGTCCATACAGAGAACTGCCGTAGGATGAGAAGATGCTGAACGGAGCAAGGAGATTAAAACCACACATCTACAAATATCTTAGAACTAGAGAGGCATGGCCTCCTCTTTGTGTTTTATGATTTGTTGAGGAATTTGAAAACATTATTGTCAACAAATGCTGTGAAAAGACCAAAACCGACACTGTTTCTCCATCTCTATATGTTTTCTTACCTTGTCTCTTGCTGATGAGCTATGAGCACATTGGCTCATATTGAAGATGTAACTACAGTATTTAAAAGCAGCTCACAAATGTGTAGTTTCATTTGTAAAAAAGGTTTAATTTCCTATAACAGCTGGGTACTTCAGTTCTGCAGAGGTTACTCAAACAGGATTGAACAGTGCATTTGTTTGTGGCTATTCTCAGCTGCTGATTGACACACATTTGGTGCTCCAGTGAATATTTACAGCAGCAGGACGGTGTATGAGTGCAACAACTGAAAGTAAGACACCAACCCCATGTTCACTGTAATGAAGAAACATGTCACTCAGTACAACAGTGTGGTTCACTGATGTGTTTTTACTTGTTTTTGGACAAAAATGGAGGTCTAGCCTGGCGTCACCAGACCAATGTGCAGTCAGTCTGGAACATCTCAGTTCATTTTCATTCAGAATTCAGAATGTCATCTCTGTCTATATATATAGTGAATGTATGTAACTTGTCCCATATTAGATAAATGGTTGTGATTGGCTCGTCACAAACCAGGATGGAGGGGGAAAAAATGGAGGCCAGGCACATCTGCCAGAGCAAATAAAACATGAGCTGGCTGTGTGTGGCTCCCAGGTGAGCTGTATGGCCCAGAGACAGACAACACTTGCCAGTAGAATCAATTTGTTGTTGGTTTTTCTTTTCAAGAGATTTGTTGACAATAAAAAAAAACATAGAATAACAGACTCTTTTAATCAATTGCATGACAAAATGACAAACATGGCCTACTTTGCTGGTTTATAGATTGAGTCTCCTCACCTCAAGAGAGCTAATGCTAGAGTGGCGATGCAATCATCTCTTATCATTGACTTTTGAATACACGGGGACGCTGCTGTTCCTCGTCCAACATGAATATGATAATGGCACATGAATCCTAACTTCACCATCAGCTTTCTAAATGTGTACTCAAGCACAACAGACACATAAAAGCACCGCTGCTTCAGGATGCCACCGCGTTGATTGACTTGGATTAAATTGGCCCTCTTGGCGCTGGTCAGGGCAAATGAAGTGGTTCGTATGTTTGTTTTGGCTCTCGAGGGCCAGCACTGGTGGAGCACCACTGATGAATAACTTAGCACGTCCTCTCACTAATGAAAGCTAATGCTTTCAAGAGCATCGTGGCACGGGGCTCCTATTAAATTAAAGGCCTTCAAAAGTAACTCTGTGCCACTGTATTATGTGTCAAGGGCCATTACCCGCAATTGGAGCTAAAATCCTTGACACGACCTTGTTAGCATAGGGTGCTTTTTATCAGCTGTTTAATGCAACTCAGCAAGTGATTTCACACGCTAATTACCACAGTGCAGAGCTAAGAGCTTTTTGGTGGTCAGTATTTAAAAGAGGGGAAAATAGATTATAGTAGAGTTACTTGTTTGGTGTGTAGAGTCCCTGTGGCTGGTTAACTGGCCTTGGTGGGCAGTGCAGCGGGTGTCAGCAGTGGTCACTGAGCAGAGCATTTCCTCTGCCTCAGAGGTATTTCCAGTCCCATCCAGTCCCTCTACCTCAGCTCAGATAGTGTGACTCACTGTGTTATGTCAGATCTCATTCAGTCTTATGTAATTACCAGAAAACTCTTGTGCTTCTGTTATCTGGTTGAGATTCAATAGAATGCCATATCCTCTGTCTGTTCCTTTGTGGGATGAAATAATGCTTATTTTACAAAATGTTGGTTTGACACCTTCATATTAGATTATTTTGGATTTACAATCTGAGTCACATAACATTATCCAACTTTGTGTCTATTAGTAGACATGAAATGGGATTCTTTTTTTATTTATTGGCCCACTTGAACACCACAGATGGCTACGAAGAGAAAAAAAAGTATTTTTTATTAAAGGATAATAATAACTACTACTAACTACTCACCCCATTGCATTGCAGCATTCTCCTAAATAACTACCTCAGTTGCTTAGGAGAATGCTGCAACACTGTTCTGATGAAGTGTTACCATGTTCGCCTAAAATGTTTGGAAGTGGCTTGAATTTAAAAAGCTAGGTCTCAACTAAACTTTTAGGTACTGCATGTTTATTAAAATGTGAAACCACTTGCAGACCAGCCGCCATAAGGCAGGAGTTATTGGCGGAGTCTTGCTTTCTTCACACATGAGAGAGAAAAACAAAAAAGATGCTGTTGCTGGTCACTGCACTATGTCTCTAAGTCCCGTTTGTTGTTTTATTACATAATTTACCCAGTCAGGCGGTTTCACAGCTTCAGCAGACTTTGGTATCTGCCAATAGGATTTACTGACTCTGCTGGTGAATGTCACTATATGAAAATGTTTTCCTTCAGATATTGTTCCTGTAAATTATAAAATAAAAACTGAGACCTGCTGTGACCTATTGCTGACTGCCATGATTTGTAGTCAAATCTGTTATTTTCTATTTCATTAAAGCACTTTTACTTTGGCTACTTACAACAGTTAAGGAGAAGCTGTGTTCAAATGGTCATCCATTTTTAAAGGTTTGTTTGCAGTCATTTGAAACCTTGGTTAAGTCGACTGCACCAGTAACAGTTGGCTTATCTCTAAGTATTGTTGCGACAGGAACCGACAGTTGAATATACCTTGTGTTCTGATTTAGGGAAATAACTAAAGTGTTGACTGTTGCTAAATAATTATTATTCATTTGTTTTTGCCCTCTTTTTGCACTCCTCTGAAGGTGAACTGACACCAGTCCTGATTAAGCCCTAATGGATGCAAAGTCCTCAAGTGTCTCCTAAAGGTACAGGGATTGCTAAAACTCTGTGCAAACTCCTTTGGCCTTTCTTTTTTTCATGTGTCCTGACCTGCCCATCTGTCACGGCCGGGCTCAGGTGGCAACGACATTGGCAGTGAGGGGGTAGCAGTTCAGCACGTCAGCGCTTCTGCAGACCACATCCCCTGATAGTGCTGTCCTTATAAATGATACCCAGCTGTCATTGAATGGGCACCCAAAAAGACTTACGTGCCAACTCTCTCGCGGTAGAAAGCACTTCTCGTAAAATGCAGGACTGACTCGTTGCTCAATCTGACAACCTGTGCAGTCGCCGGCTGAAGCAATTCCCACAGAAACACAAGGGCTTGTTCTTCTGTGCCACGCACTGGGCATCCCTGCTACAATCAGCTGACTTGTGCACTAAAACTAAACTGAAGTAGTGGTGGACAGGCACTTGTGCAAATAAACAAGAAAATTAGAAACCCCTGTACATTGGAATGCAATCTCTTGTGATAGATTCTACCTTAAACTTTATTGTTTTATAACACCGTGTGTCACAGAGGTGTTGACTGAACTCTATGGCCATTTTTTAGGCTCTAATTTGCCGCAGTCTTGTATCGGATCTAATGTAAATGAGGTGGAAAAAATATTAGTACCTTCAACAATACCTTCGATTAAAACACCACCACAGAAACAGAACTGACTCAACACAAGGCAGAACTTAGGTGAAAGTAACACTTTTCGGATAAATCATTTTAAAAGATAACAGACAGAAATTCATTTTCTTATTTAATTAAGTGTGCGCTTTATCAATAGCAGGTACTATTTTCTACCAATGAGAAATGATTTCAGTATAATTTGATCTTGAACGGATGGTGCACATTGTTACTTTCGACCCCGTCAGTCTGGATGAAAGTGACACATCAGTATAAACTTAAATTGTTTATATTATTCTCATTTTTATTAGAAATGTCTGACTATGTTCATGTTCATATGTAATTGAAAACATATTATTTCCCTTATCTTAATAAAAAATATAATTATTTCATTTTCAATTTCACTTTTCAATTGTATCAAACAATGAACAGTATAACTGTTAAAAAAAGACTGTTAGGAAATGTAACATTATAATATTGTTAAAATAACACATTTCATTTCCTGATAGCTTACATACATTCTCTTTTTATAAGCCATGTTACTTTAATACCAGTTCTCCCCTACAACTAAAGCAATATTCTCAACACTAACATTTGAAGCTTAGGGTCATTTTTGGTTACTGTGTGTTGCCCTTGCCTGTAACACACCTCGGAGCAAGTTGCCTTAAATTGAACAGCTTCTTGAATATTTAAAGAAGTTCTTCCAAAGGGCCCTCAGATACATCTTCCCTCTTGTATCAAGATATCCAACATGACTTTCTGACATCCAAATTTTGTTTCATCTTTATGTTAAAGGTAGTTTCGATCATCTGCCGGCATCTTTGGGAGGGTGGTGGGGGAGATGAAGGGTGTTTTACTGCTCCTTCAGAGAGAATTCACCTCAGGCTTAGGGATGAAAGCCGCCCACACCTCATCTGCCTTACAACTGGAAATAGTAGAGGGAAACAAATCAATGATGTCTTTTACACTAACAGGAAGTAAAAGCAGTTTTTTTCCCTGCAAAAAGGCCATGGAGGGGAACATGATGTGATGTCACTGATCAGTGACATGGGGAAACAGATGCACAACTGGACAGGTTTCAGTACTGACAGTAATGATTTAGCACCTTGCAAGATGTGCTGTGTGTGTGTTGAGTGGCCAGTCCAGTCACCAGGATATGATGTTAACGTTTCTGCAGACCACAGATACGTCCAAGGTTGACATTTGTAGCCAAAGTGGCATGTCACTTTCACATTATATGTTTATTAGCTGGCGGATCGGGAGGTGGAAGGGACAGTGGTGGCGTTATTACAAGCCAACAAAGCTAGCAAACAGAAGACCGCAGTTCGAGTCATACCAGTGCACAGGTGGACTCAGGAGGGTTGACCGCCCCCCTGGTGCCCCCATGTCCAAAAAAATGCCATGAAAGTGCCCCAAACATCCTGAATCTGCCACTACACCAGTGCATATTTGTAGAGACACCTGGGGACATTTCTAGACATTTTTCTTGCAAAAAATGGAGACTTGGGGATATTTCCAGCCCTTCATGTGGCGTCAAAAGCGGGGATTTTTTAGAAGACCTGTGCACATTTCCGGATGCATTCCTGATCGAAGTGATAGAAACAAGTATTTTAAGCCAAGCCACGATGTTTTCCAAACTCTAACCAGGTAGTTTTTATGCCTAAACCTAAGCAGAGCATAAGCACTGCGTTGTGACAAGAGAGAAACAGAAAATTCAACCTATACAAACATAAAGTTGCAACATAAAGAAACATCCAGTTTCAACTTATCTGTGGTTTAGAACATACTTATCTAACATTTATTCTGGTGATTGGGTGAGTTTGTGTTTCTATGCTCTACATGGAGGAATAAATGAACATGTTTGTCCGAAAACAGCCAGATTTGGGCTCCAAGTCATCCCTGTGTAACTTCCTGTAAGTGTTGTATAAATCTGTTGCATGTTTGGCTCCTGAACTGCTGTGTCAGGTTAAAAAGTGCAAGTGGAGAATGTAGTCGGTGTTGTAAGAGGCTTTCAGTTCAGCACAACATGCTACTGCAGCTTAGTCCACTGCTGCATTTTTTATCAAATGCCACAGCTGTCATTTTGGATGATCCCCCTTATACACCCTGTGCCTGGACACCACGCCCTCAAGTGTAATGTTTCCAAAACTCACACATAAGTTTAAACTGTTACAAAACATCCACAGACTTAGGGAGCAGGAGTGCACGCAGCGTTTTGCACGGGGGCCTGTTTTTCTGACTGAAACCTACTATAAGCCATAAAACTGAAGATAACATTCAAGATATGTCAGCCATATAATTTGAAAAGCAATTTAACAGAATGTCACTACATGTGTTAATAATTTCATCAATTTTATTCTCATCTCTGGCATTTTCTTATTACATATCTTGTTTTAATACCAAAGACGTGAATAAAACACTTTTGGATCTGCAAATGCTGTTATTGAAATGAAAGAGACATCCCCCCCCCTCCACATCGCTCGATTAATGTGCTTTTCTTTTTTTCTGTTAAATGATCAAATCAAATGCTGCACCATGTCCCCTGGGCTATTAGGAGGCAATTGAGCGGCTCCTTCTATTTAACTGAAACACACCAATCAATGGCAGCAACATGACAAATGTATTCAGTGCATAACTGATGGCAGTTTGGAATATTGCAGTGGCAGCCTTTAGTTGTTTAACGTCAGCTAATTTTTCACTCTAACAGCCCTTGACACATGGCTTGCACTTGTCTGGCAAACTTGCTGAAATCTGAAAAACATTTGCTTGAGGGCAAGCTCCATTTTGTTTTTACATTAATAAACTGTTCTCATTGGATATATTGTGTTTTAGGGGTTTGCACTGAAACAAATATGGCAAATCCAATCTCATATGGTGATAGGCAGGCAAGTTTAAACACCAGTCTTATTAAAGAGGGTCCTAGCAGAATAGGTTTACATACTTTAATTTTCAAAAAACATTATTTTTCTCATAAGGTGCATTGCTGCAGCATCCCTTTTCACACACGTTTTAGCTACAAAGTGAGATGTCTTGCCTCTGTTCAATCTTTGGTGAAAGTTGCACATGCACATTACTTAATGGGCAGGATGTAGCCGGTCAGAGGCAGAGTCAGGCACCATAACAGCAGCAGTAACTGTATGTCTGCTGACTGACTGGAGTGCATATATTTTATAATAAATATATAAAAATATATATTTATATAACACCTGTTACACAGTGATGCACATAAGTTACGGAAGTAAAGGCTCGACTCCAAACCAGGTATTTCAGGCAGTGCAGGAGCAGTGTTTTCTGTGGGAAACTCCCTTTGGTTTGGGCTTTTTCACTTTGCAGACCTTTTACATGTGTAACAATGTTTAACATTTCGGCATTAAAATGTCTCAAAACGACTAGACCTACTTTGTTTAGTTGTGTAGTTAAATTATCCCAGATGTTCTCACCAATGTTCAAATGGGTTTCATTTGGTTGCCTTTTCATAGCGTAATATCCACTTTACCCCCCTAGTTGCTATGACTACCGGGGAAACACCAGGTGATATGTCAGAGAGTTAAGAAGAAAGTCCATGATCTGTCTATAGGAGCCACTCTGTTGTTTGCATTGTGATGGTGCACAATTATTTATTTTCATTGTTTAAGTATGAAGACACCAACTCCCATGATGCCATGTTACTTCACAACATCATCAAACTGAGACCCCTGGCAGCAGAAATTACATACTATGTGTTAAAGAACTTGAAACCATCAAATTTCCATCAAAACTATCAGTTATGATAATGGCTGGGAATGGGGAAGGAGATGGTACATCTGACTACTCAGGAATCATTTCCAGTACACTAAACACCTAATTTGAAATCTATTGTGGCCAAGCAACGTTTGACAGTATAGGACCTCTGTAACCATCATTACTGCATCACGAACCATGAACGTTCATCCAGGAGCAGCATGACACAGATTACTGACATTATAATGACAGGTATTTATTTCTGCTAGAGAATTCTGCATAAACTCAGTGACTGGTTCAAACATTTTACATTTTAAAAGGATAAACTTTGGATCAGGTGAGCTCATGTAAGAGAGATAATAATGGGCTGTGGTGATTGATGTGGTAAGTGGAGGGAGCTTAGACATCCACTAAAAGACAATTTCTGAGTCTAAATTCACATCCTATGTACTGTATACACTTGTTTATGTTATTTATTTAAGATTACCCTAAAGATCCCCAAAATGTAATGTAATGCAAAAAAGTAGTGCCTATGGTATGTTCACTACTTTCTGCCAACACTCCCACAGTGCAATGCACCACATTGTCTGTCAGTGACAGAATGACAATGATTTGTAAATGCCTGAAAATCTCTATATTGGAAGCTATGATTGGTTGATTTGGGATTATCCACAGAGAAATAGGAAATTAAGCTGACTAAAGTGTAGACTGTATAGGGAGTAATAACTGTTAGAATAAGGACTGATGTGAATGGATGAAAGGCTAAAAGTAGAAATAGATGTGTGGGAGCTGGGGTTAGGTGGTGATGAAAGAGAGTGATTGAATGGGAGAAGGCAAAGACACACACACACACACACACACACACACACACACACACACACACACACACACACGGAGTGATGAATCCATGTAAGACAGTAACACAATGTGTAACACCTATAGGCAAGTGCTTCTCACTTCATCATTGACCTCAGTTATTAATACACTCAGTTAGCCTGCATTAGTCCTCAGTATAATGTGAGATCATAACTCCCTCTGTGGATCTTCCTCCACTGAATTTACCAACCTGCAGCGAAATCGGACGCCTGGACAAATATCCTGTGATAAAATTGAGAACCTCTTCTCTTTGACATATTTGTAGTTATATTTTTTCTTTATGTCCTGAAATATATTCCCTCTGTTTTATACAAGCCTATCTAGATAGGAACCCTTATTAATGCCACAGAGGCAGTCATGTTAACGTGGATCCCTTTGCACTAATTGCATATAGCTGCAGAATAAACCAATAAAATCCTTGTTGTTTATTTGGTCTTAATGTCCATTTAGCCAAACAATTTTTCACACGTTGGTTTATTTTCTTTGAGAGTGTCCAAATGTCTCCTCATATTCTTTCATCCCAAACCAAGCTGTCTTTATCTCTCCGCTTGTCTCTGTCGTCTTCTCTTCTCCAGGGAAGTTGGGGGAATGAGGAATGATTAATAGGTTTCCAAGCTAATGGCTATTGATAGGCTATCAGTAATGTACCCTCGTGCACTGCCAGAGCCTTTTGTACTCCTGTTCAGGAGGCTTCGTTCAGCAATTTCATGTCTCATAAAGTAGAGCTTGAAGTCATCTTCAGAACCAGTTTCCAATAATGTCATCAGGAAGTTGGAGGAAACCAAGGTCTTCTGGCTGTGTAGTAATTAAGCACTGACTCATCATGGCCGCTCTGTTGGTTGCTGCTGACTTGACTGGTTCTCTCTTTCAGGATTGAAATGCATCGTTATTGAGTCGATAGGAGGAGAATCTTCAGCTTCTCTCTCTTTTCAAGCAGAGGACAGTGTGAAACAACGTGATTGCACACCTTCTGCCGAATGGATTTTTTTGTGCATGCTCTTGAACATCTTGATTTTGCACCCTTTCTGTTGAGGAAATGAAAGTCAACAGAGAAACAGCCGTTATCCAAGAAACACAGTATCAGCAGTCTGACTGTGTCTGTCCTCTCAGGCAGCATAAAAGCTGCACCAAACCAAACAGAGTGTTTGTTTACCTCCAAATGAAACCCTCTGATGTGTCACTGCACTGTATGATTTCACCTGACATTTTTCTGTAACTCTTCCCGTATAAAAACTGTCTGCTCTGGACTCTGGTTGTGCTGTTTTGGTTTTACACCATGCTTTTGTGTGCAGCATCATGAGGCAATAAAAACACTTTAGCATAATGGAACAGCTGCTTTTAACAGCTCCATAAATGTGGTCCCCTCCCTTGTAATGTAAAAGGCGCTTAAACGTTCCTGGCATGAAAGTGCTCACATTTGAATACTGCAGTCGGCATTCTGGTCAAAATGGATGGAATAATAGTCAGCACAATTTATTTATAAAGGCACATTTATAAACAACAAATGTTTACAAAGGCTTTGCAGAGCCACTCAGACATGTTAGTATGGATCTGAAGTCTCACAGGACTCGCTGTACTCCGCCTCTGATTGGTTGGCTTCATTGGTTGCGTTCTCTATGCTTTACTTGTACTGTTAACTCACACAGTAGATCTGATAATGTCTGTTTACGGCGATTAATACGCTGTAGTTTTGCAGGTAAACACACTGACCTCTTTGGTCTCTCTCCCGGTCTTCTGCTGCTCCTGTTGGGGTCACTCAGCCTCCGGATCCGCTCTCCACTGTTGGAGTGTCTCTGGGCTGATTATTGGGTTCGATATTCAGCATTTTTCTGGTTATGGGAATCAGTGGTTTTAAAATCCCATTGCTAATAAAATAAGTTAATCTGATAAATGTTCTACCTTGGCTTTGATACAGCATGCAATAAGCAAAGTGACAAATGTTATTCACTTGTAAAAGTACAATATGAAGTGGAGTGGAAGTATAAAGTAGCAGAAAATTGAAATGGTTAAGTACAAGTACTTCAAAATTGTACCAAAGTACACTATTTCAGTAAATGTACGTAGTTACATTCCATCACTGGCTACAGGAGATGGTTAGCCTAGTTAGCACAAAGGCTAGAAATATGGTGAAACAGTTTACTTGGCTCTTCCTAAGGGTAGGCACCTCCTAGCACCTTCATACAAAGACCAACTTCCTGGAGTCTTCTCACCATGAGCAGGGTAAGTTTCTTGTGCTAAGATAAGCTAACATCTCCTGACCATAGCTATATATATTTAACACACTGGTAAGAATGTTAATATTGATATTCTCATATAACCATTGGCAAGAAAGTGACTAGAAGTATTTCCCAAAATTGCTTTAAAGTGTTTCTGCATGTTTTGAGCTTCAGTGCTTTGTTTATTTTAGTTTTATATTTCTTTACACACAGCATCTCCAGACTCTTCATCCCCCTCTTGTATAGTTGAAGACACACAAAGCTCCCTATATCCTCACATCGACTTTGCGATCAAATGACAATACAGTTATCCTTAATTTGTTATTGATATACATGATGAGAAGGATTGGTTTAAGATGGATTCAATTACTATCAACGTGTTTCTCCCTGATATGAATAAACAGCAGTAATGCCAATATTCCCAGACCAATCCATCCATGTGCATGTGCTGACAGTGCACACTGGGTTGGCTCCGCTCCACTTGTAATACAGTTGGTATTGATCAGCAGCACAGAAAAGGCAAGACAAATTGAATCCAGACCTCACCAGTAGGCAAGGAGCGCTAAATTCCCTCTCAGGACATCAAGTCGGTGGGTTCCAGTTCATTCATCGCAGTCTCTCTGTCAGGCAGATATTCAAGTGGCGTCTGACATGTGGAAAGCCTATCATCACTTTCCTTTGAATGGCAACATTGCTAGTAATTAGGCACTAATAACTGCACTGTGCAGAGCTGAGACATGAAATGAACTGTCTGTACACTGCTGGAGATCCCCACTGGGTATGACAGCTGGAGAGCCACACAGTCGGGAAAATGCAAGTGTGGAGGGTGAGGAATGAGTGTGTGTGTGTGTGTGTGCGCACGCGCACATACTAAATGTGCATGCCTGAGTGTTTCTTTTTCATGTTGACATGGCTTCAGCTGAATATCCACATTGCAGGTTCATATATGAAAAGACTTCCATAATCAGGAAGTGTGTTTTTTCACCCCTATTCCTCTTGAAGGAAGGGTTCATCCTTTTGAGAAGAGCACTGCTTCTTTATTATCGTTCTGGATGGGACATTTGCTCCACTGTCACATTTTAACGGTAAATATGAAGTTAACACCAGGAGAAGGTTAGCTTAAAACTCCTTGATTGACAGGTTTTTATCTTTTTTGCTTAATTTGTATAGAGTGTAAAACCATCCTGCTTTATCATTTATTTTACTCTCAACTGTACCATAATTTACAAGTAAAACATCATGCTGTATTGAGGAAGACTTGAAACTTGCAATTGAGACCATAAACTCATTGGGAAATTGTTTAACAAGGTACTAACTCAAGAGAGAAGTAGGGTCATTTTCTCATAAGCTTATATACAATCAGACTTTCTTTTTGAAACCAGAAGATTTGCCCCCAGCTGGAAATTAAAAAGAATGCCTGCTAGCTGAGGGTTATTATCTGAAGAAACTTCCTGAAGTATTTGCTGGTTGTCTTGCAACCGCACAGTGACGACAAGACGCTAGGATGTTCTCAGAGAAGAGAAACAGTCAAGCACATAAGCCTCTGTAAAAACCAAAACTTCTCATCTTTGCACAACACATGATGTCAACGCGAGTATGCGTCAAATATTGATCAACAATAACTCAATATTCAGTCTTTCTTTCTGATTGTGAAAGAACCTTCTTCCACTACTGATCTAGTGTAGCCATGTGTTTATTCTCTTCTCACAGACACACAGTACGCCTCTCATTAGCTCTACCCTACTTTGTCTTCAGTGAGCTGTGCGCTAATAGAAGCTGATTGGCTCCGTGGCTGTCAGTGCCCAGCCGCTAGCACTTATTATTAAAATGGCTCAGCACAGTCTGATGAGTAGGAGTGTTTCACCATGAAGGGACGCGGCCACAGCAGACATCGCTTCGCCCAGACGGGGAGCATCACAGGGAGGGACGGTGACGAGGCGTTCGACAGCAGTCGGGAGCCCCGCAGAGGAGGGGATTATAAGGAAAGGGCATAAAGAGGAGGAGAAAAGAAGAGTGTCGAAGGAGGGAGAGAGACAATAACGATAGATCACGGGGAGAGTATTCCAGGCAGGCAGAGCTGTCAGGTTTCCCCCCGTGTGAGATTTCATTATGCACCTGTCTCTGGGCTCTCCGGTGGTGGCCATGCTCACAGGATTAGATTAAATTGCCAACATAGTCATAAAAACAAGGAGAAAGTCCCTAGGCTCTTTTGTGTTTGTTTAGAGAGTGTGAGGGGGTGCATCCATACACACACAAATCAGTGATGGTTGGCCACATAATACAGCTGCAGTTTGTAATAAAGCTTAAATGCACAAAGGAAGGAGTAACGGCGGAAGTGCACGGTTAACTCAGTATCAAGCGAGTTTATCATTGAAAAAATCATCTCACCAGCCTGTGCCACAAAATCAGACATAAAACAGGAGCTCCATCCTGCAGTTACTGTAAAACAGTGCAGATTCTCCCAAATGAAATACATTTGTTGAGCATGGAGAAGCAATGTTTGACAAGCTCCCTAATGATAGCAAAGACATAGTAAGGAATTATGCCTCGACTTCACCGTATATTGAATATAAGGGTGTTAGTTACGAGCCTTATAAATCAGTCTGTGCTATTTCAGCAGAAGCAGCACAATTTTAACATCGCATTGCACTCACACACCCCGGCATCCCTGACCAGAATTACAAGAGCTGCGCTTGGAATGGGCTGTGTTGTTGTACTTTAATGAAACGTGTGGAGACAAGAGATGTAGTGCCGAGCGATTCAGTGGCTCGAGGCTCACAAACACAGCAGCCTGATACAAGAGGAATGAGGCTGCCTCTCTACCTTCTAGCTTTGTACCAAGACTTGGCCCGTGGCCCGCAGACAAGCTAACAGACTGAAAGTTAGGAAGGATTAGACTCCTGTCTTATCTGTCCAGTCCAAAATACACCAGTTCTAAAATCCAATGCTGATGGGATATTGTAGGTACAGGTGACACACAGTACATATAAAACGAGGAATCTAACAAACATATTTATGTTAAACTGACAAAGTCCATGAACAGAACCTCTAAATGTGACGGGACTCTCTTCAAACGACTGTTCATGATGAATGACATGTATGACCTTTGGAGAGTAACAGCAACGGGTGCACCGAACCGTCGTTGTGCCGGACCTTCATTGGGACGTGGTTAACATTGTGAAATGGTTGCAGTTTGGTAACGTTTAGCTAGGTTCAGGAAGAAATCATAGTTTGGGTTGAGATAAGTATGTTAATTATATAATTTAAGTTACATATGTAACACGTTACGTTTTATAAAAGATGTAAGTTAAAGGGGAATTCCTGTATTTCTAAACGCACATATTTTGGTGTATAAACGATTCATAAAACCAAAGGGTTGGAATCGATCCAGTAGATAATCTCAGCTGGCTGCCATGACATGGCTGAAATGGCTGCAACATAATCCTTTGGGGCAAATCTGACCGTCATAATTACGTCCACTAGACTGTCAAAACCCCAATTTATAATGTAATGCTGCTGTGTTCCAGGTTGCAATTCATATGAATGTAGTGGGTCTGACAAATTGTTCATTTGTTCGATCATTTTACAGCTTCCTGATTGATCGGCAACAGAAAATTTGATGGATAGTGAAAATCTGGAAGCATATTTAAAAGTAAAACATATTTGATTCCCCTAAGCTAATGTTAGCATTTCCTCGCTAACATTACTTTTTGATAACTTTCAGTATGTTTCACCTACAGGTTTAGACTAATGTCTCGAAGATGTATGTTGATATTTTTGAATTTTATACACCTTTTCTAATCATTTTGTGTAACACTATCAAACAGTAACGTTAGCTTGCATGTTGTTGAATGCTAACGTTATCAAAACCTGTTTTAACTTGGAATACAGACCAATATCCCTCCAGATTTTTTGTTTTTACATCTGCTGATCAATTAGGATGCAGCGAAATGGCAATTTGTCATACTCTGTACATTTATACAACTTCTAACTAGGAAATGATGGCAAAATATGGTCAGTATTAGGCAATTAAAACACTTGGGAATTGTCAGGGAAAGATTGTGGTTCCAGTTTATCTAAATTTGAACATTTATTTCACATCTGTGATGAGAGACAAACTGCAGACTGCACTGATCCACCACCTCGATCTCCACACCTTTACTATCATCCTCGCTAACTATAGGACACACTACCTGCGGCATTGGCACTCAAATTGGCACTGCACACCAATGTAGAGGCATAATTCCTCGGGATACTCGTCTGTTGACCAGCCTGAGCTGCACGAGAAGCAGCCTCACACACCCACCATCGCTGCTGCTCTTTGCCTTTCAACGGAGAGAGCTCCACAAGTTCTTGTTCTTGTGAAGAGAGACAAGAGGTATTTATATTTCACTTTCAAATGCTTGTCCTGAAGCAGTTTGAAGTTGTTTTCTGATTCCAAAGAAGCATTATTCCAACGCAAAAATGATCAGCTGAGGCAGCGGACCAGACGCGGAATGATTAGCGGTGTAACCTCGCTCGCATTTTCATCTTCCTCACCATCTCCAGTTTGCTGTTCTCAAAATACACCTGACCCGTGCTCTGAATCACTCTTCTTTCTTAGTTTGACCAAGATCAGTGCATGCACCTTTCCCAGTTTTCATAACCTGGCTTTTCTCGTTCTCATATTCACTTTCTTCTGTCCCATTGTTTGCATAATCGATGGTTCAGTATCTTCTTATTTCCAGCTGTTCTAGTCCTTCACTTCTTTTCACTCTTTCTCAAAGGCACCTTTGATCCTCTCGCTCTTCTTCTCTCAGGCAGCTCTGATCCGGTTGTTCTCCTCCTTCTGAGCGCAGAGACTTTTCCTGGAGGGAGGCTGGTTTCCTTTCCTCTCTTTTTCATCTTATTTTACATCTAACTGCATTCTTGATCGTTATATGTTCTCTTTTTTTTTTTTTTGCTTCCATCCTTCTTAATGTTTTTGTAAATTGGCAATTTCTCCAAAAGAACAATTTTTCTCATTACATAAGGAGTTAAAAGTCTGTCGGTAATGAATGTCTTTTGCAGATTTATTAATTTGATCTATTTATTATTGCTGCACAAATTAAACTCTTGTTAAAGGCTGAAACATTACCTCATCCTCTCAAGATCAGATCAGGCTAATTCCAATCCTCACTGCAACATTTACGAGATTGGAAAAAGAAGATGTGCAGTCCAGTTTAAATGAACTGACTGAGTGCATATAAAGCTAATGGAGAGGCATATTGTTTATTGTTGCCAGTCAAATCCAACCGTATTATCTGTGTGTAATTGAAAGCCATGGGCATGTTCTTCTTCATGGTGCTGGTGATGCATATCTGGGGTCAGGTTAACTGCAGGCAGCAGTTTGCAATCGCAGCTCTGCTTCCTCCTGTGGAGTCTGAAATAACATAATGATGAAGATTAATCACTTCCCTCCGCAGATAAAATCACATTATATAGCACACTGCATGTGAACACATAGTGCTATAAACCGCTGCAGGGTGAATGTGTGCGTGTGGACCGATTTTGTGCTGTGTGCTCGGCCGTGCTTCATATATCTGGTGATGTCCCCTGCAGTACACAGTGACTGTGAATTATACTTTACACTTAGCGCCTGTTGTTCCAACTGTGTGTGCTGTGAAGCTCCGTTAGCTGTCACTGAGTCTGGGCCAGTGTCACCAAGACAAATCTGTGTACGTCTATTGTACTCAGTGATTCAAGGGAGGTTGAATCTTGCTGCATGTGAATAATACAAGTTCTGAAACTTTTCCAGTAGCTATTTTTTTTTTTTTTTTTAAAAAAGAAAGAAAAGAAAAGTGGACTAATCTTATCTTGTTCTTCTTACAGAGGCAGTGCTGTTTTCAAAACCAGTACTATTACCCACAATGCAGTATTATCAGTGCTGGAACTTTTTGACCTTAAAATAACAGCTTCTTAATCATGTTGATGGCACAGTGTCTTGTAACAGGGTGAATGGTGTCTCTGTCACTAGTTTCTGCACCATGTAACTTCAGTGAGAGGGTAGGATCACAGCATTACATACATGTTAACTTCAACATACAAGCTTTCAACACATAACATTATTATGATGTAATGAGTTTTGTTTGTAGTTAGCACCTACATTACGTCTGAGAAATTGTTAAGGACCTGGGATTTGTATTCACGACAGTGGCGTTGCACTGTGAGGGGCCATTTCTGCATAACTGAAGAACTGAAGAAGCCTCTTGGATGAGAGGTGAAACGTCTTCAAGAAACTGAAACAAGTCCAGTTGCCGATGACATAGCACTTAGTATTTCTACCTAACATTTATTTGTCTTTGCTTTAGAATCACAAATGACATAATTAACAGCACTCTCACAACATGTTGATAGTAAGCATTATAGAGCACAAAATCAAAAATCTCTCAGCATTCATGAGGTTGCTTTATACTAAGTGTCATCAGTATGTTTGGGAGCTACATGAATGACCTTCACAGTTTTTTTGCACTTTGGAGTTTCATTTTTTAGAGCAAGAAAATGATTTTCTACTTTTGAATACCTAAGACCAAGCACTACTTTTTGATGTGACCTTGATGAAATCAGAGAATTTTCAGCGTGTGGTCCTCATTGAAGGTTTTCAGACAAAATATATTCTCTACAGATGTAAGCTGTAGATTTTTTTAGAAGAATACAAAAAATTAATCATTTCAATGAGTAGATGCTCCTTAGAGACTTACACAATAATCTTTAATAAGAAGGAGTACCTTCTGCTTATGAAGATCTTGAGGTTGGGTTGGAAGCTCTGCAAAAAACAAGTGTGCTGAGATGCTGTTAATGTCTTGTGTTGGATAATCCTGTATTTTTTTAATACATATATTTATATATTAAACAATATGTTAGTCCATCTTTAAATACTTTGCAACTTCCCTGACCTGTGTCACAGTTTACACAAAAGGACCCAAACTCAAGACACACAGAGGCAGGCAAGTTGAAAACAAAAGGGGAGCTTTAATGACCTGAAGTCCAAAATTGTGAGCAATAAAATGGCAGGCGACAAAACCCGGCAACAAAAGGAAAATGCAAAAGTAACACAAAAGCTAAGGACAAACCAGAAAACCACGGGGTGCAAATTAGGAAGACAGGGAACACACAAGGACTGGGAACGGGCACAGGAACATGAACCAACAGAGAGTAAGGGGAACGAAACTAACGAGGGGATGAGGTGCAGGTGAAGAGACACTGGGAACAGAGCAGTGGTAACGAGGCTGATGTGAGACAGGTGTGGGGGGAAATCAGATTGGAAGATGTGATTTTTTAAAAACAAATCACTGATATATACTTTTTAATTTGTTAAACTGCTAAAAATGTTACATTAGTTGGAGACTATTTCCAGTTGCAGATATACTTGATGCTCTAGGGAGCAGCGGGACAGTGTACATATGTGTGATCGACTCAAAATAAACAACATCATCCATGCTCCTGGTAATGAAAGAACATGTTCCCAAGTGCAGGGTTATTTGTTTTTTGTTTTTAATCTTTTTTTCCCTTCTTTTTACAACAATAGAGCTCTTTGGCACAGAGGAATTAGCTATAACAGGCTTTGTCTGCACAAACAAAACTTGACAGTAGAAGCATTTCGTTGTTGTTTTTTGTCCTACCATGGGATTTGTTGATCATAAGAAAAAATACAGAATAAAGCCAGCCCTATTATTAAGATTGCATTTTTGTAGACTTGATCTTGTAATGAGAAAGTCATAACTAAGTACACTGTATAAAAAGAGTGGGGGAAAAAATGGCACTATAAGCCAGGTTATTCTGAACAGACATATTACACTGACAAAAACTACGCAGCACATTGCATGATGGGAAAAGTGGGCCGTCTTTGGTTACAGTATCTGGTCTGTGTATTTACATTGATAAACTGCGTCTTTCCACTGATAATCGTGTTTTTAGTGATAGCTACTACATTAACACCCTAGGCTGTTGGAAAATTGTACAATAATATTTTAAAACAGTCGATTCTTACAATTACTTGTAATTTAAGGATACAGACTTTGACCGTACTTTTACAGTAGATATTATTAAAGAAGTTACAGGTTTATTCTCTTGTTATGAAAAATACAGAAAACTCTGTAATCATTTATGATAACTGTCTGTAAAATTTCGACCACCATAGACCAAAATGAAAACATGTTCAGTCTGAGCAGTGTGTATTAAATGTGTGGAGTTTACTATGTCAGGATAAATGAATAGTCAAATATTGTATGTCAAACACCTTTTCATGCTCTAAAATTGTATTTATGATACATTTAACATTTTCAAACAATAGCTTGAACACTTATGGTCATGATAAACATGATATATATTTGTGTAATTCTGGATATGTTTCATACAGGTTCAGTTGGCTCTGTGAAGGTGTTTATTTATATCTACATCGCCCCGCAGCAAGAAGGGCACCGAGGTCACTCTCTTTGTTTCTGTGCATCAACCTGCTGTGCTGAGGTGGGCTTCTTCAGACAGGGAGAGATGAAAGGAAAAACTCTCTGGTCTCTGGTCGAAAAGCTTTCTGTGTCTCCTTTAATAAAGGTGAGATTGATTCTGCATGTGTGTGTGTGTGTGTGAGAGAGAGACGCTTTATGGAGGAGATATGGCAGAGTAACACCGCCGAACACACATCAGGTTTAACGTTCGTGTTTTTGCTGTGAGATAACTCACAAGTAGGAAAGTGATCACAAAACAAAGCCAGACTCTGTAAACACATATTTTCCAGCAGTTCAAATGTTATCTATCACTGCTGGGGCACTTTTTCAGATGGAAGGAAATGAGATTGATTCTATTATAACCATTGTCAGGATCTTAATGTCCAGCAGAACCACTTCTGTACTCTTTAGTAGTATATTATTTTGAAGTTTGTGACCCCTTTGAAAACTAGATGGTACCTATATTAACATTTTTTCCAAAGAATAAATAAAAATAACAAAAGGAGCCATTTCAGCTGCAGGCGCTGTTGTGTGCAAAAGGGTGGAAGCAATATCAGACAATATTATATCACATGATGATATTTGCCTGGCAAACTTCATACTGGAATTTTAAATGACAGACGGCGTTGGCTTACTGTGTGTACTTTGGGCTTCCAAACAAAACAGCAGAATGATTTTAATCTCGGAGAACTCTCTGCAAACGTCTACAAAAGGCCTAGTTAACATACATTTACATATGTGTGTACATCAAATCATCAACACCTCCACGTACACACACAGCGCAGAGTATAAACGAGATAAAAAATAGATTGTGTGCAACTCTCTGAGGGAGGAGTATCCTCAGCACAACAAAGCAGAATAAAGGTGTTACCTCAGAATAATTCATGAGTCGAAATCCTGACGGAAACACAACAGAACAGCATCACCGGCTCACACAGCGGATGTGGTAGACTTAAGAGACGTAAAGTTCAAAGGAAAAGTGAAGTACGTGATGTAATCTATCACCATAATAACAACTTCAGCTTTCAGTCACTATGCATTTATCTAGCATAGTAACTAGAACCGAGCGATACGGCCTTAAGATAATATGGTCATATTTGAAGGCTATATGGTAACACAGAAGTATCTCGATATTTTAAAATCCTCAAAACAGCTGGATGTAAGTCCTGTGCTTAAACTGTTAAAGCACTTAGTATAGAGAGGTTTTGTTTTATCATATTAGTTGCTTGAGGTGAAGTGAGGGCACTCGTACAACAAAAGGATCGAAAATGAAGTCCTTTGTGCTGAAGTGTCCTTCAATACAACCCTGAACTGCCGCCACCTCCTGTGTTCTGTGGCTGAACTTTGACCTCTGATTCCTCTGGAGACATTCGAGCATAATTAACATTTTACTTTGGGGATAAGTGCAATGTCACATACAGATGAAGTGTGCTCTAAAGGGAAAATCCACTGAAATTCAGCCCAACAGTAACAGTTATGTTTTATGAACATTAACCACCATAGAAACGGCAGTGCAACAATCCACTGGGCATTATGTGCTATACAGCCCTCACATGAGGGGCTGCAGAGTCGTGGTTGTTAATCCTGGATCCAGACCCCTGCTGGTTTATATCTCACTCAACAAATCAGAGACAGTTTTTGAGTCAGACGGCTATTTTAATCAGGTAGTTACCAGGTAGGATAGAAAACTGCACACACTCACTCACACACACACACACACACACACACACACACACACACACACACACACACACACACACACACACACACACACACACACACACCAGCCCAGTCGGCAGAATACTGTTTTTGCATTGTATGATTCTGCAAACGACAGACATGTTAAATGTCCATGTTTTATATGTAACATATAAACATTTAAGCAATATGTATCTTACTAGGTTCAAATTACATCCATATGAGCGTATTATCAGGAGGAGGGAAGACGTTGGTGCGATGAGACAGCAGACAAGCGAGAGACTGCTGTTTGAGGCCACTTCGACTGACAATGCTGGATATTTTTAACTTGATGTCAGGACATTTTCCAGCTGTGTGTTTGGTAATAAAACCTTCTATTTTGAGCCAAAACTGGATCATTTTCTCAGCTTGACTACGTGTTTTTTGTGCCTAAACCTATTCACAGCATAAGCACATCGTTAACAACATAAAAGTGAAAATTGAAATGTACATTACCAGCATTTATTCAGGCGAGTGGGTTTCACACGCTCACACACACACACACACACACACACACACACACACACACACACACACACACACACACACACACACACACACACACACTGCCAGTGTACAATACATTTCACTTTATGTCCCCCCTCTCCAATGTACACGATAGGCAGTCCTTTGTTCCTCTGACTTAAACATCATGTCTTGCCTTCAGGTGGTGCTCAGCGTCTCCTGTGGGACTACCAGCTGTCTCCCAAAATACCCATCTGAAGTCTCTCCGCCACTAGCTGGCTGA
Source organism: Pagrus major (assembly GCF_040436345.1). Taxonomy (NCBI): domain Eukaryota; kingdom Metazoa; phylum Chordata; class Actinopteri; order Spariformes; family Sparidae; genus Pagrus; species Pagrus major. Next base: position 22,799,444 of record NC_133216.1, on the reverse strand, counting down.
CAATATGCCTGCTCGTAAATGTTTCACTGCTGTCTGCCCTGTGGACAAAAAGCAGTTGTGTTCTTTCCCTCTTTGACTGATAATTTGCCTTTTAAAGGCTGCTGTTTAACATTTGGTTATGTTTACATTGAATATTCTCAAGAAGGACTTGGAGCTATACCTTTATGAAGGTGTGTAAGGACCCCCGCGAATGACTCCCAAGGATGGACAAACAGTGCACCTGTTTCGAAAATATACTGTTCTACTGAAGAAGTTTCTTAATTCATAGAGGTTTCCTTACACTGTCTGAACACTTGGAGCTATGCTTCTATAAAGCTAAACATCCTTACACTCAAAATATGTACAAGTATCGGGGAAATAGCCATGAGATGACCCACCAACTTTTTTGCATGCTTGCTTACGTGGAGCCAGGAGATGCATGTTCCAGCCTGCTGAGTTGCCTCTTGTGGATGAAAGTTTTCTCTATGACTAAAAACAAAATCAGCTAAATGTGGATGATAGAGAGGAGTGGAGTTGTTGGATCTTGAGTCATTCAGCATCTTTAGCATCTGAGCTGCTGTTTTCTGCACATAGCCATATGAACCCTTTTCACGGCAGACAGTTTGACTTACCAAAGCAGGAGAGAAAAAAACAAATAGTTGGAATTTATAACATTAATGATGGCCTCATTCCATTTAGGTGAGCTAGTTCAAGAGCTCTGGTATTGTGTATGCTCACTCACTGGCATGGCTCACTGGGACACTTGATAGAATGAGGCCATTCACCCTATTAACACGGCGGCCATTTTCCTCTGACGTCGTGCTCAGGGTGGGGAGCTTTAATTCTGAATAACGGGGTCAGATTCCTCATGTCATATAAACAAATTGTTATAATTCATCACTTACCGGTTAAGTATCAACTAAAAAGTTACTGGAGGGAAATTGGGCCATTATTTGACGTAGAACTATATATTTTATAACCTATTAGCATTCAACCACTTCCTAGCTAACAAAACCATTTGATTACATCCATTGTCTTTCACTTCCAGGCTTAAGTTACTGTGTCTAAGATATATGTTTATATTTTAAAACTAATTTAGGCATTTCCTATCATGTAGTGAAATCAAACCGTAATGTTAGCTTTGAAGTGGTTGAATGCTGACTTTAGTTGATGTCTAACAGAAGCTACTGGGTCATTAATGTTGTTTTACCTTGAAAAAAGGCCCAAAGTCCCTCCAGATTTTCACTATCGGTCATCTTTTTAGTCGCTGATCAATCATGTTTCAGTGAAATTATAACAATTTGTCAGATTCCCTACGTTTGTAAATGGCTTGCAATACAGAAGACAGCAGTACAACATTTGAGCTGCCAACCCTGAGCATTTGACAAAATGGCTGCTGTGTGAATGTGGTCAATCATTAACGTGCACACCTGTGCTCTTCCTGCTTCGACAGTCAAAATGTCTGCTGTGAAAAGAGTCTATTGAGCTACTGAAAACATTTCCTCACATGTGATTTGACCAGCAACCTGCCTGCTGCAGGCGCCCTGACCACTGTGAGGGATCTGACAGCATCGGGCCAGCTATAACTACACGGCAGGCCTCACAGATTGTTCTGTGTCCTGCTAACTTCATAATCTTCAACAAAAACCTCAGTGCCATCTGCTGTACTTGGCAAAACAAAACAACTTTCTTCCCCTCCCACTATCTGAAGCGGAGGAATTTGACGACTGTTTTTGCAGAACAAAGACCGCAGAGCCATTTTCAGTGTAAATCTGCTCCGGCATGTCAGACGCATTGACAGTCGCCCAGAGAGACGCAGGTCAGGTCAGAACAGCCAAGATCTTAGGCCTCATTTGTAATTGGTTTCCTCTTCTCCCCATCCATCAGGACTCCATTGGGACTTCACTGGCGCTCCAGTGACAGACCGTAAGGAAGCTGACCGGCATTCACATTGCATCCACATCAGAGCTTTGTGAATGTTGGTCCTCTTTCTCTTTGTCTCAAACAATTTCCATTTAGATGTGCAGGAGATGGATGGAGGTTAGGCTCTGGATTTTGTATAGCTATTTGAATACTCAATTTGACTCTTATATTGAATTCCACGAATGGATGTATAGATTTGGGACAAACGATAATTAGCTACCTCAATTTGTGAAATTGATGTTAAAGGGATTGAAAATGAGGGAATGGATGCAGTTAAAGGATTATACAACCCTGCTCGAAATAGGCACTGAAAAATCACCAGCACTTTTTAATAAGTTAAAAAGCTCAGTCTCTCTGCTGCAATAAATTTAACATGCTGTTGTTTGGGAATTCATCAGAGAAAATCTAATTAGCTTATTATACCACAGTAAACCTTTACTAGAAATAATTAACCCTACCATAAATGTGAGGGGAATGCCAGGCAGGCATCACAGCACATTTCATAAAATAAAATAACAATTAAATGTAATGTAGAGAGACCTTATTTACACATTATAGTGGAGCCAGTATAGATTAAAAGGAGCCATTTGTGTTACATTTAAGCACCTGCAACTGCAAAGCCCCGTTTTAGAAAGGGAAGATAAAAAGGCATTATTTCACTTCTGTTATGAAGCTCACACCCACTCACTAGTCCACACACTCAGGTGGGAGTGACAGCAGTACATGTAGTAAAATTCAAATTTCTATTGATGACATGATGACTGGTGCATGAAATGCCTCCCAGCGCTCACATTTGTGAGTGTTGGTGTTCATCAACAGGGGCGAGAAGCTCCGTTTGGCTGATCATGATGAAAAGGGCTTACACAGCGTATGAATATTTGAAGGAGTTGGGTGGTGACTTGGGAGACACATTTGCCCACGGCGTTCCTATTGGTTTATTGGTGACGTGATGACACGGAGGAGTTGGGCTTAACACTTTATAAAGCTTCTCTGTCCGCGGCGAGCCACTCTTTTAAAGACCACTGTTGCAGAAACTTCCCGTTCCGCAACTCACGTACTGGAAGCAGCCGAAGAACCTCGACACTACCGTCCATCATGAGCGAGGTAGGACTATTTTATGTTTTTAAACATAGAAGCGTCGGGATTAACCAAATTACGCACGATCCGTGCGCTAATGCGCAGAGGGACACAGCGTTATGGAGAGATTTTACAGCCGGGCGAGCTGCTGTTGTCGACGGATCTGTCTTAACTGATGAGATTTCTCATCCGACATTTAGTATAGCAGCGCGGATATGATTCACCAGAGAGTCAGATAGTGTACAGCTGCTCTGTCAAAGTGCGCCGAGCGGCATCAGCGTAGGGAACACCAGGGCGCATCAGTGCGCCCCAGAAGCGACAGAATAGTGAATTTACGATAGATAACTGTATTTATATTTTACTACGATGGTGCAGACCTAGTTCACGTTCAGTTATGATTTGAATCAAACTATAAGGAACACAATGTGGCGTAAATTGAGCGTAGTGTGAACTGGTTTAGGAGCGTATTGTGTCAAAAGTGAACAGGCTCTACTTTGTCGATCTTTGACCATACGTGATTTAAAATTAAACAGTGAGCCTGTTGAAATGCTTTATAATTCATTTATATGATATCCACTCAGTGATACTGTATGTTACTGTTGCTCCATCTCTCAGTATAAATAACTTGGCATCAGAGGTCTGAGACCACAGGGGGGTTACAGCTTGCAATGGAAAACTGCTGTTAGGTTTTCCCACAGTAGTCACAGATGCTCCATACATTTGACGTGGAGGGAGAAGGATATTAATAGCTCTTTTTAATGGAGAGTTTTCACTCTACACAAACTCTAAAGTTCATTACAGAATGCCCCCGGAGGATTCTGCTAATGTCACCACTGGTGTTTTTAAGTTTGGGTAGTCGTGGCACTAATTTGAGAAATATCATGCATGTCATAAAATGTCAGTAGAGGGTTTATTTTATAAAACATTACTTAAAAGCTTAGCATGTATTTAAAAGAGCTGATGCTCTGATCTTTATTTTTCCTTTATTTCTTGTCAGTTGAGTGACACTGTCATAAGACTTATCTGTATCCAAGTGACACCCAGATCTGAAATATTCACACCCGTCAGCCGATTGTGGGACATCAAAGATGTTCAGCAAACACCTCAATGTGGTGCACAGCAGGGATGTGCACAACTCGCCTTCAGTTCATTTCAGTTTGCATGTAACCTCAAGTATTGATATTATCGTATGAACGGAAATGATATTGAATGGTACTCAAGGAGAAATGTATTTATTTTTGTGAAAATCTGCTAAATTCTGCTTGTCATTGCTTGTTGTGACACCAGAAAAGAGGGGACACTGAACACAAGTGACTTTGCCTTGCATTTGTGCTCAGGAATTATTGTGTGAAGCTCCTCATGAGGACAGTAAGACAGACTTTCCTGTAGAGAAAATGGACATGCCCCATTGACGAGGGAAGAAGAAACCTGCCTTTATGAAACCATGTGGTGTAAGATTAAGTACCAAAGACCAGATTGAAAATTCTGATTATGAAAATCAAGACTTTTATATTGACAATGGATCACATGTATGTGAAAGCAGTTGCTCATTGTGATGAACCCTCCTCTCGCATGAGCATTGTTTTCGGCCGTAGCAGGCGGCTATTTTAAGCAATAAAAGCACTCAAAACTGACTATATGCTGCGTACCCAGCATCAAACCACAGATAGGCAAAGTTAGCTGGTGAACATAGAAAAAAAATTTAGCGGATGTTTCATGATATTTTCCCTCAGGAGTTAGTGGAGACCAAAAACAAAGCCAAAAGGAGATTAATATCTGACTGATATTGGTCAGGTGGCATGAAATTCAACTCCAAATTCATGCTAATGTTGCTCCGTGTCTGCTGAATGAGTAAATAGGCATGTGTTTGTAATGTATTTTGTGCATGGATATAGTTGTATACATAAAGAATAAGTCGGAAGTCTGAGATGTTAAAAGTCATTCGGCTCCACAGAGCGTGTGACAGCAGCTGTAGACCTCCTCAGACCTTCACATCAAACTTAGAGGTACCCAGGTAAAAATATGTCCAAACACACCAGCAGCAGCCTTCAGGTGAAGGAGGCAGCCTTACCTGGGTTCAATCCTGCAGCCTGATGGGCGTGAGCTCTGTCATTCCCTCAAACGGACCGGTGGCAGACGCGGACCTTACTTCCCTGCAAGCTGTTAATAACAAATCATTCACCGGTCGCCTCAATAAAAGATGAATTCTGGGTGCACACACACCACAGGAGCTAAAACAGCTTTTGAATAATTGAATCCCTCGCCGGCAGCAGATTCACCTGAGCCTTCTGTTTGGCAATAATGTGCAAAGTAAAGAGAAGCAGCCGTCTCCTGTTGATTAAAAGAGGTGTAATTTTAGCGAGAACTTAGCGCGGCCCCGGTGAAATTGTAAAGATTAGGAGCGGAGGGGATGTGAAAGGATTTTCCTGCTGAGTTGATGTGTTTTGTCAAGTACCATGCAAAGTGGAGTCGTTCTCAATCAAAGTCGTGAATGTATTCAGTCTCCAAACTTGACTTAAAGCCAGTAAGCCGAGCAGCTCAGCATGTTCTGGATGGATGAGTCTCGCAGTGGTCAGCAGCACTGCAGCGCTCCCTCCCTCATCCCCACCACACTCTCTGCCCTTGTTCTCTCCCCCTCCCTCTTTCTCCCCCTCATCTACCTGCACACAACAAGTACAATGCTCTGAGGTAATACTGTTACAGAGTTTTCACCCCGACATCTCAGATTTGTACCTTTTGCTCCTTCTCTCTCTGTCTCTTGGCAAAATCAACAACTTGAAAAAATGATAAAAAGCTTTAAGAATCCAACGGCACAATCTGAGTCCCTGAAGCATCTGACTTCTGTCAGCGCATTCATGTCGAGGAGGAATGAACAAGCTGACAAGAGAGACTTGTGGAGACAGGTGCTCCAGATGGTGGAAAATGGCTGACTCAGACACTTTAATACTTTTTTTATGTTGCACTAAGAGCAGAGTTTAAGCTCCTGACATGGTTACTAAACATCAGCTCTGCGGTGTGAAGCTACAGCTTGACGTTTGCGCTCTCTGTGCTGGTGTCTTTACAGATTTTACATGATTTTGATTCTCAGAGATTACAGAGCGACATTATCATATTTAGAAGTGTGAAGCAGACTCAGTGACATTAAATACAATGCCACAGACACTCTCAGTATATGCCTTTTCACAGCAGACAGTTTGCCATGTCCTTACAGTAAAAGCACAGATGTTGTTAATAACCGTAATGATTGCAGTAAAGCTGCATTTACACAATGTCGTCAGAATGGGAAGAATAAGAAAACCTCTTGGTTTATTGACTTGTGAGTGTTGGGAACTCAGTCATGTCTGCCGTGAGGAGTCTCTCAATCAAAACAATGAAAACAAAAGATGTAGTTTGACGACATCATGAAGTCGTGAGGGATCATGGGACTTGTTGTCTGATATTTACGTTACGTTTAGTTGCGTTCGTCATCTTCCTTCCTTACCCTCTGATGCATCATCTGATGTTTTCCCAGAAAGTTGTAGCGACAGGCAACCAAATAAAATGCAAAGTTACCTATATATAACCTTTGTGGTGTTTTTGGAATCGATCATTAGCCTGTGAAACACACGTTATATAATACAAACGGTGTATAGCCCCTTTTAAAGGTGTTATTGACAACCTTCAGCCACTGAATGTGTCTCAACACTGCTGTTGTTTGCATCTTCTTCCCCCTCAAGTGGTTGCCAAATTACGCATGTCAAAATCAGGCGCATTAAATTTGATTTGATTTACATGTAACTTCCCAACAGTCTCTTGACACTTCCTGTGGTCCTTTTCACCAAGTCGCTGTTAGAAATCCTTCATATCTCCAACTCAGAATTCCAACTCAGAGGCTGACCTGAACATTTTCTTCTAACTCAGTTGTTCGTAATTACAGTAATTAACGATATGACATGAACTCAGCACGGCCTGACCGGTGAACCAGCGCTAGGAGTGGCACGCCTTAAATGTAATGCAGCCACAGTTAGTGATATTGACTACACCTGTGCTTCTCTTGCTGTGACACTGCACTTTAAAAAGAAACTTTAAATCAGACCCAAAGCAAATCACTGAAGATTAATGCAAAGACAGCAGGATTAGCATTTCCATGTCCACACATCACTGGAGGTTTTAACTGTTGCTAGTGTGTTTCTACAGGTTAGGTAACTCTGCACTGAAAAAGCCACTGTAGAGAGTCACTGCACATTTTGTGAAAACATTTTCCAAGGATGCTTGAACTCATGTTGACTCACAAGTATTTTCGGACTACAAAATTGCACTCTGCTGTTATTTTCCTGCCGTCATTGACTCATGACTAAGCCGTCTACAAGCTAAAAACGCTCATAAGACAGCAGCCAGTCTTTAGTTTCTGCAGCTTTCTGTAAGAATGTGCTTTTCTGTCACTGTCGCATCAGCCCCGTCAGTGTTGGTGAGTGCACGAAGGAGCAGTTCACACTTTGAAGACTATTCTTAGGTCTTATTGATCTTGCTTTGGCACCTCCCATCCATATTCTGCTCTGTGCTAATTACCACCAAAGGGGCGTTGTTACTTACTGCTGTAGCTTAATGCACCAGCACAGATGCGGTGGATGTGTTTATGAGCAAGTATAAGGAAAGTTGTATGTATGTGTATGAGTTCTTTTTTATGACCTGCAACTTTTTTGAATAAGTTTGCTCATCTGGGAACGGACAGAAATGCTAATTAGCTTGATTAGACATTAGCATAAACTTTGCCTTGATTAGCTGCCAGATCATTACTACAAGTACCAGCTTCTTTGGAGATTTAGGGGTTTTCAACGATTAAAAAAAAGCCTTTGGTTATGTGGAAGACTGCAGTGAGAAATCAGCCGCAGCATTCAGGCGTTTCTCTGTAATAGCCCTGCCTCACTTTGAACTTGGCTGAATTCAACAGCCCATGGACAGGAAACATAAATTTGACAGAAAAAGCTGTTTAATCCACTTTAAGCACAGATTGGAATTTCTCTAAGTACTTAGACTGAAATAACCCCCCGACCGGGGATGTAACGATGAGGTCATTGCATTAATAGTCAGCACAAATCAGGCAACCCTGAGTAGCTTCACAGTTTTTAGGAGGCTTGAGACATTTGCTTACTTAGCAAAGCGAGCGTATTGTACTGATCTGCACTCGATGGTTAATGGAGAGGCTCGTTAGGCACATGTTTGAGTGAGAGTCGTGGAATTTCTCTCAGTTCAGTTCCTGAACTCGTCTTAATGTCTCCAGACAAAATTGCTTTATCCGCTGCAGTTTGATGCATCGTGTTTACTAAACGAGGGAAGTAATGGCATCCATTTTCTCTCTCTTTTGACACAAGCATTTGTTCTCCATCCCATTTAAAACCTGACACGAGCATGGTTTTAGCATGAGCAGCATGACATGCTCAGTCCTTGAAATGCATGCTGAGGGTAGAAATCAGCATCTTGTGTTTGAGAGCCAAAAGATAAGTCCTTCATAGTCTCTGCATGTTGATCAACCTACAGCAGTAACTGGTCCGTCCCTATGTTCAAATATTAAGCGGCTTTAGAGCATGTACTGCTGGATTAGGGGACTTTTGTGGATTGTGTAGATCTGCAGGGTCACGACCTCCTGTGTTGATTCCTGTTTCCTGTCCAACAGGCAGATGGACTCCACTTGGAGGGATTGTTGTTCATCCCAATGGTACATGAGGTTAAATTGACTTGGCATTGGAAATGAACTGAAATGTAAACATGCAGAAATAAGTTATTGTTGTCAGTCTGTGTCATGCTGCTGTAATGGACTTTATGCACTATAATAAAAGCATTATGGCGCCATGTTGCCTCCACAGATGTCATTTAAAAGCAATGTGATTAGTAAGTTAGAACCACATTTGTGTTATAATTTGTAAATAATGAATTTGTCTAATATTTTTGGTCAATGACCAAATACCAGTGTTGTAAAAAAGGACCCAACAGTCATTGTTCTTGGTAAAAGTTAAAGTCACCCATACAAATAGTACTTGATAAAAAGTCTTAAAGTATTGTTTATAAAATTTACTTAAGTATCATAAGTACACATAAAAGTAAATAACCGTATATTTACTGTGTGATTAAAAGCTTTAAAAACTAAAACTAAAAAATTATTTCCATTGTGAAACGGACATTAAACTGATACTGGTAGGCAGGTTCAGTTTCCCCCGTGAGTCTAATCAACAAACACTCCATCAACCAACACGATCTTTATCAACAGCAAAGAAGATATGAATGGCAATTTACTCAACCGCAGCGCCATAAATCACTTGGACTGGTGCTGACCGCACAGTGAAAGTATTACACACTGGGTGGTTAAGTGACTGGGATGAAAACAGTTTTTGTAATGCAAGTGTGGCTGTTGTCTGATTATTATGCAGCCATAAATTCAGCAGCTGTGTACACAGGGCTGATGGGCCTCTGTTCCTCAGCACACAGATTGAGATGTAGAGTGAATCAATAACATAAATTGACATCTTTATTAGGGCTGTTTCTTTTGGTGAAGTGCTTTGGAAGGTGTTTACAGAGCTGTTTTCATCCAGCAGCTGATGGATGAGTTGCTGTCAGATTAAAATACATGTATTGGGAAAAGAAATCCTCTTTTAAGTTTCTGCTTTTCACATGGATGAAAAATTATGACATATTTTAAATGATGGAGAAAGTGGATAAATTACCAAAAACTGTACGTTAGTGTTGAGCATTTAGATTCCCCATCAGCATTCAAATTGTAACACAACAGATGGGGATGTGAAAGGACAGTTTGACATCCATAAAAATGTGTAAATGTATCATAATAGGTGTCAAAGTCATCTTTGCTCTGTGCATGCACATGTAAATCACACATTTCAGCAATGTCAGCAATGGTGCAGCGTGTGTGCGTGCCACTGTGTATGCTTCAGTCATTCACCTTACGAGTGGAGTGGGCGTGGAAGGGCTGAATTAGCGGAGCGACATTACTGCTGCACGCTGCAAATTTACCTCCCGCAAAATCATTACAGCATCGCACTCCTTAGATCTGAAGCTGAAAATAACACTTCAGGGACTGCAGGCCAATCTAATAAGTAAGGAGGTTACTGAGACAGGTTTGTGACCCTGGTTTACATATCTGGACAAATGGAAAAATCTTTTTAGAGGCACACGCACATGTGGCTAGTTTTATTCCCTCAGTCATCACTTCAGTGTGACACCTATATTGTTGTCATACCAGTGTGTAAGAATACAGAGACTGAAGAAGTGATAGTAGTATAGTAGTAGAGCATGTGAGACAACGTTCTGTTGTATTCATTTCAAAAGTTCAAAAGTTTAAAAAGCCAGTGTGTTTAAAAAGGCACATCGCCACCAATTTTACACATGAAGTATAAAGCCTTTTGTGGCTCAAGAGGAAGCTGCATGAAGTCAGATAAATTGCCTCCAGTGATGTCACTCAGTGGCTAAGTTGCATTCTGGGTAATGTAGGCTCCAGGTCTAGCACTGTTGGACTCCTTGTGGACAGTTTAAAAACAAATGATCAAAGTCAATACAGCAGAACCAGAGATATCACCTTTTTATTCCACACATTCTTCTTCCTTTTCAAAATCTGGCGCCTACATTACCCACAATGCAACTCTCACTTGAGGCAATGCAGCAGATTATATCCAGCTTCCTCTGAAGCCACAAAATGCTTGACTTTTTTCACATATGCAGCAGTACTCCCCAAGACCTTTAAACACACTTTAATGTTTCAAATTGCACAGTATTGGTGGGCTATTAAATGTGAACACATGTAGATGAATATTGTACATAGGTGCATGTTTGCCACTGTATGTAGGTTATGGGCATGTAATCTTGTAGGGATATGATGTGTGCAGTGTTGGGCAAGCTACTTGGAAAGTGTAGTGAGCTAAGCTACCAGTTACTCTACATTAAATTAAGCTTCACTACACCGAAGCTACCCCCCAGAGAAATGTAGCAAGCTAAGCTACAGCAACATGGCAAAAGTAGTTTAACTACATTGAAGCTATTTTTTTTTTTATATTGGAACAACTTCATTCCAAGGCAAAGCTATCTCAGTGATCAATAAAACTGTCAATCAGCTCACGTTCCATTTCCATGGAGGCCATTTTAGTTGGGTGGACCCTCTACAAAAGAAATAAAATTCTACAATTTTGTATATTGTATTATTCAACTATCAATGCACACTTAATTCTAACATCCATGGACAATCATGCACCTTACTACCATAGCAATATCCACCTGACTTGCACTAATGTACAGTGTCCTACACTGTAGCACATTAACATAATTAAACAGTGTATACTCAGCAAATAGTATATTATAGTTATAGTTTTCGTTAGGGTTCTCTAGGCTGTATTCTAGTTTCAGCTTTTATATTTATATTTTATATTTGAGTTAGTCTATTTAGTTATTTATATAATTCAGCCTTTTAATTGTATTTGTTTCTCATTGTTTTTGTATTTTGAATCATGTCAAGTGGCTGTAACACTTTAATTTCCCTTTGGGATTAATAAAGTACTCTATCCATCTACCAGTATCCCATATAACTGGCAGTTTCAAAAGTGGTATTTTTAGGCCCACTCTGTACTAGTAGCTATATCTACATACATTTTAAGCTGATAATTTTGACTAACCACCATACTTTGATTTTGTGTTTCTCTGTTCCCTCATTTCCCCACCTCTTACCTCCTATATGTAACGTTACTGTATTTGTTTATTATTTAAGTTTGTCTTTTGCAAGTTGTTAGCTGGTGTTTGCAGACTGCACTGACTTGGGATAATTAGCTTGGTTGGCGATGGTTGTGTTAGCTTATTCTGGAATCACCTGAATGTGTGTTCTTAAATTTGTGTTCGAAGTCTTGGACGTTGAGAGCAGCTTCTTCTTGGGGTTGCACAGCAAGCACCTGAACACATAATTTTTCTCTGTTGTTTCATTCAAACTCATGTATTTCTCGAGGTACGGCCACGGCGACTCCCTCGGGATCAATTCGTCTCCGTCCTCCTCACCCTCTGCCATCTTTCCATCAAGTAACGTAACTCACTCAAGCAAGCTAACTTGTCTGTATTCCCCTGCAGCAGAGACGTTGTAGCCAGCCCAAGGATTGGTCCGTGATGTCACCGTCATACGGAAGTGCTTCTGTCGGCTCCACATACACGGCCGTGTATGGCGGTGGCGTCACTGACTGATCCTTTTATTTCAGACCGCAGCAGAAAGCTCCGCTACGCTGAGCTTCAGAGATGTTTGTAAAAATGTAGCTTGTGTGGACGCTACCGCACTACTTGGTTAATAAAAGAGCTAAGCTACTGAAAAGCTATTTGATTCAGAAAACAGCGACGCTACCACCACGCTACTGAGAAATGTAGTTAAACTAGTAACGCCGCTACTTGTAGCGACGCTACTGCCCAACACTGGATGTGTGGATGTCAACAATTCTGTGTTGAGTTATTTATAATTATTATTATTGTATGAACCAAGAACCAAACTAAGACTATTAAATGATGAGATGCAAACGTTTGCTTTCTTAAATGTTTTGTCCCGTATTTAGACTGTAATCACTGGGTTTTCAGACGGTAAAAGGAATCATGAACAAGACATTAAATGAGGGTGAAACTTAATCTTAGTATTCATACTAACACTTGTGTGTGTTTAAGAAGGAGAATAAACTGAAAACTGTTTTTCTATGCCGAGGCTTAATGCGGCATCTGAGATGTGGAGCTTAATAGTGAGATTATCTGGTAATGTTGAGGCTTAAGACATAAAGACAATTTGCTCTTCCGTTTTGGGATGCACTGACAACCGTGACCAGACACTCTGAGCGCAGAACAGCTGGTGAGTTTTCTGAACCATGCTGTTTCTCTGATGAAGCTTGGAGCCGTTTGATTTCCAGATTTAACTTTTTTATTCAGGACATTTATTACCTAAACTGAGGTCCGGTCTGCTTTGTTACTGTGTTAGAAGCCTATAAAGTGTGTCTACTTACTCCAAAACAGAAATCTAAACTAAAAACACCGAAATGTGAATTTTCGAATGCTTCCCTTCCATTGTAGTCTGAAAGAAGACATGTTATGGAAGCAAAAATTATGTTTTTGCCAGTTGTGTCTGGCCTTAAAGAATTTCTTGAACTACAGAATAGATTTTAATATAAGTATATTTCCCTCAGTAGTGGGCTGTATCTTTTTATGTGACCAGTTGAAGGTCGGGACAGTTGTATCAGCTCTCTGCAGTGCTGTTAGGGTAAAAAGCTCAGCTCTTATTGATGGTATTCTGTGCTCTTCTTCCCATTACGTACTAAATGGAGCCAAACTGCTGTGCTCATTTCCAAAGGAGTTCAAGTGAAAAAGAAAAGAGGCTGCTCAGAGTTAACATTTAGTCTCTTTGGATGTTATAAGACAAAGATGAGACAAACTGGCAGTGTGGAGGGGGATTTCTTCAGCAGCTGGCACTGAGGTGAAACGTGGATTTACTTGACAAGCGGACATAAATCATGAGCTGACAGTGAACGTCTGTCATCGCATCTCAACACTTATTTGATTTGGATGGGTTTGGATATGCGGCTGTTTACGCTCCTGGACATTGCTGCTGAAATATCAACACAGTTATGGATCCATTCCTTATAAACACAAAAGGCGAAGTAAACGACATAAAATCAGTTCATTGCTGGTGCTTAATGGACTGTAACTGTGTCTTAGTGAAACTCTTTCTTTCTTTATAAATTCTGCAGGATCCTCATGTCCCACAGGGTGTCCTCTGAGCACCTCTGTCACAAACCCCTCTCGTCTGAGCAGACACAAGCCGCGAGGAAACACATGCCCTCTGCAGATGTCACTAGAAATGTACTGCAGCTTTTGAGGAAATGTGCCTCAGAACCTCATTCAAACATATGAGGAGGCATTTAAACGGAGATTGTGTTGGATATTTCGATTTGGTTGTTGTTTAAGCTCCAAAATGAAGAGGTGGAGGAAATTTGGAGTGGCCGTATTGATGGTTTCCAGCAGCTTTTAGTTCCTTCTGTCGTTTCCTCTTCAGAGAAATTTGCTGGAGTGAAGCCTCGGTGTTCTGCTCGTGATCCTGAGCTGGTGGTTTCTACAGTTTCTCCTCTTGCTGAAATTCATTTGTCTCTCTCCTACACTTCAAGATCAGAAAGAAGAAGAGGAGGCGGTTTGGCCTTATGTTCTTTCTGCTTGAATTGTCTGTGGCCTACTTCTGCTTTTTTAAATTCTTAATGGCCATCGAGTGTGGCAGGGAACTCTTGGACTCTGCAAGCTGCCAAGTCTTAAAATAACCCCAGAAACAAATGAGCGAATGATATTATTTATTATCTTCAGCCTTCATTTTCATCCATCTGAAGTGCAATCAAAGTCTCCTTTGATTGCACTTCAGATTGTGTTTAGGAATCCACTGGGCATGAAGTGGGGATCTATTAGTTGAATGGTATCCAAACTATGATTCCTCACATTATCACATCAAATATCTGGCTGTCTCCTCCCTCAGAAGAGGTTCTGTGAGATGTTTTCGACCCGACAGTCTCTGGTGGGACATCGCAGGCAGAGGACAGATTCATCATTCCTCATAATTAGGGTCTTAATTTGAACACCTTGCTCTTTTTAAGTTCATTTGCAAAGCTACTCTCTTGCTGCTTGGCCCACAAAAGCAGACTGGAGAGTTTTCTGGGTTGCCTGGTAGCGGGCGCTCTCTCTGTCACGTGGACCCCCCTCGCAGCTGATGGCCGCTTGGCACTGGATCGCAGCAACAGAGTCGCCCGCCAACAAGCCGGCCTGCCTCGAAACGAGCCAGTCTCTCTGGGTCTTAGTTCTCGTGCTCAAAATGGTCAGTGTTGCTGAGCCAGATGAAGTCGCTGAAGCCAAAACATCAATCATTGCATTATGCCTGCCATGCGTATGAATCAGCTATTACAGATTAACAAACTAAGAAGCTTTCAGTATCCACAATATTGATTTTGCTCATTCTCATCTGCTACAAATAGCGATGCTTCAATTTGCCACGCAACAGCATTAAGCCAAAAAGAGACAGGCAACCGCCATCTGACAACAACCTCAGCGCTCCAGATTAAAAAAAGAAGATCCAACACTGAGTTTTTTGAAGCAGCGCAGAGAAGTGAGAGGCAGTGATGGCATGCAGAAAAGGTCGGCAGGGCTACATTCAATTCCAGGGTGCCATGTCGTGATGTACCAGAGTGTTATTGGACGCAATGAGTGCACAGCACAGTTAAGCCAAGATTTAGAAGTCCACTTACGTCGCTTCTTCTGACCTGTTCACACTTGTCGTCATCGGCAGATGGAGGTTTTTCTCAGTTGTCACGAAGCTGTAGATGTTCAGACTTTTCTGTTATTTCGAGCATGTCTGCGACTCCTTGCTGATTTGATCTGACAGCATTTGAACATAGTTGCTGGAAGCTGGTCAGAAACCCTCAAGTGGACCTTGAGTTGACATTGTTTTGTTTTCAAGGTCAAGAACTGTCTGTGAGGGTCAAAATAATGCTGCTGAAGAGAAGTGACCTTATTCACACAATCTCTAAGCACTTAATCTGAAAACAGCTGTTTAAACTTGTTTGACAACTGCCATACTCCCCACAAATGACATCACTTCCTGTAGTTTCCACATCCTTTGACAACATGTATAATTTCACACAGGCTGTTATTTGGCCAACTGGATGTATTTCAACCTGAACCAGTGGCAAAAATGTCCAGGGGGCCCCTCCCACCAGCGTTCACCACCATCATGTAAATAATCTGACACCAATGAAAAATGTACAGTCCAAGCCTTTCTTTTATTTCCAATGTTCACATTATTAGATTTTTTTGATACAAATAACATTATAAACCTGGACAATTAAAATCTGAATTAATTAACTTCAACATTGTCAGATTGTAAATAACCCACATTATAAGGCCAGTGATGATCAACATATAAAGCACTGTTTTTGAGGCACACTACCTATATGATATGTTCAGGGGGGTTTACGGTTGTCATTGCAAAGGTTGCCAATATGAGTGGCCATTGGGGGCCTTTTTATCTACAGATTTCTGTGGGTGCCTCCAAACATTTTCCTGCTTTGCCTCCCCTAGCGGTGAAACTCTGACCAGTACAAAAATATAGTACCTGCAACTGTCAATCAAGTGTCCTCCAGGGACTTGAGATGTCCTTTTCCTCAGATAACCAAAACTAGAGATTGCTGGACAATAACTTCTTCAAATCTTACAGAAATCTTCCAATAATAATAAATAAATTTAATAATAAATATAGGGACAAACACCCATTCAAGCTCACACCTACAGACAATTTAGAGTAACTGATTAACCTAACTTTTTTGCATATGTTTGGATTGTGGGAGAACCCACGCAGACACGGGGAGAACATGCAAACTCCACACAGAAAGGCCCTGCCCCAGACAGCTTTTGGGGTGTGAGTAGGCAGATTTTGTGAACTTTGGGCACCTTTTTTCTGGTGTTTTTGCTAAGCTTCTCATCCAACTCTTAGCAAGAAACCAAAAAAAAGCATATTTCCCAAAATGTACTGCTGTTCCTTTAAATCAAGTCTTGGCGTCTGTTGGGTTTACCTCACATCCTTCAACCAAAGGAACCTGCTGTGAAAGCAATGCTTCCTATCTCATCTCATCGGCAGATTGCTGTTATTGTGATTTAATTGGAGAAACAGATTCTCCCTCTCACCGCATGATTACATCTGTTACAGAGAGAAGGACTCTAACCCGCTGCACAGCTTCTGCAAATCAGCTGGCTGATTGAACCAAAGCCTCGGCTGATCACAGGGAACTCCCTCATCTATTTACTGGCCTGCTGGTTAGTTTGTTGCTCCTTTCATTACTGCAACGCGCTCCGTGGCAGCGCGCTCTACAATCCCAAAGTGAGGAAACCAATCCCCAGAGATTGGCGACACCCACACTAATGAAAGAAACTCTGAAAAATGTAATCTCGCCAATTTCAAGGCTCATTAAGTTGTGTAACAGACGGGACTTTGAAAGAATAATTTGGAGAGGAGCTGTAATGTGTTCTTTCCCCCTTCCCTTCTCCCTCTTTCCGTCCCTCATCGCTTTTCTCCGTGGAAATTCCTGTGAAAGTTTTTTTTTTTTTTTTACCACAGCACCAGCTGTGTTAAGATGAAAACAAATTAGTTGTTATTCTAAAGGTTGTTTGTAGTTTTGTGATTTCAGGCTTTTCTGGGGCATGAAGGCATTAGTACTTCTTGGCTTGGTGTCAACCGCATTATGTGAGCCGAGAATTTTACTGCTGCATTGCAAAAATCCCTCCAAAAAATGTTAGATTTAAAAAATAAAAAAAAAAGAGAAAGAAGTTAGTGAGTCAGTGCGAGCGGTTTGATCACAGCTTATATTGGGACGGCTCCTTGGTTGCATGACAGCTGGCCTGCTTTTTGCTTAGACTCATAATTTTACCAACAGCCCTCCTCAGCCTGAACCCCCGAGAAACACAAAGGAAGCAAAAAACAACTGAGTGCATGTGTCACACACTGACAGGCGTGTGCATCGCATGGAGGTGGCTCGACAGCGGCTGCAGCTGCTCTGCAGAAATACAGTTCGTATTAAACAGAAGTGTTCGTGCGAGGGGCAGATCATCCTCAACGTCGGGAGTGTCACCTCAGGAGGCCCGGCTGCCACAGAGGAAATGGGAAGCGTGCAGCTGAGTTTCTGCGTCTTGCGGTTCGCCAGGCAGACTGTGCCAAGGTCCCAACGTCGGCAGTCACAGTCAAACAGCTGATGTTTATGACAAGCAAATCAGCGTCTCTTCCTCTCCCCCTGCTGACTCGCTCTACCTGCCCCCGAGGCTCCGCTGAGGAGAAAAAACATCTCCGCACTTGACTTGTAGAGAGAAAAAGATACCAACCTATCGTCATCTCAGTGTCCTTCCCACACCTACACTCAGCATTGGTATTAACAGGAGCCCTTGTGTGGAAAAATGGCATTATTCCCCTAAAACCCACAGTCTGTGTATTCCCTGAATAGACTGTGGAAAGCATCACAAATGTTATCAAATGACTTCAAGAGATAAATCAAACTACACGAACGGTGTCACCATTAAAAAGTGTGCCATTTTGAGGCTGCAGAGGTGGATTTTGGCTCCTGGACTGGCAGTTTAGACACATTTCCACCTAAATTCAAGCCTCTCTGTGCTTTTCAAAGAGCTTTCTTTGTGTTCTAATAACTGCGGTCAAACTGCTGTCTGTCTTTTCAGAGAAAAAAGGTCCCAGGGAAAGTCAGTAATTATGTTTCATGGTAATTACTGACCTCTTTGCTGCACCGCAACAGTATATGAACCCACCCACTTCCTCCTCACTTTCAACCAGATGTGTACTGGCTGCCCAACAGAGGAAAGAAAATCCAAAAAAATCTGCAGTAGGGAGTTATTGACCCAGCACTGATTTGGCAGTGTTTCAGTATGCCCTGTAGCCTGTATGACAGTATGGTTTATGTAACTGCCAATGGAGCTCATACAGATGAGTGGTCTGTAGCATACACACACACACACACACACACACACACACACACACACACACACACACAACACAGAAACACAGACACACAAAGGCACTTGTAGTAGAGAGCACACACAGACACTCGCGCCCCACTCCCACTGCCTGCACAGTGAGGATGAGCAGGCTGATTTCTGAAGAGATGAAGAGGCAGGAGCAGAGTGAGGTCAGAGGATCAAAAGGGAAACAGTGTTTTACTGTGCAGGCTTTCAGCAGAGCAGCATCCTCCATATGCTGAACGTCAGAGGTACAAACCGCCATGAATGATACAAACATGCCACTGTTCTCACTGGAAACAAGGCATCTGTACGTTGATATGTTGCTACGCACCAACACAACCAAGACATTCAGTCAACATGGTGAAGTTGGTTGTCTTTTTGAAGCAATGCTTCAGATGAAACCATGTCCACTTGCATATGACGAAATCCTTTACGGCTGTGGCACGCTTGGCACTGCTTTGTTGTATCATCGTTACTTCATTTAGTTACCCTAAACCTATTGTATGTTACAGTATGTGACGTAACTTCACTAAGTTAGTAAGTTAAAAGAACTCAATATTTAGCTGTGGTTTCACACTGGGCACGAACAGCTGTCTCCTGGGAGAGTCCAGACTTTCTTGCTCTTTATACTACATCTCCTGACACTAGAATTTGCTGCTGAACTTTATTTTATTTATTTGTTTGACCTTTATTTAACCAGGCAAGTCATTAAGAACAAATACTTGTTTACAATGGCAGCCTGGCCGAACAAGAAACAATATGGGTCTTATATGCTGTCTCGTGATGGTTACTTCCATCTTCTCAATTAAGCGAATAAACGTGCTTCCCAAAATGTTGATCTGTGTCTTTACAATAAACTCAAATTTCTTTGTAAAACACATGATTTCTTCATGTTGATTGTTAACTTCAGGATTTCACTATTACACATTGTTCAATAAACACACATGTATAAGGCCACATGAAGATTACATTTGAGAGGGCAGGCTTAATTTCTGGGCTTCGATGCATTATTAATCGTGACCTCCACTGAAACAGAAATGGTGTTAACGCCGAGGGTTTAGTGAATGTCATTTTCACTCACATTTTCCACACATGAACTAATAACGAGTTGAAGAATCACACAAACGTGGGGTGCAGAGAGGCGGCTCGCCTCCGGCATCCTATTCTGCAGGGCAGATAAACGAGTTTGGCTCGGAGTGAGGGAAATAAAAGCTTCCTCTCAGCAGCGTGAGAGGAGGTGGATGTTTTAAAGGATTCTCTCCCTCCTCACTCCCTCCCCTCCCTGTCCCTCGATGTATGCCCCAATCAGAGATAAAAACATATTTACATTTCTCTGAGTTGCAAATGTGCTTACAGTATATGCACACTGTATCTTCTGTTTTTCTGCTTGACTCACCCTACGTGTGTGTGTGTGTGTGTGTGCCTGTTTTCTTGTCTATATATGTTTATGTGTGTGTGTTTATATTTTCCCCTTGAAGTATCCTAATTGAAGCCTGGAGGCAGAAATTCTGATGAAGCCACTGTGGAGTTTGCCGGCAGTATGCTACAGTAGCTCTGCTGTTTGTGTGTGTGTTTTCACCTAAAGGCACACAAACACACACACACACACACACATCAAAACAGTGTTTGCTGACCTTGTGTCCTCCTGAGACTGTTAATGATTAATGAGAGGCACAATATGTATCTCTCTGCTCTCTATCTCCCTCGTCAACGTCATGTAATTACTGCTTTTCCTCTTCTGCCTGATTGGTTCCTTGTCTTCTTGTTTCTCACAGCGTGTCTCTGTGCGCTTGTATACGTCCCGATGCGTCCACAGGTGTGCTGATTCGTTCACCAGCGTGTGTTTTCACGTGCGCGTTTATCTGCAGAGTGAGGATAGCCCCTTTCCGCCTCAGTAATCTCCCTCATCGAGCTGCTGTTATTGCAATTTACACTTGGCTCGGCCCCAGAGCTGCTCAGCCGTAATGGTTCCTCCTCTCTCCGCTGCCCTCGGGGGTGTCATAGTTTCTCATCACCCCCGCAGTGAGCTGAACACGCTCGCCATAAACAAAAGGACCTCAAGTCACGTCTTGTAGTTAAGCCAAGTTGTAACCTGTTAAACCTCGCAGAACATCGTGGTTATCGTGTCGGAGCAGCGCTTCCACCCACAGCGTTGTTATCTCAGAGGAGTGATTCAAAGGTTTCTAATGCTGCCATAGAGCACTCATGTCATGTTGAGACCACGTAACTCTAATTTTGTTGATCATAGTGTTTTCTACCGTGGGTGTATACAACTTTTTACAATCGTCAGTTATGTGACAACGTTTCGAACATGCTCCAGGTGTTCAGTATATGAACAACTGATTCTTTAACACAGAATCCTGCAGCTAAACAGAGTGTTACTGAATCATTAGTGGTAATGACTGAGCCATTAATGATAACTTTTTGCATTTGTGCTACCATCACGGTTGACTTACAGCACCATTGTCTTAATGACCAATACAAATATATCTTCCGGTTAAATGCTTACTGAAAGACAGAACAGCGGATAGAGGTTCATTAAGCTCCCAGCGAGCAAAAAGACGTTATTTAGATGTCTCGCTGGAAAGAGCGCCAATTTAGTCTACTATCTGTCACCTACTTCTAGCCAAGAGGATCTTGAAATTGTTTATTTTGTGATTACAAGGTGAAATCGAGGCAAATAATGATTGTAATTAGAACGTCTTGGCTATAGCCCTGTTTTTGACTGGCAGCAATAAAGCACAAATTTTTGTCATCGGTTTTAGAATTAGCTTATTTCTAGGTTGAGACGATATTGATTTGATTATAGTGTTTCTCCAAAGTCACTGGTAGGTGAAATTTCAGACACTGCACTCACTGTTGTAAACATAACCGAGCAGTGGAGCGAAGTGCACAAGCTTCAGGAATTAATATGGTGCTTTATACCTTTTATGTATGATTATCTGTGGTGGCATATAAAGCAGTTGGCTCCCAGTTGAAAGGTTTGCAGTTTTAAGTCCGTCTTTTTATTTATCTTTTTTTTATTTTTTGCTTTAAAGACACCTTTTATACTCAGTAATGTGCAAATAAGGGCTTATCATCATTTTTCATATTTCTCACTTAAATCCTTGTATTGCAAATCCCGGTGAAATCCCTACTAAATTTGCACTGACAGCCCAAATTTAGCCTAGATGTCAGGTTATTATACATCTTTTAGACATAAAATTGCTTGCTGGGCTATTAATCTTATGAAAAGTGCTCTTATAGGCCCATTGTTATACTGACGCAGCATTGGACTGCACTACTCATAGCTGAGATCCTTTGACAGGTAATAAATCAACACAATAATTATCTGCAACTGCTTTGATAATCCATCAAACATTCCTTTGTTTTGTTTTCTTTCAATCAGAAATAGCAAACATTCCCTAGTTTGTGCTTTTAAATTGTGAGAATCTGCTGCTTTTTTTGTCTTACGCAATATGGAGTAGGGCAACAACAAACAATTTTCATTATCAGTTAATCAGCTGAATATTTTCACAATTAATCATTTAGTCTATAAAATGTGATTGCATTGTGAGAAATGCTCGTCATGATTACCCAGAGCCCACAGTGGCATCTTCAAATGACTTGTTTTGTCTAACCAACATTCAAAACCCAAAGACTCTTCATTTACTGTCATAAGTGACAGAGAAAAGCTTGAAATCCTTACAGTGAAGAAGCTACAACCAGCAGATGTTTGACTTTTTTAGCTTGAAAAATGACTGAAAAGATGAATCGATGATTAAAATAGTTGGTAATTTTCTTTTCATTGACTGATCATTGCAAATCTATTTTGGAGTGTAAGATGCTCAGAATAAGCAATTAAATAACTTAATGATTTTCCACTATTTTCCCACATTTATAGACTGAACTATTAATACGATAATTATCAGCATGAAGAAAATAATCCTCAGATTAATTGTTAATGAAGATAATTGTGAGTTGCAACCCCATTTGTTAGTGGATTAACATCACCACATATGATTGCTTGACTATATTAGTCAGTAAACTGTAATTTCCACCCTACAAATGACATTTTTATTCATGTTTTTCAAAATAATGAGATTTGAACAGATGAACAACAGAAGTATATCCTGGTTTCAAAACTAGGATTAGAGTAACGTGACTAAGGAATGAATGAATCATCTGTTACAGGCATAAAATAGCTCATGTGGGTAGTAAGAATCAGAACATGATGAACATTGATCTATAAGCGATGGATGAAGCAATTTTTTCGTGCCTTTGAACCTTCTTATAGGCCGATGGGAATGTTAAATGATGCAAAAGCTACAACTACAACTATATAACTTTTCACAGTTGGTCTTTGCATGTGATACAATAATAATCTTTTTGCAACCGTGCAGCAATGTCACATCAACATTATATCTCCAAACACTCAACGAGATGAGCTTGAGGGCAGTTTTGTTTGCAGAGGGCGATGGACCGACTGGTCTCCTCCGTCTCGCTCAGTCGGTGCTGGGTTTTTGGGAGCCATATTAGTGCGTTGTGAAGTAGCAGCTGCACTGTAGCTCCAACGCAGGCACCAGTTCATTTCATGGCCATTACAAGAGGCTGATGGAGGGACTCAGCTCTTCTCTTTGAACTGGGATTAGTAAAAGGGAAGAACAAAACTGTGCTCTTATCTGGCTCTGATATTTGTTTGGAGCTGCAGGGGGGCCGGAAGAGAGCTCAGCGGTGTGACTGTAATGTTAAGCACCACAAAGCAATGCGATAAGTCAGGTTTTCACGTCAGGTTTTCTTTCCTGACAGACGTATGCAAAGAGAGAACAGGTATATTTCTGATTAGCCTGACAGGCAAACATAAACTGCAGTGTTGTACACACATATCTCACACACTTCACTTCACACACATTTTATTTATTTATTTATTCCGAAATGCATCAAAGACGAGCCTCAAATTAGACATTTCTTCCCAAAAGACACGGGTGTGTTGTGCTCCGAGCTTGCAAGGATGCTTCAACCCACCCCACCACCCATCCCTCTCTTCAGCATCAAAGCATTACGCGCGCTGTTTGAAATTCATTGAAAGCGCTGGATTAATAATGCAGAAAGAGAAGCTCAGAGAAAGAGGACACATAGCACGATGCCTTCTTGAATCCTCAGCTATTAAAGCATGGAAACCCTTCTGACATGACCAAATGGGAAACCTTTGAACGAGTGGGGGAATAGCTGTGAAAAGGTTGCGGTGAGAGTAGCTGGAGCTAAATCCCCCAGGAGGCAGCCGGATACACGCTACCTAAATGAAACCCTTTCCTTGATCTGTTTTGTCGCTGTGCCAACTCCCCAGTGCCTTCCCCCTGAATTTGTTCAAAATGGAATAAAAAAAACTCAGCCCATATGAAATGCTTGATTGAAATACGATACAATAATGATATTTTTTTTATTTATAAAGCACTTTATCTTCACAGGTTTTACAAAAATACACCCAGGTTTCATCCAGCTCTGATAAAACGAATAATCAGGACCAAAACAAACCTTTAACATGACAATTAAAAAATTAGCATTATTACGCATGAGTCACCATTAGTGCTGGGAGTTTAAATATACAAAATAAACCCATTTTATCTTCTAATTTTATCAGACATTGAGCCTCCTCATATGTGTTACCATGTACAAAACATTAAAGGGATACGTGTTCTTGCAGAGAGTCAGATGAGAAGGTTGAGACTACAAATGTGTCCATAAAATGAAGGGTTATTAGGGATCCCACTGGCTTTGTTGCTAGAACCACCCTACTCTGCTTCATACTGGCTTGCGTCTATTCTTTTTGTATGATGAAAGCCTCAACAGCTTTGTGGTCCTGATACTCCTGTTAAAGTTTTTTGACAGAAGAAGGCTCGAAAAGCAGCAGAGTTTGACTGATCACCGTCTTCTTCTTTTTTTCGTGGATTAGATTTTCGTGGCCCTGGTAGTCTGCTGGACAGCAAGAGGGAGGGAGATTGGTGGGACTTATGTGGATCAAACAACCGATAATGTTACTTTTAACCTTTGGACAGAGCCAGGCTAGAGGTTCCCCCCCTTTTCCTGTCTTTATGCTAAACTAAGCTAACCGTTGCTTGGCTGTAGCTTTGGTGAGCAAATATGGGAGTAGTATTGATCTTCTTATCTAACTCTTTGCAAGAAAGCAATAAGCATTTCAAGGTCTGATAGTTTGGTTGTTGGTCATTACTGAGCTCTGTGAACTTATTTGACTGGAAGCCTAACTGCTGCAGTGCTCTCCACCTATTTTCTCTTTTTTCTCCCTACAAGAGGAGGCAATCAAAGAGTTGATTCTGGTCATTAATCTTCCCAAGCCAATGTTTGTATAAGTACATCTTAACTGCAGAGGGAGGTATTGATCCTGGTCTCCTCTCATCCTGCTCCTCCTCTTTACTACAGCAAAAAAAAAAAATCCCTTCATCACAGCTCCCACCCAGGCTGTGCGTATGAAAACACGAGCTGACAACCTGTCTGCCAGCTGGCAATAAACTGCACAACTTGATGATAAGGAGAGTGACACTGTAATTTCTGTAATAATTTGACGTTAGATTTTTTTCCTGCACAAACACGGTTAGGTTCAAATTGACACATTGATTATATGGGAACTCTCAACCCCCTCAGCCTCCTCCACCATCAGACAGAAACCATAAACATGACAAAAAAATATTTTATTAACAACATCCATTTTAACATACAATCCAGTTTGGACAGTTTCTGGGAGTTTCCATATTGGAGAGCATTTTTCCTCCAGGGTGCCCTCTTTTAAATGCATGTATACTGAATGTTTTCTTGAGGTTTGTGGCAGTGACAGAGTGCTGGAGTTTGGAGTTTTTACACTCCTTCTCGCTGAATCCCACCTGCTCCTTGGTTGTGGCTGTGAAGATAAATGGGCCACCAAGGCGGTCCCAAACACAGGCCCAGGGACATCAATTATAAGGGATGGCTAATGCTGAATTAATTAGAATGGGCTGATGTGGAGGAGCAGCAAACAAGAGGATCACTTGATGTTATCAGGTTTTTAGCATGCATTAGCGCTGAACACTGGTGAATGACCAGCAACAAATCTCCATGCTTTAATGTCTGTAAATCAGTCTTGAGATCCTATTTTCTTGAAACAAGTGCAGTGAAGCGTTTTTAATGAGCGTTTTCGGCAGAACATATCTCCCCAGTGCCTTCTTAATACGTGTGATTAATAAGATGCTGATGATGTAACTTCTCACCACAGCCCTTTCTCCTTACTTCCTTTCCTCCATCCATCCTTGATCTTTGCCATACATTCTTCCTCTGGCTC
Source organism: Pagrus major (assembly GCF_040436345.1). NCBI lineage: Eukaryota > Metazoa > Chordata > Actinopteri > Spariformes > Sparidae > Pagrus > Pagrus major. The sequence continues at coordinate 22,773,616 of NC_133216.1, read as the reverse complement.
CTTTATCATTCACTGTGATATCCCCCTTCTCTCGCTCTGCTTCATATTAAAAGCAGGACTATAATATGGCTCTAAGAATAGCTTTTCCTAATCTGCTCATTGTGATTGGGTGTCACTCCTGTACTCCTCTCTTAAGCGATATCTGCTACTTTACCCTTTTCACACCTCTAATGCTGTCGGCACCTGCCCCAACCCTGCAGACGTCAGTGTAGAGATAGAGGGATATCAGTTCAACTTGTTATATAACGTTTTTTATTACGTTTAAATAAAAAAAACAAAAAAAACATAAAGATTACCAATTATTGTCTTGGCAAAGGTCTTAAAAATGGGAGGTATCTCCCTGTGAGGTGAAAACTCTTTGAGCTCCCTTGTTGTTACTCTATTTTTGAATGCACATTGACAAACTCAGAAGAAATGTGTTAGACATACATTAACACAGCCACAATGCGTGTTATTTCTCTGGAGATCAGTGCCTATTTGCAGTTTAATAAGAGGGAAGCGAGCGTGTTTGGAATACAGAGGTGGTACGGCGTAGCAAGTAAATGGCGGCAGAATAATGAAAGTTGACATTTAGATAAATGTTGCTGCATTAGTATGTAAGAGTGTAATGATTATGTTATATCAGCTAAGTGTGGCTATGTATATATGAGTATACCAGTACTTGGTGAGACTTTGTGCTTCAGGCTGTGTAGAGCAGATGTTTGGTTATTTTGTACCGTAGGTGGTTGTTTTTTTTTTATCTCAGTCTGGCCATTTTTTACACCTCTGTATCTTGTGATGTGGAGTGAATTTAAATGAGAGTGTGAATGTAATTTTTTCCCACTGTGTAATTGGTATAAATTCTCACAGTTGGTCTGTTTAAGATGTGTGATTTCTTCCTCTCTAAAATGGCTTTATGATATTTTTGGATGAAACCCTTCGTATATGCAGACTGTAAAAGTTTTATATCAGTGTGTAATATATATTTTTTAATTTCATAAGCGTTTTCATAAAACTTACCCTCTATTAAAGTACACTCAACTTTCTGTGTAGCCATCTGCTAACTTGAGTGGGGACAAAACAATTATCAATTACAATAATCGTGTAGCTCCACGAAACAAATGTTATCGACGTTATCATTTTTCAGGGGTTGTGATGCTAAAAAGAAAAAATGTATCCACCATTTTTACAGTACAGCTGTTTCTTTAACAATATAAGCTTACTGCAAAAAGATTTTTCGGGCCAGTGTAACAACACGATTTTGGTTGCCGATTTGGCTTCTTTGTAAATTGGCTTCAAAGCCCGGCACTGTCTTGAGGGGTTTGGTGTAAGACGTTATTCAAAACTTAACTTTATTCAGTAGTATGCATGGTTTAAGGAGCCCTTTTATATATTCCAGAAAAAGAAACTACTTAGTTTAACATGCTTATGAAAACACACATGATGATGCATCTGACAGCTTACATAACTCTCTGGTTTTGGACCTTTTCCACTTTTGTCACCCGGCAAAATAAGCACAGTAAAACATGAATACAGTGGGAACTAGGTCATCATTGCTTCCTGTCAGTGTCTGTCTGACCTCTGTTGTGTCACAGTGCCAAGATGTAGTAAACAGCGTCACCTTGGGCTCTGTTCCACTCCTGGTGGTCGTACTGTATCTTGTCTTTAGGGCCTTTTTACTGTCATAGGGTGCTCAGCCTGCAGGGTCTCCTCTGCCCAGCTCATTTGGTCACAACAAGGGGACCCCACTGGCTATAATACTTAAGAGTGGAGGCTTTTGGAGAGCGTGCGAGCAGATTAGGTGGCAGCTTAGCCCCCAGTAGATGTCAGAACAATCATGAGGACAAGACTTAATTAGTGAAAGGGCACAGAACAGTGGCGTGTGTTCAGCTCCTTTGGAAACGATGACAGGATTGTGGGTTATTGTTGTGCTGAAGTCTGGTGGATTTCCGTTTGAAGAAAATGTACCACAAAAGGAAATGTCCATCTTATTCATGCTTTCTTTTTTGTCATTTTTGCGTTGCAGAGACAAGGATCCGGAGCAGCTGCTGGCAACAACAAGACATCCGGAGAACAAGGTAAACAAAAAAACATGTACATTATGGCTTTTATTTTCAAGGCACCAACTTTTATTAACATGACATTTTAACAAACCCTAAAAGAAGCATTTTAAAGTCAGACGTATGCTCCATATTTCAAATCATATTTCAAAAGCAACAGCTGGACAAATTACACTATGTTAGAGGAGACAGAAAGAGGGACAGAGAATGATGGAAAGGATGAGGAGGAAGGGAGGGTAAATGGACCACAGATTACAGTACGTGTATCGAATGTACCTGAGATGAGCTTTAAAAGCACATCTCACATGATTGACAGTAACAATATCTGAAGGATGGCTGCCTCCAGAATCTACACACACACTCAGACAACCTGGCCTCGGAGCTTTCCGTCCGTCAGATCCCATCATGATCCGACAAGAGTTCAGGGTGTCATGTCATCGTTTACATGACACGGAGAACATTTTATAACAGGCATCTGTATGAGTTCAGTTGCCTATGCTCTATGACTCATAAAGATGAAGTACCATGTAGGAATTTTTAGCATGCGCCCTGCCTCGTAGCAATTCAACTCTGCTAATTATAGTTCGGTGTCACAGAGATTATGTACCGTACCACTTTACAGTTTTCTTATCCATCTCTTGACGAGGCTGATGATTGCTCTCAGCGCTGATATTCTGACTCAGCTGGGCGGAATAATACAGACACCAGGAGACAAAACCAAGATGACCATCTTGCTCCCTGACGATTGCCTCCCTGAGCAGAGATAGACTGCATGCATCACTTCTGTCCTCGGGGGAAATAAAGTTCAGTGCCATGCACCGAGTGCATTACAAATCATGTTTATTGTTGAGCTTTCTGTCATTAAACCTATCACCGCAAAGCAAATAAAGGCTTCAACAAGAAAACTAATATCTTCTCTGCTTTCACCTCCTATAAATCATGGCGGTGATTTGGTGCGTCGCCCTGACTCAGCACCACAGATGGAAGTCTGAGATGGAAGCCGGGAGAATGAGCTGTTTGGATCTTATAACATAGTGTGCTCCGTAATTTATTCAATAAATGCATTCGACTGCATTTATATAGCAATTTTCGTGTCTGACCCACCACTCAAAGTACTTTACAACCCATTCACACACACATTCATACACTGGAGGCAGAGGCTACCGTATGAGGCGCCACCTGCTCATCCCATTCATAATTCACACACACGCTCACATATCGATGGAATAATACAGCAGGAGTAATTTTGGGTTGAGTATCTTGCCAAAGTACACTTTAACTTGTAGTTGCTAATGTAACTGGTTTATGAAAAGAGGAACTAGTAATTTGAGTAATAACAACATTAAAGGTGCAATATGTAAGAGTTGGCCACCTATAAAGTTCATGCTCAAAGCAAATAGGGGGCAGCATATCACCAGAGTTACTGCTAACTGTAGATGCCCTTAGCTAGTTAGCTCAGTTAGCGGTTCTGACTGGGACCTGGGAAGTGTTGGTGTTTACACTGCTGGCAGAGGAGCTTTGGATTGGGACAGGCTGGGGCTAGCTGGTTAGCATGCTAACTTCTGTAAATGTTTCCTAGGCTGTCAGGTACTGGGACATTTTTCGGCCATTGTCAAGCATCTGCATCTGACTGTTACCCAACTTTCTGCATTATATCCAGCATCGTTGGCCCTAATCAACCCTGGTCAGTATATAATAGTTAGTATGCTGACTCGGAGGGAGTCAGTGAGAGCGACTGTCAGACCAACCAGCACAGTGAATCATAAATCCAATCTATTATTTTTTTCACTCCTGTCCTTTCTTTTTTATCTTAAATTAAAGGACCATAATAACACCAACGCAAAACAAAACAAAACCTCGCAGGAGCAGCTGCATCTTTATGTCAGACAGACTAAACTTTTTATTAAATTTCAATGGATTCACTGCAGCATAAAGGAAGATTGGATTGTTTTTTGTGTTTGTTGCTTTACACTATATGATTATGACAAAGCCTGCTGTCCTGTTGTGTTGAATGTATTAAACACCTGGTGTTATAGCTTAGACTTCACAGCATAATTATCAATCCAGTGAGAGTTTGCTATTTCTGTCTGGCTCAAGTATGGCTGAGATTCAGAGTGTTGTGCAGCTAATGATGTATATATCAAAACAGTCAGATACAAAGTAATGAGATATCATGCAACCTTGAACATGCCTGACATGCTCTATTCCACTTTTAGACTAATGATCCTCTGGGGATCATTGTTCGCACTGCACCTTTAGAAACTTCACAGGCACTAATTTAGAAGGTCACAAAAGGCACCGTTGACCTTCCTATATGCCATGTTGTGCGCAAGTGACATGCTGCTGAGACACTGGAAATATAAGTGACAAAAATGTAATAAAGAAGGGAATAAAGTTAAAGTTTTACAAAAGAATTAAAACTCAAACGATATTTGATTTTAAATTTCAAGTGTGTGCAGTCTAACTGAGATGTAGACATGTCAGTGAAGTAAAATGCCACATTACTTGTGATTGAAGAAAGGTCTACACCAGGCTCATGCAGCCACCGACCCAGCTTGAAAAAAAATAAATCGGCCTATTAAACAGAGTCACCGTTCAGCAACATTATTCACCAACAGCAATTAATGGGATCCAGATTACACTCAAGCAGTTGGCCAAGTTGAAACGCTGTGTTGCAGGAGGCTCATTTTTCACTGCCTGTAGGATTCAGGTCTACCTTTCTATTCCCTTAATAAGAAGAGAAAGTGAAGGAAAGTACACAGCCTGCAGTAAACACACGCACACGCACACACACGCACACACACACACACACACACACACACACACACACACACACAAAGCACTCCTTTGTTGTCTGACCTTGACAATTAATTTGATGCCTGGAAAAAACTGCTTTCCCAGCGTGTCTGAAGCGTGCCTCTCAATGTAGAGAGAGATTGGGCGAGAGAGAGAGCTCTTAGAGTGGGTGGGTGAGGAGAGAGCAACGCTGCTATTGACTCTCGCCCACTCTGCATACCCCCAGCACACAGTAGTCTTTAGAGACAACCTCTCACAGGCTCAAGGACAGCCACAGAGAGATGTATTCATATTCACCGGAACTCATTTTGAACTGGGTAGGTACGAGTACATGCAACCGTGATGCACCTCAGTGATGCAGCTAAGGCTGATAAGAGCAGTAACAGTGAAGCAGGAGGATGGGAGTGTTTATTGTACAGATAACAGCACAAGATTGAATGTTTATCAAGTGGACACAATTGGATCTAAATTTTACCGCTTTGCTGCGTCGGGCTGTTTACTTTGAGACACAAACTACAAAGTGGACGGGAGACATTCAGAGTCAGGGGACGATCAGTGTTTGTTCTTTATGAAAGAAGGAGTGTTAAGAGTAGTCAGATCCTTTACTTAGTAAAAGTGGCAATACCACAGTGCACAAAGAGCATTTTTCACTTACAGTTCCCTCATCTCGAAGTCAAGTGTTTTTTGAATGGGTAATTGGTTAGGTGTCTGTGGTTAAAACAAGCTTAAGATAAAACTTTCAAGATAAAAGATAAAATATGCTTCTGATAAGCTGATCACGTGATTTTTTTTAATAAAAAATCATAATCTGCTTGTACTAGTATCTATTAACTATGGCTGTCATAGGCTTTCAGGAGAAAGTACAATATGTTCCTCTGAAATGTAGCGTATGAAAGTAGAAAGAAGCGAAAATAAAATGAAAACACTCAAAAAAAGAAAACTCCCTCACAGGCCTTTGCCCCCCAAAAAGCCTTTTAATCTTCCTCTGTGACACTGGTTGACATGGTTGGAGTCCAGATGTCATGTATTTGGGCCATATGCTCCATATGTTCACTGACCTCATGAGTCCAAGCACAACACAGACGGTCCCTGTCAGTGTAACAGCTGGGGCAGCGTGGGCTTACTACAGCTTTACATCATACCGTACAAACAGAGCACGCTGACAGGGACATTAAAGGGAAACACTTGGTAATCCTTTGGTCTGATGCTATCATACGTGAATTAATCATCTGTTTATTCATGCAAGGAATCACAGTAGGAAACTGCTCCATCTCTTAAAGTGTCAGGCTTTCTGAGTATTGTTAAGGAACAACGTGGAAACTGCTACGCCAACAGCACCTCCCCCCCGCGTTTCAAACAGGCACAGGCATAATTCAAAATTGGCTCACCTTAGAGATCAAAGTCATCCTTTTATAATTAGCTTGCGACAAGCTCTCAAAGTGAAGATGACCCATTTACTGCACACTTTTTAATTAGCTTTACTGTACTCAATTATAGCCATAATGAATTTGTCTTATTCTGTCAGATAGTGTTAGTAAATTCACACCAGATCGCTGTTTCAGAAGCATCCAGTGCTAGAAAGAGCTGCTGGAACCACACATTTCCTCTGAAGGTCTTTGAACATCCCACGACCGCGTCCAAGTAGGTTACACAGACGCTTCCGCCCCAAAGCAAAATAGGAGTTGACACACACTGAAAAAGGAGGCGCACAGAAGCAATCAATACAGAACCAGTCCTTCATGTGTATTTGTATATCGATCGCTGAGGTCTGTCTCACGCTTTGTTGCCCCTCTGGCGTTTCAAGGCCCTTAGGGGTCACTGATATTTTCTTGACTTTCACACACTGACTTTCAAACACCGGCAGGCACAGTGCACACACACACACACACACACACACACACACACACACACACACACACACTCCTATGCATGTAAACACACACAAAACAATCAAACATTGAAGTATCTTTTGCAACACATCCTCACTAAACGACACAATAGTTAGTTTGCCAGTGACTCCCAAAACAACATATACGACTGGTGAAAGCATGACTGGCCCTACTCTTCCTCTGATTGGCTTACCCTGATACCCTCGCCCTAACTCTAAACAACCCAACCAACAAAGGCAACAGGTATGAGCCAATCAGATTGTTGTTTTGATGTTAATTAATGTTTTGAAACAGTCTCAGTGAGGTTAGGTTTAGGAAACGATCATAGTTTGGGTTAAAATAAGTGTGTTAGTCACATAAGTGAAGTTATGTACATGAGTTACATAAGGTTACCTATGTGACATAAGTTACGTGTGCTATGTAAGTAAAATATTAAATCGTACGCTGAGGTTGTTGCTCTTTATACTGCGTTACCTGACTTCCTTCTTTGCTACCGCCATAACAACTACGGCCACAAGAGGTTGCCGCCTAACAGTAAAGTTTAAGACGTAACAAGCTACCTGCACAGATTTCCTACACTGATGTATTTTTGGAAGTTTTGTGATCTTTTGAAGACATGCCTCTGAGTCCTGATCCTTCAGCTTTGAATGGTGGATGTCTTATTCTTTACATTTTATGGCCACTGGAGTAAAAGCACTGCCTTACCTCTGACAAATCTGTATTTGTAATATGGCTTAAGATTCTTTTTGAGAATAGCAAGGCAAGGTGGATGGGAATTAAAATGAAATAAAAAAAAACCCAATCTTATAATAGCACCAGACATTGAACACATGGAAAAAACATGTAAGACTCAGTATTTTATTTGTTTAGTTTAATTTAGCAAAACTGAAACATCGAGGCATTCTACCTCCTTTTTATTTCCCTCAGAAAAGATGAAATAGCCTTTTCCCCTGCACACATCTAAGGTATTAAACCCAGAGGTCAGTCCATGATGTACAGTATAAGAAGCATGTTCTGCCCTTTTTTTGTTTGGAGATTCAATTGCAGAGAGTCCAGCACCGCAGGCACCGCACTTCCCGTCTTACGCAGGTCATGTCTTCCAAGCCGCGATCCACTTACCGTGATTGTTTCCTTTCATTTTCAGTCACATTGGATGGTTAAACACACGGATGGTTTTGAATTATGTCTGTAGTGTTTGTAATTTCTTACAGTTAATGTGGGAACATTCATTATAGGCAATCTACAAGCTTCTTAACAAATGCTTGATGAGACACATACTGTGTTCTGACCTGTGAGTCCAAAAAACAGATTGCTATTAAATTTGCAGTGCTGGATTCCTGGGTGTAAAGAGAGAAGAATCGGAGAAGCAGCCTCGCTAAATCTGCCTGAGATTGTAAATTAAAAACAAATTTGACATGATATGTGATGCATTTAGAAGCATCTCCATTGTATTACAGTATGAATAGCAATAGGGCTGCAACTAATAAATAATGTTATTATCATAATCATCAACAGCTGTTCAAATTTTTATTTGAAACTGGTAATAGACTTCAACATATCATTATCAAGTAACTGTTGATTGCAGACTATAATGGATATAGAATAATGAAACTATCAGCATTTACATTGGTTCCCTATAAACCTCGCTTTCACTATACAACTTTGTCTGCCACCGGGCACCGGGTCCTGTGTTGTTGTTATTTGTGACTCAGAGGAAAACGGGAACGATCCAACAATTATACCACTTGGAAACACAAGGCGGGAAAAGTTGTCTGTTGTAAATGAAATACTGAACATAATAAAAGCCCATCACCAGGACCAACACCAGACACTCACTGGTACTCAGTTTATTATGATATTATTGAGCAGCTGTAACCACCAAACATTTTTGTCAAGTGTATAATTGAGTTGATTTAGTTTAGTGTCAGTTGATTATTACAGCATTCAAGGCGGTTTTACAGTACATCTCACCATTTTAGAGCACTTCCTGTTTTGCAGGTATACAATAACGAGTGTCAGGGAGCTTTCAGTCTCTAACGTGAGCTGTCAGGTGTTTCATTATCACCCCTGGCATTCAGGCCAGGGGTGATTTCTGCCAACTATAATTACACTGCAGCCTGCTGAAATAATAAAAGAGAGACCCAGAGCAAAGAATACAAAAACATTACTTTGATTTATTTTTTCTTACTTGCAGAGAAAAGTAACACATTTTCTTTCTTTCTTTCTTTCTTTCTTTCTTTCTTTTACTTTTTTTTTAAAATGAGCTAAACTATGCTGCAGATTTTGAGCCTCCAAGAGGAAGGAAAGGACTTCAGTATTTGCGATTGAAAGTGCAAATGTGAACTGATGGAAATTTTTGTTACAGATTCATCACACTGCAGCATCTTAGGCTCCAACAGAGTCCACACACTGTGTAAAACACTTTGATACAGAGTTTCACTTTACCTTCCACGATCCGTCTCTCTTGTCTCAAGGTCTAAAAGTCCTCCTTTAATGCGTCTCGTCCTCCGCTTCCACAAATCCCCCTCATGGCTCAACTGGTTTGAAGCAGTGAAATCAATAAGACGTCCCAGCTTTCACTGGGCTTCAGAGCAGCTTTTAAAAGACATTTTGAAAGACAGCCAACCAAGGATGGTCTTATCATGTCGCTTATGACCCATTCCATCTAAATTATAGATAAAGTTAGCAACATGCAGCAAAGTCATGTCTTAAAGGAGTAAATCTATTGAGCCTGACCTAGTAGCATATAGGCTTCTATTGCAGCAAATAAATAAAGACATTTTTCTCCTCCACGCTGAAAGCACAGTCAAGATGATCCAGAATGGCACTCTGACAGCAGATATTAGATTCCCATTAGGTGCAGACAGGGACACTGAAAGTGCTGCCAGAGGTAATAGGTTTGATAATCCGCTGTGTGTGTCGAGGAGGAGATGAATCCTCAAACTGAGGAGAACGATCCGTCATTGTCACACTCATCCACCGACTCCTGTCTTATAAAAATGGATGAAAATATGGACTCAGCACCTTTGTCAGGATGATGATGTGGTTCTTTTAGATGAATGCTTGTGATTCCCCTGAAATATTTAACTGGACATGTACACCACCAACACACTGCTGACAGTTGTGCACTGCTTTAAAGGGATCACTTTAAGGAATTGAAACTAGATGGATGCCACAGTAATACAAATGTTCACCAACTCCTGCACTTGCATTACCTTGGGAGGCAACTGGATTCATGTGATCACAAATCCATCGTGCCAGACTTCAGGCTATGCACTTGTTGTTGAACACAGTGATTCAACCAATCAACGTCCTTTGAGGAGCTACTGGCAGCTATGGGGGTGTTTTAGATCTGACGACCAGTGAGAGGAGCGACTATACGTTTGAAAACAACAATGACAGCTCCTCAAGAGGTTAGCGTAGCTGCTATAGCATCAGTAATGTCAGAATTAGAGAATACATTTCATTGGAAGAAGAGCAAAGAACGGCACTGAAGGTTTTTCTTGACTCGGCTTCGGTGAGTGTTCGATTTACTGACCGGCTCCACTTGTGGTGGCTCTCTCCTCCTGTCGATCCAATTGGTGGAAGTTAGCCCGTGATAGACAGTGAAAGACAGATGGGTCATCCAATCACCTGCTAAGTGTTTTCTGAAAGTGCCTGCCATTTTCCAAACAGTTTCTAGCGGCGCCTCGCCAAATCGTTCCGTGTATACAACCATCGGGCCTGTCAGGTTAGCATTTGCAGACGGAAAGACGTAGAAAAGTAAGAGTATTTTCAAAACTAGGCATATTAAGTACCCTCCAGACACATGCACAACGCATGCAGTAGCATTTGTTGTTGCCATGCCATTATTCTAAAACCCTAAAAGTCAGAAAGATGTCCCAGTGGACTGAAAGCCTATTGGCTGACAGTCTGTTTTCCTGAAATAGCTACTTGCTCTGAAAATACAAACTCTCCCTGCAGTTAGTTCAATGACTGTTGGCCCTGTCCATGGATGGTGCAAACCCTTGATTAAGGGTATCTCTCTGGCCTGAACCATACAACGTACCCTAACCCCCTAACCCTAATCAGACACGAACCTAACCCACTATTCAAGGTAAAGCAACTACAGGGAATGAGTATTTCTGTAACAACAGGCTTTCAGAGCAGTGGGCTCTTATTTTCAGACTCCAGGACAAATGGGCTTTCGGTCCAATGAGACATTTTTCACACTATTGGGGTTTCATAATAGGAAAAATGGGCTGTCTGCAGTGTTTGAAGTGGAAAAAGTGCCTCTACTCTCCCTTATTCCCAAAAACCAGTACTAACATATTGGCCATTGGGACCAATGGGATTTGCCGATGGCCAGTCCAGACTATGCTTGTGTCCCTGGATACTGTCCGCTTTTAGTGTGACACACAAAGAAAGCACTTCAAGCATCAACAGAGTAGAGCAGGCAGCCAAGATTGGGGACATTAGCGTCATGTAAAACCCCCTGGTGATGCAGTTTCTATAGGGACGTTACGATTTGGCCAGGGGACCAGATATGGAGGAGGCTGAGAGGAGTAGCAGCTTGTGAGAAGCACCGGCCGTCAGAGCAATCCCTTGTTTGTTCAGGCAGAGCACATTTGTGTTATGACAAAGGTCGCACAATGGTTTGGTTGAAGCATGCTGTATCCCCATTTCCTTCAATGGTAACTTCCTCGACATAAGTGTCTCTGACCACAATCATGTTCTTGGGATGTTCTCTGTCGTCAATTGTCGTCAGTTACAACATTCCTTCCAGCACCAGATCACGTCATGCCCGTGCCTCCGCTCCACACTCTGACAATCTAGACATGTTCGAAAAAAAGATGTCAGCAGCTTGTCGTACAAAGATTATGAACATGTCTGGTGTTGACGCGGCGGAGGGCACAGCTCAATAACTAATGCTGCCGGGATGAAAACAGCAGGCATTAGAGCGCTGGAAAATTCAATATCAATTAATGCAGGATTCAAAGCTGGGCTCGACACAGCAGTTAGTGTTTCCTCCTTGAACGGCAAGACAGAGGTACTCAAGCTCAGCCTCGAGGGAGCCCGAGGATTAGCTGCATAGTCAATACATGAGTCGCCTCTCTGCTTTCCCGCCTTTGGTCCTCCTCTATGCCGCTTCTCTCTCTCTCTCGCTGTCTATCATGAGTGTTTCTCTGCAGTTACCTCTGCTGATTACACTCTAGCAGATCAATCCTTTGCAGAAGTGTTGCGTGGCAAAGAAATGGAATAATCCCCACGCTGAGCTTTGTTGAGAAACAGTTCTTGCTTTGAGTAGCACAAAGGTTAAAATAGGTAACGATGATTATGTTTTGTTTTTAAAATTTTTGGTAGACTGATTTTAAGAGAACAGTTTATAAACAACCGATTTTGTGATCAATTTCATGGTAATCATCCTGTATATTGCAAAAAGCAGAGCCTGTATCACAGTTTATTCCTGTGCCAGAGACATGCGTGTCTCCTGATTGTTATTCTTGGCGACATAGGCTGTCGCAGACAGACGTTCGAGTCACGGTGAAACTTGTTTGGGTAAATGTTAGCTTGTCATAACCTCTCAAAGCCCCGAATATCCCTGCTTCATTATAGCCTGTAGCTCTGCTGCTCTCCTTTCAGCAGCACGCTCCTGTGCTACCGTGAGGAGACGACACATTTTAAATCAATAAAAGACTAATATCAGTAACAATGTCACTGATCAGTCTGTTTTGCTGGGTCCGTTTCTCCTTCAATTCCTATTTTTGTCTTGTGTATAGATGGTTAAACCATTTCAGTGCAAATTTTAGTTTTCCAAGAAATGTTTCCTTCAGTCAGTTAATGGCTAAATGCTCTTATCTGCAATATTCTTCTTTACCTCTTTGTTCATTAGGACCTCATTGACCAGGAGATAAAAACACTGATTCCTCCTAATGCTTGCTGAAACCAGCTTGTATCAGTTTTTACTGGGATTACAGTCGGTCGTGTCCCCTTGGTCAGTGTTAGCTGAGCCTTAGAGAGGATTAAGAACCGCAGATCAATTCATGCTTTGGCCCCTGACCTCAGAAACAACTTTGCAATATATTTGATGGTGCTGCTGTACAGAGAAAGGCTAAACGTACAGCCTAACTGCAGATACCTCACACCCACTTCACTCACAGTTTGAGCTGTTAACGTTTGGCTGTCGATTCAGGGTCCCAAAGGCCAGTTGGAGGCATATACAAGAAGTATTTTATTCCCTACGCAACCTAAGCATTGAACACAGAATGACTGCATCAGGGATCACTTGATATTTTATAAGATTAGCTCTCTGGTATCAATCCTTTAAACAAGCTGTAGGTAGCCTTTTCAATGTTGTTAGCTGAGGGGCCTCGAATATCCACTTGACTGCTACATACATGGTGCTGTGCTGAAAGACTGAGGCTAGTGCTGTATGTCTATGACTGTATGTCACCTTATCCTAAAAAAAATGGACACAGCCACAAAAATTTGAGTTCTACAAATCTAGTTTTTTCTCTTTAAACATCTCATTTTGCATATTCAGTATTTACATTTGGTCGAATCAAAAACAGTACTGGCACAAACTACAGCTGTACTGTGGGTGTTCAGCAACACGTGGGAGGCTGTTTCTTTTGTGCCAGTTTTTGTTGCTGCTGTTCTTTTTGATCAAAGGTCACAAGGAGGACTTGGTGCTTGTAACATAAGAGGAGCACCTACTCAAAATGTTCATCCTTCATTTTCAATGTAAATATAAAGGAGTAAAAACTCAAACGCAACCCGTGGGGAGCAATTTACTTTGATGTAAAGGAGAACATGTTTGAAAAATTCACATTCATGAAAAAAGTTGAAAAATTGCCATATTTTAAGGACGTAATCAAACATCTAATCATGATGTGTAACTATAATCTACCTATGAATTTTTCTAATTTTTTTCTTGTTACTTATACTTGTAATCTGATTATGTAATCCCGAAGATGCCATTACAGCAGATAAACACACATTTTAAACCTTTTCCTCACACTTTCGCTGTTGTGATTTGGTTTTACACTTGGCTGTGTGACTCAGACCAGTCTTTGTACACTGCAGTGCATTACACCCATTGTTTCCTTTTCCTTCCAGATGCGTCCAAGACGGATGTCCCAGAGGACTTTGACATCGACATGGAAGACCCTGAGACCGAGAAGGCGGCCGTCGCCATCCAGTCCCAGTTCAGGAAGTTCCAGAAGAAGAAGCGCGTTGAGAAGTCCTAGTGAGCGCCACGCTGCTCTGCCACTGTGTGTGGAGACGGCAGGTGGGAGCGACGGCACAGTGACGATGGTGTGACATTTGCATGTAAACAAATTCATACCTGTTGGGACTGCAGGGGGCTGTGATTGACGGGGTTGGGGGGAGAGAATGCAATAGCTTGTTTATCATATGACATGTCTGTGAATTTTCATTATCCTATTATTATAATTACTATTTATTATTTGACTGCTGTATCAATAAATAAGTAACAGAAAGATGAAGATGTGGTTTCTGTCCTCGTCCATATATCATGAAGTCTAGCTGGTGTTTGCGTTAGAATATGTTTTTGTACTTATCCTAGCCTCGTAGATATACCCGCACCGCCCCTCTCTGTACTACGTTTCCCAAGAAACACCTGTGTTTGTGTGAGTAGATGGAGCAAAAGCTGATGTTAGAGTGGAGGATGTTTTTAGGAAACTTAGCCTGGAGCTTCCCATCCTGAACAGAATATTTCACCCCGAGGCATTTTTTCTTACCTGCATGGTAATGTCAAGCTGTGTATCAATGTACATTGAATAAATAAAGACTCTGTGTGGAACTTGTCTACAGTGCATGTAAATGCTGAATTTGACTGAACACTCTAGCTACATATCAAAAGTGGCTGCTGACTTGCTGCAGTATGTCTGATATATTGCATTAACATACACTCTGCAGGGACAGCAGAGGGACTTATATTCTGATGACAAACTATTAATAGAAACCTCTTCAGAATGAGCTCAGCTGAATCTATTCCCTTCTCAGCTTGATGACCTTCTCCATGTCGAGCCAGGCTAGCTGATTCCCACTGAGCTGTTCTCAGCTTTAGGCTCTTTAAAACACACATCCAACAACCTACACCTGCATGAGTACAGTTTGAGTTCAGGATTATAGGCTGATATTTAACCATGGACAACACGATGATTTGAAAACATTATTTCTGCCTTTCCAGAGCTTCTGATAGCAGTTTTGGTAAAATTGAATTTGAGGGAACACTGGCATCCGGTTCTGGTCTTAGTTGGCCAGCTGCTGCTCCAGACTTTGTTTGACTTTCTTTCTGTTCTGTGTAAATAACTGGGTGGCCAAGATTTTGGCTGCAAGGCAGCTGTCACAAACAAGCCCCAGTCCTTTTAATGTTGATCACAGAAAAGCACAAAGCTTCCATCATTATACAGCTTACTGCTCAGGCACATTATGTGGTCCCCCTCATTAGTCTGCATGAGGAAACATGTGAAAGCACACAAACACTGGCAATAACACTTTGCTGCAGCCTAAAAGTAAAGTTTTCAAAGGAATAGCGTAGCACGATATATCTCATGCCTCATACATCAGTTGAACATCATTTGCTGGTTTCCTATGGAGGAATCGGTCCATAGTTTATGTGCAGTGGAGTCTTTGGTAGCCATGCTAGCGGCGAGGCTTTGATGTCTGTCGGTAGGCCCACCACTTTTGATCAGTTTGAAATGCCTCAACAGCTACTGGATGTTTTTAGTTCATTTTTTATTTCACCTCTATTTTATAAAGAAGTCCCACTGAGAAAAAGATGTCTTCCACAAGAAAGATCTGTCCAAGGTAGCAGCCATACAAAAATCACAACATATTGAAATGCAACATATATAACATGATAACCAGGGTAAACCAAAAATGAGTCACAAGGACCAAAAACAGTAGCAACTAAAAAGCTTAAACAAAGGGCAACAGAAAATCTAAGTTAAAATCAAACGAGAAACAAGAAACCAACATCAGAAACATACCAAAATAGGAGGCACAAGGAAACGCAGGGAAAGACGGACCAAGACAGAGTAACATTTAACAACACGGACCTCACAGATATACAGAGGAATGACAGAATGAACTGACAAACACATGAGGGAGAACAAAGACTATATACCCAGACACTAACGAGGGGATCAGGAACAGGTGGAGTGAGGAGGGAAGAGGAACAGGTGAGGAAACGAGTGGAAAAACACTGGGAGGGAAAAAACACACAGGAGGAACTGAAAAGCAAGAAGAGACACATGAGGGCATAATATCAAAATAAAACAGGAAAAACAAGAACAAGACACTGGATCATGAAATATTCCTCGCCCAAGGTTCAAAGAAATTAAAACACAGTTTCAACCATATCTGTCATAATCGGGATACATTAAAAAGCAACTGCTTGGAGGATTGCTCTAAAAATACAGACAACCATGGTCCTCAGAGGGTGAATTCTACCCATAGATAAAAAGTTATTAAATCAAGATTAGGATATAAAAAGTCATAATTATGAGTTAAAAAGTCGAAATAATGACAGAAATTGAAATTATGATACTAAAGGTCAAAAGTATGAGATAAAAAGTTGAAATTATGAAACAGAAAGTCAAAAGTATAAGATCAATTATGACTTTTTATCTCATAATTTATACTTTTCATCTCAATAATTATGACTCACCATGGGAATATGTTTTTCATCAAGCTCAGTTTTCACCTTATTTTTTCATCTCTTTAACTGGCAGATATGGGCTTCCATAGTTGTAGGACCTTTCTAATAACAAAGAGGTGTTTCAGGTGTGCATACAGTATCAGGCAGTATCACTCTTAATAAGAATGCTGCTCCAATGAAAACTCTGAACCAGCGGTTGAACAACACGTACGTGATTGTAACCTAATCTCCTAACAAAAGTCGTTTCCCTCTTTAGAAGACACTCAAGGGTGTCAACCACGTCAGGAATTCAAGATGTCAAAGGTTAAGAAGAACAAGAGCACAGGGGTGGGTCACTGAACTGTATTATATCAAGGTCAGTGATGACCTTTGCACCCCGGGAATTGATCCCCACAGCAGATCAGCTTTGTAAGCCTGAGAGGATTAAACTGTGATGACAAGAGGAGCCGATTCCTTGATATTCACAGCCAGATGGTTTACAGTGCAAAAAAGTGCATCCGTTACATTTTGATATAGTCTACATTTCCATAAAAAAAAGTAAAACAATCTAAGTGACAATACTGCACAATCCTTCGCAAGTAAATACAAAGCAGGTTTAGTCTGTAGTCTTCCTCCTTGAAAGGAGTGCGGTGACCTTTAGATTTCCATTGAAGGTCACCGCCTTGTGGAAATAAAAGTCTCACTGCACTTCCTTGTTTGTTTGCCTGCTTGTTATGTTTTCCGCCCAGATGACGGCTGAGAAGGATCCTGCCAAGTCATCCAAAGGCCCACAGAGAATAACAGTCCTCACAAGGCTCTGCTAGTCACTTTCCTGTGTTTGTGTGAGCGATGTGTGGTAATAGAATTTAAATCATGATATTAACATATGGAGATTTTCTTCAGATCCTGCAAGATGATAAGCCTCTCCTCTCCTCTCCTCTCCTCTCCTCTCCTGTCCTCTCCTCTCCTCTGTGCTGACGTAGAGAGGTGCATACTGGGAGGTTGACAGTGAACTGTGTCATCACCTGTGGGTGTTCGCTTCGTCCCTGGAGTACGGCTGGCAGGTGTACTTCTCTCACCTCGAAATTGGAGATGGATTGCAGCGTTGGGTCTCCAGACAGAGTTGTACTATTTCGAAGTTAATGTTTGGAGGGGGGGGGGGGGTTTAAAGTCAACGGAGGCACCTTACTTTGTACTTTGCACAGCAGAGCAGAGTAAATACAGCAGCGATGTACTGTAGATGACAATGAGAGGGGAAAAGTCAATGCATGTCTTCTGCTCTTTGCCTTTTTCTACTGCTGTTTGGAAGGTAGAGATGAATTCAGCATTCGTGGCGCATTACTGTTTCCTTTGCTTCTGTCTGGAAAACCACAGAAATCCATTTCACACTATGTGGTTATTGATGATAATTAATCATCCGTGTTCTTATGAAAACTGACATTTTCGTGATTGGTTCACACGCTGCTGCCCACATCCATTCACGTGTGCATTTCAACATATTTCCTTGAAAATAAAAAACAAATCTGCACACATTGGCTCCTTTCATGCGCATAAGTGTATATAGAGGAGATGTTTGAAAGTATTATGGAAACCTACCATCTCAAGCCGAGGGTGTCTCCTGCAGCACTGTAGGCTCACTGTAGACATGGAGATGGATGATTCCACAAGGTCTGATTCATTACATTTACATTGTTCATTAGTAGCCTGTCACACTAACAGCAACGTGAATTTGATCTAATCAACGGGCGAGTGTGCCTGCGAGCGTGGCGTGAGTAATTTCACTGTCATAAATAACAGCCTACTGTGTGTACAAAAGACTGACGCCTCCACTGGAATCAGACAAAAGACTTTCCTCTCATCGTACATTCAGTGTAAAAGCTTTCATACAAACATCTCCCCTCGCTGTTGGCCACATGTAGTATTTTGTCTCTAAGGTTGACTTCTTTGATGGTTACACAATGGAGTTTTTTTTTCCACTGACAAATCTCCTGCAGTGATGACACAAAAAGAAAAAGAGTGTGATGGATAAAAAACAAAACTTCTCGCAGTGCAGAACAAAGCGAAAACCCTCCGTCACTCTCAAAGCTGATTAAAACTTCATATTTGCTTCCCTGTTGTCGGAAACAGACAGGTGCCTGAGGAGTTGGTTTTTAATGTTTTCACATGAAACGTCTTCATATCAGTCTCCAGTAATAACCGTTGAAGCTTGCAGATCTAAAGTCACTCAAAGCAACGGAAGCTCAGTGTATCATGTCTCAGTTTTAATGATGTTTTTACATGCAGCACAACACAACAAGCTCTAATTTAAAAAGTGCTTAAAAAGATAAACACAAAGTTCCGCTCAGTTTTCTCTTGGGGTTATATTGGAGTTATCACACTCCATCTGGTTATACAATGGTGATGATTAAAGGAAGATTCTGGTAGTTTTTAACCGTATTCTCATAAATGCAGCCACTGACTTCACTTTTGCCAGTGAAAGTGATAAATAATCAAGTATCTCTGTAAATAGACAGTATGCAGCATAGTTATTATTACATTATTAACCAAATTATTAACAATGAGTTACAGGATATACAGTAGAGGGATTACTAGGCCAGAATAATCTAGGTGAAATTTGAGCCCAGCAGCAATTGCTGATACTTGTCTTAGCCATCTATTGAGCAATGATAATCCTGCAAATGGCTCATGGCATTTTCATCAGTGTGTGGATATCTTGAGCTTTAGGGCGAAGGTAGCGTTCAGAGGCAGCTGATGACCAATGACCCGTGGCTTTAAGCGCAGATACAGGGGTGACAGTTGCTTCAGCCGCTCCAGTTCATAATGAGTGAGCAGTGTAAAGTCTCTGAGCCTGCAGGACTGGCAGATGATACAGAGGGGGAGGCAACAAGGATCAAGTCATTGGTTTCTCCTCCGTCGTGGCTCAGGCTGGCGCAAAGATGTCATTTCAGATAAAAGCTTAAACTCTTAAACCGTAAACATGAAATATGGAAATCATGATCTTTGTTTTCTGGACATACATAGACTGATCTCACACTTCAAAGCATCGTATCACTGAATGTTGAATTTTAAAGCTATGGTTAAATCCACAGAGTCCAGGTTGTCTGATCTTGTGTTTGCAAATGGGTTCTGGGTTCTTGAGGAAAATGTTGAGATAGTGTGACCATATACATTCATGCTGCAGGATGATCATGTGATGGGTCCAATGTTTCTTAGCATTGAGTCAGCCAGTCACCTTTGAAGAACAGAAGAAAAAGCCACCTTCATGAACCAGCGTCTGAGAGAAACTGAAAGATGTGTCACAGAGTATATTTTCTCTTTTTTTCTTTATATTTGAACACTGTCCTAGATATCTTACCCCCCGGCAGCACTGATGCTCCACTGACCTTGTGATTGTGAAACAACCCCAGATAAGACCAGGTGCTATTTATACCTGGTTTTCTCCCTCACTAATGAGACCTCACCCTCACAGCTTCAAATCTCTCTTCGAAAGGTTGATGGCATACTACATGTGACTACATACTGCACCTTATGATGATCTTTCACCTAAGATTTAGACTTTTTTTTCATCTTAACTAATGCATGACATATGATAATGAGGATTTCAGCTGCCGTGTATCATGATATGCTGGTTAATGGAGACATCTGGCTTCCAAACTGAAAATCACTTTATATGGGGTATAAAACATAATAAAAAGACCTCTGCGGTGGCCCAATGTGCAAAGGAAATGTGATGAAGGGCCCTCAAGGGTGCCCTTCCAGTGGAGAAAACGTGATGCAGGGCCCTCTAGTGTTTCCTTCAAAATGGGGAAAGGTGATGAAGTGGTCTCTTGGTGCCCTTCCAGTGGAGAAAATGTGATGAGGCACCCTAATGTGTGCCCTTACAATGGAGAAAAGTTGATGCAGTGCCTTTTTGATCTTTTCCACCACTGCAAAGCCTGTGTTTAACTCACCATATTCACATGGCAGCCATTTTCTCTAACGTCATGATCAGGGTTGGAAGCTGTTTTCCAGGTCGCATGGAATCTGACAAATCATGATCATTTCACTGCTTCCTGACTCATCAGCGACAGAGACAACGTACATCATGGACACATGGCACTGGATGTAATCAAGCTCACAATGTAACGTTCACTGTCTCGCTGTCTCTGTACCAAACCTCAGTAACATTATGTGACATTATGCTCACTGAAGCATTTTATTTCTTTGTAATGGTCACACAGATCCAACACAAAAGTGTGTTCAAGCAGTGAGTTTTTGGGTGGCATTAAGAGGCTGGCTGCTTTGTAACATGATGTTACGTTACATTTCAATCTAACTAGTGCATTTTACTTCAAAGCTACAATGAATGTGTCGATTTGAGATGAAGAGACAAGGATTAACACACATCCCAGCATCATGTTTTGATGTTGTGGTTTAGTCTTTGTGGATTTCTTGTATCAAAACCATTTACTTTAATATTTTCAGGGCATTTCAGGTCCGCTTACATAGATTTATACAGACCTGTGGCGATAACCCATGTCATCGTTTCGGAGAATCTTACAGTAAGCAAAAAAACATGCAGTCAGTAAATACTGTAAAATAGACAAAGGTCAAAGGAGATTTGTTCAGGCCAGCAGACAGAAACGCACTCACATAATAGCTCAGTGTGGCATTACTGACCGCACAACCTTCTGAACCTGGGAGCAGATGGGTTGAAGCAGCAGGTTAGCTTCTACTCAGCTGAAAAAAAGAAAACGAAGAAGCAGTGGGGAATCTATCCGTAAACCACATGACTGACGACTGGAAAACATCTTTACACTGATTCTTCACTTTCTGTTGTGAATGTACATGTTGGTGGTTTTGGAGTAATATCTGTAGAGCACTGTTCAGGATCAAAGGGCCTCTTGACACCAACATAGCATCATTTTATTTCATGTTTCCTCTCGTCATGGATCCAATCTACCCTTTTTTTACCAGGATATTACTCCACGCCATCATCTCAAGATGGCAGATCATGACCCAACAGAGCACCTTAGGCTGTAACGGCATGATGCTGTTGAATCACTGTGGACCAAATACATCCAGAGGAATACATCTAAGATGTTACGACTGAATGATCTGTCAAACAATATCTAACAATCTTCTTCTGCGTCTGTCTGTCATAGAATATATAAACATATATTCAAAGAAGTTCTGGTCAGGATATGTTTCAGAACAAATAGTGTCCCATTTTCCGCCATCATTGGTCAGAAAACAATGTACACACTCACAGAAAGGTCAGAACAGTTTGATCTGTAGGATAAATAACTGTAAATGACAAGAAAATATGCGTTAAAGACTCCAAACAGTTGCAGTTGTAATTTAATCATTATTACAACAGTTAACATCTTTTGGGGTGTTGTACAGTACCTCCATAGGTTGGAAGAAACTACAAAGTTACAGGCCAGTACTATTTGTATATCTCTCTAGACCTATTGTAGACACAGCCATGTTTTGGCTCCAGGTCTTTAGTGTATTTTTGATGACTGCCGTTTGACTTCTTCATGACTTCGACTGCTACTGCCAGGAAAGTTTCTTTAGGGACTGTGCAGCGAAGTAATGCTGTGTTATCTTGCTCAAGACACTGACTCTAGCAGAAGAGGAGACTCTCCAGACAAGCAGCAAGGAACAGCGAGTGCACAAGCAGATCACTGAGCAGACAACATGCCTCTCTCACAATCCATCATTGTTGAATAATGAAACATGATGCAACACTATGAAAGATTTAGTCTTATTTACCACCAGCGTTAAGGCCCCATTGAAAAGCAGGACTTTTGCTTTGAAAGACGCGCTACATGGGTTATTCTCTAAGTCCCTCTGTTGACAGCTTGAGCTCAAATCAGATCAGTTTTGTCAGCATACAGTGAGGCAGTTGGTGGAAGCTTATCTAAAGCACATTACAAAACCCAGAGTGAATACAGCGACTTTGGTGAGATCCAAACCCCGGACACTGGCTGTATTCGTGTCCTGCTTATTATGTAGCATGTAATATGTTATGTCTTACACTGAAATTACTTCAGTTCCATCAGGGAAAGTTTCCTTCCTCCGTGGATCAGACCTGTCGAGGCGAGGACTCAGAGGATGTCCGATGGTGTCTGGCACCAGGGGGCTTTGGAGGCAGATCCTTTGAGTCCTGTGGGTTGCGAGGTGAGGCCTCCATGGTTCGGGCTTGTTTGGGCACGTCCCACAGATGCTTGATCGGATTGGGATGTAGGGAATTTGGAGACTCGGCTGACACTGAGTCTCCGGGCAGGGATTGCCATCGGGGAGTACCGTTGCCATTGGTTTGCAACTTTGTTCGGGTGGTGTGTGTCAAGTGGCGTCTACATGAACGCCAGAACCCAAAGTTTCCCAGCAGGACGAGCTGATTGGTGTTTATGTTTTAAACGCTATTAAAGCAAGTATAGTACAGCTATCCTTGTCAATGAATTTGTTTCCATGATGTTTAAGCTCTTCAACAGCAGCTATAAGTCAATATTTGACCGAGCTGTACAAACATTTGTAAACACTCCAGGATATGCATTATCCAAAAGTCCACAGCCTTAATCCATGGGAACAAAATGTGCAGTGGTGTAGTAACCAGTAACCTGCAGTTTGCCCTATATGTCAAAAGAAACTCATGGGAAACAATTTTCTTGTCAGGAACATCCTGTGCTCCTCAAGTCCTTCACCGAGGACAAGGACAGACAAGCTGCCGGATCAATAGAGCAATCTGAGACGGAGAGAAGAAGGAGGGAGGTCAGCACACAGCAGAGAACAAAAATAATGGTTATGGATAAACACAGTGAGCACGTTCTTGTGAGGCCAAAGAGAGAAGTGAGGGTTTGACTGATTTGAGGAGGGTTGTGTGAACACAGGGGGAAAGTCCTTCCGTTTTGTGCTCTCTAAATTAACCCCAGCTGTCTGCTGCCAACTCTTCAGACACCTCATTATAAAACTCAGTTGGGAGGGCACTGGTCTATTCCCTGTTTCTGTTCACTGACATTAGACGTCATGCTATGGTATCCTCGGTGGACAATTAAAAGAAATATCCCAATAAAAATGTGAACTTATGCTACGGCAGACCAGCGCTTCTTCTGAAAATACGCAATCATACCATCTCAGTGATTCCCAGAGGTAACATTAGTTGTGCAGTTGACAGGGTATGAGGGAAGATTGTAGGATAGAAGGATAAATGGGTGAAATAGATAGCTGAGCTAAAGGTAATGAATAAGGAGTTGGATAGCTTGACTAAACCACCCTAGATAACTAAAAGTAATAAATAAATAGACTAGACAGCTGAGGTATTTGATAAAAGCTTAAGTAGGCCCACACATAGGCTAATTGAGATAGCTTAAAATAAGTAGCTTGAAATAATTGATACATTTTTATCGCTAAAGTAACCGATTGAAAACAGTTAGCTAAGTAGCCAAATTTAAAGGGTTAGCATATAGTTAACTAAAATGAATTGATAAACAGTTTAAATAGGCTAGTTAGCTAAAAGTAATTAGCTGAAATAGTTATCCAGTTAAAGGTACTAAATAACATTACCTGAAAATAGCTATCTAGTGGGTAAAACGCCTAGCTGAAACAGCTAGTTAATGCATAAAGAGTTTATGCTAAAAGTAAAGAGGACAAAAAGTTGAAATAGTTAGCTAAAACTACTGGATATAAACAGTTGAAAACAGGCTAGTTAGCTAAAAGTGACTCATAAACAGCTAAAATTAAAACATTTAAAGTAAATGGACAAATGAGGAAGCTAAAAGTAGTGGTTAGAATTGTTTGTTAGATAGCCTAGCTAAAGATATTAATAATAAAGTAATGGATATAAACAGGCTAGTTAGCTGAAAGTAGGCTAGGCTGATAAACAGTTGAAATATTTAGCTAAAAAAAAGTTCAATTGTTCAAATAGTAGGTAGTTAGCTAAAAGTAGTGAATAATGGTTGAAAAAGATAAAAGTGGTAGTGAGGCAAAAATGATAAATTGTTGAAACATCCAGCTTCCATGAGGTAGTATGTTAATCTGACCTAAACACTTAGGCCTATCAAAAGTGCCATAGCATCCACCTTAAACTCGCTTCAAATGAACACATTTCATCAAACAAAAAGGTTGGGGACCACTTTAAAAGTCTATTAGATCTGAAACTTCCTCTCCACATTATTCTTTCTCGGAGTTTCCCTCTCTGGCTGCTGAGCGCGGTGGGAGGTGTGATTATGGCCTGCAGCCAGGAGGCGACTCGCTCACTAACACTCCGTCCTGCTTCCTTGTAATGTATGAGGGCAACTGCACAGTCATGAAGTCTCTCCAGGTGTGCAGGTGTGCCATCCATCTTCATTCATTGTGAAGGGAGGGCACAGATTTAAAAAAGAAAAATGCAATTATTGTCATTCATGCACAGTAGATTTTATATATTGTGCGACCATTTCATTTATTGCAGCTCCATGAAGTTGTTCTGGTATTCAAACATGCAGCCGATGATTTCTGTTGCACGGCATGACACAGAAGCACACCATCTATATAGAACAAGATTTTTCATTTTCTTCGAAGCAACATAAATACTTATCCGCGGTACTGATTTCCCTAAAGATTATCATATTGCTTGTGTATTTATATGCATATGTAACTTTGTGCATGCAATCCCTCCCCTGCCTCTGCTGTCTCATCCACATTCTCGGGCGCTGTGGGGATCAGTGTGACAGTGTAAACCTGATCTAGGTTCCAGTGTCAGTCGCTGGCATGAATAATTCACCGTCTTCAGGGTGGTGTGCTCCGGCAAATGGCAGACACGCACTGGAACAGACTGCCGGGCTGCCCTTGATGTCTCTCTCCAGGTTGTCACAAACAGTTTTGGTGCTGAACCGTCCCTTTCCACCTGCTCAAACTCCATAAGCTCACTCCCTAAAGCAGCAAATGGACTCAATTCAGTGACTGCACAGCGCCATCTGTTGATCAAAACCCAAGAAACAGCTGCATCACTACAAACCTGTTTTAATGCTTTTTAAGAGCGTTATTTTAATGTTTGTGCCATGCTGAGGTTGTTTTAAATGCTTCCTGGTGGTGTGAGGATGCAACTGGGAGAGTTGGACTTTGCATGAAAGCAACTTCTGCATATAAGTAATCCTGCTCAAAAGTTTGTTTTATTATTATTATAGATGTGTGCTTGAGCTCAAGTTGTGCAGTTTGTTGTTATGAAAATATTTTCTCTGCTTACTGTCAAGCAGAAAAATATTTATTATATATATTTATATATATATTTACATAATCCCATCAACAAGTCAATTTGGCAGTTTATTGCTGAATCCATTTTTTGTTCAGGGCACCTTTTGTCACTTTTCAACAGGCTTTAAAGTTAACTTTTGTCTATTATCTATGGGAAATGTAAAATATACATGTAATTTTATCTATAAATGACAGATATTTTCTTGTTAAGGGTACCTCAGCGAATTAGTATTGTGCTGTAGCGTTTAAAGACTTGTGAGATCTAAATCAATGTATAAAAGGCAGAGAAATTATGTTGCTTAATCCTTCCAGCTCCAAAAGATTGGACGTTACACATCTCAACAGCGTGTTTCATTTGACCACTCCATGCCTGCAGTTTATAACTGAGGCTATGTTTTAAAATGTGTACTGTGGGTAACAAACCCAGGATGAGAGTTATCTTCTCAGACCGATCCCAAAACATAATGACATTAAAGTACAGTAGTCGTGCTTCTCATGACTTGTAAATTGACATAAATCAGTGGAATGACCCTTTTAACTTTAACTATAAGAGGTGTGTTAACTAATAGCTTGTTTCCACATGATGCCATGTCGCTCTGTTGCTACAGTTTAATGCAAACTGCAGATGAAGGGCAGGAAGTTTATGATACATGTAGTGATACACAAGGTTCCTTGGTGATACATAGGAAGCACTTTCACAAGCTCCCAGAATGCCTTTGGTGTTCGTCAGTTGCATAAACTTTAGTCTGTCGTCAGATAACTCGTGTTTGTGCAGTGACCACTTGGCAAAGGTTATTTTGTGGCTTTTTTATTATTATTTTTTTTATTTTAAGGAATTGTTTTTGTCTTTCCTTTGCTGGAGTTTGTTCCCCTGTAACTGAACAACAATTTAATCAGTGATAACTAACTAACTTTTCTCCATATCAGCCATTCTGCTTTTCACTTCCACCCTCCATCCTTTTAGCGCTTTGACCCTTTGACAACACAGCCATCAGGGAAGATGTTATTAGCACTAACATGTGAAAATGGATTCACATGACCTTAGTTTATTCCTCAGATCAGTAAGCGTAGAAAAGATTTGGTTATACCTATGGATACAAAAAGAGTGCTGTGAGTTGGTCGAATGGCATAAAAAGGAAGCGAAAGAGGAGAAAACTGTGAGTTTAACAGAAAAGAACAGTGAAAATGTGCTGAAAGGAAGTCTGATTGTACCCAAACTGCTACAAAAAGGTCTAAAATTGATCATGTACACCAGTGGTTCCCAAACAAATCACGACATATAATATATCCAAAATATACTCTGTGACAAATAAACAAAACAAATAAAATATGTTTTTATTTTCAGGCTTGAGTGTGCTATTTTCTTAAAAATACTGCTTAGTTTTACCCCTCTATTCCTCAAATTTAACTATCTGAGAAATATTACGCATATATACACCCCATTAAACCTGTGTTATTGTTTTGTTTTCAAGGGACACAAGCAAGAAAACACTGGGAACCACTGACGTTTTTCAGGATTTTAAACCTTACCAACGAGAACTGCCGTGTTTTTCTGGTAAATGACCAGTCTGAATGGAAAGTATAAGAGGAATGAAGGTTATTAAAAGTGTGAGAGGAAGGACAGGAGGAAGAAGAGAGAAACCACCAAGAGCAGGGACGGATGTGAGGCTCCACCGATATGAATCAAAGTCAGATGTGTGCAAACATGACTAAGGACTTTATTAACCAAATCATTTTCCCCATAATATCCACAAATAAAAGTGATCTCTTTATATATATTCACATTGTATAATTTCATAGTGTGACAAAAATTCTCTTTTTTTTTGGATTTCCAGCCATTCCTATTAATTGTCATTTGATCAGTCGCCATGCAGTCGTCAGAAAGGTTGAAAAACATTACGATTGGTCAGCATTGGCGGTCGTTTCCGGCGTCACTCTTCTTCTCCTCCGTTGGCTCCTCGTAGTGCTAAAAACCCCGTCAGTTACCCAATCACAGATTTCATCACACTGCGACAATAAAATAAAAATAAATTAAGAAAGCAATGTTCTCCTGCAGAGTGCTCCA
Source organism: Pagrus major (assembly GCF_040436345.1). Taxonomy (NCBI): domain Eukaryota; kingdom Metazoa; phylum Chordata; class Actinopteri; order Spariformes; family Sparidae; genus Pagrus; species Pagrus major. The sequence goes on along the minus strand of NC_133216.1, from coordinate 22,745,965 downwards.
GAGTCCTCCTCCCTTTCCCTTCTTCTTTTTTAGATATTTTCTGTTTTTATATAATAATAATAGTAATAATAATAATGACTATAATTGTCCTTGATATAAATTCAATAGTATTTTTTCTCTTTCTCAAATTTTAAATAAATCATTTTGGCAATCCTCATATGTTGTCACTTCAGAATAAAAGAATACTCAAGTAGAAAATAAAAACTGTGAGAGAAAATTCATCAGAAGAGGAACGAGGTGTGAGAGAATGAAAAGAGTGAAAGCAACAGAGAAGAGCGAGAGAGGAAAGAAAGAAAAGAGTGAAAGAAAGAAAGACAGACTCAAAGAAAAGCATCCACTTCAGACGCATGTCAGAAACGGCTCTATATACAACAATTTCTGTTGTGGAAAACTGTCCATCCTGTGCCTGTCGTCTGTCTCTTGTCCTTCCTCCTCCTGTGTGTCTGCAGTAGTCCCGTTGTCTGAAGCAGTCCGCTGTGTGTCCCAGTGTTATACCAGAGTGTAAGACTTGGCATAGGGGTTGTTGCTCTGTTTCAGGTGTCCTCTGGAGTCCAGCAGTGACTCCTGGGAAGTGCTGAGCTTGGCAGCCTGTGCTTGGGCCAGGTCTCCCGAGGAGGAGACCTCCGCCCGGACCTCACCCCGGGCCTCCCCCCTCTCTCGGACATCCCTGTGGGGGAGGGTGGAGGCAGTTCCTGGCTGCCACTGCTGCACCTCCCTGGGTGAGGGCACTTCCATGGGGGTGGGCTCCATGGGAGGGGGCCTCTTCAGGGTACGGCTCCTCTGGGGTTCCAGGCAGGTCTGGCCCATGGCTCCTCCTCCACCTGCTCCTCTTGTTTCCCCTGTAGCACCAGCACCAACTCCGCTTGCTCCTGCTCCTCCTCCTCCTGCTCCTCCTCCACCACCTCCTCCTCCTCCTCCACTGCTGCTGCTGCCACTGCTGCTGCTGACTCCTCCACTGCGAGCTGCCAGTGGCACGCCACGGTTCAACAGGAAGTCCATACGGAGGTAAGGCGGCAAGTGGACCAGCTCTCCTCCTGGGAGACAAAACACAGGAGAGACACAGGTTTAGTTCAACTACGGTTTACAGTCATATTCTGATGTGTTGCTGGACAATAATGAAAAAACATTAAAGCAGTGCTGATCGTCTTTATGGATAGCAGAACAAGCTATGGCCACTAAAAATGTACAAGAAAGGTGAAAGGCCCTCTCTAGAGTCAGTGTTTGGTTTGTCCATGGCTACTGTAGAAACACGGTGAACTCCATGGAAGAGGACAGCTCTGTCGATACCAATCTACTTCTATTATAATGAATATTATATTCCATTTCTGCCAATGTATCCTCCTAAATCCTACACACTGGACCTTTAAAAAGTTGAGAACAAACAGCAGGCAGTTGTTTATTTACACATCCAGCAGAGTCAGACTTGGAGACGCCATCTGTGTATGTATGTCCAATATTTACTCTTCCTTTTTGCTCATTTTTTTGGTTTTCACCACAACACCTAGGGGAAATATCTCTATTTCACCAGCTGTCTGTCTGCTGTTCGGTGCTGGGCAAGTTAAATTTAACTAATTTAAAGCTTTTTATTCATTTTAGCTTTTTTGATGCAAACTCTGATGGTGGGATTTCAAACAAGTAAATGTGTCAGTCATTAAAACCAAAACAATGAGCCCAAAAGACACTAAAAATATCAGAGGTGCAGATGGAAAGTTGTCAGATAAGACATGACTGCAAATAGGATGATACAGTATTTCCAGACCGCAGAGGCCTCATGACCATGATGACATCCACCCAAGAGTATCTGCTCGTCCCTGTAGGAGCTCTCTGGGATCCCCAGTGTGTACAGTATGTGCTCTCAACAGGTCTGAGTCTCTCCACAGACTCCATTTGCATTATTCCATCCTCTCTGTTTGAATGAACTGCACAGAGAGAAGAAAATCCATATTTAACTCACATTCACGCTGCTACATGTTCTCACCTCGGGCCCCTCTGGGATTATGATTCACATAACTATTATTTTAATGTGATACCAATTTTCACCAAGTGTGACTCTATTTGATTTAGTGGCTGCTATCAGGAAATATGTGCAGAACATAATGCAATAGGGCGGTGAATGTTACAATGTTATCTTCGCTATCATTGTTGCACTATTAAACCTTAGAGATTATTATATATTAGATTATTGAGTTACATTTTCTTACTGTGATGAAGCTGAACGATGGGATATGTCTCACCTGCAGGCCTATATATATATATACATATATATATATATATATATATATATATATATATATATGTATGTATATACATATATATATATATATATATATATATATATATATATATATATATATATATATATATGTATATATGTATATATATACAGCACCGATTCAGCTTGCGTTCAGTAATCATCGAACGCCCTCTCTGCTGAGATGCACTGTAGGAGAGGAGGAACTGGAGCCTTCTCAGACAGATTAACTTGTAAAGGCCCATAGCAAGATAAACCAGGTCAGATTTAACACCTTGACTGAGTGATATACAACGATTAAAAGCTGTCTTTTCAATCTTTAACCAATTGTCTGAAGTGTTAGATAAGCAGTAGAGACAAAGAGGGAGAGACACTTTGATTCAGTTCGGTGAGTTTATGGTACCTCTACTGCTACTGTACCCCTTTCACTGATTGGATTACATATTTAACAGAGCAAATTACTCTTTCACAAACGGTTACAGTGGGCAACACTGGAGATTCAACCCTTGATGAGCTGAGGATCTGTGTGCGTTGTTTCATGACTACTGAGGAGTTCATCTCCACATCCATCTTTCAGAAGACCGGAGATCAACGAGCGTTTACAGCACAGGTGCGCGATTCTTTGCTAAAACCACTATTCAACACGTGCTCTCTCTCCCACACGTGCAGACACACTCACATGTACACAGCCCACGTGTGCACCAATGTAAGTATATACTGTGCGTATGCAAACACATATATTCCCTGCCAGCTACTGAGCACTCAGTGCAGACAAGGCCGTCAGATTCAACCCAACATGCGACCTTGGAGAACAGATTTCTGGGTTCACAGGGAGAACGCGTAATTTACTGTGTTTCATAATAAGCCCTATTAGTGCCAGTAAAGATGATGAATGGCTAGGAGTGTTAATTGAATAAATATAGATTAGAGTGTTTCTGTGGGAGCTCATTAGAAATGTAGTTTGAAAATTCATCAGCCAGTAAATTGCCGATCGTACAGTAATGGGACAGTATGTGTAACCACAATACAACAGCAACTCTCTGCCAGGCCATTAATCTGTGTAAGTGTCTGCTGCATCTTCGGCCGAAGGGCAATGTTTTAATATTCTCTCACCATATTTCCATATTGTGCATGTCACTCAGAACACACAACATATTTACAGGCCTGTCATAAGCTGCCTGCTGCCTTTAATCGCCAGCACTGCTGTAAAAGTTTATGAGCAAACTGCTGAGGAACAAGCTGTAATGGGACACAGCTCTGCTCTTATGAGGCACTAAAGAAGAAGAGCACAAATAAATAAACTCTCAAAACAACATCATCAGGTGAGAGTGGTTACATGAAATAAGAGAGAGAGAGATGACCTTTGCGATGGACGAGTGAGGTCAGTTCAGGTCAGTCAGATGTAACAGAGACAGAGACGGGGTTGAAACTGGGTCATTCACCAGCTGTCAGTCAAACTGGCCTCCGCACTGGGTCTGGGTTTCAATACATTGATACTGTAATACGCTCTACTTTGTGTTTGTAGAAGTGTAGGGAGAACACTTTTAGTGCCTTGTCTCCTAGTAATTTAACTATAGATCAGGGTGCCCAAAACTTTTTCCCCTCGGGGGGCCACAACATAATTGTTGGCCATAACCAAACACCTATTGAATTGTATTGCTAAGATGCTAAATGGTACTGATGTTGATCCACTAATTTAGAATTCCTCCCCTTTAAAATGAAATGTTCAACAATCACCACCACCATTTCTACATACTTTCAGTCATGTACCATGGTTGGAGAAGTTAGTACAAGAAATTAACAGTAAACCTTTTTATATGCAGAATTTGATTCTTTTTCAGCCCTCTAGATCCAGTGATTAAAATAATATGTGTAAATCTAACTGCCCCTCGCTGTATCTGGGTAATTATTGAATGTCAGATTGCTGCAGGCGTCTCAGAAAACCATGTCTCTATATTTTTACAGTTCATTGACTATAGAGTCAGCTGAAATACACAGACATGCTAACACACTAATGAAAAGACACATTACACATTGAGGTCTGACTCCCTACTACCAATTTTCCTGCTCAAACCAAACATGCATTATCCTTTTTGGACAATGTCAAAACACAACTCGTTACATAGTCAATAGTCAACAACCCACCAAGAAACTTTAGAGGCCACGCAGCCTATAATCTATCCCCCAAAGTAACTGACACCAGAGTCTAGCACTCAGCGATGAAACACCAACCTGAAAGGCCAAGAGTCTGGTATTACACCGAACTGTCTCCAATGTGGCGGTAAAGTGCTGTTTTGTACTGAGTGACAATAGTTCCAGATAAGGTTGACACATAGCCTTTAGTTGCCCTCGCTCCCTGGTGAACTGGTGATATGAGTCTGCTCTGCTGTGCACAAACGTTCAAAACATAATGAGGGCTGAAACTGAAGACGCAGATCTGATGGCCTCAACTCTTGTCTGGTCAAATTGTGGATTCTGAGACCACGTACCCTTGCGTGCACACACACACACACACACACACACACACACACACACACACACACACACCAACATTTCTGGTTCCCTGACAGGACACCTCCAACAACGCTAATTATCAGTAGCCCCAGACACACTAACAGGACAGCAGATGGGGTGAAGGATGAGCTGTGTACATGTGTCAGGGAAACGGTGTCTGTGAGTCTGAGTGTCTGTGCTTCTGTGTGTGGTCAGCAGCCCGTCAACACACTCTGCTAGAACTGGTAATTGATCTGCAGGGCTACCCGGAGGAACACAGGGTCACATAAGGTAAGACGACTACAACCTGAGAGGAGAGCACAGAAGGTTTTTTTTTTTTCAAACTGCAAATGTAATGAAAGGCTTGTGAGATAGAGCTACTGTGTTGTTTAACAACTAACATCATTTACTGGGGAAAAGTTTTCTCTTTTCTTTCACTAAAAGGCATTTTATTTCTTACAATAAAAGGGAATCCCTAGGGTGCCGTTGCAACTGCATCTCATAATGCTCGTTCATGATGTGTGATTGGAATGCTTTCTGTCTTAGGGCTCTAAATGTTGGAGGAAAACAAAGTGCTACTCACACAAAAAATGTAACACTTCCAGAGGCTAATGTACAGAATAATGATTTAATGAGACTGCACTGTAGTATACAGTATGTAGCAGCTGTGTGAATGGATTAAAGGCTGATCCAAGTTGAATAAAAACAGAAGTGTAGTAGGTTGAGGTGTCCATCAATATCCTTTTTTACAGTTAATTAAGGAGCTTCCACAGACAAAAGTAATACAAGATATGCAACCTAATTTCTTACAAACTGTTTGATAAAACAGCTTGAAACAAAGACATCAGAATAATTGACAACTGATCTTTCAATAGAGAACATATGTGACACCAGATAAAATAGTCTAGTCTAAAAGATTGCTAATGGATTACAGAAAAGTGTTTAAATACACAGTAAAAAGTTAGTTATCCCGTCTTTTTTTGTTCTTTCTTCACTTTTTCTTTTTGTAAGTGTATAAATCTATCCAATTATGTGTGATTTGGCTAATCGGACCAATCATATAAAACTACACTTGACTGTTAGCTTGTGGATTGTAGTAGCAACGGAAGCAGATTAAAATAACAGTGGGAGTTGTATGTTTGTATATAAAAAGCTATTATTGTCGGCAAAAATCCTGGTTGTTTAGTTGTGACATCACAACCTTACAGAAGTCCTGCCGCTTGTTTAAAGACACAGTTTCTGAATACAGACTGTGTGCATTTCTCCATGGTACTTTCACAGTATCTTTACAGCACCTAGACCTGCTTTATAACCAAAAAACAGGAAATCTCACTTTCTACAACACAGGACCTTTAAATCCCTCTTCTCACCACATCCTGCCCGCTGAAATGGAAAAGGGTCAGAGGGGTTGCTCGATGATTGTAAAGGAAATAAATGGTTGTATGAGTTGTTTGTTAAACTTCACTTCCTCACCAGGTCTGTGCGCCTTGGGCACGGCCATGTTCATGACCCGGCTGACATCCTGAGGTTTGGGCGGCGAAGCGGTAAAGCGGCAGATGCCCGATTCAGACGGCGTGCTGGAGGTGAGGCTGTCGGTGTAGTCGTTGGTCCCTGCTGTCATCTGCTCGGATGAGGTATCAGAGATGAAGCACTCAGTGATGGTGAACTTAGCGTGGCGGAGCTGCTCCTCCATCTTGGCGTGCTCGTAGGCTCTGGCCAGCTCCTCGTAGGTGGAGGATGCACTCTCTGTTGATACCATGCTGCTCCGTGCGCGATCTGATAAATACATGTTACACGTCAGGATTCACTAGTTTAATCACAGTGCAGCACTTGACTTTATAAAATGCAAGAAAACTTTAACTTTAATTATGTTTTTTTCTGTGTTTTTTGTGGTATCTAATACAGTCAGAGGAACTATGTAGGTTTAAGTTGGATTCACACCCTGGAAGCCTCAGCCAAGAGTACGCCCAAAAGTTGCACTTTCAAATGGAAAAAACTACTGCCAATATGTTTTGAATCACACAGAGGCTGATGTGAGAGCCAATCAGTTCGCATGACACTTGAAAATATCACAAAAGCAACATGATTTCTGTCACACACCCCAACTTTCTAACTTTAGTTATAAACAAAAGCTGCGGGTTCATGTTGTTCCTGGATAGCTGTGACAGTCACCCTCCACCCTGCTCTACTCTACCTGTATCCTGTGAGGGGCTGACGCTGTAGCTGTCGCTCTCCTTGTCCACAGATCCAGTGGCGCGTGGTGTGGGGAGTCTCCAGTCAGTGGTCAGGGTGTGTGAGGAGCTGGTGGGGTGCGGCCTGTTCAGAGTCCACTGGCTGGCGTAGCGGCTCCGTGCCGCGGCAGGACCAGCTTTGGCAGTGCGTCTGGCAGTGGGATCTGGTGAGGAGAGGACAGGACAGGTCGTTGGAGAACAGAGTTAATAACAGCTACTCCAAGTCCACTGTAACAACATTAACTAGCACTTTACTCCGACTAGATCATTTTGTTTTGCTTCATCTGCCAATTACGTGCTGACAAATGTTTTAGATTAGCATATTTTTCATACATTTAGATATTTAGAACGACTCTGTGGGATCTGAACACAAGTCTGAGGCTTCTATTCTGCGATTTAATAGATATTAGTGCAGTAAATCCTTATTACACTAATAAGCATACAACCCTGATTCCAAAAAAGGTTGGGATGTTGTGTATAACCTAAATAACAACAGTCATTTGCAAATAAGCTTTGCTGACAAGGTTTTACAACCTGTTCCTGAGCCCACGTAGTTTTATCCTTTATACAGTCATGTGTTTCACAAAGTAGTTAACCTCGTCCCAGCCTTGCTGGTGAACGACTGAGCCCCCTCGAGGATGCTCCTTTCATACCCAATCATTATACTATCATCATTTTTTCAGATTTTTTGATCATTCCACAACTTTCCCAGTCTTAAGTTGCTCCTGTCCCAACTTGTAAGAAATATGTTGCTGGCATTAAATTCAGAATAAGCAGATATTTACAAAAATCAATGAAAGTGTGGTTAAATATTCAAAACAAATTGTTTTTGTACTGTTTTCAATTGAGTTTATGTAAAGAAAGGATTAGCAAATGATCACATTGTGTTTTATTTATGTGTTACACAGTGTCCTAACTTTTTCGTAATCAGGGTTGTGCTTGAATAAAAGAGTAAATCATTATTCCATTCATAAGCAAACATCTTTTGCTTGATAGTACAAATTGCATTCTTTTAAATTTGACTTTCAAATCTAATTATGAGAATTGTGTTTATCTCCAGAAGAGTATTACATGTCCAAATTATTCTCTCAATCATTTAATGAAAATAAAATACTTTCGTCATCATTGTACTTAATAAAGATGTCTTTTGGGCTGGCATGAAACAAACAAACAAATTCAAGCCAACAGGGACACATCTGCTGCCAGCAGCTGCGGCCTGATGCTCCATAGACACAAACCTGCAAGACAAAGTTAACAGTCGACCCTATTTTTTGATTATTCACACAGCGACCACGTTAACATCCAAACTACTGTTTCGATGTGTCCATCAGTAACCAAAATGGACATGATTTGTAGCTGCAGTCTAAGAACGAGAGGGTGAATATATGTCTGTCCTGCTGTGTTCTGATACAAATCTACAGTTTACCTGAACACTGAACACCGAACATTACCATCCCACAGCTCAGTGCAATGACATTATCATCAATCTTGAGCTCTTACTGTCTCCATACAGACATATAAATAGTATCATATTCAGCCTGACCCAGACAGGCTGCTGCTCTGTGCACCGCTGGGCCAAATCAGAATGAGAGCCTTTAGAAAAGGCCTGGATTGGATCTGTGCAGAGAAGAATGGTGCCGGTAATAGTAGTAGGTCAGACAGTAATTCTATCAGAGGGGATGGAGGGATGAAATGATGGAGGTGTTTGGCCAACAGAAATAAAAGGCATGAGTCAGCAAAGTGGGTTCATGCCCCGCTGGCCAGGCTAAACGAACCAATCAAACGACTATATGCTTGTGTGTGAATGCATGTGTGTGCGATTGTGACGAGTGTTGAGGTTGTGTTTGTAGGTCTGTGTTAGTGTGGAACTGTGATATTGTTTTTTGTCAAGTTTTACGACTGATGACGGTGTCTGGATGAACAACGAAAGGTCTTGTTTCTTTTTCTTAGTCGAGTGATTTTAATTCATAAACCTTTTGTGCTCTGGCGTCAAGGAGTGTGTCCAATACTGTAAAATTAGAAACAGAATTTAAATTTGAATCACTCAACTGGCACAAGATTATCTGCATGTCTATCTGTACTAAAACTATTACCAAAGTGAATATTAGTTATTTGATTGGGAAAATATCAAGATTTCGCACTGTTTGCACAAAATAATTTCAGAGCATCACTAATCTGATTGTGCAGGTCCAACTGGCCAGTTGGAGCGGGGCAATCAGGTGAGGACGTGTCAAGAAGAGGCAGGGAGATCGCTACTCTTCATCAGTTCTGCTTCAGTGGAGCTCAAACAGCAGAAGCCCAGAGGCCACTGTGCAGCGTGGCTGCTGTGTCTTTGTAATCTCGCTGCTGGAAGGCTGCTCACATGCTGTATGAGGGCAGTCTACGGTTAAGCTAAGACAAGGTGGAAAAGCTATTTGCTGCGCACGTAATTCAGATGAATGCGCTTTGAAATGCTATTACCAGTGTTTATTTTTTATGGTGCTGAGGCAAATTTCTTTTAAAGTGACATCCAGCTACAAGAATATAACGATGTAGATTCAGCAGGGAAATTAGCAGAGCAAAGATTCATGGCTGCAGAGTAACCAAATAAAAACACGACCCCCGCTTTATCCACAAGACACTTTTTCAACATTAGGTTATTATTAGTAACACAGCACTAGCACAATAGTATTCATGTTAGTAGTAAAGGAAGTAAATGTTGAGCACTGACGGTGGTGGGACTCACTGGTTCCAGGCCTGGCATCGGACACGTCTACCAGTGGTCCAGTGGCCTGGGACAGAGACTGGTAGTGGACTGTGTGGGTCACTGTGGAGGATTTTTGCTTGTTGGTCTCCCCAAAGTCATTGTCTGTCAACAGCACGGTGGACCTGTCATCTGAGAGACAGAAAAACAACAGAGACAGAGGGGGAAAGGGGAAGCAGGATGGAAAAGAAGGAAAACATTTGACAGAGATAGAAGAAGAACTATCAGTCATATTCATAATGAATATGGTGACCAATGAGCACATGGTCTCATTTAGAAGTATCTTACCAATCGTCTCCATGGTGTCCCTCTCCTCAATGAGGAGCTGGGCTCTGGGGATGTCGATGTGCATTCTTAAAGTCTGCTGCTGCTTGTTCACTGTGTCTGGAGTCCGAGTGTTCTTACTGAGGAGGTTAATGAATAAAAAAATCCATTACTTTTTAGCTGCGTGATTCTGCATTGTATCGCAGAAATGCTAATTCAATTTCATTCGAGTTGATAAGTAGCTGTAAGAAGGCAAGAGGGACGGCATATCCGTGGGGCAGTGTATTTGATTTTTACTGATGGGTCCTGTAACTCTGGGCTACATTGTGATTTATGTTCGCTGCCTAAAGAAAAACTGCTGGCATAAATTAAAAATAAGTGCACATACCTCATCAGCATTTCCGCCAGGCTTTTGGCATCTGTGAAGTCAGCAAAGAGGGCGTTAATACCATAATGTCCTAGTTGATAAACTACAGCAGTGAAAATACTGTACAATCACTGACAATGACAGTTAGAAAAAGGCAATAAGAGCATGTCAGAGAGTCAGAACATTTGACATGGAGCTGTTTGACCTGAAGCGACAACTACTTTTTACAGTTCAGACACACTTGAGTGTCAAAAGATTTGAAGAACATAGCACATTTTCTTTCATCTGTGTGCTTATAGATTTCAGAGTATGTTTACCCGTAGGCAAACAGGTAGGCAGGTGTTTCAACATCTATGTACACAGTATGCAAATATGCTTAAGGGTTTAATAATGTGCAGTCTTCTTTATGTTATTTAGATTAAGTGCATGTTTTTTTTTACTTGAGCTGCACGAAAACCCACCTCTGAGTCTCTTAAGCCTCTGCTCCCTCCTTCTCCTCTTTAGCACCATGAGCATGATAAAGACCAGTACAGCTACCACCAGAATAGAGGTGATGGTCACCACCATCTTTAGACCGCCGCTGCCTGACATGTTATCTGAGATGGGGTCTCCGGTCTTCAGCAGGGGAGGGATGGTACCTTGGAAAGAAACACATTCAGACAGTCATGAGAAACGAATACTCAGACATCAAGAGCCTCATCTGAATGAATGTTTCCTTGATGTGATATGACATCCTTGTTTAAAAATAAACAATATTTTGCTCATTTTATGCAACACCAAATAATAATAATAATAATGTGCAACAAGGTTTAAAAACAATGATTCCTGCAAGTAAAAGGTAAAAAAAAAAAAAAATCATTTTTGTGCAGCTCAGTCAAGGATTATAGTGATGAAAACTGCTCAGGGATTTAAGTTTGAATATTGACTTTTTATGTGCAGCCTTCAAATCCCTTAAGCAGCATTCCAGTTGATTTAATAACCAATTCTGCCTGTTCTTGACTCATTAGAAAAGTAGTTTAGGCCCTTTATGAGCTTCTAACTTCAGCTTTGTAAATGTTATTACTTTTGATATTACTAGTTTAATTAAGCATCCATCAATCCATTTTTTAAAAAGGGAGTCTGCAGCCACTCTCAGAACACACTGGCTTTAACCTAGGAAGAGCCAACACATAACATACAGATGAGCACATTCACATCTAGAGGCAAATCTAAGTCTTTAGTTCACCTGAAGTTAATTTCTTTGGAACTGTGGGAAAAAAATTGATGCAGACATGAGGAAAAAAACAAAACAAAACAAAACAAAACAAAAACAATTGGGATCTTCAACTGCTTTAAAAAACATGAATATTTCCTGCCTTCCCTGGGTTTAATCTCATGGATGAAATATATATTTTTCTCTTTGGTCATAGTACATTGAAGCTGGGGCACCAGGTTTGTGGGAGACTGAACATGTGCTGTAAGTCTCCTGGGCTGCTGCTCAACAGCTGAGCTGAACGAGAGACTGACTGTCAAACTGACAATAGCATCCACACAAACATGCCCACACACAGACACACACATGCAAAAGAACATCAACTCACACATAACATCTTGACAGGCAGCTTACACGTCTCAGCAAAACCCTTCAAAGGAAATTAATGAACAGTCTGGAGTGCAGCACAGCTCTCACCACCTCCTATCCTTCTTTACAGCTTATACACTTCCTTTGTGTATGACTGACACAATCTGTAGCCCAAGGCGAATTAAGCTACACCATGGCCCTGTGGAGAATTTGAAGACCAGCCCCGTTTTCTTACTCAGCTGAGCCGTCAGAATACTTGTCAATTTGTTCAAAGGCTGACAAAAATGTGGTTTTGACAAATACTCTTAAGGCATAAACTTGACTGTAGGGCAGAACTGCAGAATGGCACTCCAAGCTGAAACATTGCACAAACAGATGTAATAAAGGGTGCAACTCTGTTTTAACTGATGATGTAATAGTTAAAAAAACAGTAATTTCAACCAGTCAAACCAGTAAATAATTTTAAACTCTGTCTAAGTTCTTCCCTTCGCCCTCAACTCTCCTTCCTCTGACTAGACACCATAAATAAAAGTATAAAATGAGTATAATATGGGACCTTTAAACTGGATGAAATCTGATATAAAAGAATCCATTAAGGAGAACAGACAAGAAGAAAACCCTTTTCACTGGTCTTTATACTTATCTCATGTTCTCGGTCATTCATGTTATCTAATGTGTGGCCATATTTTCAGTTTGAAGTTAAGTTGTATTACTTTTTTTAAGGTTCTTAAATTACCCCTGAGTTGCTTCGGATGCTGATCCAATGATCCTCTATATCTGAGCAACTCTGTGACAATCTGTTTAATCCAAACTCACTTCCGTCAGCATTGAGAGTAGCGAATGTGATCCTCTTTTCTGCTGAGCCGGCGCTGTTGGTGACCTTCATCTGCAGTTCGTACCAGGTCGCTTCCTGCAAGTCGTACAGGATGTAGCTCTTGGTCAGCGATGTGCGCTGGGCAGTGGTCCAGGTGGCCGAGTCCACAGCACGGTACTCCAGTATGAAGGAGGTGATTGGACAGCCGCCGTTGTTCCAGCCGACCAGGTTGAGCCTGGCCCTGGTGGAGTTGATGCTGGTGAAGAGTTCATGTTCTTTGGCAAATTGCGGTTCTGAGGAGAAGACGGAGAGAAAAGATGATCAGCCTCTCACAGTTTGAGATCTAAGTTTTGCAAAGTCGAACCATTAAAACTTTTGTGGCCATTAAGAAAGTCAAATTAATAAAAGTAAACCAGCTCAAAGGAATATGAACAGGAGTTCTGAGTTATTTGTTTTTAAGATCAATGAAAACAAAATCGTACCCCGTCATCAAATTTCAGCAGCAAAGCACAGAAAATATTCCCTTACCTACTTTAATTCATTTTACCGCAACAGTTATTAGAGAGCAATTGAAATATATTTATCGGAACACGGCTCCCAAAAGAAGTTGCTTCGAATGATCTCAGACAACATGATTAGTTGTTATCACAGAACTGCATTTTGACTGAGACTCAGAACTCAAAATGTAACAAATTTGTTCCCCCAGGACGGCACTCCTTACCTTTTCCATGTGTCTTAGCTTCAATGATCTCACTGATGCGCCCGGGTCCCACTGCATTCTGCGCTGTCAGGGTGAATTTGTACCAAGTGCCGCACTTCAGGTTCTCCAAACGGTATGAACGTTCACTGGGGCTGATGGGAAAACTTCCCCACTGCTCGCTGTTGTCTTCTGAGTACTGCAGGATGTAACCTGGGGAAAGAAAAGTGAAAGAGAGGGGGGGCAGAAGATTAATAATTAGTAACTCTACAAAAAATACTTTTCTGCTTTTATTTAAACATAAATTACATGTCTTACTTATAAAACCATCATTTTGTCATATTGTCATAAATATTATGTCATATGTCTATTATTACTGTAGGAATCTCACTATGAATGCACATTTAAAAGGTCCAGTGTGTAGGATTTAGTGGTATCTAGCAGTGAGGTGAACAGCTGAACACCCCTTGTCTCACCCTCCTAAACCGTGACCACGAAAAATGCAAGAGGCCCTCTGTAGAGCTAGCGTTTGGTTTGTGTGTTCTGGGCTGCTGTAGAAACATGACGGACTCCGTGGAAGAGGACCTGCTCCCTCTGTAGATATGCTGTGTTCCTACTGTATCAAACGAAAGTTACCATTTTAACCAGTAATTGACTTGTCAATACAATTCCTACCAAAATCCAAGTGTTAATAATCGTTGGAAATGTATACCCCGATGTATTTATTTCATTTTACCTGGTTTGGAGCTGGATAACATGTTAGTAACTCATGATATAACAACTATGAATCCTCACATCAGCCTCAGCTTCAGTCCATTAACCAAGGTAACAACGCCTAACTTGAGCTGAACAGTAGTCAGTAGTAGTTTTTTGCAGTTGCTGATAGACTACAGTCATTGGTTTTAGTCAAATTAAGTAAATAAGTAAGTGTCAAACATGTGGGAAGTGTTTGTGCTGTTTGCCAACAACAACAACAAAGGCAGAGCTCACTAACATCGTTGAGATCACTAACAACATGGAGATTTCATGGCAGTCCATCCAATTATTCAGTTATAGTTGTCTGGTGTTACGGTGACAGTCTGAGGACAAGCCGACCGACCAGCACTGCCTTCCCCAGAGCCCGCTGCAAGCCTGGCTAAAAATAGACAATTGCAAGCTTAGGTGTGTGTGTTTTGGTGATGGATGACGCTGTAAGCAGGGAAGCAAAACAAATATCAGAGAGAAGGTATCACGGGCAGCTTTTATAGCGACTACAACTCTACAGGCAGGAACCGCATGATTAGGAGCAATGATAAATCACCACAAATCGTCTGACTGTGATTGCGCTTTCTTTAAGATGGAGCGCTTTAATCTTTCACTTAAACAGACCTAATCTTCCTCGCTGCTTTTTAATCTACCTTTTAGGACTTGGGTATTCAGCCCGACCCCCAAATAATGAGAAACGGGAGCAAGAACAGGAATGTTAGACCAGAGGAAAGGAGGAGGTGACATTGGCTGTCATGGGGAGCTGAAGGGAGATGATTCTTCTTATATAAAGTATAATGCATGTGGTTGAAGCATGTTTGTGTGTATACATTGTTGTAGTGAAACTCTTCACTGTGCTGTTTCAAACTCGTTTGTTGAGTGTGCTTGTTTGCCACTGTGTTGCTCTCACCTCGGATGGAGCTCCCTCCGTTGTCTCCTGGTATCCATGACAATGTGATTGATGTGGTGGTTGTCTTTGTAACTGTGAGGCGTGGCTGGTCAGGAGGGACTGAGGACAAAACAAAAGTTCACCGCATGGTTAGTATTTGTTTTAAACTGCCTCATGTGTCCTTGTGTAATATCCAAATCACAGGGGCCACAACCTTTTTGATAAATGTACAATATGTAACAAAACAGCATTATAGTGAAGTACTGTAGTGATGCAGAGATGCCCTGACCTACAAACAACAAATGTCACATTGTCATGATTTCAATTGTTTTTTTCTGTGAACAATTTTTTTTAAATAGACTTAGAAAAACATAAACTAACTGAAACAATATCATGCACACATTACAAAACTAACTAAAATACTATAAGTATATACCGTACGGGAAATGTCTTTAGTTTTAGTATTTGTCAATTTGGTCAACTGTGTCAGCACAACAAGCATGAGGAGGCACTGGTGTATATGTTTACTGAGACCGGGATGTCAATTACTTTACACGAAGTATTGTTTTTGTATTGTAATATCTATTTTGAACGTATTAAATCTTGCTCCTAACAAATACCCCCATGTTAAATAAGAAAAAAAAACATAAGTAAACTAAAACTAAACATTTTTAAACAATAGAAATTGGACATTGGACACTAAACTGAATCGAAAACAAAGAATAACTGAACTGAACACAAAACTAAAACGCCCCAGTAAGGACACCACACTCCTGTCCAAGGTAGAACGACCATTTGTTGAGGATTATATTTGAAAGGTTTGAGTTTAGGAGATGTGATGGGCTAAGAAACATTATATAACCCAGCAGCTGTTCGAGCTCAAAGCACATGAGCAACATCTGTTTGACTGCTTGCCTTGGACCTGCAGGTTAAGTGTGATCTCGTCTGACCCCCAGTTGTTGCTGGCCACACAGCTGTAGTTCCCAGAATCCTCTGCTTTCACCGTGCGGATGATGAAGCTGCCGTTGCCGTGGACACTACGACGACCATCCACCAGGACAGGTGTGGGTGTCCCATTAGTGCTGGAGAGAGAGAGACACAATGTCAGGACAGTTATTACTACAGGCCAGGAAGAAAAGACATAATGTTGTTAGTTGGATACTGTGTCTGTACTGAGAAGTGCTGCATGATTGTTCATGTGTGACTTACTTTCCCTTGAGCCACTTGATGGTAGGAGGAGGGTCTCCAACAGCCTTGCATGGTAATACAATGTCCTTCATCCAGGGTGTGGTCACTGTCCCATTGAAGGTCAGAATCCTGGCTGGAGCTAAAAACAACACAAATACACAACTTTGTTGGTTGGTTAAACAAAGACGCCTTCATAGACAGTCAAGAAAATAAAACAGTGTTACACATTTTTAAATGTGATTGATGTTTAATGCACATCCTTTTTATCTGTTGTCATCTATAATTGCCAGAAATGGTGACTTTGATACTAAGTTTGCACATTCCTAATCACTTATTTATACCTTAATGAAACCAAAATAGTCTAATGATAATTAAGAATCATGGACTTATTTACCACACATTTTAAGTATAATACTGACAACAAGTGTTGGGGGAAGTATTCAGATCCTTTACTTGAGTATAGTACTAATATCACTCTCAAAAACACAGGTCCTATCACTATTGCAAAGCAGTCCAATGCCTGAGTGGCAATATCTTAGACGACCACAGCAATCCTTTGAATCACCACTTTTAGCTGCTGCCCTCACAGCAAAAGTAAAGAGCGCTCTGTGCCAAAAGGAACATTTATCGAAAATCATTTGTCCCTGCTGCAATAAAATACCTTAATCAGGAAAGACAGACACTTTTTGAAGTGAGTCTGCTACCTCAGCCCACAGCACTTTATATCTGTCTTTTTCTAAATTCAGAGTACTTGGTGCTCTTCTTAATGCAGATCCTATTGTGTTTCAATGTTAATGTGTTTTAAAGTGTCTTCTTTTGACTGTGACTGTTTTTTAATGCACCTTTTTGCACATGCAAGCAAAGACAAATTTCTTCATGTAGCACACAAAACGTAGACAATAAAGAATTTTCTATTCTATTCTAAAAGTCTGGATTGAAACCGTTACTTAAGCAAAAGTATGTAAATAAAATCAGGAAAATGAACATATGAATAAAATATTTAAAGTAAGAGTACTGTAATAGTGTAACTTTTATACTATACATCATTAGATTATAAATAAATAAATAGAGAAAAGCACAATTTTACTGTTGTTTTATTGTGGCACCTTCACACTGCTTGCTTTGTCCAACCAAGAGTACAGAACTATTAAAATGGATATAACGAGGAATAATAAGGAAAAGCATCAGATGCTTTGCACCAAACATCTGAGAGGATGGAACCAAGAAATGCTTTTACAAAAAATACTTGCAACTAAAGCTGTCAAATAATTGTAGTAAAGTAAAAGCAGAGTATTGCCCTCTGCGGTTATCGATAATGGATGGATGGATGGATTATTCATGCTTCGTGTGACAATAACTGCATGAATCTAAACTTCAGAGGTTACTGTCGGTGGAGCTTAGTGAGGGTGGTGTACCTTTGGCCAGAGGCTCCACTGTGATCTTCTCACTGTTGTTGCCGTGTCCTGCAGCCGTCACAGCCACCACCCAGATACTGTACTGTCTGTTTCGAGCCAGATTGGGGATCCTGTAGAAATACGCATCTGGAGACGCCTCAAACTCACTCATAACCTGTAAAACAGAGAGAGAGGAGAGATCATTGTATCACTGGACAGCAGCAGAGAAACAGATGAGAGCAACTCATCTGGGTACTTTGCCCTTGCATCATACCTCGGCCCTGTTTTGAGTGAGAACCGCCACTCTGATTTGACTGGTGGTAAATGAGGTCTTTGCAAGTTTAATAGTGTAAAATAAGAATACCTTATCACTTTTTAGCTATGGGGAGCCAAAATCCTACAGCTAGTCAGGCAAAACAATCATGTTATGTTGTTACTGATCTACGTTCTGCATCATTTTATAGAAAATAGGGGTTGATGAGTGTTTTTAGGTCTGCCTCCAACAAAGTGGACTAACCTGACATACACAATAACTTTATTAAATGTCCATTTAATATATTTCTATCATCTATCATTTTTTCTGTCATAAAGATGCTTATTTTGCTGTTTTGGTATTCAGTTCAATGTGACAAACTTCACAGTGGCAAACTGGGTAATACATTATAAAAACATGGCTGAACATCTTTTGGTATACAAATGCTAATACCATCGGATGCAGGTTAGAGCAGAAGACGATGTATTTCCTGATGATGCCATTGAGTTTGAGCGGAGGCAGCCAGGAGACAAACACCACAGAGCTGCTGGAGGCTGCAGCCTTGACCCCTGCTGGAGGGCCAGGAACTGGAAGAAGAAGAGAGCAGTGCAGGGTTCAGAGAAGCCAAGATAAAAACAGTGATTTTACATGGATGTGTACTTTCAGGATGTATTGCTACAAATCTCACTGAAATAAAGTGTGGGATGTATGTGTACTGTAAAGCATAAAGCAGATTAAATATCCCCAGTTTGTTTTATATCGTTGAAAAAAGGTCAGTAAATGTTTGGGTTATAAATGGGCAATATTATTCCTCCAGCACACAGCACCATTAATCCTTTAGTTGTTTTGTGCTACATGTTTTTCAGTAGCAACTAATGTTGTCCCAGAATTTAAAACTTTGAAGCAATACTAGTTTAACAAAAGGTACTGGGTACCTCTTCTGATACCACGTCGAGAAAAAAAGTCCTCGGCACGAAAAATGTGATGATTTTTTTATAAACAACCTGCACACTGTGCTGGTACAGAATAAGTCACTGAGCAAAGACCAACACATTTGTAAAAATGTTAAAATCTGTGCAGGCTTGGATTGAAAATCAGATTTTTTTTGGTACTTTGATACTTTCAAATATATAATTAATGGAGATATAAACACATGGTATCAAAGTATTCATAGTCATACCATCCTCTTTAGTGCGGACATAGATCTGTTCGCTGCGGACGCCATCTCCAGCGTTGGTGAAGGCTAAGACCTGGATGCTGTAGTTGGTGTACTTCTCCAAACCGTCCAGCTCGAGAGACGGCTGATTGGTGGTCACGTTCCTGATTTCTCCCAGTTCTGACACAGGACAGGAGACACGCTGAGTTAATTCAGTGCTGAAAATTTATTGAAATATTTGTTACCTGTTATTTAAGCTAAACATTTACCCCAGTCTACTGAGAGGATCAGCTGAGAATGTTCTGAATGTGTAGTATAGATCATGTATGAGAAACACTCCTCTGCATTATGAAGTGTTTTAACCCCCAAAAAACAGGTTTACTTTTCAATTTTGCTGATTCCTCTCTCCAGTCCTCTCCTTTCTTTTCCTCTCCTGCCTCATGCCCTGTCACTCAGAGCTGAGGCATTGGGCCTCACTGAGTTATTGCATTATGAATTATTGATGGAGAGCAGCCAGACTGCAGGTTGGATCACTGCTATACGGCGGGGTATACATTCAAGGGGAAAAACACAGACCTATTCCCTGTGTGCAATGCGGTTCTTGTATTTCTCCTGTTGGTCAGCTTTAGAAAAACGATCATTTGATTCTGTAATGTGGCACAACTTGCTTGAAAATCCGATGTTGTTCATCAAGTATGTAAATTGAAATGTATATCAAAAATGTATATTGTTAGAGGAAGTAAGTTGCTAAACATTCCAATAAAAATATAGGAACATGATGACCGTGTCATAATCATAAAGAAGGATGAGTCAGATACACAGTAGATAAGAGTGGTAAGTGAGCCACAATTGTCCCTTATGAGGAGAAAAAACCTTTACACACATGACAGCTTAAATAATCAGTTACACCACCTCTGCAGCTCTCAACAGCATTACAGTATGGAAATACCACAGCTTCCCCTGGTGGATGAACCATGACAACAAGCAAAACCAATGAAAAACCAACCCAAGTTAATGACAAATCAGACATGTTAAATAAACTGCATCGATCTGTCAGTGATATAAATGTTTAGGTGTGTTGATGTTCATACCTCCATCAGGCAGGTTGGCCCAGTAGATGACTCTGTATCCCTGCAGGTTTCCATTGAGAGCCTCTCGGGGCAGAGGCATCCAGGAGAGTGAGATCACCTCTGGGGACTTCGCCACAGCCAGGACGTTTTCAGGAGGCCGAGACGGCACTAACAGAGACACGGGGGGAGAAAAAGTGTTGACAAACGTAGGACATTACATATTATATTTAGTAAAATACTAAATAATACTGATAAAGCACTGAATATCAGGAGTTTGTTTGTCTGATGTAATTCACCAAATGCCCAGTAGAGGGGAGCCTTTTCACAAGAATACTGTATGTTTAAGCTTTTTTGAGAGCCATTGCATGTATAAGGTCTACAGTAGATAGAAGAAATATGGGGTCAAATTTGGCTCCAAACTTAATCAAATGACAAGTCAAACAGTAAAAAGTCTTCCAGATAACCCAATAATCTATATGTACTGACACAAGGACTTCAACCCATGAAACCCAGTAACATGTATATAGCACATCAGATCCACCTTTACCCCCTCCTTACCATCCTCCAGGGTTTTGGTGACCACCTGCTGTGAGGACGGCCCGGTGCCGGCCCTGTTAGCAGCCTGGACCACCACGCTGTACTGAGTGAACTTCTTCAGGTTGTCCAGCGTGATGCTCTCTGTGGTGTCTCCTGTGGTGTCCACGCTGATGATGGTGAACTGGTGGCTCCCACCAGGGCTGTACTCCCTGTAGCCCACCTGGTAGCCACGGATTACGCCGTTCTGCAAGTGCTTCTGGGGAGGCTGCAAGATGAGAAAAGTTAGAAGACCATCACTAATGAGTGGCAGTAACTTTTACCCAAACTATTTAAACTTTAAATACTGAATCCTAAAGCAAACAGCTCATCAAACAGAAAACTGATATTAGTTTATCCAACGTTCTGTAGCTGGACTTTATCAAAAATAAACATAATATCTAATGTATTTATTCATAATGACTTAAACACAGGTGCAGCTATGATGCACATGCAGTCTAGGATATGATCACATCCGTCTTATTGCGCCACCTTCTGGTCACTGGCCTGTATAACATGAATACAACCACTTTAGAAACCGTTTAAACAAGCTCTTAAGGCACTCATTAAACATTAAACTGAACCAGACCATTTTTGCAACATTACTGAAAAATGTAACTTATTGAGCTTTTAATGTTTTTTGTTTATGATCAATGTTTGTTTACTGTATAAGATACTGCACGGTGTAGCTCCCCCCACCACATAACAATTTCTTTCAACAGCTCACAGTGACAAGATCAGGAACTGTTTAATATGAGACATTGCTCAACAAAGCTGCTTTATCGATTACAGCAACAAACCAGTGGAAAGTTTTGCCTACAGGTATTCAATTGTAATGAGTTTAAATCTACTGTTAAATAAAATACAATAAAAAATACAATAGTCTACATGCTGGTATCTATGTCAGTGCCTCAGCTCATATAAAAGTTCATAAAGTTTAGACTTCACCTTCCAGGAAACTCTGATGCTCTGAGGGGAGGTGGGCTCCAGAGTGACATCCTGTGGTGGGCCGTCAGGAGCTGTAAATACATCACAGTATTCAGTGTCACTGCAGACTGGTGTCTCAATAGAAGAGACCATCGGCCATCCACTTGTCATGTCATTTAATTTCACTAGATGGTGCTGTTGAGTTAAGAATGTCTCTTTCCTTCATGCGCAGTCTCATTCAAGTGCCTCACAGTTTCCACCTCAACTTAATAATAATTTAAAATAAACTTGTAACACAATCAACTTTAACCTTTAGAATAACACGAGGAATTGATACATGTTTTATTCAATTTGAAGTTTATGACTTTATTTTAGCAATGAATCCAGTAAAATGGGGCATTTTAATGTGCTGCTCTGCCTGTGGGGCGATCATTATAGGCAATAGAAGATAAGTGAACACTGATAGAGCCAACTTAAAGCAACAGTGAGCTGATCTGTTTCCCCAGATATAAAAGATGATGACCTCCATTTAAAACAACCATAAAATAATTATGTGTAAGATGACTCAACAGGTTTGAAAGCCAGGAGAAAATGGAAGCTGAGGAGTTTCTTTCCGAACCAGCATTCAGACTCTCTAAAGAGCAGAGTTAAGGTATAAACATACATCACGGGACAGTCTTAAGTTTATTATAGTCAAATTAACATGTTACCGTTCAGAAGATCAATTACCTGCTTCATCAGTGGTGATGGTGAGCTCATTGCTAGGGTTGCTGTTGCCAATTATGTTCTTAGCGACCATGCGGATGTTGTAAGTGGACGAAGGGTGGAGGTCAATAATAGTGGCCTGGTTGAGCTGCGGTGACACATCTTTGGTTACCTGGGCTGATAGCCATGACGCTATAAGAAACAGAGAGGCAGAGGGTGAATAAACTGTTTGCAATGGAGAGTAACATTTCTTATTTCTTCAATCTTGATTTCTCATTTAATGTGTAACAACGATACATATAGACATAATTACTTCTTGAACTTATGCCTACCTGATTTGTTCTTGCACTCAATATCATATCCTGTAATCGGGCTGTTGCCATCAAAGCCCATGGTCCAGCGGAGAGCTATGGTCCGATCCTTAACCTCCCGGATCTCCACCTCGGGAGGGTCGGGTGGTTCTGAGGAAAAGTGTGAACACAACAGAGAGTTACAGTCCTCAAACAGAACTGGATGGCAGGCAGACCAGACAGATGAATTGGTTTTACTCTGTCTGTGATTTCCCCAGCGGGAGATTATGCAGTTAGCACTGCAAGGAGCAGGAGTCACACTGTGCAGCAATTAAATTTATAAATGAATGATTTAAGTAATAAATGATAGAAAACTTGACTACTCCTGCAGGGAGTTTTGTCTTCTTACAAACACAGCTGCTGAAAAAACGCCCGCAGTGAGCTGAGCTGAGTCTGAGGCGAGGGGGAGCTTACCTTGCACTGTCAGCTGTATGATGCCTCGGTCCTCACCGAAGGAGTTGATGGCATGACAGGAGAAGAAACCAGAGTCCTCACGAACTGTGGGCATAATCTACAGAGACATACACCATGTGCAGGGAATTAACGTGGGTAGAACCTCTTCATCCCTCTTCATCCTAACCCATGCGGGACACTTAGCTACTAAATCATCTCAAGGCACATATTCCTTGAGATTTTACATTACTGTATTACACATGTACTCATTCATGCTGTATTTTAATAACCATTAAATTGAACTGAGAGGGAGCGCTTTAATATTTTATACTCTACTTGAAGATTTTAAGATTATGTGAATGTATTTGAGCCAGATTCTTTTAGCCATGCCTTCCCTCCTCTTTCTCCCTCTCTGCTTTCCATCTGTCCAAATAGATAAAAAATGACTGCAGGTTGTTCTCTAAATATGTTTGCATTAAAACTGAGTGCTTACCACCAGTGTAGAGATGACTTCGTCTGCCACCTCTTTGACAGTGACTACGTATCGGCTGGTCTCCGGGTTGATGATGCGTTCTTCTTTCTCCCAACGCACCATGATGGGTTTCTCCCCGTGAGCGATGCAGCTCATCCTCTTCTCCTCGCCCTGCGTGGCCAGAGTGGTGTTTGGGTAGGAGGTGATCATGGCTGGGACTGGATGTAGGGAAAGAAGTTTAAGGGGAGAGTGGAGGAAGAAAATGGAAAGAAAATAATGGTATCAGTTAAAACATTCAGGTCTTTGCTGTTTTATGCACATTTGCTGTCGAAGATATTGGTAGAGAAATCATACATCAGCTGTGTTAATAGAACATCTGCTTTGGAAATACTTGCTTTAATAGTACGATGTGTTAATGTTTTTATCCCAAGATACAAAAAAGGGAATTACACAGCACATATGCATTCACGTCTTATTCTGAGAAAACTCCTTCTCTTTTTCTCTGACAATTATGACAACCATTTAAACACTCCAGGGACCATCATGAACTCATGTTTGAGTCTACTCGTCTCCTGCAATACTTTAAGATGGAAACGGAGCCCTTCAGGTAAGCCTGTGCCTGCTTTGATAATGACAGCGAGCGCTAACGTGCTGCTTTCTGAGGATGAGGTGGAGGTACAGAGAAGAAAGTGGTGACTCCTGACTGAACTCCCATCAGTCTGAGTGTGGAGCCGCTCTGGCTCTACACCGTAACCGCACACCAGGCTCATTAGAAACACATCTAGCCTGGGTGTGTGTGTGTGTGTGTGTACGTGTGGTTCAGCAGAACGAGGATCTGTTGTAAATGTCTCTCACCCAGACTACTCACAGTCTGTACTCTTACTCACACTTTCTTTCATTCTATCTTTTTCTCCCTACTTGCATGAAGACGTGTCCTGATTATAACATTCACTGAGACTTTCAGGTGCTGTTCACAGTGTAATGATCTCTAAAGGGTGAAGCTTCTGAACTGAAAACCATATTAACTTCTGCAGTTTGAGGAGACTAAATGAATATGTTCATCTCTATCAGTGTGGACATTATGGACATTATCCTTAATGATTATCTTAGATGTTATAATGCCGGTCAAACAACTGATGTGATTGCTGCCAGTTGTGTGATGGCTTATAAACTTAAGCCGATCTGAATTAGTCAAGGAACATCAAAACCTGCAAGTGCTGTTCAAAGCTACATTAAAAAAACTTGAATCTGCTGTGTAAATCCAATAATGTTCACCTTACAATGCAGATCAAAGTGAAAAATTGCAATGGCTATTATAATAATGTAATTTTATATTATTATTTTACTTTTAAATAATACTAAACTACATTTTAACTCATTACACTACATTAAGATCGCCACTGATGATGTTTTATTAGTGAATCACACGAAAAACGTCCATCACAACTTCCCAGAGCCAAAACAGACTCTTCAAACTATTCTTTCTCTGATTTTAATAGTCACAACAGACAAACATTTTGGTTACTTAATTACTTAAAGCTGCCTGAATTGACATTTTGGCCACTTGGGGGTAGTAGAACCTTATAAACACAACACTGGTTAATAATCACTCTATAAAGTTAATATGGCAAACATGTTAGCAAACGGTTGCTTATTTACACATCCAGCAGATATGGAGCAACATTATCATTCATTTTGAGATGTGTTTGTGTCGATATTCACTACATTCAAGATCTGGTTTGATTTTCACCAACTCCTAAGAGAAATATTTGTGTTTTTAGCTTCTAAATGCTGGACTTTGGTTACTAGCTAGTACTAGCTACTGTCTGTTTTTTTTTGTTGTTTTTTTTTGTTGCTGGGCTACTACTGTTACAGTGGGTTTAAAAACAGCTGCCTGCTGCGGCTTTAAATGAATGGGAATCAAAACAGTTGAGTTGAGGGCCAGAAAACCAAAACAATGGGCTGAAAGTGAACAGCAGTATTGGGATTTACTCATTTTACTTTAGACTTTCAATCTTTTGTAAATATAAAAATACTGATCAGAGCAGCTTTAAATTCATCTGCTATCAACATTGTTTTGAGTTTCTGTTGTGTGATAAATCAATATGTCCTAGTTTACATTAGACAGGCCTGCGTTCAGGACCATACGTTCACCAGAAGGTTTCCAGGGTATGTAAATCTGTACTGTAGTGAATACTGTGTCAGTGGAAAGGACAGCAGTGGCAGCTACATGTGGCAGATACTTGTTTTGTGGATGTTGGAGGCCTTATCTTCCAAGCAGAGATGCAATATGTGTGTTTGAGTCAGTGTGCGAATGTCTGTACACTCCTGAATAATGTGTCTGTGTGCGTGGATACGAGTGTTATACCGTGCGTGCATATGTATGAATGTGTGTGCATGAGAGCGGCTGTGTCTGGGGGAGCTAAGTGGGCGAGCACAGAGAGCAGAGAAGACTTGTGCTCATGACACATCTCAGCCACACTACACGATGGAGGAGAGAGGGAGAGCATGTACCCCTGCAGCGCTAACTATGATCCCTCTCCCTCGCTCTCTCACTCCATCTCCCTCCTCAGGCTCCCACCAGGACAGCGATGATTTAATGATGAGAGAGACCACTTTGATTATTCATACGCAGCAGACAAGTCCGCTGGCCGTGCTGTTGTCTCACACAGACACACACGCATTCGAACATATACAGGCATGCACGAATAACAACAGATGCACGCACACACATGCACATTCAAAAGTACACAAACCACGGCAAATACAGAGATTCTGGCCTCGCATGAGTGTACAGTATGCAAGTGTAGACACACAGACAACCAAAGAAATAAAGTGATGCATGTGCACAAGCAGATGCAGACCAAAACAGAAGCACTGACACACACAAACACATTTTAGAAACACACAGATGCCTCCCCACACGTACAGTATTCCTCTGGGTCAAACAGTGTTTGGAGATAACTTTGTAATCATTTGTTTTGGCTTCACACAGGAGCCAGCCTGGTACAGTTTTGCTCGTAGTAAGAGTTCCAGGAAGGTTAGACAATCACAAGTCAATTAAAGTACTTGAATTTATAATGAATCATTTATTATACTGCACTTGTGTGAATGGCAACTTGCCTAACAGTGTTTGAATTGCCTTGATGTGTTAAACCTCAACCAGGCTGAAAAATGCTAATGCTGATTGTCTCTTTCCCTTTTGTTATTAATTATTTCAGTGGTACTTAAATATACAGATTTATTCACAAATGTCTTTTTGAGCCTGAACAATTCTTAATTTTTAAGTCTGATACTGACAGTGATGTTTGCAAGTTTAAACAACAATTTAAAGCCACTCCAGCAGCACTGTGAGGCTTCCACACAGGAGTGCTGTGACTTAAATGCAAACATCAGATGCTCATGGTGACAAGGCTTACATGCTGATGTTTAGCTACATTGTTTTTACCACCTTCCCCATCTAAGTTAAAGTTGCAATATGTGAGAATTGGCCAACTTTCAAATTCATTCTCCAAACCAATAGGGGGCAGCATATCACCAGAGTAACTGCTACCTGATGCTAAAAGTTACTGCTAGTTACCTCAGTTAGCCGTGCAGCTAGCGGTCCAGACGGTGAGCTTGGAGCAGTGTGGGACTGTTGGTGTTTACACTGCTAGCACAGGAGCCTTGGTCCATGACAGGCTGGGGATAGCTGGTTAGCATTCTAGTAGTCTAGTAGTTAAACATCTCTGCAACTCTACATAGATGTCATAACATCCAAACCATTATTTCTTCGCACTCTGTTTATAATTTTCATTGATTTTGTAATCTTTTCAACAAAAACGTGTTCACAATGCACCTTTAAGTGTGTTAGCGTGCTAACATTCGCTAACTGGCACTTAACCTAACGTACGGGTACTGATGAAGTCATTAGTTTTGCAGGTATTTGGATATAACTTTAGACATAAAGCTTTGGACTAATTAAAATTCTGACCTCATGATGGCGCTAGATGAAAAGTTAAGGAAACATAAAAGTGTGGACCAAATTTTTCACGGCCGTCCATCCAATAGATGTCAAGACATTTCAATTACAACTGCAAATGTGAATCTCCATGGTGGAAAAGTCAGTGGGATTCATCGTCTGGGCCTCTCTGATATATCTGTACCAATTTCATGGCAGTCCATCCAATGATTGTTGAGATATAAAACCAAAATGGTGGACCAACCAACAGATAAACCTACATTGTATCCATCAGGCTGTACTGCTCGCACGCTAAAAATAAGTTGCACATGCTCTCTAGCGGAGAACTATTTAATGACTATTTAACACTGTTCTGAAATTACCTCAAAGATGTCTTTGAGAGGTCTGGCACCAGTTAATCTGTGATAAACTAGTATCTGACAGTAATAATGGCCATACTGCTGTATCAGTTGATCTCTAATTTATATATGCATACTGTAAAGAGATTTAACAAGCACACACACATACACACTCAGTAACCCCCCACACAAACAAATAAACACAGACTCCTTCAACATGTTTCTCTGTCTTTTTTCTCACAGTACATTTCCTCCTTTGATGCAGCCAACAAAAATCCAAAAGGGGTGCTACATTTATGTGTGTTCACGTGCATAGACGAGGCCTGTGTGCTTTTGTGTGTGTACGTGCACCCTCAACCCCCGCCCACCCCCGACATGATGGAATGTGTCAGACTTGGGACTGCCAGCGTTTAAACCTCATCTCTTATTCACTCGCAGCCCCTCCCTCTCCCTCGCTCCCCACACCATCATCCCCTTTCCCACTGCCCCCGCGCAGGAAATCGCTGATTTATTTTGCATAGCAACTATGAATTTTAAGTGAGTCCTATTAAAAGAGTCTTCTCAGCCCCTTCTCTAAATGTTATTGCTCCTTAACAGGGGCTATTTTCTCCATCTAAATCTGAGGCCTTGGCAGTGTGAGTTAACATCGACGAAGCTTCTGTTTGCTCGTCGAAAGAGCTCGAGAAAGGGCGAACAATGACAGCTCACAAGGCTGTGTGTGAGTGTGTGTGTGTGTACATGTTTCTCTTTATAAACCATGTTTGTATTAGAATACAAGTCATCTATGTTTGTATATGTGAGCACATGCTTGTCTGTGTGGGTGTGGGTACAGTATGTTCCTGTACTGTATATGCATTTGCAGTTATAAATTCATCTGTGTGCATTGGGAGATGCTTCAATCTGCCTGTGACCTTGTGTGTATGTGTGTGAGTGTGTGGATGAAACATGCAAAGTGTTCACGTCTTCAAGATGGCTACCTTGTGATGTAGACTGCAGTATCTAAAATGTTCTACAATCTCCACAGATCTTGGTTGTGCTTCAGTGGCCCGAGCGGAGGTGAGCCTACTCACTCGCTTCCTCCTCATCTCATCTCCATGCGTCTACCGTGCAGCACTCGCAGGGCCCCGGGCTAAACCTATTCTTTTTGATAGCCCATAATTGCTCGGTTGATGTATATTTTTTAATATCCAGCGATATTACAGGGGCCCTGGTAATAAAACACAGGCGGGTAGAGGAGAAAGTGTGAGTGGGAAGAGGGGAGACGAGGGAGAAAGGCAAAGCTGAGGGGGTAGAGAGGGAGGGAAAGAGGGGGGGGACAAAGACAAAAAGGTGCATACAGGAGGTGAGGGAGGTATGGAGGGATAAGAGGGGAAGAAATGTAGAGAGAGGTGGAACCTTTCTGATTCTTTTGACCACATTGTCAGATTCCCCTTTCTGACATGAAGTGTGCAGGAGAAAATATGGGTTGGATCTTTTATTATGAAGAAGAAGCACTACATTTCTAGCTAGAAACCGTCGACTATGCCGGTGGCTGGCAGATTTGCTCAGTTGTAGCTAGCTGGCTAATTAAGCTAACTAACGTCCACTTGTGGTTGAACACAGTTTCCCTGGCTGACTTTTAAAAATGTCCAGCTGATTATTTTTAAATTGAGAACCCTGTAAAATGTGACTTAAAAAAAAATGCACTTGATGGCTGGATATGGCAAATGATACCATGCTAAAAGATTTAGGCAAAAGCTGCATTCAAGATAGTTACCCTGGCATGCAAACTTTTGGAGCTTATGTTACCATAAGCCTACTGTTTTATCCACTCCTAACACTTCTGCATTCTTCTCTTTGGTTTTGGAGAGGGTAATTAAAAAGACACAACCCTACAAACTCTTCCAAGTGTTTCTCTCTGCAGCCCCACTTACACCACTTCACCATGTAGACAAATTCAAATCCAGATATCCAAAAATGTTTCTCTAGCAAGGGGCCAATCGTCACCTGTGAGGATTTTATGCCCTTCTTTGTCGTGATTGATGGTAAGTTGAATATCTTTGGGTTTTGGACAATTATTGTTATGTGTATTCAATCTTGACAATTATTGTGTAAAAGCTCAAAACAAAAGTTGTAAATCCAATGTTATCTATTCATAATTGTCTCCTTAAAGTCATTCTAGGGATAAGTTTGCATACAAAAAACTTAAAGAAATATTTTTTAGCTAAAATGTAAAATTATTTTTACACTGGTACATTTTCTCAGTTTCAGAGAGTTTTACAGAGTAGCTCTGTAACATTTCACACATTAAAAAGATCTTTAATTCTCTAAAGCACCGAAAACAGCGCTACTATTATACAAGCAGAATGATTCTCTTGTGGTGATGGGGGATTTAGACACTTGGAGGACACACAGCAGCCAGCAAATGAACAAGGGTATAAAATGAAACAAATAATGCGTTCTTTATCTTTTTAATCTTTCTCTCAATGCCAGAAAATGTAAGAAACAAAGACAGCCAGAGAGTGCAAATAAAGCTGAGAAACATGCGGACTGCTCTTCCCTTGAGCCCCTTCGTCGGCTTCTAATTGAAGTATTGACGGATTTAAATGAGGCTGAAATGCAAGAGTTCCAGTGTCTCGTAACACACACACACACACACACACACACACACACACACACACACACACACACACACTCGCACATGCAGCATGCAAGCAGAATGAACACCATGTACAATTAATAGATACACAAATAAAAACAGACATACGCCTGCAGAATGTATGATAAAATGATAATGTACTGTATTATGTGATTGTACACAAACACACACACACAAAGACTGAGGACTGGGCATGATGGTGCTGGTGAGCACAGTAATGGTCTCCCTTTTTCAGTCCACTCATGCGAGTAAGTACACTTACAGAAAGCATCTTGCGTATACGAGTACAGTTTGGGGTTTAAAGGGCATGAAATGTGATCTGTTGATGAGTGACAAGCATGTGGCTGAGCGAGCATGTAATGACTGAGCAGCCAATGACAGCAGAGGAGGGACAGCACAGAGTATTATCATAGGGCCAAAGAACTACAGCTGTTTCCTGTAATGTGAATTATTCTAGCTGTGAAGATGTTACGTCAATGCTAAGTGAATCATAAATGACTTAGAGGTTTTAAATGACACTGCAAGAGAAACGTAATTCAGTAACAAATGGACGCACATGTGTTTAATCCATATTCACTGTTACTGATGAGGACACATTCAGATGATGTCATGAAGGTTCGATGTTGCCATATTAATACAAAATGTGCAGTCTTCTTAGTTGTTTGAGATGTGAAGTGGATCTGGAGATAAGAAGGTATTGGCAAAACACCCAACCAGATAATAAAGCATTAAGGTTATGAGATTTTTCAAAACATTTATAAGCTTGGAGCAAATTGTGCTGGTATTTTGTCTTATTTGTGGTATTTTGCAACAGTGCAGGAATCTAAAGTTTGTACAGGTGTTCCTCAAATGAGTATGATTATGAACAACAAAGGCTTGTTAAAATAAATATGTTTAATATATTAATATTGTACAATACACAATATGTAACAATTATCATTTAAAACATTCAGAAATTAACATCAACAGAATGTGAAGAAATATGTCTGGGCTATGTATTGGTGTTGCAGAGATATCAAGCTACTTAAGTTAGCATGCTAACCAGAGAGACCCGGCCCCATGTATAACCCACCCTAGCTGGCAGCATGCAGCATCACCAGAGTAACTGCTAATTGCTGCCTAACTGTATGTTTTTTATCCGTCCATGACTGTAGCTACTGTTAGCTTGTTAGCTCAGTTAGCCATGTAGCTAGCCAGACTACATGGTGTGTTGGTGTTAACAACACTAGTACAGGAGCTTTGTACTACAAGCAGAAAGAGGTTTTCAGGCCTGGGGCTAGCATGCTAACTAAATAAGTTATCTTTGACATAACATTAGAATTGATTAATAATTTCAGTTAATTTTTGAATGTTTTAAACTGAAATTCTTACATATCGCACCTTTAAGTATTGCAATAGTGGGACTGCATATTTCCTCAAGGGATCGGTGGGGTTAGAAGAGGACGCTCTGTGCACGTGTCAGAATGATTCACTAGTGGAACAAATATCATTTTTATAAAAATTGTTTGGTATAATTTTTCCAGCAATAATAATACAGTATATACTGTGAGGCTATAAACTATAGTTCTTGATTGAAAAACATTTAGCTTTGTGGTAAGAAAAAACTGTAATTCAAATGAGTGATAACTCATAACCTTTTCATGATATTACTAGAAATAAATGTAAATTCAACCAAAGGAGAAGAACATGTCTTTGATATAAATAATAAAATCTCTATATAACGTTACCATCATGTTTCATGTTAATGAAACTACTAGTAACGAGAAGTAAGCGTACATTATTTAGCACTGGAGCTGTCAAAATTCCCTTTGATAGAGCCGAGTACAACATGAAACTGAAGCCTTGAGCAACAGCAGAGTGCGTTCGATGGGTCAATGTTCTCTCTCTCTCCCTTTCCCTCTCTCTCCTCTACTTTGGTAGATGATACAACCGAGTACAAAGACCAGTGAAATTGAAACCATGCACACAATCTCAGTTTACTTCTCACACGTCCTCAGCTCCCACATCAAGATGCGCACAAACAAAAGTATACATAAACCACTGCTCTTTCTAGTATGTCCTACATACTGTACACAGGTATTTTGTTGTTCATCTCCTCCAAACACACACACCCACACACAAACCCACACACACGCACACACACACGCATCTTATGGTAGAGGGGGTCTCAGCAGGGTGGAGCAGTTTGACTGAAGAAAATACACTTGAAACTTCATCTAATCTTTTTTAAGTATCTATAAACAGTATGCACACACACCAGCAGAAAGTGGGCTACAACACCAGGCTTGAGGGGGCCTATAAACTCTAAGCTATCTCTGTGTTTTGTTTTGCAGGGATGGGGATGACTAGTGTGGAGTGAAACACTTAATTTTCTCAGTGGACTCTTGTTACAGAAAGATGGAAAGAGGAGAAGATGTGCGCTGTAGTTCAGTGCAACAACACTGCTATATCACCTCAGTCTTCTCTTTGACTCTTAAGTACTCCTATTGGCATAATGAAGTCCAGTAGATACAGCACAAGCATATTGAGAACACAGTTCCAATCTGTTCTCTGTATAAGCTAAAGCGCCCCGTGTCACACAAGACCGTGTTTTCTAGCAGGTTGTCTTAAAAATCAATGTTTAGTGTTCAGAGTTAGATATGCTACTGAGAGTTGAGTCTACTGTAGCTGCAGCCGCAGTGTTTTTGCACTCCGCTTGGTGGAAAATGGAAGAAAAAAGGTTAGTACAGCCAAAGGTCAACTTGCTGCATAGCAACTGTGTGCTACAGTCAGCAAGCTGACCTATGAAAACACAGAGAGCATATCTGAGCCTGCTGCTGTAGCACTGACAGCTTCACACACTGGCAGCTCCCAACCTCATACACTGCAAGGCTTAATTACACTGACACATGAATATCCACGACATGCCAGCTGATATTAATGATAACAAGTACTGATTTATCCAGAAGGAGAGCTCTACATAAATATTTTTCTCTTTTTACAGAGAGGCCAGAGGTCAGGGTCAGATACATCCCATCACACTCACTTCAAAAACAAAGTTTAATGTGTGTTTCTTGTCACCGTATTAATGTTCTTTTATATTTGTGTCCTACATATCAGACTTTGGCTGGCGAGGAGAGAAAAAAGAAGAGATAGAGAAAGAGAGAGAGGGCTGCCCGTTGGCAGGGGTCCTTGTGCTCCAGTTTGATAACATTAGAACGGGGGAAAATAAGCCCCACTTGCTTCTAAGCACCATGAAAATGAGGATCCTCTCCTGGCGCTACAGGGGAGCTACATGCTAATGCTCACTGGAGGCAGGAGACCTGTAGTCGGGGACATTTACATGCCGACCGCTGGAGAGAGCAATGAGGACACACATGGACCAAGACAAAAACAGAAACATGATTACATAGAGTCAGCGGAGGAAATAGGAGGATACATTGTCTGCATACAGATATGTTTATGCAGAATAGAGCTGCAACGATTCAATCAATAGAAAATGAATCACCAACTATTTTGATAATTGATCAGTTCAGTGCTCTTTAAAGCAACAATGTCAAGCATATTTTGGTTCCAGCTGCTTATATGTGAGGATTTGTTGCAAATCTTTGTCATGTATGACAGTCAATGAGGAGTTTTGGGGTTTTGGACTGTTGGTTGGACAACAGAAGCAATTTGAAGATATTGCTTCGAATTCTGGGAAGTTTTGATGAGCATTTTTCACAATTTTTGCCATTTTATATTATTACTCTTTTTAATCTTGACAAACCAGTCTTTAAATTTACCTCATGTCAAGACAACATCATGACCCCTTTAACGTTTGTTTAGCTTATAAAGTGTCTTGATTTAGCTGAAGCTCATCACAAGCTATTTTTTCCACTTGTTTCCATTTGTGTGATTGTGTGTTGCATCATTTTCACAGCTTGTCAATTAAATCTGTTGATGTGCATCTCCCTTCCTTCCATGTTTTACAAATTTAATATCTGGCTAATCAACTATAAGAAGAGCTATAAGAAAAAGCCCACAGTTGGGATGCCTTTTCTTAATGGCTGCTTGTCGCTGCACTAACCAATACATTAAAATACACAATGATTACTGCCCATCAGCTGTTATTTATCGTGCATCAGACGCAGGCTCTTACTTTTGACGGTGAGGTACATGGACTTGCTGACATCAGCTCCCACGTCGTTGCTGACCTTACACAGGTAGAAGCCGCTGTCGTCCTCCAGCACGTGTTTGATCAGCAGCGACCCGTTGCTCAGCAGCTGGACACGAGAGCCGCTGTTCAGCGGGATGGGCTGAAACTGGGGGACGCCCGCACCTGGTAGGAAGGGAAGTAGGAAGAGAAAAAACAAAGAAGAGAGAGATGTACGGTCTAGTCAGTCAGATATTTGGTCATTTTTGACAGCGTGGATGGATGCTACTGAAAGAATATCATAGATCCAAGATGAAAAACAAAGAAGAGTGGGACTGAGAGAAAACTGCACACTTACAAATGTGTCTGCTGCTTCAGCACCATGGACAGAGACATGGTTGAGGCCATAACTTGCACAAACCTCGGTCAGACAAAGGATCAAGAATGTGTGTGTGAGTGTGTGTGCATGCATTTATTTGACCATGCGTCTGTGTTTACAGATTTGATGACAAAGCCTGTCAGATTTAGGGAGGATTGTAAACATGTTTCTTAACACTGGGCCTTAAATCCTTAAACCGCCAAACAGCTGCTGAGCACAGTGAAGCAGGCCGAGCTGCTGGTGTGATGCAATCACAACAGACGTAATGCTCATGTTTAACAAGACAGCAGATTGGTGCAGAGGAACAACAGGCAGAGCAGAAGGAGAGCAGAGAGGCTTTGCATCGCTGCTGGCCTTCGGCACTGGATTCAAACATGTTAACTGTAGCTGCACAAGGATTTTTTCTGACTTCATGTGTCGACTCTCTGGATTTATTCCTTGGATTCATGTTTGTTGAGTTAATAGATCCAGTAGAAAAAGTTATAACCACCACATACAGTGAATGGCTTTAAAACACATTTGAAGTCATCTAAATCGAGGACAGAATAATCCTAAAGGCGAAGATTTGTCTGGAGTAATGCTTTGCACACGTCTTTTCTCAATTCTCAACAGTCCAATACGACTGACATTTGATATCCATCACTGAAGCATCGCTGAAATAATTGGACTTGGCATCTCTGACATATTCTGGCTTGCTGCCTGCGTTGTAATTAATACCTATCTTTTTTAATAGAAAATGATATAATCACTCTTGTTCTATTGTCAAACAATACAGTATCTCATCCAGTAATAGCAGCCTTAAATCTGTTCGATGTCTATGATGCTGAGTTATAAGGTTTTAGCGCTGTCTGCTCCTATACTGATGAAAGCACTGTATTCCACCTTGCTCATGTAGTATTAAACACATGTGTGAACCGAGCCAGGCGTCGCATTAGCTCGCGTTAAAGTTAGCGTGTAGCGATTAGGCTGTTTAGTGAGCTGTGGGTTTTTGCTTTTTAATTAAAATGCAGTCAAGTGGCCGCGGCAGGCAAAGGGTCAAGTGGTGACTTTGTTCCTGCTCCCCTGGCTCCGAGAGAGAGAGGGAGGGAGATGTGTTCTTCCTTGAATTATGGATTTTGCATATCCAAACGGTGCTAGTCGTTATGCTAATAGCAGTTGACCTTTACTTACTGTTCCATATCTCCCAGAGACACTCATCTGGCTCTTAGCGACTTCTGTTGCAGTAAAAGCATGCCAGACAGCCATTCTCTGGACAAACTGCACTCTAGATTACAACAAATTAGACGATAGCTTCCCAAGCCACCTACCCTAGACACATTTTTGTCTGAGGGAGGTGATTTTCATTGCCTGTTTGCTCTAACTGATATCCTGTGCAACAACATATTACAGAGCAACAGGAAAGATGTGAAAATGCCCCAAAAACCACAAAACCGAGCAACAGCTTAGCAAACTTCCCGCTGGATAGGTAAAGCTTGTTTTTAATGCTATGATTGAGTACACACACACACACACACACATTGCTCAGCCTGATCTCTCCGTTCTGATCAGAGCTGGTCAGACAGTATTAATCAGGCATGAGGCCTGCTTGTCCCACACACACACAAACACACATGCAAGCTCGCACACACAGATCCAATCAAAGGGTGAGGAACAGATCTGATTCTTTCATTCCTTTGATCGTGGGGCACACACACACTGGCAAACACACA
The DNA here is from genome assembly GCF_040436345.1 of Pagrus major. Taxonomy (NCBI): domain Eukaryota; kingdom Metazoa; phylum Chordata; class Actinopteri; order Spariformes; family Sparidae; genus Pagrus; species Pagrus major. The sequence goes on along the minus strand of NC_133216.1, from coordinate 22,709,291 downwards.
CATACACACTCACGCAACACTCCTCATTGGTTGTTGTCCTTCTGTTGGTGAAGCTTTCATCCCTGGTTATATGGATGATGGAGCGAACACCTGGGGCCCCTCTTCATCTGCCCTGCTCAAGTGGCTGAACTCACCTGCTGCCTCTCTGCCAGTCTGTCTGTCTTTCCGTCTGCTAATGCTCTGTCTCTGCGTCTGTGTATCTGCTGTCTGTTTTTGTCTGTCTCTCTCTGATGATTCTCTAATGATGCAGGTGGAAATCCTGCGACAAGCCCCGGCCCGTGTTTACAGTGCAGATGGTTGTGTGTGCGTGTGTGTTTTGTTTGCATTCACACACGTATGCACCAGCTGTGGATGAGGCAAATGGAACCCACTCACCTGAAAAAACACTACTGTTGCCATATGAGCTGTGGACAGCACTCATTTTCATACACAGCTGCTTTAAGATACACAGCCTGAGACCAAGGTGTGGCCCAGCTAGCACACAAAACTGTAGTTGATCACCACAGTATATCAAGAATCCTTTCTTTGCTTAATATTTTGAGTTTTAGTATAACAAAATATATCCTTTTCATATACTGATGCATTAACTTTCTTGTGTACAGTCCATGTTTGATTTAGGGATGGGTCATGATTTTCAAATATTCGAGTATCGTTAAATTGAAAAAAACATTTTTCCAATGATTTTACCACTGCATGGAAAAAATGCGATACCATCAGGTATTATTTGATTACAGGCCTTGGTAGAATGATGTTGTTATTACCAGGCTCCCGGAAAATGTCTTTTCCACATAAGGTCAGCACAAACTTGTGCCGCTATGTATAACAGCGTGTACAAACAGCAGATCTTTGAATAATCTAACAATCATCGAATAGTTTCAGGTGAGTATCGAATAGCATTTTTGCTTGAAATGCCCAGTTTTATTGTTTTACAGGCACTTTGTATTAATATGCAGCAAGTCTGATAAATCGGAACTTTCAGAAATGTTCCTTAATAAAATGTCACATGAATTAGCTTTTTCACGTGTGAACTAAAATTTTAGCATGTCAACAGCAAATATGTCACATGTGAAGTGGATATTTTCACAACTGATTGGCTTTTTTGCACATTTGAATGAAAATTATCGCGTGTAATTTACATTTTGAAAATGTGAATCATATACATTATTATTTGATTGGCTTTTTACACATGTGGAACAAAGCACAGCACATGAAATTATGTAAAATTTGCTTCTTCACATGTGTATTCCACATTTTCCACATTCAGCATTTTCACATGTGACCTAAAATCTCAACATGTGAAAATAAAACAATGTCCCGTGAACTGGACATTTCCTTAAGTGATTGGCTCTTTTCCCTTATAAAAGAACATTTCAATATGTGAAATTTAGATACCAGATAAACATGGCACATGAAATCACGTGAAATTGGCTTCTTCACACGTTAATTCCACATTTTCACATATTTTCACACGTGAAGTAAACAAAATAATGTCACATGTGAACTGGACATTTTCACAAATGACTGACTTTTTTCATGTACGAATGAAAATTTCCATTTTCACATGTGAATTTCATACGTTCCTATGTCACTGGCTTTTTTCACATGTGGATGGGAAAATACTAGAGTGCTTTGTTTAACTGTGAATTTGAATTCAAAAGTGTGATTTGTTTTCCCTTGTACCTGGACAGTTCACTTGCAGTGGCTAATGTGAGCTGTGCTTAATGTACCTTTAGAGTGTTCCCATACAATGGTGGGTGGTGGGTAGCCTTCAGCAGAGCAGTTCAGCGTCACAGTTTTCCCATAGATCCCATCTTGATCCTCAGGCTGAACCACAAACTGAGGAGGAACTGTACAGACACATAAACACAGGTAACAGTTGACATCGATACATGACATGTTTTTGGTCTCTTATTATACTGTAGCCTGTGTATGCAGTCAAACACTACTCCTGATGATTTTACCTACCTTCCAGACAAGAGAAACTAATAAGTGATGTTTGGTGCTGCAGGGATTGCTTAAAATGAAAACCTGCACACATGCTACAGATTATAGTAGTCCACTAGGTGCCATTAGATACATAATCAGTTCCTTTGTGCTTTCTCACCTCTCACAATAAGCTGACTCTGGTGCTCCACGGCAGCAGCCTCGTTGCGGGCGATGCAGGTGTAGTTGCCGTTGTGGTCAGGCGTCAGGTTGGAGATGCGCAGTGAGCTGGTGAAGTCGATGTTGTCCACGGTCACACCCAGGCTGGCGGGGATCGGCCGTCCGTCTTTCTGCCAGGTGATGTCCAGTGGCCGGTCGCCTGACATGACCACGCAGGGGATGAAGACACGTTGGCCGATGGTGAAACGCTGGAACTCAAAGGGCTGAATGTAGGGGGGGACTGCAGACAGAAAGGGAGAGGGACACAAAGAACAAATGTGATTTCAGCCGTGAGTTTGAAAGACGATCTTAATTCCCTGGATTCTGTGGCAGGTGCGGTGTCCTTTTCTCAGAGTAATCCTGCAATCTTCTAACTATCTTGCTCTAAAGAGGTCACTGAAGGAACATAAAAGACCCGAATAGCAAAGCATTCAGCAATAATTCCCTGTCATTCTCAGACTGAAACATTTTGTCCTTTCAGAACAAGAAGCTACAAGAGCACACAGAAACAGATAAAAAATAAATAAATAAATAAAATGACTCATTCAGGTTGATGGAAAAAGAAAGTTTAGTGAACAAGAACTTTTTTTGTTTGTCTATCAAAAATCATCTATTGATGGACTGACATACACACTCACCTAACTCCCACCCTGGCTACGACAGCAGTCCTTTATTTTATACACTGATCTAACAGCCTGATTACAGGAACAGCTCATATCCATAAAAAAACAAGCAAAGTCAATCTTGCTGCTTAATGTAACTACATAGTTTTACAGTCAAAAGATCTATTCAAACTGCCTGTGTGTCTGTGGGAAATCTCCAGCCATCGCACAAGTCAACTGTGTTTGAGTGTCCAGTGAGTTCAAATAACAGTGGAATAAGCAGCACTTTAGCACCTTATTTAATTCACAACAAAGTGGAGATAATGGACTCCAGGGATCCCCAAAGACACTTCCGCATTTTAAGCATGAGCAGAGTAAATTAACAAATGCACTCGCTCACTACAGCACCACTGGGAAGTGATGCTTTGTATCATCGCTCTCTCTTTAGCACTCACTCTCTCTCTCGCCCTCTGTTTCCCTCGCTCCATTGGAAAGTGTAATATAGTGACAACAACCTGGCGTACTGTACAGAGGGAAGGAAATGGGGCATAATGGGGAAGCCCTTTTTAGTGTTACCCATTACAGCTGTAAGATCTCAGAGGAGATCAGACACTCAGCTGATAGAGTCTTCATTAGATACCCTGATGTACTGAGGAATATCAGGTAGATTAATTTAGAAGTCCACTGAGGTCTATGCTATATGATACAGCGGTCTGCCTCTCTATGTGAGTGGGTCTTTTTATTTTCCAATGAGGTCATTTTCAGATGCACACACAGACAGGAGGCAGAAAATGGATGTGCCTCAGAATTGGCCTTACATAATGTATGAGATGAGATACCATAAAGTCTTTATGCTAAGTTAAGCTAATAGGCAGCTTTATATTTAAAGGATGAGTAGGTGTTTATGGCATCTGGTGGTGAAGTCTCAAGTTGCAACCAACTGAACACCCCTCACTACAACCTCCCTTTATAATCATGCAGGATAACCAACATGGCTGCCAAAAACATGAAAGGCCCTCTCTAGAGCCTGTGTTTTGTTTGTATGTTCTGGGCTAAGGCTCAAGATGCAACGGAATTTAATATAAAACAACAATAACACATCAAAGTTGTAAGGCATATTTCGCTCAACCAAACTCTGTCTACGCAACTCAGTGGGACTCACCTCTCACACGGACATGGACACTCTGGGAGTCCATCTTGTTGGGCTGGACCATCACCTTGCAGTTATATTCGCCGGCGTCCACCTGCTGCACGTTGGTTAGCTTCAGAGTGCCATTGTTTTCAAACGCTCGCTGTCGGTGGTTGAATGGTAGCAATGCTGAGTTTTTGTACCACTTAATGGAGTAGTAAGGGTAGCCAATCACGCGGCAGTGAACGAAAGCATCCCGTCCAGCAATCGCTGTGATGTTTTTCATTGGACGAATGCTGGCGCGGCCTACAAAGGGACAGAGAAGGAGAAAGAGCCCTCTATAAAGACATTCAATGGCTGGTGTTGTTGACATCAAACAACAGGGGTGGTGAAGTTTGCTTTGTTTGGGTGTTTTTGTATATTATACTATATTTCAGACTTTCCAAATATATTTACTATTTAAGAGGAAGGTTTGGTTTCCCTCGGCAGCTGCACATATGGTATCTGCCATCAAAATACTTAGATGTGAAAAAGAACTGTTGATTAAAGATCTTCATGTTAGTTTAGCACAGGATCTTAGGCTTAATTCCAAGTGGGAGGCAGTGAAATAACAAGCAGATTAAAGTGCGCTAAACATCTGTAGGAAAACAGATCATTTAAATAGCACTGTAGTACTGATACTACTCTGCTCCTACTGCTCACCCACATAACTGTAATACATTCTGTGTCTCATAACATGGAAACAGAATAATCGCTTTAGCATCTGATCGTGAAGAGTTGAATTGGCTGCCTGAGTAAATACACGCAGACACAGACACACATGAACACTCACACACACACACAAGCAAAATTTATTCATGCAAACAGAAGAAATATATTTTTCTTCTGGCTATTTACAAACCAGCCCATTTTGGAACCCAATATCCAGATACGCTTATGTGCGGCAAACCAGGATAATTCATTTGACCTAAAAATACAGGCATGTAGGAAAAGCACAGTAATAATTTGGAGAGACGAGGCTACAATATTACAAATTATACAAGGAGCAGAGAGAAAGGAAATAATGCATACAAAAGAAAACAGAAAAATCAATCAGTGGAGAACAACCTAAAAAGAAATGTGAATGTGATTAAAGATTTAATACTGGAACTAAAAAAAAAACTGCGCAAAGAAAAAAAAGAAAGAAGTGCACGGAAGAGCATACATAAAAGCAAAGAAACAAACAAAATCCTAAAAAAAAAAAAAAAAGACCCAAACAACATCCCGCACTCATGTACAGCCAGCTGGACAGAGAGACAGAGACAGACACACATAGAGACAGACAGGTATGTGTATTGTTGTTCTTGGAGGAGCTGATTTGACAAGCACCTCTTACGTTTATTCGAGCCTGGTGGTACACGACCCCGGCCGAGTTGCTGCACGTGCACCGGTACACCCCGCCATCCTGCACCTGGGTGTGCGTGACATTGAGCTGGCTGACCACGTGGCCCTCGTGGGTCTCGTAGTGGCCCAGGTGGTGGTGGCTGTCTTTGATGACGGGGTCGTCGTCCAGCGACCAGGTGCACCTGGGAGGGGGCGTGCCCTTGACGTTGCAGACCAGGAAGACGGGCTCGTTTGGGTTCACCACCTTCTCGCTGAAGGAGGACAGGATCTTTGGAGTACCATCTGTGGTGGGGGATGAGGTCATAAGCATCATATTTTTTTGAAAGAAAAGCATTCATTTACAGTAAGTTTTAAAGCCACGTTTAGTGACATAGTTGTATCATACTTATTCATGTCTTCGTGTACAATAAATGGCATAATTATCAAAACTGAGACTGACTTTGTTATTAAGATGACTGAAAAAATCCTGTTTAGTTCGTCTGACTTTGGCTGTTAGGGATGCGTGAAAAATTACTCACAAACAAAATTACTCCAATACAAACTAATAGATTGTTTAATTTTGACAACAACCTGTTTCAGCTGGAAGAACTGTTCTTTGTTGTGGCTTCTTTCTTTCAAATAGTTAGAGGTACAATTACCTCAAACATGTTCAGCATTTTTTGTTTTGTATTATTCTTGGTAAAGTCTCCTAGAGAGCTGCTGCTACAGTATAATGTTCCTGCCTTGTATAAGGGATGTTCACTCGGGGCTCAACAATAAAGATTGCCCGACTGCCTTGGCAAGTAAAATGCCACACTGGGCAAGTAAATCCAGCAACTAGGAATTAAAATCCAGCAACTAAGAATTAAATAAGAATTAAACACTTGTTCTTTTCTTCCGATGATGATGACGGAAATAGCTGAGTGGCAACCAACTCGCTTCCTTCTTTTCTCTGTTGAGCGTGACATCTGCAGTAGCGAACGGACACTCACAAGAAAATGTCGGCTGGTGGCATTAGACGATGTGGGCTGAATTCTAATTATATATGGCTCAGTTTACCGCAAGTTTGAGAGCTTTATTTGTATAGGGGCAATTAAAAATTGACTTTGGGCAAGTAGATTTCTGACCCACTAAAGTAACCATTGAAACATGAATTGTATATAAAATCAGTGGTCGGATCACAGAGCTTTTTTTGGAAAACTGGTTTATTATTGTCTTATCAATTAAAACCCTCCTGCTCTTATTCGCCAACGGTTTCTGGGTCTGTGAGTGTTGAGGATGAGAGGATGTGTTGTTGGTAAATCTTTGTCATGAAAACCCTTTTTTTGTGAAACAATAAAACGCAGAAAACGGAAAAGAAAAATCACAACCTTTTGTCAAGACTTCAACATCCTGTGCCTTTCATTATGAACAGTGATCCAGGAGCTTTCCTCCCAGACGCACAGAGCTGCTGGTTTTTGAAATGTCTCTGTCTGCCTGCTGCTGCTTTCTGATAATCTGTTCCACATGATTATAGATTATCAATATCTTCTTTTTACAGCTCCCCGGCCACAGGAGACAGTTGCCTGAGCATGGCTGCCAAGGTAAGCTATTGGATTCAGGATTGTGTGTGCGCGTGTATTTTTGTCCGTGTTTGTGAAGTCTGTGATGGTCATACTAATGGCGGCCTATAGCAGAGAGTCACAGCAGGATGCCATGAACACATAAACCCTGTATTGATCTCCGAGGCCTGAATCTGTTTCTGCTAACTCACTGATTATGCATAAGACAGCTGCTACACTGAGGCTCTTGGTCAGCATATATGTGTATGCTCCATCTGACAAATCACATGCACACGCTTTACCTTCAAGGATGACTTGCACAAAGTCCTGTGCCGACATCTTGCCCTTCCTGGCGAAGCACTGGTAGGCTCCGCCGTCACTCTTTGACATTCCCTCCATGATGAGGTTCTCCCGGTTGAGCCCAGTGAAACGAACGTTGTTGCCGGGGTAGATTATCTCTCCATTGCGGTACCATGACAGCTCATACTCGTCTGAGCCGCTCACACTACAAGACAGAGACACCTTGCTACCCACACTGCCTTTCACCTTCCGAGGGCTGACCACTGCCTTCAAGGGCTCTGAGCACACAAGCATAAGAGAAATGTTTTTAATGACATTAAGGCTCACAGGAAGACACAGTAATGGAGGTGGTGGACACAAGATCTGAGAGGAAAAGGTTGGAACAACTATCTCTATTAAATATTAGACAAATAGACAAAACAATTAATTGATTAATCGAGTCATTGATCGACTGCACTTCTGATTATAACCGATCATGATGGATATAGCAATGATCATCATTTAAGTAATGTTTTAAGAATAAAATGTCGACAACAACATCAACAACAATCTCCATGTGGCTCTGATTTGCTTCAATAAACTACAAATAGATTAACATGAGCAAATTACAAACCCAACACTTTCCACATATGTTATATCACAAACGTGTAAACTGACAATAAAGTTGTATCAAATTGTGTTGTTTTTTTATGTATGTTTGTGGCAGATATTTGTTGGAATTCATGCACATAGATGTACACATTGTTGCTTTCAACTACAGCTACAGGTTATCCAGCTGCTTGATAATCTTTTAATTTCCTCAGGAGACATTTTTTCTGCCATGTCATGTCCAGTTTTCTTATATGAAATCACGATAATCACCACCATTATCACAAATGCTGATGAGAAGATCATGAGAGGATTTCATACCATCAATATGGACCGGAGTTTTAACATAATTCTTATAAACCATTTAACACAAGTTGGTTCTTCCATTTTTCATTCACACCATTTTCCATCCAATCACATCAGCAACTAACAATATTTTTTAATTTCAGTTAAAATTAATTGATTAGTCTTTTAGTCTAAATAGTGTCAGAAAATGGTGACAAATGCCCATCACGAGTTCTCAGAGCCCAAGGCAACATCCTCAAATTGCTTGTTTTGTCCACTCAACAGTCCAAAACACAGTATTGTCAATTTTAAATTACATAAACAGAAAAGAAGAATCAAATAATCGAGTAATTGTTTCAGGGCTTTGTTACAACTGACTACATCAATATACAGATAATACAGAGGCAGCAGTGCTCCCTTTAATAAAACACTTACGTTTGACATACAGCCGCCCCATGACCTCAGCATTGCCGTAACTGTTCCACACTTCACAAACGTACGTCCCAGAGTCACTGGGCTGTGTGCTCTCTATCAGCAACCCTGTGATGGTCTGGCGGAAGCGACTGTCAGGCTCCAAAGGGCTGTTGTCCTTCAGCCAGCGGTATTTGGGCGTTGGGTAGCCTGAGGCCTTACAGGGCAGCTCCACCCGATGATTAATCATCACCTCTCGGTGGTCAAAGCCATCCAAGATGCCTGGCTCAGCATTGGTGGGGTCTGGAAGGAGCAGAGAATTTAGTGTTAATTAGTGGTGAGCATTGCCAGGCGCTTGACAGTATAATCCAATATTGATTCTCGGGGTCAACATTCACTTCGATGTACTGTATATTTTGTTATGTGAGCTAGAAGACAGAGAAACAGTGTGTTCCTAAAATTTCTGGAGGGACTTTAATGCCCCCCACAGTCTCATCTAATCCATTTATTCATCTACATGCTCAGTGCAACACATTTTAAATTACCCTCATTTATCAAACTACAATATGCAACAGAACTGACACTATAGTGCGGCCTGCATTGCAATGGTTGTTTACTTGTTACTGGCTCAAAGAAGGGCTGCATAATTCATAGTTGGCCTTAGAGTGGATTGCATGGCAGGATTGGACAGACAAACCCATTTATTGGTCATGCAATACAATCTGCAAATCAATCAAAATATCCGGGGCAGAGCTATAATTCATATGGAATGACATTTTTACAGTGGAAATCATTTTTTGCTGTCTGCGGTTTTAAAATGCCAAATCTACATTAAAAGTATAAGTACACGTAAGGATGATCTATGACATTCTCAACACTTGGATCAAACACAATATCCATGTGTATTTATGTCTTGTTATCCTGTTTTTCCATCTGTGTCAGTATATATTGCAAATTCAGCACATAGTCATCAGAAAAATGACAGTATGGGTCGACTTTGCAAGCAACTTATTGCATCCCATATTTATATTTCTTGTTAAGAGGCAACCTCTGGTGGCTGTAGTAGTCATTATTATTTATTATGGCAGCAAAGAAGGAAGTCAGGTGAAGTAGTAGAGAGAGCAACCACTGGTTGGGGTGGATGGTTGGGTAAAACAAGTACAGGACCATCATCCAAGAAATTGCTATTGGTGTCCCTCGAGTTATTTTGAAGCTGCTGTAAGTGTTGTTGTCGTTTTAGCTAACTTCATGTCCGTTTTGCAGGTAGCAATTCCCTCCCTTCTGTCTATGCCACCAAATGAACACAAAGCAGTTATCCCCAAACATAGCAGCAAACCGGAGGATCCTGGTCTGTGCACATTATAGACAGACAGGACCGCCTCTTTATGGAGTTCTCTGTTTTGATTGGATAAAGTGTGCAGGGATACCAGAACCTTTCCTTTTCTCTTTTACTCTTATGAGCTGGGAGAGGAGAGACATGGGTTACTGACCACTGTATAACAGTGGTTACTGTTGGAATAAAGAGCTATCAAACACGTATTTAATAAAAAAATATATCACTGGCTTTAACTTACATCATATACATAATTTAACTCAAGTTAAGTACATGATGTACGCACTTACATCACGCATGGAATACGTAACTTAAATTACATTCTTGTGTTAACCCAAACCATGTTTTTTTCTGAAACCTAGCCGTGTAGTTTGTTGCCAAAACCTGACCAAACTGCGAGCGTATAACAAAAGTCTGGTACGCCTGTCACTGGCACGTTTTCATGTTGATTTAAGAACGATGATATTAATCGTTGGCAATCAACCATTTAAATCATTTAGGTATGATGATCTGTTGTGCAAACTCTGTTACATGGTGACTAAGACAAATGTACAGTCTTTGCAATTAAATTGATTTCAGTTTGAATGCAGTACTGACCTGACACAATGAGACGCGCGCTGTTGCTCTGACGAGTCTCACCGGTGTAGCGGTGCCGCGTGGTGCAGCGATAGTTATTCAGCCCATCCTCAGGCAGGACGTCCAGAATATACAAGGCTCCCGTGGATGTGATGAGATATCTTTGTCCTGGAAAAGATGAAAAGATCAAGTGGAAAAATATGAAAGGCTGAAGTTGTGTGCTTGTTATGTAGAATCAAAACAACTTTTGCAGAATAAAGAATTTATTTACTCCGCCGAAAGCAAAGAAGTTTGAATCTCAGCGCATTAAACCTTTAGAAGTTATTCTTTATTTCGGCATGAGATGAAGGAGTTTACTGGAGTAAAGGGAAAAAGAAATCATTTATCTCATGTAAATAAACAAAAACTACAAGACATTTGGTGTAGTGAGCCTACTGCAGCCAAACTCCCCAATATTTGAACTTATGCTGCAAACTACTGTGTTAAAATCACCTAGATAATGTAAGACAAAATGTATCAATGACTTCCATAAATGCACAAATCGTGTTCATGAAATCAGATCTGCATATCAAATCTTTGACCTCCAACAGCTTTTACTGTCTTATCTTTGACTTCTGCTGCTGCAGTAACCTCACCGGCGCCAATGTCTGGTATAGAAAGCCAATCTGTCTTTGGCTGTCGCAGCCAGTTCAGTATGTACGGTAATATTATGTTAATTCTGCAGATCAAACCAGGCTGAGTGGGGTTGTCAACATCCATAAGGAAAGAAACCTTCCTCTCTGCCATCACATGAATGCCCACATTCCCATGGGAGCGGATTGATGTCAAAACTGATCGAAAAAGCAATTTACAGGAGATTGTCTTCGCTGCACTGTGGTGGGCATGCTAAGACAGAGGCAGCTTAGGAAGCCTTTAAGGCCCGAGGAGAAACAACACTGCAACAGCTACAGGTAATGTTGACAGGCTTGAGATAAAAATTATTGTACTGTGACCTAATAGGGCTAAAGTTTCTAAATACGGCCTTCACTGCCACTAGATGTCACACTAAAACAACAGCATCTAAAATCAAAACAAATAGGCGCACCAGACTCCATTGACAAAAACACTCATTTTACTTCGCAGATCATCAAAAAACTCACCAAAACCATACTGCGAAGTCTTTCCGCTGTTCCAACATTCACCAACTTATAAACCCTTAATTTACCAAGTTACTGTAGATGTGAAAATATTTTTGCTTTTCAAACTGTTTTTTATTTTCGTTAAGGAGCCATTTCTTTGATCTGCCATGTGACCTAAAACGGCATAAAATAATTATTAGTTTACTAGATATCCTGCTAATGTTAGCTACCTAAAATGTCAAGTAAAACATTCTTTAGTTAGCTGGAGTTTAATGGTTCAACTGAATGTGAATACCTTATGCTGAATGCTGCTAACCATCTGCCAACTCGCTTTTTTTTTACGTCTGGGAGGTCACCTTCTTATTCTCTTTATCAACACAGGTGACATCATTCTCTGTTCAGGACGCCATTACTCCACTTTATCTTCACTTAGCAAATAGTTGTTTGCTGCTATATTAATGTCCAAAATCTCATATATAGATGCTTTAAAACGGTTTCACACATTTTAAGAAAGCCTATATCTACTCTATGTACTGTAGCATGTTTATCATTTGATTTCCTCAGGCATATTGTGTGTAAATACAAAATGTGCAGTGGAACAAGATAAAAAACAAAAACATTTACTTATTTGTCATCTTTTCACACTCTGGCTTCAAATTACCTGCTAATAAAACGCTAGAAAAAACACAACCAGACTTGGACGTGACAATGCAGTTTGTAAGTTGACAGGTTTCAGGGGGGATTATTTCCTGGAGGAGGTTTCCATTTCTTCCTGCGTGTGTCATTTGATTGACAGTAAGCAGACTGTAATATAATGTGCACATTAATACGAAAATTTGGCACTATGAAATAACGATTAGCAGGGAAACTTGGACAAAAACAAATTAAGGCTTTATGTTACTGTGATGGATTATTGAGCTCGGGCAATTCCTGTCTGTGGAAGTTGTTTTTCATAATGTGCAAGAATGAAAGGCAGCAAATGGCTTGTTCTGAAGGTCTGACAATATACCTGTACATCTAACTACTTGGGCTATGTATAGATACCTGCATGAAGAATATCAAGAAAATGAGAAACTTAAATAAATGGCACCAACGATCGTAAAGTCTTGGCTGACTCTGATTAAGGTTACAGCCATTATTGTTTGAGAAATCTTGGCTGCTTAGATGAGCAGAAATTCTGTCTGCATATTTGATTTTGATTGCACCTCATGTCTGAAGGCAGTCATATCAGCGATTTATATAAAAGTAGAACAAACTGGGGCTGTGTGGGAGCCAGCTAAAGCAGATTAGCGGTGGGTTATTCGTTTTAGGTTAAACAAGGGAAGCTGTGGGTTTTCTTGTGATTTTTCTCTGAAACAGAGTTAACATGGATGATGTTTTTTTGATTTATGATGAGAAAGTGGGAATGTCTGTCAAACCAAAGGAAAAATCAGCAAAGGTTCTGAAGTGATGAATTTCTTATAATTCATCTTATTTACATTACACTGATGCAGCTTTAATATTTATTGTGCTTTCAGTCAAAATGGCCTTTCAAATCGTCGTTTCAAGATCCTATGAAAAATACATGGGCGAGCAGGTGCAGAGGTTTCTCTTTTCAGTGTGGGTTTACAAATTAGATGCCCCCTCCCTCAGGTCACGTAACATCATCCCCTGTAGATCAGAGTGAAAACAACCGTATGTCACATTTTAATTGCAGTGTTGCTCCCACATTTCATGTTGCAGCACTGAGTTGAGTCATAGTGTTACCAGACAGAATTGTTTGAATAACGCCACAGTCCAAACCAATTAACCAAACAAATATTAATGAGAAATAACCTAAATGTAATTTTCTTCAAACATTAGATTCCAGGCTAATGTTAACATCAAACCCACTACATGTTTTAATATTCCACTCGAGACTAATGTGTACGAGAGAAGCAATGCATGCTTAATATGCTTACATTTCATAAGCAATTTTTGATGTTTATACATGCAAAGGAAAATCAACCTTGTGGGGTTAACCAAACGGGGGGATACAGAGAGAGGCGGGAAAAGAAGAACAAAATATCGCACAGCTATTGTAAGCGTTGACCTAGATAGAACCGACAACAGATTCCACGGATCTGATGTCCTGAAGGGGTTTCACTGGTTTACATACAGGGCTGTTAGATGGGCAACCAGCAAGTGGAATCTATAAAGAGAGGGAGGGAGGGTGTGACTGTGTGTGTGTGTGTGTGTGTGTGTGTGTGTGTGTGTGTGTGTGTGTGTGTGTGTGTGTGTGTGTGTGTGTGCGTGCAGATGCCGGCAGCCATGCATGCATGCCAGTATGCGAGACGATTGGTGGGAGGAAATCTTCTCAGAGGTTGCGGAGGCCAGATGCAGAAAAATAAAAGCATTAGTGTTTATGATCATCGCCTTTGCTTTTTAACTAAATTTTCACTGGGTGTAAACACAGCAGGGGTTGAGGTCATTTCGTCTTTTCATTTTCATTTATAAATGCTTCTCATATTCTAAATATCGCATTACTCTTTTGTTACTAATCGCAGGAGGCTGTAATCTGTTCCAAAAAAGCAAGAAAAAGACCAGACCTCCTTACTACAATTGTACCAATAATTAACACTATGTCTAAAAAAGGTAAAAACCCTGAAAATGACAAATTACCAAGCATTCAGACATTTCCTCCAAAGCTGTCCACTCCACACACACACACTGCCTCTTTCCCTTTTTTGTCTCCTCCCTTCAGGCTTCTCCATTTTGATTCTGTACTGGTCCTCTGAAATCTCACTGTGGAATCCATCTTGAGTGAGACAAAATGGTATTTCACTCCAGCCGCTGTGAGCTGCTGCAATTTTCTCTTCAAGCACCTCTATACTCCTGCAATGCCTTTTAAGACGTCAGAGCCCAGTTATTGTGTTATGACAGAATGAAGTGCAGGCAGAGGGGACGCTACAGTAGGGAGGGGATACGAAATGAGAGCTATTGTATTGAATTGTATTTTATTGTATTTCTTCACCGCTCCCTTTAATTCCACGGCTTTATCTTTAACTCGCTCACTGCATCAGCATTTGGGAGTAATTCCTGTCCACAATGCCATGTACGCGAGGTAAGAAACTATGTACAATGACCTTTAAATGCTAAAATATAAGAGTTGTAAACTGGTAGTATAGTGTAGTATATAAACTGCTATGGATTAATTAAGGCAGTAATTGAGGCCTCAGGTCCCAGATGCATTACAAATCCCCTGGACAGAAATTTCTGTGTTATTGTCAGAGAGTTGAGCCCTTCCCTCCATTCATTCACAGGAGCGCTACTGTAAAGTGAAAAAGTGCTCCACTCCACCAGACACACTTTATCTAATCATCCCCGCTTTGCCAGAGACAGAATCTAATACGAACAGCGGGCTCTCACTCTCAGCAGGCTAAATAAGCCTCGACGTACAGATGAGCTAGTGTCACAGCATCCTAGCTGCCAACAGACGCTCTGAAGTCGCTGCGATTTAAATGAGAGGCGAGCTGGTCAGATCTTCGCTGACAATCTGCAGCTCAGTAACTAGAGTGAATTAGTTTTAAACTGCCAATGTGTTTATTCCAATCGCCCATGCAGAATAAACAACTGTAGACAAATGTGGTCGCAAGGGGTTGATATTTCTGGCATGTTACCAAAAGTAAAGATATTTTTTAGTATCTGGAGCTCCCGATATTGTGTCAATAATACATATGATAATACCTTGTGAATAATCCAGCACAGATGTTAGACCTTGTGACCTCATGTGGTTGCATTTTTACTATTTGTTTAGTGTTGTTCTTTTTATTATCATAAATTCACTTGGCCAAAATAATCTTGTGGTGAAAAATCTAATATAGCGACACCCGTATGTGCATGTTTATCATACAGTTTAGCGTCTTAGCAGGCTAACCTTTACTAATTAGCACTAAAAACACAAAGTACAGCTAAGGCTGAAGGAATTATATCAGTTTTGAAAAACCTTTTTAAAAAAAAAAAAATCAGATGATGGCAATTGATGAAAAGTCAGAAGACCACCACAGCTCTGACAATTTATCCTCAGGGGAACATGAATCTGTGCACTAAATATCACTACAATCAATCAAACAGTTGTTGAAACATTTAACTCATATTTACATATGTGAACCTAATGGAAAGGTCATCAGGATTCATCATTTGAGAACCATAAATGTAGTAAAAAATGTTGTGTCAGTCCATCCAGTAGCTGTTGAGCTATGTCAAAAGATATGTGAAAAAGCTGGATTATTCAACAAGAGGAACCATATTCTGTCTTTCAGGAGAACCACTGAAGGCAACACTGATGTCACACTACATGTATGTCACAGTTTGATTGTAATAGACTGAAAATGTCTGGTAAAGAGAGTCATTTCTTCTCTAAAGGGCGAGTTGGTGAGTCAGAGTAGTTACTGTTTAAAGAGGAAGGTGGGACCGGCTCTCAGTACTCTGTGAGTCAGACGGCGAGGAGGGACCCAGTTCTAGTCGGGTCAGCAGAGATAGAGAGATGATAAATGGGCTTATGAATGTTCTAGGTCTGTGTGGTAACTTCTCTGGCCCACTTCAACTCTCCTGAGTCAGTCCACAAATTAAATTAAAATTAAAAACAGATAGCTGTCTATCATAGGCTGACTGTTGAAAAATTGCACCATCTATCCAGTTTTTTTTCTGCTCAGATATTACTTAAGAAAATGCCACTGGTGTGCTGTTACAGCTGGATACAGAGCCTCTCTACAGCTCCATCTTTTGTCTGCTCACAGAACAATACCACTGTTTACTGTCTGGTTATACAATCCTATAGTACTACAAAACATTAGAGAGGAAACACTGTATGACTCCAGTGATGCTAATGTCAGAGGAGCGAACGATGTATTGGACTCATTTCTGCCTGCTCTGAGTCGGGGGTACGGTGCATCGCGAAGCAGGGCGCGGGGGGCCAGTCGTCTGATCACAGCTTTAATCTGAGCTGATTGAGGTCAGATCGCAGGACTGAACTCTCCACCGCAGAGCTCCTCAGGGCTGCACGGCTACATGCAGAGAAACTGAAATGAGTGCTGTGATTATTCTGCAGATCAAACCAAGAAAGGCCTATTGTTAATCCATCTGTCCGACTGCTTACGAGATTACTTATATATAATAAACAGCTATACATAATTGCGTATATGCACTGTTTGACACACTGAACTGAGTATACCGTAGGCCTCATACTGAGCTACTGTAGTTAGCAGATCATTGGGTGATTGCAGACACATTGGCTCTCACTTGGATCCATTTAATTAACATGATGACTCAGAAATCAATAAAAGACATGCTAATGGTCAGACTACAGCAACACTCTTTAAATCAGTGAATACAGCTCAGTCAGATGCCACAGGACAGTAATGGACGGACAACATGACACTTAACACCAGGAGAAAGAAGCTGTTTGTGCAAACTGCGACTACAAAATTAACGATATTTTTGGTGAATTCATGAAAACAAAAACAGTAAGGAAAGTAAACCTTCAATGTCATCTTTAGTTGTTACAGTTATATGTAGCATATTTAAATGGATGGCAAGTGAGACTAATGGACTAATTTCCGCACAAGCTAGGTAGGTTACTACAGGTGCAATGAGCCACCATAATTAGGTTGATTGAAGTAGGTGTACTAAACGCTTTGGTCACTGAAACAAAGTAGGTTCTTCCGTATTTTCTGTAATTCATAGTCCCCAACTAAAAACTGTCAGGAAAACAGTGAAAACATCTTTTACTGTCGTTTTTACACTTTGGTTTTGGTACAGATTAAACAAACAAAATGGTAATTTGTTCCCTTTACAGCTGCTGATAGGCAGATTTTGTTACCACTGGACAGAGCCAGGTTAACTGTTGCTTTTTGATGAAATTTCGGTACGTGCACAGTAGGGCTGTCAATCCTCCCCTCAAATCATATTCGAATTTCTAATGCTTCTTATGTTAAATATTCGAATAATATTCAAATTTTTTTATGTTTTTTTTTTTTTTATTATATCATTATATTCACCGATACCAGCTTATTATTAGGCCTACATCCCGCGTCCACTAGAGGGCACTTCAACCAAATCTGTTATGTAACATTTGCAACAAGTTTTACCAAATCAATGCAAAACTTCATGAAGGGAAATCGAAATGTTATTAGGCCAGATACACATATATAGATATGGCCAGAAATGTATAATAAATATATATAAATAGATAAGATATAACGCCAGAAATATTCAAGCAATGATGTTTACTGAAGAAGCTGATGTTCGAGTAATGCATTGAATGGAGGTGTGCGCTCATGTTGCTCGTAGTCGAGTGGTATTTTAACGACTTACAGCATAACTTGCAAATGACGGTTTCTCTGCTCGTCGTTGCTAAGGCACAAGTTCGAACGTCAGTTTCCACACTCGAATCTTCTCATTTTTGAAAAAATTCAAATTGTATTCGAATAGCGAAGTTCGTTTTGACAGCCCTAATGCACAGTCTTTTTGGAAACGGTGATATATGTCATTTTGGGAGAAGCTGACAAACAACTTATTGAGTCATTTAGCTATGAGAAGGTGTTAAAATTGGCAGACAGAAGTAAAATTCACCCATGACAAAAGAAAGTAACTAAGACTGAAACAAGCTGCATGCTCACTTTGGCTGTGTCCCAATTCAGGGGCTGCATCTGTCGAAGGACGCATTTGAAGGCCAATTACGTCACAACGCCGCGCGAAGGCTGTCCCAATTCGAAGGCTCCTTCAAATGCACCCCACAAATGCAGCCTTCTTTTCCCTCTTTTTGGAGGACGCATCGCTACTATCCTTCGCGGCCTCCCATATCCCAAGATTCTTTGCGCGCTGCTGCTCAGTCCCGAAAACGAAGAACGAAAGAAAGAAAAATGGCGACACAAGTGGCACAGATCTGCATTTAAATGTAGGAATTGGGTTTATACTCGGTTTTTACTCATTTGAACATCCAACGCCAGATATGTTAAACTTCAAGGGACCTTAAAACCTCCAACTTTTTTCAGTCAAACTCTCTACTCGTATTTTCACTTTTGCGGGCCTGGGCGGCAGAAATCGCGACGTAAGGGTAAGGGCGGGAACATCTGGTGACGCAACCAGGAAATACTCCAAAGGCTAGACCGTCCCATTTAACAACGGTTGACGTGGCTTTCGAAGGTACCTCCGAAGGACTCGCCTTCGGAGGCCGCAAAGGCCGCGTCCTTCGAAGGATGCAGCCCCTGAATTGGGACACAGGTATAGTCTTGTAAAATAGACTTAACTCTGCACACATAATTCCACTGCAAACTCCACTCCCCCCTGGATCTTTGCATGTCTTCACAATCACCATTTATGTGTGTCAGACTCACAGACAATCGATATGGATTTTCAGCACTGCTGTTAAGTAGGCAGTATGTCTTGTCTAAAATTTCAAGGTGAGTCTGATAACTTGGTGGGAAAAACAATGAAAATGGATTTTGCATGAAATTCTAACTGGTGGGAAAATAATCGTGAAAAACAAAGCCTGCAGTGGATTTGACTTGTGGCAAGAAAAAAATCAATTCTGCATCATATAACTTATGAGATAGCTGTTAAAATATAAAGTTGCTTTTACAGTGCCATCATCCGGCCAATCAGTGTTTTATCTTTCTGTGAGTTTAAACAAAATTGCTCCAAAAACCCAAACACATCCCAATTGTTTTGAGATAAATCAATAGGGTGCAGACTATGATTGGAGCATACAAAATGCAGATTAGATTGAAAATACTTAAGCTAATACTGTTAAAACCAGGTCAAATGAAGACGCCTTCAGCACCTGTAAAGTCACCTATAAAAATCTCTTTCTCTCAAAGCACCTGCTGTGTGAATAGATTTTAGGAATACAAGTAAATGACAGAGCTGCCATTGAAGCCCCAGTGAAGAAGGCATCCTTGGTTCAGTGAAAGTTTTGGCATCAGAGCTGGAATGCTAAGAGAGTCTCTGTCTCTCATTCAGCCTCAAAAACCTCTGTGTTCCTGTTTGGCTCATTCGACTTCCTCCCCTGCTTCTTCTCTCTCCACTGCTTGGTCTCTCCTTTTCTCCCCCTCTCTGTCTCTCCCTCTGTGTCCTGAATGCTAAAACAGTGGCTGGCTGTTTCAAAACACTGCAATGAAATCCTGCAGTCTCAAACGTCCACACCAAGTAAACACCTTCCTTTACCTAGACGCTGACCCCAGAGCAACACATCTAAGTTGTTTACTAAAAAAATAAAATGTTGTACACTACAAACTTAAAACTAATTTAAATATTGAAATTACTGAAGGTGTTGTACATAATAATAATAAAAAAAATGGGGGGGGGACTGACAAAAAGAACTAAATGAATCTTAAATCCATGTCACATTGGACAAAAAACCTACTTGCATGCACTTATATCTGGCTTTTGTCTCAGTGGGTATTTATTGGCTCAGGCTTAAATCTGCATTGATGGAACAACACATCTGGGTAGACATGCTAATTTTCAACCCTTTTCAACCCTTTTCAACCCGCGATGCTGTGACACTAGTTCCAGATGTTGGCATGTAAAACGTTTTTGCATCAAACAGTGCTGAAACAAAGTTCGATCAGCATTGAGTTTAAAAGAGACGGAAGCAAAGGATATGGGGTATTTAATTTATCAGCACAGGCTTTGATCTGCAGTGATGGAAACACGACACCTGGGTGGACACACCTTTTCCAGCGCGATATATCATGTAATAAGAAGAAATTATGAAGGTCACATAAACAGAGACACTTACGGCATAAATAATTCCCCCTACTAAAGGCTTTTTGGATCAATAAGACCATTTTCCATTGTGTCTTTCCATTAAAAAGTGTATCATAAGTGTTTGAATCACCAAATTCTTCCCAATTCGATTATCTTATGACTTAGAATAACTGGAGCATCAACAACAAATGTGAATTTAAGTAAAGTGACTCTTATTATCAATTCTTTTTTACCACTCCCTGATGTAACAGCTACAACAAAACACCATTTAAGGCCATGAGTCTGAATGCATCACTCAGACTGGATCTGTTCAAATGAGACACCAAAGCATCCAGTTGGGTATTTAATGTTTGTCTTTGTTCAGAGGTATTTTCAAAGAAGAAACCGGCAGACAGAGTGAAATGCAGTGACTGTTTGTGTTGTACCACCAACGTTTTAAATTAAAAATGGGTTTTCATTTGTCATAAATAATTTGTGCGTTGTAATCCATGCAAAAAATGTCCAACTGCCATGAGATGAAGAATTCATATTTAATAAAGAAGTGAAAGATGTCATTTTAATAAATCATGGTGTCCCCCCCCCCAGCCTACCAGCCCACCATTTCTTACTTGCTCCTGATAATTGGTCAGATTGCGACTGTGCATTGAGTTATCAGGAGTGATTTAGTGGACACAAAGGTGATAATGCAAAATAAAGATTTAACTAATATGAGAAAATGTTCTGTTACATTTTATTATTTTTCTTCCTATTATAAGTTAAATTATTATATTGCAAAATGGCTTAGTCTTAATGAAAATTGTTGTGGTGACTAAATTAACTGGGAGGGAATGGATTGGATATTATTGCAGGACAAGTATTATAATTTAGAACTAGCATTTAAAAAGCAGTTTGGTAAATATTTCCACACATTTCTGCTCACCGAAACTTGTGAAAGCAGCGTAAAAATGAGGAATGACTCATAAATGATAGCCCCAATGCATGTTTGCCAACGACAATATGTCCAACATGGAGTCCAAAGCCACGGGCTACATCATACACGGTGAAACAACTGCATGCTACAACAACAGAGGCAGAGGAAGAGCAGCAGTGAACCTGAGTGAAGAGACGGTTTATGTCCCGACGGGAGGGCACCCCCGTACAAGAGCGCGTGGAGAGAGGATTAATTTTACATTAACGTATAGTAGCTGGCTAAGCCTGGCTGCAGGCACGCACACACAGGCACACACACATTGCAAAAACTGCTGAAAAGGAGAGTCAGGTCTCCAAGGTTAAAGAGTCTGGGGGTTGTTGATGTCTTTGATGAGGTTAGCAATCCAGTAATCTCTGCTGAAGCCCAGAGCCATTAAACAGCATGTTGCTAAGCAGGTCTGTGCATTGAAGAATGTCAGGACAGCAGCATCAGAACAACAACGCAAACAGGTTTAAGGTGATTTTTCAGTGAGGTAAGATGTTTTTATATACGTGTGTTTCAGTTTGCCGTAAAGCAACCAGCATATTTCACCTGTTTCCACATGTTTTTTTCTCCACATTAAGTGTCGAGCAAGTAGTTGTGGTTTAATATCTTTTACACCTGGTGTGCTCACCGGCGATGGGGTTTTCATTTAATTTTATTGACGTTTAAACCCCGGTTATGTAACCAATCACCAGGCCAGTTTAGTGAGAAAGCAAAGAGGAAAGACAATTAGAGAAAGACACACTCAGCAGGCGTCAAGGTACAACAGCAGGTACTGTAGGCACAAATAACATCAGGCCAACTCCCACAGCCTCAGATACTGTGCTCTCTGTTCTCGCACAACTAGATCCTCCCCTCGCACTGTTGGTTTATGAAAGTCACAAATGTTCCCCATTCTGACTTTCAGATGCTACCAGCACGCCATTGAGAAAGTATTTCTCTCCCATTTAATGCGATCATCGATTACTGTTGGTGGGAATCTCTAGGCACATCACGATTCAGTCCCAATTTAGAGGGGGCTACTTTGTGACTACTACTACTTTTAAAACATAGCACATTTGTAATGATCCATGATTGAAATAAAAAGATTAATTTGCTGACACTCAGCCATCTACAACAAAACTCAAGAAGTACCCTAGCTTTGAGCATGAACATGTTTAAGTCTGTTATATTTCACCATCCTATTGGTTAATCTGTAAGGAACATACAGCCTGGTCTTACAACCCTGAAGGTCTGATGAGACAGATGTATTTTAAATCCTGTTGTCTAATTCATACTGGGCTCCTGTGTTCTTTGTACACTGGTTAACTGTATAGAAATAAGACAATGTTTGAGCTCAAAAGAGATGTTCAAGAAAGCCCAACAACTGCAATAAATGGTCATCCGTTGAAAATCATACCACACCAACCTGTATCCTCCTGCCTTAATGCCCTTTCTTTGTCATTTTGCTACACACACATTTCCACACCCAAATTGCCAGCCAAATAATCTAATCACTTATTTCTCTAACCCACAGCAGGAGAAACTGATGTCAACTGTTGCACTCTGTGTTTGACTCTATGTCGGGAAAATTATACTCACAGATGGATAGTAAAATGAGTAATTAAATCTAGCCTTCTATTTCAACCATACTGGAGAGAGGATGTTGGCTTTGGCCGGCTCGTTTATGTGTGTGTGTGTGTGTGTGTGTGTGTGTGTGTGTGTGTGTGTGTGTATACAACATGTGTAGCAGTCTGCCATCATAACCTAATTATTGCAGCAGCTTAACAACAGCAATTAGCACATTTCCATCAGACGACACTAATTTGTGAATTCCATTCCAGCGCCATTCAGGACCAACACACTGAGAGAGAGAGAGAGAGACTTAATTCACTGTTGAGCTACTGGCAACGCTAAATCCATATCTATAGAGCTGTGAAAATTGCTTATGGTAATTGCAGTTATTGTAAAACTAGGCTGAAGCTTTAATGAAATTTCAAATTTTAATCATTTGTTTTTTGTGTAGTCCACATTTACCGACTTCTCCCCCGAGGGACCCCGTGTTTCCTCATCTGACTTCACAATAAAACGCCTCTCCCCGACGGATAAATGAAGTTGTTCTATCAAACAATGATTTCCTCTCACTCTGGGGAAAAGGAGAATCCCATTTTAGCAATATTAACACACCTAAATGTATAGTTTTCTCATGTTACACATTCTGATCGAAGGCAATTAATAATGATCATAATAATTCATATTTAATGAATTACTTACAAATACTACTAGTAATACAATGCTAACAGTAATATTTACAATAATAGCTGCAACCTTCAAAACCACTGATATAAAATTACCTTTTAACTTTAAGCTCTGTTTTGGTCTCCACCAACCCCTGAAGGAAATATCTGGGCCTCTAGTTTCTAACTGCTCTGCTCAGCTAGTCTTCATGATTATGATGAAAATCATAATCATAATTATTTTGGTCAATATTGAGTTCATGATTTTTTAACAATATTACTTACTAACTTTGGAAACGTCATGCATCTATTGAACTTAAAAAACCCACCTTTAACTTTATATATAATTGAACTGAAAAACAAATAAACAAATGTCTTATAACAATAATAATAATAATAATAATATGATATAATAAATATAACAATGTATTTAAAGTATAACATTTATTAAGCTGTCATTTTTATTTATTATATAAAATTTGAGAAAGAATTGCCGAAATGCGACTCGTCCGAGAGCATCATTACGAAACAGAACGTGGCACGATAACTGTTTTATCTTCAATTATCGTTTACATAACTGTTGGAACCCAAGATCACAATTGAAAATAAAATTTGGTCCATTGCCCAGCCCTACCTGCTGGAGCTGAAAAACAACAAGTGGCAAGAGTGAACCAAAATGTTAACGATGAGCTGAAAGACACTAAAATGCAAGAGAAATGGAATAGTTGGGTGATAATTCATTGTGGGCTTGTCACTTTCGGCAACCACTTTCATACTCAGTAGCCACTGCTGTAGTAGTCATGTTAATATAAAGTACATATTGATTAATGTTTCTTTAAAGGTCTTCAGTAGTGGCAACAGCTGCCGATTTTGTAATGAACTATGATTATTTTTTGCTGGTGAGAGGACAGGACATATCCAATCTACTCATCTACTTATTGCTGTAGTTTTTGGTTAAGAAAGTTTAATAAGTTGTTTGAACATTCTTCAGTTACCTTTTGAAGCCGTTTCTCTTGAGGATGCAGCACTAGTGCACCTGTCAGAAAATGTTAAAGGTGGACAACTCGCGCAGTCTTTGTGCATACAACTGCCTGAGAATAACATTCTCCCTCCCTCCTTCCTCATCCCCCTCATTTTCCCATCTCCCTGCCTTCCTCTACCCTCTAACCCCCCCCTCCTCCCTTACTTCCTACGCAGAGATGCATGTTGAGTGATAGGCCTGTGGATGAGTCTGGACAGTGCGTCTGAGGCCCTGGTTTTTAATAGGGTTCTGTTCCCAGTAATTATGCTGACACAATTTGATCAGCGCGGGGCTAAGTATCTTCATCTGAGGGAGATCGGGGGGAATTAACGCTGATGTAATAAGTACAATTTGTCACTATTAAGACGGAGGTGTTGACAGGCGCTGGTGTTGTCAGGGCAACTGATGGCGCTCCCTTGCTACAGTATGTATTCTCCTGCATCCGGCGAGCAGAGCTGTCAAGCCCCCTCAATAATCGATTCCTTAGGTTGCTCTGCACCGGCTAAAGCACACATACTATGACATACTGATATTCACATACAGTATAATAAAGATAGACTGCACCTGGATGTGCTGCAGTGTTACTGTACACACTATATACACACGAGAAACATACAGTAGACACAAACAAACACAAGCAACAAACCAGAACAAAATGTGTTTTACCCAGCGGCTACTGTAAATTAGTGTCATGACTGAGAACTGCTGCCAACTGCTTTCAGCTCCAACACTGAGATGTGGACTAGTGGACACTCACAAAACTCTTACAATGACACAACTGAAGCACTCAGCGTCATTATATTAACTGCGAGGGTGCAGGGTAGCGAGGGTAAAAAATGCAATAATGAGACAAGACCTCAGGCCTCACCCGTTGCTGGGGAGACAACCAATGCCAAGATCTTGACCCTCTAATCCATCACATCGAGCATTTTTCTGAAAGGAATCCACATTAGTGATTTATACAAGATGTAGCTGTGCAGAGTAAGCTGTAAGGCTTCTGGGAAATCTCAGCTTCTTACCAAAATTGTACTTTCAGTGTAATAATGTTCGATATGCACTAAGCATTTTAATACTGTATGAAACCTGAGCTGTGTGCTTCACACCATATTTTTCTTTCAGTTGGATGAAAACTAGGGGTCTAACTGTACATGTATTTGTCCTGAACAATCACAGTATGGACGTCACGGTCCGGTGCATGCAGTAATATAACAAATACATCTGACTGTCATATGGCGAGAGCATATGTCAAATGGCCGAGACTGTTCTGATCCACACTCCAATCCAGTAAGGGGTGGTAATGTGCCCAAAAGATGTTTTCCAGTCTCCATTAAACAAGAAAAGCAGAAGAAGAAGACACGATGTTATGCTAGCATCTGCGCTATACACTGTGGCGAGTTCAAATGAGACACCAGAGCCAAAGGACGCCCTCACCTCACTTTCAAAGTAGCTGTGTGTGAAAGTAATTGTATAAATGAAAGAAAGAATAGGGCTGTCACAATTCTCCAAATTGTTTTTGCTTTGCCTTTCGGTTTTAGGTTCACAATTGAATGCAATTTGCTATTTAGACTTTACTTTCTGCCATTGTTGGACTATCAAGTCCTGGTTTGTATGGATCAGAGATAATTGTTTTTGTTTTACACTTACATTTTCCATGGCCTCATGGTAACAAGTGTGATATAACTGCCATATTATTATTCTTTTTAATGTAGTAAATCAAAATTGAAAGCCTATTTTGTTTGATTATTGACTTAAAATCAGAATTGTGATGTCCCACGAATGTGTATCTTAGCCATACATTAATAGTATTCGACTGATATTGGAAATTCATATTGGAAACTGGAACAGCCCTCCCTGCTCCAGGCTTCATGAAAACATGCCTGTTAAGCCCACCTGTCAGCAAGTGCAGGAAGGATTCAGGAGCAGACATCTTTGTCTTTACACACACACACACACACACACACACACACACACACACTCACACTCACACACCAAGCTACAACAATACCACAATACCATCGATCCATCCGCACACTCATGCTCAAATATCTCTAGTATCAAGCTATGGGTCAATCTTCTGGAATACACAACACAATCTCTGACACAATCTTCCATTATTTTCAAATCCATGTCAACGACAAATGGAAAATAGCTTTGAGTCTTCAGTGAGTAAAATGCTCTCCTGTCTCAGAGGCTTGGTATAATCTCAACTCATATCTAGATAAATGATGTATCCCAGTCAGTGGGCATCACAAGACAAACAAAAACCACACTTGGTATGAAATTCTCTGTAACATGATGAGGTAAACAAATCAAATTTCAAGTTGTGGCGGGTTTACCCTCCACTACTGTACATCTTTGTCAAAGTGCCATAAAGTACCCTAAGAACAGGATATAAATCTATCTATCGATTGTTTTACTGAAGAAAGACATGCTATGAAAAGTATTGACGGCATTTGTCATAAATTAAGCTGAGATGGGAGAATGTAGCATTATTGATGGCTGCCCTTTTAAAAGCTTCTGAAAAAGGTCAGCACTTATGCAGTCCTTTTAATATCACATCACACTAGCTGTGATGCAAAATTGTGCTAAGATTGCTTTATATTTATTTGTTAATCAAGATTTTCTAAACAGGAGTTGCATAAGCTAGTGTGCAGTTTTGTCAAGATTAAACATTATTATAACGTTTTGTAAAAAGATACAAAATGCATTTCATTCATTAAAAATCTTTGCATCAATAATATCTTCTGTACAGACTTTACTGATCAACAAAAGAGTGATGCGAAGACAAATAATCCTGTTAAGAATCTAGGCTAAATGAGGCCTACAGTGCATGGCAACTTGAAATAACCCACATAACTGCATATCACACTTCTGACAGATACGGCCCCTAGCAAAATGATCATGTCTGTGCTTCAATATTAACCAACAGTAGGGACAATAAAACTCATCTCACAACACAGGCAGTGCTCTTTATGTGAAATGACTCAGTGAAGCATGGAAAAGGTCAGAAACTTATTCTGGATTACACACTCGCCTCAAGCCCTAATTTACCTGAGATAGCAGGTCACAGGGATGTCAGGGAGAGGAAGACATGGCAGTTTGAGAAATGTAAAAGGAAGAACGGGAAACAGAAGACACACATACTGCACATTATGTTAGATCAAGTCCCTATGAACTGAAAACATGTCCACATCCAGCGATGGAGACTGGGCCTGCACTGTTTTACAGCAGGAGCTTGTATGTTGACAAACAAACAGATGACACAGTAAACAAGAGGGAAATTCCTACATTGATACATACATTTGTATTATTTCACCGACAGCTGAGCTTAATGTGTTAATTTTGTCAGTTCTTCGGAAATTTAACAGCTGAAATTTGTTACTGTAAAATCTTTCGTTAAAAGTCCGTCCAAAATGATTGTTTATATTAGAGAGAAAAGCTTGACAGAGAAAATGGTGAAATGTAACAAGTTCAGATCTTTGCTTTCAAAATACTGTAAGAAGTATAGAACTTCTGAAGGTTCATATTTCTATTGCACTTTTGAATACTTGTTAATGACTTCTGTGTCAAAGTGATTTTATGCACTTGGACCTTTTTCTGTATTAAGAGGATACAATCAGCAGCACTGAATCTTAGGCCCTCTTCACTCAAGTCGCTTAGGGGGCTTCTTTCTACTGAAAAGAGATGTGTTCTTGAGATTTCAGATATTGTCCCTACAGTTTCACTTGGATTTGGAGTGATATGGCTATAAGCCATTTCTGGACTATACAGAAGACACCAAGGCCCAGGCCTTGTGGGCTGGTCTCAACGGACTAGCATGGACCAAAGCATGGATACTGGAACCTGTTGGTCGGGACCCGGACAAAAATGTAGCGATGATGTCTGGGTTCAGGTCGGCTTCCATCACATCAATTGACATGGTGCATTCAAGTTCTTTTAGTAAAAATATTGTGTAAAAAAATAAATAAATATAGCGTAAAAATAAGTGATAAGTAACAAAGTTTCCAATGCAACACAGAGGCTATCTGTTACATTTCAGGCAGAAAACACCCATGTGGGACTCAAGTCGGGTTCAGACTTAAAAGACAAAAACGTTAGTTGGGTTCAAGTCAGGCTGGGTTACTCTCTGACTTGTTTGGGTTTCAGCAGTTCAGCAGTCTAGCACGGATGAGATCTTGAGCTACATTTCCAAGTAGGCCTTAGTGTTTAGTATGCTATTATGCCTTCATTATGTCTGGTTACCCTTGTTTCTGTATATCTACTTATATGAACTTTCTGTTGTGCTGTTTCTTCTTTGTGTCTTTATCATTTATTCATTTTGTTTTTTAGTTTAGTTTTATTTTTTGTTTTGTTTGTTTATGTGTGGAGAATATGCTTTGTGTTGAGGGTAAGCTAGAAATGAAGGCTCATATTTTTATCATGCCCTTTCATTCTTAATTGTTTGACCCACTGGAAATCAATAAATATACTCTTTCTGTTGTACTGGACTAAATTTTCAGTTTTCATATCATATCCACCTTTTTCAGTCTCTCTTCTGTCACGTCTGCTACTCCTGCCCTCAGTCTCTTCTCCCAAAGTTTTCAGGCTTGAAATATTAATGCTGTTTTTTTTTTGTGAACTTCAGTAGACTTCACTGTGTCCATTTTGTTCACCAAACACACTCAAAAGCTGTGCTACTGCAATAATGGAAGGCCTTTCTTTGTGCTTTGAGCAAAGTGCTTTGTATCTGGCAGACTCAGGCTTGCGTCAAAGAGATGCATATCAAAAAGAATAAAAACAAGAACCTTTGAGAGGCTCAAAGTTCATACTGATGCGTGTGTCTGGCAGTGGAGATGAAATCACCCTAGATACCTCCCCTGTCCTCTGTCGGTGCTCTCTACGGTCGTCTACCTGGTCTCTCTCTCTCACACACACACACACACACACACACACACACTATACTTTTTTTTTTTTTTTTCAATTCAAAGGGGGCTTTATTGGCATGAAAGTTTAACAACAATTTTGCCAAAGCATCTGTCTAAACACTTGGACAGAACACAACAAATAACAACACAAACACAACACCAACATTGATACATACATATATATATATATATATATATATATATATATATATATACATATACATATATATATATATATATATATATATATATATATATATATATATATATATATATATATATGTATACACACTCATATAAGAACACAGTCAGTGATGCTTGTGTACAACTGCCCTTTTTCCAACAAGAGAACTCACAAGGATAATTAATGTTGCCCCACTGCTCTGAAATATCCTTGATGAGGCCCTGCATTCCTCTGTGAAGGAGACCACACACACTCCGGGAAAAAAAAAGTCACTAAAGATTCCTGTCAAGTCATGTTGTCATCCGGGGGTGACATAAAAGTCTGTGACGTCTGACATTAACCAAAGGTCGCATGTGGACTCCTTCCGCAGCCGCCGTGGCACTGAGCCTCAAAGGGATACATGCTATCATCCAATCACACAGGCGTACAGGGGGCGAAGGGGGGACAAAACAGGAAGTGATACACACCGAGCAGTGTGGGACTGTTTCTCGATTGGACAGTGTTGTGACATAATCGCCTCTGGCAGCTCAAATCTGGATTTGGATGCTAAGAACTCATGATGATGAAAAAATGTTAGCTTGTTTTATTTGACAAGGGGGCTTGTTAGCAGTCACAAACATGCGCTCATCTGGGAGCCATGTTGTAAAAGGCTGAAGATAGAGAGTGACGGCATGGACAGGAATCGTGCTATCTGGGTATGGGATCTGATAGGGCATCTGTTATTTTGGAGCTTGTCGTCTATGACACACACAAACACACACACGCGCACACACACACACACATTTGCTTGATATGCTGTGATGTACAATTTTCAGGCACCGTCTTGGCAGGCATTTTCACTTGTGTGTGCTCTGTGTGCTGTGTGTGTGTGTGTGTGTGTGTGTGTGTGTGTGTGTGTGTGTGTGTGTGTGTGCCTCGGGCTCAGTCAGCACTTCCACAGTGTTCTGTCCAGCTGACGTCAGGAGGGCAAGAGCTACTGTACCAACCAGCCAGGCAACCCCCATACATAGTAAAAGCTCTGGATCTATATGCATCCATATGGTTCTCCCCTTCTGCTCTGTCTCTTCCCCCCTGTCTTCTTACATCTCTTACACCCCCCTCCTCTTTCATCTCTGCCTCTCTCCACTTTCTTTGTCCATTTCTCTCTTATTTTCGTATACACTTGTCATTCTTTCTGCGCCTTCTTCTCCGGCCTCTTGTCATTCTCTCCCTACTTCTTCCTCTTTCCCTCTGTCTCTCCGCATCTGTCTCCATCCCTCGCTCCTGCCTCTCCCTTCCTCTCTCTCCTTCCTCTCGCTCTCAAAAGCGAACACTGCCTCTCCTTGTCCACAGTCAAAGACTCTTCTCTGTCCTCTATCCACCGTTTTGGAGAGCCACTGCAGGCCTGCCGCTCAGTATGCACAGTGGCCACGTGGCCCGACAATGGCTCATTTCAACCTCAATTTCCCCCGAAATGAATGGGAGCCCACCCCGGTGCACACGGCATGCCTTTTAATTGGCCCAAGTTAGATTCAAACCATTAAACCACTGATGTCGACACATCTCTGCCGCGCCCATTGCCCCCCACCCCCATTCACTAACACACACACACACACACACACACACACCCTCTTTCCCTCTCCGGCTGCCAGAACATAAACGTCTTATCTCTCTGCCCCAACCGAGCACAGACGCCATGAATATTCAGCAGCTTCCATCTCCGTTTCGGCAGACAACAGTAGGCGCATGCACGCAATTGCTTGCACACACACACACACACACACGCAGAGAAAAACACACAAATACATAAACACAAACATACATGCACACAGACGAGGCCTTTTTCTCCTGCACACACTCTTTCAGAACGGGCATTGTTTACGCTTTGCTGAGTTTAGCTCGTTTGTCTCTTTCCCCTCATTTGCTACAGTATTAGCAGTGTATATCTGAGAGATATTGATTAAGAGCCAAGGGAGAACCACCGGTGCAGCTCTCACATTGTGCAGATATTGGCCCATTCTGTGGACACCAAATCAACATTTTTCACTTCAGAATATCAATAAGACTTACCTGTTTCCAAGAGAGAGATGAGGGAAGCATGAAACAGAGAGAAAGAGAGAGAGGAGGTTTAGATTTGAGATCTGCAGTATCAGACGACAACATGACTATGTATAGTGTATGATGATGTCTATTTATGTAGTATTTAAGCATATCGATCATGTAATTTTCTGCAGAAAAACATCATCATCATGTGCTCAGCATCTATCAACACTAATGAAGCTAAATCCAAAGGATGCAACCTCTGGCACCGAGATCAACCGATCAAAAATCAGATTAACACAAAGCAATATGAATAAAAATGAAAGGCTTAAGGTTAACAAAGACAAGTCCATTCTGAAACAAAAGCTCTGCCTTTGATGGCTCTGCCAGATACAAATGTACTTGAGGAATATTATCTGCTCCTATCAGTCGGTCATTAAATAAAGACAAGATTAATCAGTGAGTGCCCGTGGCATCGGCTACAAAACCTTGTCTAATCAGAGGGAAGGCTGGGAACCAGGTGTGTTTCATCTCTCTGAAACACAGCCTGAACCAAGCCAAGAAGCCCAGCCCCAGCTCTACTCCAACAGCCCTTTGAAATATTTCACTCCAAATTCACAATAGCCCAATCCCCCCGTGGATGTTGTCAAAGATGAAAGAGGTAGCGTGCACTGGTGCTCTGTCCGCACTGCTCTCTCTCTCTCTCTCCCTCTCTAGCTCTCTCTTCCTCTCTCTGCTCATTCTCTCTCTGGAATAGAGAGAAAAAAGAAAGTGAATACTCAAGCAGCTCCTGCACTCTTCAACCATTTTACACTACCTGCTTTGATCTCCTTACAGCATGCCGCCATCATAGCAACGGATCAAAATCTCATTGTCTTTGTATTAGAAGCTTTTCTCCGTCTTTTACCTTAGTTTGACTCACTTGCATTTATTTGCTTGTCTAAACCATCCCTCTCCTCTCTCCTTCTCCCTCAGCCTCTCTCACCCTCCAGTTGCTAGGAGGGTTTTCCTCCTCGTTTAGCTCGTTAGTGTGTGGCAGTAGCCGGCAGGATCAATTACGGGGGAATGTGAGCTTGCGTCTCGGTATCATTACCCAGCAAAAACTATATTAGTTCAGTCTGAGGGGAACACATGGGCAGAAGACAGTCTGATTATTTTAGCAGCCTGCCAGCCAGCTAGCTACTGTTCCTGCTCTTTGGCAGCATCTGCTACTGATCTCCAGCCGGTACTGACCTCGCACACTTTTCTGTTATGTTCTGAGCGGGAGAGGATATCATGTTCACTTTGATCAGAATCAAAATCTTAACTGACAACAAAGGCACAGGAAATTTTTCCTGGTGACATGGTGGAAAGTAATATTCAGAATCAGACTTCATGCACGGCCAGTGTTTCAAAGTGTTTCTGTGGAAGACATTTTCTCTGAGTTGCTGACATCCAGTGTTCAAAGAAAACACAACCTTGCATACGCAGCAGAGGAACGGTAAGGCTCAAATACTGAGGACCATACACATTTCATATTCAGTATCTAGGAGCCTATACAGATATGTAGGACTGGAAACCTAAATACCTAAACAGTATGTAAATAATTAAATACAGGGAGTCTGAAAAGACATTGTTTTAATGTATTGGTCTTTGGTGTACAAAGTTGATGAATATATTTACCTACATATTGTTAAGTTGTACAGAACAAAGATACATCCATTTGCTGAAGAAGATCATAGGATATGATCAAAATTGCCCAGAACGGCCCCGAATGGACCTTGTTTTTATCAACTGCTGATTCCAGGATCAGAGGAGCTCTGAAACTAAACATTTTAAGCCAACGTGGGATGAAAGTTCTGTAGAGTGCTGAGGAAAAATGGAGATCTGCTCCATCTGCTGAGGAAGATACAATCAAAACAACTTGTAATGGACTGTAAACAACTGTTTTGTAGCTTGGCATCACCAGACTGATTTACAAATGCGTATTGGTCTGGAACCTCTCAGTTCATTTTCAGTTTCCACGGGGCACAAACCAAAATGACTCCGGGCATGATTGTATGGACTTATAACCACTCAGAGCTGCAAAACATGTGAAATGTGACTTTTCAAATCTGGAGCGGTGACACTTCTCTGTCAGTCATTGTATCAAACCAGCCCTATATTAGATAAATGGTTGTGATTGGCCCGACACAAAACAGGTCTCAGGGAAATCTGTCTGAACAAGAGGGGGACCTCACCATGGATCTAATAAGGGAAATCTGGTGTTGGAGGCAGAGCCCCCTTTATTTCTATAAAAGCTGCTCAGTGGTGCATGAAACCGAAAAAGTTAAATTTCCTGGGTATAAAATTACCCAGATCTTAGTATGCCTATGTAGGCTTCTGCATTGTGCGACCCATAGAGCATCCGCACTAGAGACCTCCTCCATCCGAGTTGCTAACTTCCAGTTTAGACCTCCGCTAATTTCAGTCTGAATGAAACAATTTAATGATGCAACTCTTTTCGTCTTTCCAACTGCTATTGGACTGAATGTCTCATATTCTGATGGAACAAGTCATTTCACAAGGGTTGTGACACCAAGAAAAATTATCCAGCGTTTTACAACTGCTTCTTCTTTCAATGTAAGCTTGTAAGAAAAAAGTCACTTTGGGACACAATTACACAGTTTTAGCCACTATGTCGAACTTCAAATGCTGTTCCTGGGGGCTTGGACCACACGCATCTGCAAATAAAACATGAAATCAGAACATTTGTCTGGTTCCCAGGCTCACTGTTTCTAAGGTCAAGAATGAGCTCTCAATTTCATATGCACATACTGTTTCAAACCTGCAACGGTTAGTTTTCCCCAGAACGATGGTTTAGTGTTTTAGTGTGTTACATTTCATTATGGACATGATGCATTCAAAATCAATAGTAAGATAAAGAGGAAGCTCTTTAGATTGCAGCTTGGCAACAGCGAGGTAATAAAGGGATAATATCTTGGTAACAACAGGGCAACACAAAGTTCATTTCATGATAAAGATAGAGGTAATATCCTGGACTATCTCTGTAAAAAAAAAAATAAAGACACCAATATAATTTACTTGAAATGTTCTTGTAAAAAAGAGTAAATTTACTGCAATATTTCCAAACATTTTAATGCAAGAGGTTGAAAGTATTCATAAATATCATCTGCAGGGTTAGTTTGCTGAGTTTTGATCTCTCCTCTGTCTGCTGTTTATCTCAGATGATCTTTCCCATCATTCTCCATCTCTCCGGTCTCTCTCACTCTCTTCCTCCATCTCAATAACTTTCATCTGTTTCTCTTTTGTTCTGTACTGCTTTCCTCGTTTTTGGCTGCCCAAATCCCTTTTGTTTCACAGTCGTCATCCCTCTCCTCCTCTGTCCCCGTTTCAGTCTTCATTTCTATTTATTTCTCTTTCTCTCGCTCTTTTTCTTTCTCCCTCTTGCCTCTCCCTCTGAGGGCAGACTTTAGGGAGTAATCCAGCCTCCTAGACAGCTGCACATCACCAGCTGTCTTAGAAAGCTCTCTCTCCTCTTTCTCTGTCTGCCTCCCTTCCTCCCTCCTTGTCTCCCCTCCCTCAGCCTCTCCTGGCTCATCTGAATACACAGAGTGGGTGCAGCCAGATGCAGCCCGTCACTGCTGTCAGATTGTGACACAAATTACCTCCATTTGATCATTAATGGAGCCATTTAGTGTCAACCAGAGCTACACTACTACACAAGAAGAAAAGAGGGTTTTACCTCACCCACTATACTGCCATAGTAAGACAAAAATTAGATTTAGCAGTGATCATACTGTTCCTCGATGCATTTATATCACTGATTACATTCCATGTAATTTTCTGGACCACTGATTGCCATCATGTTTAGTGTAAAATAATATGTAATGTATCGTGTTTAAAATATATGCAGTATACTGCACCTGTGTACAGTATCATGCACTCTTTTGATGCAGTTTGAAGAAAATGGCAGATAAAATTATAGAATAGACTAGAAAGCCTTTATTGTTATTGTATAGAATACAAGAAAATTAGGAGAACTACTTTGACTGGTGCAGTAAAAGAAGACAAATATAAACAAGTCACAGGAATAAAAAAAGGCCTCAGTGATCAAATATCTAGTAAACAACATTACAGCCAAATAATAGGTAGTAAACAGCAGAACACTAGAGTAAAACTAGTAATCTAGAATAAGAAATATTAAAAATGGATACAATGCATTTAAATATTGCACGGATATACGGAGTTATTGCGATTATTAATAAATTAACTAAATATAGTATACACCATCATCTTTGTTTCTAAGTAGAAGCTTTTGATGGTTCCATGCACATCTTTTTTTTTTTTTTACAACTTTAAGATAATAAAAAGACCATAAGAGTTAACTTTTTAAGAAATGTGTGGAGATGATCAAATACTATGTATGTAAGTCGACTGATTCATTCATTTTTCTAGCCAAAAAATAATCATATCTATAGAAAAGGCATGCAGTACTCATGATCTCTGTATTTTTGTAGCCCCAGCTACGTTCATGTCTATGCTGCGTTGCTGCATATGGAAAATGTGTATCATCTCTACCCTAATTTACATAAAGAGGGGAACAAAATATTAAATAGAACTATGATAATACAGATAATTATGTTATTTTGTACATAAGTTTATACTATAATGGTCACTGAGAGTGCAAGTTTTTGGTTTTATCTTGTTTAATCAAAAATTGTATTTCTTCATCCTTTGTTCTATAATCCACTGAGTACACACCGTTTTTATTATAATGCTAATCAGGACTTTGATCGTTACTCTTATGATTGTTAATTTGTTGCTGTCATTAAGGATGGCTGAACTCAGTTAGCCAGTTTTACTCCAAGCCACATCTCTGGTGTGTGGTACACATAGACACTGCTGACCCCCTGAGGTGTTTTGTACAGCTGGCCTCATAATGCATTATTTAATGTTTGGGGATCATCCAGGTTACCAGTGAACAATGGCCAGTTGTTTCAAGGTATTATAGAGGACCACATGCCCAGCAGAACAAGAGCCTCTTCAAATGAATAAGGAACAAAATCTCCATTAATGCAAAGCATGTGTAAAAGATTAAAGTCCCATACATGATAAGTACATTCATAAATCCTTTACATGGCATACTTTAGTCCTATAATAGCAAGGTAAATGAAATGTAATCCAGAATAACTACTGCACAGAGGCTGCCTTTGAGCCTCCTGATATTTGGATTTGTTTAGATTTACATTCCTCATTTAACTTTTTTCCTTTATTTGCACAATAAGGAAGACGTCAAGTCCAAACATCACCTTGTGCAAGTGAGATAAGTCACAGAGCTTTATATAAAATGTCATCAGTCACAGTGCAATGAATATTTTTCAAAACAGAGAACAAAATTCTAAATGTCATCATTTAAAAGAACGATTAAAAGTATCTTTATCAGCAGGCCTTGCCTGTGTCATGAAACATTTTAAGATGCAGCACAGCGTGGCATGGATGATGGCTAGGACCGATCCTCATAGCAGCTGCCCTTCCCAAATTCACTTTTATCCTCTCATAACTGTCAGCCAAGGCTGTGTGTGTGTGTGCTCACATGGTTTATGCATTTCTCATGTGTGTGGAGAGAGGACAGAAGAATGGGAAGCAAAGGAGAGCGAGGGAGAAAGAGAGGAAGGGCAGGGGCTCGCGAGGTAGAAAGAGGACCCTGGCTGGAATTTTAATGATGGAGTGGATGGGACTGGTGAGAGAAATCTGCACGCCACAAGGTCACAGTTTTCATTCGCCAAGGCATATTAATTAAAGGCTGCTTTCTGGGATGGTGTACATGAAGCAAAGGTCACGTTACACTGGCTTGCTCCTGCCACAATTTCACACATCGGGGTACAAAAAGTTCTGTGACAGATTCAGGACTTTGCTTGAGTTTCAGTGCCATCAGGACAACTTGTTAAAAGGTGACTTAGAGTATTAACGGAGGTCTTGCGCTACAGAACGTGTTTAATATAAACCCTCGAACAAACCTACAAAGAATTACACCCCAACTCTGCCGTTCTCCTTAGCTGTTGGGAGCATTTTAGCTTTTATCAATTCACTGTTTTGGTTTAACAACTTAACTGTGGTTCACTTTTACTGCTCACTTTAGCCTTTCCGGATGCACCAAACAACTGTTTTCAACTAAAAATCTTTGGTATATCTACTGCATGCTACCTGACCAGCACCAAATGACAGTCAAAGTTAGCAACTAGCAAGTAAATATGGTCTTGTTAAGTTGTATTAGAGACACAGACATTTTACTCTGGAGTAGAAAGGCAAATTTTAAGCAATATCTTTAAATGATAGAAGGCTGACTTAAAAATTGATTGATTGAATTGCATAGCTCCCGTCTGTTGCTATTGAACAGCCGGCCCAACAAAATCCAACCCATATTGAGGCTATTAAACACCTAAAATGTAATAAAATCAGTTTGTATAATCATCTTTTTGTATTTTTTTTTATTAAAAATTACTAGTATTTGTTATCAGATACATTTTCTCATGCCACTATTTTGTATTTTATTTTGAATATTTGATAGGCAAGTATTTTTAATTTGTAACAGGGTACTTTTTTATGTAATTGTGCCCATCTCTGATTGTCGCATAATGCAATTTTTTTTTTTTCAGTTAAACTCTTAACAGCGATTAATCAATTAATGAATTAAAATCGGCATGTGGCCAAAAATATATGGTAGGGTTAGCATTGCTTCATGTTTGTGGTGTGGAAATATTTATTTGATAACAAGTTTGCCGCAACAACTTTAAAATATGATTTATGTCAATTCTGTGTCCTGAACATATATATATCCAGCAGCTGTAGACTTGGTATCATTTTTATTTCGAAAGTTGAGTTTTGATACCTTTGACTTTAGCCTAGCTCTAAACTTCATCAACTTCTAGCCTCAAAGACCAACTCAAATTCAAGTTTTAAAAAAAATGTGCATCCTCCTTTTACAATACTAGAATCACTTGGAAGTCAGTCAACATTTCAGTGATGCATCATAATGATGAGGATGATTTTCATTCTATTCTGAGTGACAATAATAGATTACTCAAATAAAATATGACTTTTTTCCCTCAAAAATAATGCTATGTCATGTCTTCTTCTTGTCTTTCTCTCTCTCTGTTTCTCTCTCTTCCTCTGTGTTCCTCTATCTCTCATACAGACACACGCACACACGCACGCACACACACACACAGGGGAGATTAGTCACTTCTCAGTGGAAACTTAAACAGACAGTCAACCACTTAACCAGCCTAATAGGAGTGATTTCCAGTGTAAGATTTCATTTAGCGACTGATGACAAGCCTCACGTCACTCCTCCCAACAGAAATAAAGGAGATAGAGACATTGTTGCCACAGACACCGGCAACGAGACACTCCAGGATTTGCATAGGGCTTAATTTGATCTACTTGAGATTGCAACTTCCTTCCACTTGATGTAATTAAACCGAGAGATGTGACTAATTAAGTTGACGGTGAGAAACGAGAGCACAGCAAAGGCAGCTGATGAAACGGCGGAGGCAGACGATAGTAAATATTGACAAGGGAAGTTGATTGGGAGCGAACTGCATCGCAGGGTGAGGACTGTAAGGGCTGGAGCAATGTCAGGGTATTCATCATTCATCACACAGATGATGTGAATGTGTGTGTTGTATGTGTGCTGTCTGTGTTTGTGTACGTCAGTGTGCATGTGCAAATTACTCTGACACTGTGAGGATGAAGAGACAAATTATTAAAACTTAATAATACAACCATGTGTCTGTGACGTGACATGACAATGTAAGATGTCTATCAACATAAACTGTGGTATGTGTAGGTGTGAACTATGTTCTGAGTACACAGTCTGAGTATAAACTGCTTCACCACAGAGGCAAAGTTTGAAGAAAGTTGCAAGACAGACATAAAACAAAAACATGTCCCCTGAATGAATAGTGTTGCAGTGCCTTATTGACCGATTACTAATCAATACAAACAGATATCTGCATATGAATACAGAATCTTTCGGCAAAGGACAAGATTTGGGTTTCACTCTGGTTTCAATTTGTTGTCTGAGTTGTACTGACCAGTCACGTTTGAGAAGGTTTAGTTTGCATGCAGGTTAACGGTCCTAGTGAGCAAAATAGCTGGAACACATCAATTGAAATGCAATTGCGGTACCAGATGTAGCTTTGACTTGCTCTTTAAAAAATGTATCTGCATTATATGCAGCTAACTGACAGCTAGCGACTAGTGAACTAACTGACCGTTAGCAAATCAGCTAGCAAGAAAAACTATTATGATTGACTAGCACTAGCATGTTCCTGGCTTGGCAGCTTGTTAGCAATTAGCTCTCCCACAACATTGGTTCACCTGGAGGCCAAAGCTCCTTGC
The DNA here is from genome assembly GCF_040436345.1 of Pagrus major. NCBI lineage: Eukaryota > Metazoa > Chordata > Actinopteri > Spariformes > Sparidae > Pagrus > Pagrus major. Next base: position 22,669,493 of record NC_133216.1, on the reverse strand, counting down.
ACCACCTATTTCATGAGAATGCAGGGATATTCTTTGCTTTGCCACTTTCTGATGTGACCAGGTCTTAAGATTTAGGAACTGAGAAAATTAAAAGCAGCTAAATTCTTGATAACACAGCACAAGTGAGACAAAAATGGTATTTTCCCTTTGCTCATTAAACCGTTGCTCAGGCTCAAGTTTTGGTATCGTGTAAACACATATGTTTAAGGATGTAAGTATGTAAGTCATCCTGCCATAACAGGTACAAAAAAGTTAACTGAGTGTAAGGGAAATGCACCTGTGGGCTGTGTGTGTGTGTGTGTGTAGGGTGTTTAGATGCTAGTGAAGCATTGTTAAGGTTAAATGTGAGGCCATCTGACTGATTTAGAAACTCTGTTAATGACTGTCCCAGTGAGATGCCAGTTAATGACACAAACATTTAGCACTCCATGCAAATGAGCCTCGATTGAACCTGGGCTAATTGCCAATAACAACCAGTAAAACACCAATAAAAAATGTAAAGGTAGTGCCAAGTCAGGCCTCACACACCAAACACATACACACACAACTCAGGCACACACATCTACTTGACAAGACTGTGCACATACTGTATGGCTCCTTGTATTTGCTCCCTGACGAGAACACACTGTACGCATTCAAGCGAGAGCCTCTTAACCTGTTGCACACACTCATATTCCGATCCAACAGGCCCGCCTATTAACATTTGGCAGATGTGTTTTCCCAGATGAACTACTCAGGTCTGAACCACTAAAGGTCTCCCGAAATGTTGAGGTGTATAATTGGCAATCTGTGCCGAGCCCAGGGGCCTCATACACTTCGTTTAGGCCTTTTACGGTGCCACAGCAGATGGAGAGACTTTAAAAGTACGTAAAGGAACAGATGTTAACATCATACTGCTGCTCTGCTCTGCCTCGTTCTCTCTTTCTCTTTATATCTGCTGCATCTATTTGTTTATGAACCTTGATGTGAGGCTGGGATCAAAGTCATATAATATCATTATGGTGTTAAAACCTGTTTTACTCTTATTCAGGTTCCATCAACTGAGTGCACATGTTCAGTCTTATGACACACACACGAACATTAGATATAATCGCTGAATGTGATTTATTGGGTTTAAATGGAGCCACTCAGCAAAGCAGAACAGGCAGCACCCGCGCACACTTTTACCTTTAATTGAATTTTAATCTGTGTTTGCGGTCACAAATCATGCAGTGCAGGGTAATTATCTATTAACGATAATGTTATTGGATTTATATGGAAATGCCCAGGCAGCAAACTGAACTTGTGGTGTGGTCATGAGCACACAGTGTAATCAGCGGATGTTGCTGGCGGGGCAGGAGCTTTTTGTTTCTCGAAGGATCCTGGCAAGTCGACGGAAAGGGTTTTTCTTGCGTGCAAAGAGGAGATACAAGACTATGACGATTCTGCCTCCGTGCTGCCTATCTTCCCTGTGATATATCTTTGCTTTTCTCTGTGTCTGCATCTCTCTTCCAGCCCCTTGCCACTCTCTCTCTCTCTCTCTCTCTCTCTCTCTCTGTCCTCCAGTGGTCTCATTAGGGCGGGACTGTGAAGGGAAGGTGAGATGGTTACTGTGACAACAGCAGAGAATGACGGGCAGAGTGGCAGAGCACTGTGTGTGTGTGTGTGTGTGTGTGTGTGCAGAAGTGTATGTGTGAAGCATCGAGCTATACAACAGTATTCAGTATCATATGTGTATTGTGCGGTGTAATTCACAAAAGGTGGGCAGTTTATGCAGCTTTTTAATGCACAATAAGTCTTGAAAGTTGAATATCACTTATTTTGTCTAAAAAAAATGCACTGAAGCAGTTGAGCTGATGTATATTTCCAGAAGAGACGAGTCAAAAAAAGGACAGACCACAGTGGCGCAGTTTGGAGCGCCACAGCAAAACACGCAAGACAACAAAACATCATTGCATAATTGAGTAGGCCATCCATTAAAGTCCTTATCTATTTCAGGGGAATTAGGCAGGCAGAATCTGGTTGCTGCTCCTCGGTGCCAGGAAATGATGGGCAGCACTGAGGGGCAGAGCTAAGATTAGACTGGAGTGATTGACAGGTTGATAGAGCCAACTGGAAGCCTGCCATTCCTCCCTTAAGATAGTCTCCTTACAGTAATGAAGCACGGTGAGCCAGCTCTACATGAGGGCATAAGCAGCCAAGGAGATAATGAGGAAGTTGAGGACATTCTGTGCAATCCTTCCTCTCTGTCTGTCTTAGTCACTCTCTATCCTCACTCCTTGCACAGAGATTGAAATAAGGAAAGAGGAAATGTCACTTCGGCCTTGAGACTGTGATAAAGACCTCTGACCTCAGCTGAGTCCCTTCACTTGTGTGAAAACACACACAAAACACCCTGAAAAACAAAGGAAAGAGGCTCCAAACCATCTTTTGAGGGCCGCAAGGAGTCGAAGAGACAGAGCAAACAGCGCTGTGGGGAGTCTGCAGTGTGGATGCTGCCTCCTGTGGTGTGGATGACCTTTGCAACGCCTCGTATCTCTGCAAGACTCTGATAAGACCAGCTGGGAGGTGACAAAATGCCCTTGTGGTGGACACAATACCCACACTGGAGACACACACAGGGGTAAAACACACATGTGGGCGACCAGCTGGCCTAGAAATATAGTTTGACTGAGGTCACTGGTTCAATTTCCGTTTCAGACAGCAGGATATATTCCAGGTCAGACATGGTAGCTGTGAGGTAGCTGGCATTAGATCTAACAATGCTGAGACCATTTGAAGAAAGGTACCGAGCTCCCAATCATCAATACATATATGTTAGCTTTGTGAAAAGAAAAGTAATCTGCTGCACATGCAGGTATGTGATTTTCACCCTGACAAGAATTCAATTATGTGTGCGTGTACAGTAAGACTGGATACTGGACTCAGCAGTAAAAAAGAAATTATGTTACTGAGAGGACAAAATGTAAAAAGATCTACATTAATGCATGAAAAATGAGAATCTGGACGTGATAAGATAGCCCCAAGGGAAAGCCAAAAAGCATTTGGAGGACTTTGCTATAAAAAAATGTCCTTTTCAAAATTAATTAGCTTCAGAGAGAATTCAACAAGAGTCGGAGAGTGAGAGGAGGAATGTAGAAACTGAAAGATGAAAGGGAAAGATGAGAGGGCTGGTGTGCCTGTATTAAATGGAGCAGAATATGTAAAAGCACAGCCTGTGTGACACACTGACACGCTACGCTTCCTTTTAAGCTCTGCTGTGCTGGTTCAGATACCTTCTGTGAACCAACCTGCACCTAAAAACATGTAGCGTACGTGTACAGCACACGCGCACGCAGCAGCGCCCATGTCTTTATCTAAAGCACAGTGGTGGTAACAGGATCAGTATGAGTGAATGTCTTCTGGCCACATATGCTGACAGGCCTACCAATACTGACAGAGCTGGGTCCTGTCCAAATGACCAGACATTAACACACACACATGCCCAAATTGAAGCAGTAGTAATCTGATTATGTAGCAGCTGTCACATACAGCTTTCATTGCCGTGGTTTATGAGTCACTACACACACGCACACAGGGTGGCACTCACACACATACAGACAGATACACAAGCATATGTATACGATACACTTACACATCACTTACTCATAATACAATACTAATACTAACCAATCTGCATTAGCAAAAAGAAGATGATGCTGCACGGCTTAGGTATCACCAACGTATCAAAACAGCGTTCATGTTGAATGTGCTGTATCAGTCAGTACCAATGTACCAATTTTTTTTTTTTTTTAACTAAGATATTAAATAATTTTCAGGCAACTAAAACTAGTGAGTTTAAACATATGGCTTGGAGTTTTTAACTTGTTTTGAAACAGTCTCAGTTTAATACCAAAGCCTCTATACGGCCTACATAAGCAAACAAGACCATCAGCAGAAGACTCACTATTTATATTTTGTTATTATAGTTATTCTTAATGCCTGGCATCAGGTCAGATTACAACTTATCCGGGTTGGATAAGTCATAAAATAAAATTTAAAAATGTATGGCAGTGTGCTGAGGATGAATTGAGGAGATTCGCAGGAAAGTAGTTGCTCTGTAGTCTGTTGGTACCGCACTAAAAAGTTGACTTTGACCAACATCATTGTCATTACAGTAAATAATCTTACATAGCCACAAATAGATACACAAACTCATCCCCATGCATCCTGCAAACAGCTGTGTTCAAAACAGAAGAATTAATTACAGGAGGTGGTGGTGCTCAAACTCTTTTGTCTACAGGGGCCTCCAGAATCAACAAAAAATCTCCTAAACAACTGAAGTAGATGGGGAGCCTCAAGATCCATCAGCATGGGGGCTGAGTAGATAATAACTGAATTAAATGTTTTGGGTGAACTTGTCCTTTAACTTTGTATGTCCTCCACTATGGGTGCTTGGATTCCTCACACAATCTGAAATGGTGCAGACCCTTTCCCAGTGCATGCTGGGAAAGGGTCTAGCTTACAACCATAAACACGAATGAATGCATACATAATGATAAAGTATCAAAATGATTTGGCAAATTTGATTCAGGTGACGGCTCTGATCACTTACTGGTTTCACCTATGACGTCCATTTCAGTCATGAACAGCAGATGTAGATAGAGGAGAAACGAGGTTGAGGAAAGATGTGAGTAAGAAATTCAATGTGCAAATCAGGCAGCAGCTCAATATGAGCAACTTGTTCCGAATCCTTCCTACACTGATTGTACATTATAGACAAATGCAACAAGATAGATAGAACTTAGTCAATAAGGATGAAACAGACTGGATGGTTGGTCTCTTCCATTAGAATAAATACACACACACACACACCCTCACACACATACAGCCACCAGTCTATTTCTTCCCAGACTCTTTTCATATCTCTTCATTTCTTCCCATTTCTTTCCATATCAGAGCTAATGGGAAAAAATGGAAATGTGCCTGTCAGTCAGACAGTCGGGCTGATACCGAGGCTTCCTTCCCACAGTGATGAAAACACACTCGGTGACAGATGAGTCAGTGCGACCATCAGTCGGTCAGTCTGCAGACAGCAAGTCAATCAGTCAGTCAGCAGAGAGTCGAGAATTTAGTGGGTCAGTCAGTTAATTAGTGAGTCAGTGAGCCGGCCATGTGGCTGTGTTCGTTAGTAAGCCGGTCAGCCAGCCAGTCGGTAAGTCTCCGCTTAAGTCAGTCATTTAGATTGCCAGCCAGACAGTCAATTAGAGTCAATATGTTAATCAGTGACTGCTGTCAGTCAGCCAGTCAGCCAGGGCGATAATGATGAACCACCAGTTCATGAAGAATAATGACAGCCAGTCTCACACAGCCAGATGTTTCTTAATAGATGTTTTAAAAAGTGACAACATGTGAAAAGATCCATCCTGCTGAAATTGTCAACTGGGAATAAAGCTTGAAAGGCCAGCAATACTGGTTGAAAAATCCAATATTATCACCTACAAAACACTAAATATTTACAGTGAAGGGGGGGGGGGGGGGGTTGACCCTCCATTGACACTGGAGGTACAAGTGACCATTTCCCTGGAAAACACCTGCTAGCCACACTAACAGATCAAGAATTAGCAAGCAGCTGGAAACTGTTTGCTCTCGTCTTGTGTGAGTGTTTCCCGTTACAGCAGGGGTGGGGGGATAGAACAGACTGCATAATGCCGAGAAGGAGAAAAAAGAGAGAGAGAGAGAGAAGAGAGTGGCAATGTGAGGCCTCTCTGATCACATCCACGCTGCACATCAAAAATCAGAGGCAGAAAACGTTCACTTTCATCATCTGAGAGTCGTTTGCTGAGGGGAATTGCACTTTGTCGTTGTCTTTGACTGCGACAGGAAAATTGTGTCTGTAGTGTGTGTGTGTGTGTGTGTGTGTGTATTCATTAAATGTAGGTGTGTGCGTCAGTGTCTGAGTCTTCATGTGCATATGTGTGGGTGTATTTAAGATGACACAGGGGGAGGTCGCACTTACAAACAGAATGGCATATGGTGCCTTGCTTTTTGGCAATCACGAGTGACAAGTGAGCGGGGGGATCAACAGTGAACGCAGGGCGTGTTGAGGGGCTGGGGGTAGCAATGGGAGGGCTTTGCTTAACGATCTCATCTGCGCCTGTGTATGTGTGTGTGTGTGCATGTCTATTTCCACCCTTAGGCAATACAGTAGTGCTTTATGTAGATGAATGTGGAACAGGTCTCGCCGTTTAGCAGCGTTATATAAATACATTATAACAATACGGAGCAGGGGCACAGCACAGAGCTGCTCTGAACGCAACGTCAACAGTTGCCTCAGGGCGCGTTTTTCTTCCTTACTGTGTTCAGACTGAAAGATGAAAATGTTTCACACAGTCCCACCACCCCTTGCCCCCTCCACACTCCACTGACACCCAAACACACAAACACCCTCCCTCCTCCAGTGCTAATTGCAGGCCCCAAGAGGCAGCAGGATGGGGCCCCGAGAGAAATGTCCAATTTGTCCGGTGGTGTCTTCTGGGTTGAAAAAAGGTTGACTAACAAGCACCCTGCTCTTCATCCAGTTAAAGTGTGTGTTAACATTATCTGATCCAGAAGCACTAGTCCAGACGTATGTTTTGCATCCTCAGTGGTGTCCTATTTTATGGAAAACTTGTTATTCTGTGCATGAAAATGTAGGTTGTAACTAGATTCTTGAAATCCACGCTTTAATTTGTCTTTCGTTTCTAAGGTCATGATTCAATTCAGTTGTGGATTTTAAACATTTATTTCAGCACTGACGGCTATGACAGCTGTTATGGTACGTGTCAAATTGGGGTTTTTGGTGCAAGGGGTTTGTGGCACTTCTCGCTACTGGTAACTTGACCAACACCCTCCAAAGTCTTGGCTGTACCTGATTGGGCGACCGCCACACTTGGCCTGTTTGCTCTTAAAATGTAATAATATTTCAGCACTCAATCTGGAACAAACAAAAACAAAAAAAAGGGGCCCCTTAATGGCAGAGGGATACCTAGCAACCACAGCATGAGTTTTCTCTAATCACGTGCAAGTTGGCGAGAGTGGAGAGCAAAAAAATCCTGAGAGAATCGTCGATCCTGCTTTTGATTTCCATAACTGAAATTGAATGCTTGATATTTACATCACGACACTCCTACTAACAACCCTGAAAATGTAAAAGGATTATATTTGCTCTCATAGTTTCCAACATTAGATGTCTGGTTACTCAACAAATCGTATGGATTTGGAGCCCTGTCTAACAGCATGTTTTCATCTGTGGACCATGTAACTTGGCTGCTGTAATTATACAGTTTACCTGGCAATCAGTGTGATAAAAAGACTGAAATGATTCTGCAGTGTTTTGTTATATGACAATCCTTCAAACACATTGATTTATTATTCAAACTGGCCTTCCTAATTCAAGTTTCATCATTTCACCTTTTCGTTGTCAGGACAGTGCTGTTCTCAGGCTGAACACTTGGTAACGCTGCACCAAGGAGAAAGATAAGTCTGGTTACCACTAGGTCATCACTTTGCTCCAACCTGGAGGAGGTGATGTTGCCTATAAGCCCATGTATAACTTTCCAAGGGGACCTGTCGGTCATAAGGATTAACAAGTGGTGCTAACTAGCTAATCCTTACAACATACAGTAAGTACCGCAGTCAGACCCTAAACATGTAGAGCCTTACTGCAGAGTTCGCTGTAGCCAGGTAGAGCAGAACGTCCCCTGCCTCTGCACACGCCTTGTTGAGCAGCGGCACATCTGCATTTAAAGCGACAGGTACTGAGGGAGAGACAAAATGACTAGACAGGCAGCAAAAATGCTGGATTTCTGAGGTATTTTCTGTAAACACCTTAGAGACTTATTTAATCCTCAGGGAATCATATTAACTTGTTAAAAAAAGACAGGGGACCGTTAATTCAGATTATCCTGGAATATTACCCTGCGCTCAGTCCAGCAGGGCCCTGAGTAATGTAGAGAGAATTATATTAGCTAGTGTTAGCGGAATGACAGCTATTGTGAATCTTGATGTGCATGGCCACCATGCTGATTGCTGCCTCACTGTACATGGCCCTGGCCTCCTGGATAATAGGAGACTATTTTTAGAACAGCAAGGAGAGAGGGAGAGGGTGAGGGGGAGAGAGGGAGAGAGATTGAGAGAAATGGCTGAGAAGAATAGGGATGAAGCAGAGAGGGAGAAAAGGAGGTGAGAGAGAAAGGGAGATTGCATTGACAATCGTGCAACACTGAAGTAGCAGAGGGAAGACAGGAAAATGTTATGGGCAACCAAGCAACTAATAAGCTTGAACCTCAGCACTCTGCATAATGCGACAGCTCATTACCGCCCAATTAGGCATTACAATGCCTTGCTTACTGAGGTTTATTGATGCAAATCAACCAGGAAAAGATACCCTGGTGCCAAAAAAACAGGAGGTGAAATTGGATGAGAATTTGTCGAAAGTACAGGCTCTGTGGCAGTTCAATCAATTTACAAAGTCTCTGCGGGGGAGGTTATCCAAATTAGTATGTGATTTTGACAATATGGAGCTGATTTTTTTTCATCCTCTCGTTATCAAGCGGCTGAGGTTTCCTCTGATGATATTGTGATGACCCTTTACAGCATAAAGCCTCGTGCTGTGTTTCCAGTGATGTCATTAATTACACCATCTGTCTAATACCTATTTACTTACACATAACACCGTCCTCTACTTCTTCCTCCACCCTCACTGCTGATCACACACGTGATCATTGCATGTGCACAGAAAATCTTCGATCAGAGTTTAAAAAGAATATCTCACTTATAAGACACACACAAATTATAACATCCCACCCTTAGAGAAGCCTAATGTTCCCTCCTGCAGACATGCAGACAGCCACCAGGACACTTTAATTTCTTTATTTTCTTCTGGACTTCTAATTCCCCTCCTCCCATATGCTGCCTACATGGATTATCACATGCTACTAAACTCAGTCTGGATCAAGCCTGAGGTAATTACTTTAAATACATAATACTGTGCGTGTGTGTGGTTTTGTGTGTGTGTGCTGCTGACAGACCGTGGTCCGTGCACTGATGTTTAAGAGAGAGGTTCTGTGCACTACTTTGCAAGCAGAGATCAACATTACTGCGTACGTGATGACTCTACACAATTGTGTAGCTATAAAAAATTATTCATTTCCTGTTATCACTTTCGCGTGTCGACTATGAAATATGACAAAAACATATTATATTTAAAAAACATAAAATGTAGACTTCCATGGCGAATAGCAAAGCTATTACAATGGCTGAGAGGTCAACTGCAACTATGCAAACACAAACAGACACACACACGGCCGTACTCATAACCACTGTACATTCACTCCCTCTTAAATGTACTCACCAGTCCAGAACTCCATCTGGCTAGAAATGATGTGTTATGTGTTATATTTTTGCCACAGTTATCAATGAACTGATACAAAACTGCCAGTCTGTCTTCTTTATAAGGCAGCTTACTATCTTTTTGACACAATAAACATTTCCGTATAGGTTTCTACTAATTCGCCAACAGCTTTCCACAGTAACGGCAGTTCCACGCATGATAAACGATAATATGCTGTTGGGATTGAATTTTAACTTTAAACATGAGATGCATTTACATCATAGAAATATCTGGAAACATTTAGAGAATAGATTTTAAATTGCTAAAATTCTCTGGGAGAGGATCACAGACCCTCCATTGATGGCTCGGACGTTTGTGCACTGGAACTGCTGTGTGTGTATTTTAATTACAGTAAAAATCCCCTCCTGTTTATCCTACTATGAAACAGCTCTGCGACATGAGAGCATAAATGCCCACTTAAGAAAAGTAATCTACATCAAATGCCTCTGTGGTTTTTCAACTTGTAAATAATGATGAAATGTAATATGCTAAATAGGACTATAATAAAATAATAGGCTATAAAGATTCACCATCATTGCACTTATTCCTACAGCATGTCAGTGATTCACTGAGGAGATTTCTGACAGAGCAATAATTCTAGTGGGTGAATAAGCAGATAATGGGGAACATGGAATCTTATGTTCCTATTTTTGTTATTTATTTCACGCCAGTTTTGACAGAATGTGAGACTCATTATAATTTTACAGCTGGGAAATGTTGTCAAAACTGGTACAACTCTGTGCTTTCCTCTGATGATGCAACTATTGTAATCTGATAACACAGTTGTATGCATCATAATTGAAAACAAAATGAGAGCTACCATTTCAATTATTTGAATTTTGATTTTGATTTTAAGTCACACTCCACAACTATCAAGTCATTTTAACACACTGTATGCACTGTGTCTGAATGTGGCTCAACTGTGTTAAATCATGTAGCAATACTGCGTTCGAACAAAAATAAAGCTCATACAATATGTATTTTTCAATATGTAAGACAGCTATTGATATTGCCAGCAATTATAGCCATGTTCAACAATGAGGTGTTTGTAACAGCTCCTTATTTAAATTAAGAAATTGTGCATCAGGTTTGGTTTGTTGCCGATGTGTGGCCTCAACATCAACTGCAGCTGTTTGCATTTAAATAATTCAGCAGACAATTACTGTAGTCATATATCTGGAAGGGTAATACAGTTGTTTAAAATGATAGATCAAATTCACTCCCACAATAGCTAGCTGTGAAGGGATCTGGGTTTCTTTGCTACATCATTTTGAGAGGAGGGGAGACAAAGCAGAGAAAAGACCAGTCTCCATTTTGTTTCTCTCCCAAGGACACAGAGGAAGGAAGACACTTGCACAGAATTTCTCCCCAAATATGCCCAATTCAATGAGAGATATTTTCCATCAGTCACACAGACACACACATACACACACACACACACTGCACATAGGCAGCAAGATACACAGACATTCAATATATATACACAGAAAAAAAGAGCACACACACACACCCTCAGCCTGGGTCGAGCTAATATTCACGCGTGTCAGGTGGAACGGTCCATTCGGGGTGAGAACAGAGGGGTGCGAGCGTGCTCACAGGTCCAGCCTGGTTGCTTTTAATGGACCAGTGGTGTAGTCCGATAAAGGGCAGCCATCTATCTGCACCCACCCAGTCAACTCTGACACTGTTTCCAAGGAAACGCCACCCGCGGGAGCCAGAAAGGGAGGGTGGGACCTTGAGGGAGCGTATTCTCCTGTGCTGTCAGAGTGCCAGGAGGAAGGAGAACAGGGATGGAGTGATAGAAGGGTGGAGGAGTGGAGGAAGGAGAGGGAGGGATGGGGGATACAGAGGAGGGGCGCACCAGCCGCCTCACAGGGGTTAACTTTAATCAGACATGACACACACACACACACACACACACACACACACCCGAGGAAAAAAGAGTGACAAATGCAACTAGAATCACACACTCGCATAGATTCTCTTTCACAGGGAGAGGCAGACTGTCACACACATGCTGTATGCATAAGGTGACATACAGCAGACACAGCGTGCACATGTGTGTGCGTGCAGGCGTCACGGGACCCTTTGCGAAATGTGCAGCAAATACAAAAAAATGACACGTCATATTTCATTCTCAGAATCATTTTCTTTATTTCGCTTCTTCTCCAGATTGTCAGAGAAGCAGAAAAGCCACTGATGCAAATGGCTGAGATAGAGATGCCTTCCCATAGCCAGGCCCACTGCATCATCATCATCCAGAGACCAGATCACACTGTCACCTCCAATAATGTCACACATTAACAACTTCATCAGTCATCATATGGGTTGTGTCAGGTATTTGTTCAGCTTGATTCATTCATATGCAGAGTATACTACCACTGAAGCTTTAAAAAGCACACTGCAGCAATACATAAAACTTAGCAAACTGTTTTTTGTTTATATACTGTATGTGTGTGTGACATATATATGTGTTAACTGAGGCTGGGTATCAAACCTCAATAGGTTGTTGTTATTGTTATGAAATGTTTGTGTCACACTGAAAGTTGGCATTGGCATTGGCATCATCTTGTTTACATTAAACTATGATTTTGCCTATTTTAGACTGTTTGTGTGTTTTAATATAAATAAAAAGTAAGGTATTATAAAAACATATTGTTGCGGTATCGGTACCGAAACTGAAGTAGCGTCAATTGATGTTATTCTCTTAAAAAGTGATATGCTGAAAGATGCTATGCCTTTTGTAAATTAAACAAAATAATTCTAGTTGAAATACTGGGACCACTGGCCCACTTGTTTGAGAGAGGATATTAGTTTCCCCTACATGCTTAAAAAAATGCTAAATGACATCGTTCCTTGTCTATACCTCGCAGGAAATCAGTTTACTCTGTCCAATGCCCAAAATGAGTTTCTTAAAATCTGGGGACCCTTCATTGAACATATACGGAGATGTGTCAATCTGGGAACTAACTGTATTGTACTGTACTCTGTGACCCTAAATGGAGGACATTTCAGTCATTGTGTGGATTGACATGCATATGTGCACTTTTCTGCAAGCTGGCAGTTTGTCTGCTTTATTTTTGCTCGGCTCTGTCAAGTCGATTTGTTCGTTTTTATTTTTTGTTTTATAATAAGCAAAAAGAAATTAAAGTACAGAAACATCATAGCGCATTTGCAAACAGGTATTTTTCTATGGTTACATATCTACCACATGACGTGTGACAAGAGTCTTTATCAAACATGTTTATGTTAAGTATTTCTGTTTAATATCAGCACTGATTATGCTTCTAAAATCCTGTATCAATCACTTCCTACCCTCAGCCATAATAACATTTTTGATAAGTAGAAAGAACACCAGGAAGACCTTCATGCAAGGGTCATCCTGGTGCTCTTTGAGGTTATATTTTAGCTAACTCAGTCTCTACCAGTCTTCGGTAACTTAGTGTCTAACAGTAGACATTTGTTACATTCCCACCTCTGCTAGAGAAGATAAACATAACTGGCAAATATGTATATTTTTTAAATCATTGGTGCCAAATAGTTTTAAGTTGAATAGAGTGCCACAGAAATTAGTCCTAAAACCCAGATATAAGTTACCATTTTTGCCCTTATCTGGAAGTCAATTGTTTTTTTGAGTAGGTTTTCAGTTAGATGCCTGAAATAACGTTTGTGGTTAACACAAGCTTTAGAAATGTTCAGGTTTTGTTCCATGACATAAAATATGTCAGTAAAGACCCCACACATGAATTATAAAGTGTTTACGCTACTCACTAGTCTGTATTTACAGGCAGACTTTAGTTGCAAACTATCCCCCACTCAACCTTTCCAATTTGTAGACTGATTAATATACAGTGAAGTGTATAATATAGTGTAGCAGGAAGTTTAGTGGTGGTGATGAAGAGATGCAACCGGGATATAGTAAGTTTATAGCCTGACATTAGCTTTTCAATTCTGCCGATTGCATTTACAATCATCATTTACAATCATCAATCATCAAAGTGGTGTCTGTCTATGAGGATTATCATAAAAAAAAAACTGTCGGTATTAAAAACTTGCCACAGAGCTCATTTTCTGAAATAATCCAAGGGAACCAGTGCGATGCTAACTTCCGGGTTAGCCTACAAAAATACATCATCCCTGCACCACTCTATTTGTTGGTTAAGTAATATCTAATGGGAACAATGTATTCTTTCTGTTTAGCCTCTCTGACCAAATGTCCTTTATGTGCTTTAGCACACTTCACTGCCGTACAACAAGCATACCATTCTAAAGTCATTACCATCATTACTACAAATTCACACTGCATAAAAACCAGTCTACACAGCACTAAACTACATTGAACAACACCAGCCCACAGAAACAATTAGAAGGTGTAATCTCTGCACATCTATCTGCCAGGAGGCCTGAGCACAAACGCTGAGCAGGGAGAGAGAGAGAGAGAAGGAGAAAATAACCATTATTATTAGCAGACAGGGCTGTCTGCACTGGAGGCCTGATCACCTTCTTTACACAGACAAGCTCAGAGTTTCTGGGCTTTGAACAATCAGATGACACACACACACACAGACACACAAACCTCCTGTTTTGCTTTGTAATTTTGACTTTATACGGACAGTCAGGAGCAGCACTGCTTTTGTTGTGCAGTCTGTCACCATACTGTGATTGGGAGGTTGTAAAACCGAAGGATTTCTCATCCATCTACGTCCTAATGCTGTCATCCTCCTTCTGCCTGGCTGCTGATTACAGTCTGTGTACTGTCTAGCTGCGTAACACTGACTTAATGTTATTTTGCTTGAGCAGAGCCATTGCAGCGACCCAGATGTCCATATATTATAATCTAATCTAAGATGATTCTGGCTCTGGATTGGCTAATCCAACACCACCCCTCCTAATCTGACGTCTAATAGACGACATCTGGACAAGACGACATAAAAAACACAGCCCGGAGACAATCTGATTGACTTGTTTGGGAACGATAATCTTGTCTGTACAGTAACTTTGTTCATGTAAGCATGAATTTATCCGCATGTTTACCACTAAATGACACAGACAAATGTTATCTTTTCTTTCAGACAAAGCTTGCAGGAACCATTGCTTGATGATTTCACTGAAACTCAATAATGTGACTTTCATTAAATTACAATCTTTTGAACATGCCGATTGACCAAGTTGCTTCTTTTAGTATGGAATTCGGAATTTTGGAAGTAAATAATTAAAGTGTGAATAATTAAATAGTTAATAAATAGTTAAAAAACATTCTTCAAGCGCACCTCTTCTTTAGCCAGACAGCCTGTGTCTTACTGCATTCACACCTCTACCTAAAAAGCAATGAATAAATACAGAGTCTATTTCTGCTGGTGTCAACACGTTCCTTTGAGTGTATAATGGATCAGATCATCAATAATCAATTGAATGTGTCACCTAGCAGAGGCGGCTCCCCTCATTTCGACTGCTCCTTTGCCTCCTGTCCACTCCTGAGGTGTGATACGACCCCTGAGTGGATGCTCCCCGTCTTTTCCGAGCTGCAGGAGGCCTTCTCAAAGAGCATAGCAACAGACCTGTCTTCCCTGTAAAAATAGGATTGGCTTCTGTGAAGCCAACACGACGCCGAAGATACAACACACACTTCACTTCATTGATTATGCGCCCGAGCCCCTCAGAGCCCAGCTTTACAAGTGATGTCTTCCCCTCTTTGCCTTGCTCGCTCTCCTCATAGCTCCCATTTTCACCCTCTTGCTCAGATTTGGAGCCATTTACCTCACAATGGCATCAATATTTTAGTCCTCCTGGATGCGGAGACTTTCCTGTCTTTTTTTTGTACATTTCTATTGTTTCCCCTGGATAATGAAATGTTAATGTTATTTGGGCATGAGAGACATGCTGTAGACACGGGCCAAAGACAGCCATGGCAGCTTTGTTGCAGAAATCAAGAAAACAAGGGCCATTGTATGGGTGGATCCTTTCTTAAAGCAAAAACAAAACAAAAACAAGAATTGAGAGCTGCTTTGATTTGGAGACTCTTTTCAGGTGGACACTTTCTTATAACGTGTATGAAAGGGACAATTGCAGATACAGTTATACATTTTCATTGTTTGATTTAAAATGTCTAAAAACAACTGGACCTTTGTTATATACTATATTTTGTTGAGTTGTGTACTTACATTGTCCCAAATGTTTGCAACAATGTTCAGACCCAGAGAAATCCATCATTTTGTTCAAGGTATGATTCATTTGGTCGCCTATCACCATAACTAGAGATTTCGAGAGTAAGGATGGAAGTCAGCGAGACTTAAGAAAACGTGAATAAAGCTTTAAAACATTAAGAGTCATGTCGATAGATTTTCATCTGCAATGGTGGTTATTTAACAATGAAGACAACAACTCCCATGATCCCACACCACTTAGGTCTTTTGTTTTGTTTTGATAGATAGACCTCTAGCAGCAATATTAGCAAAAAATCCCACGAAAACTCCAAAATCCAACAATGATTTGATCCTTCTAAGTATTTCTTGTATATAAAGCCTGTTGTATCTCATTCCTTACGTGCCACCAAGCTGCACCATTGTTAAAGAAATATCTAAAACCTTTATTACACCAAACACAAACAATGAAGTGTATTTTGAGTCTATCCCACATATACTATCAGGCTGCCGTGAATATTCACCAGTGCAGAATCCACATCTGAAAATAGTCTCCAACCAGAGAACTGTGTATGCCTGTTTGACAGATTTTTGCTCAAATCTACAGTACACAGCTGTTTTAAGAAAATAAATGAAACACATTTGTGTACGTGTATGTATTTGTGATTTTTTTTAATATTTGTTTCTAAAGAATAAATCTGTAATAGAAACAAAAAGACTTGGGGCCACAGACAGGATAAGGAAGTCAGAAGGTACTGAGAGACAAACTAATGTACTGGTAGTTTTGTCAACTGTTTTGTATTTTGGTAACAAAAATGTAGAATAATATATTTTTTATTTAATACATACATACATTCTTAAGTGTTGCAATTAATTTTACTTTTGCAGACAAATATTCTGCTGCTACTAATATGCTGTTTATCAAGCTTTAACAGGATGTGGTGGGACTAAATTGCAAAACATTTTTCACAAAACATGTCAATAAAGGAAAAAAAGGTAAACAAGTCACATACTTTGGAGTTGCGGACATGGCAGCTCTGTGTATTATACAATATGGGGTCCATACACAGAGCATGCTGCTATTTCATGCTAGCTTTCAGCAGCTGTCTATTTCCATCCGATAGCACACTGAGCGAGGTATAAAACGCAGGCGCCAGGGCAGAGGAGGCTGAGCAAACAAACACGCCGAGAGGTGGGGAGAGAAAGGACAGATGTATTGAAAGCTGTTGAGTGATGTGTTTTTTCTTTATTGCTGTGCATACTGTCGGCGGAGAGAGAAGGGAAGACGGATATGCAGCAGAGAGAGAGAGAAAGAGAGAGAGAGAGAGAGAGAGAGAGAGGCGAGGTGTGTTTCAGTAAGAATACAATCCTTTCATATGGGTGTTAACCAGAACAAGGCCAGATTGTATACTTATGGAAATGTGGTACACACAAGTACGGCCACGAGAATACATACTGCAGAGTACATTTCTCTTTTCTCTTAAATTAAATTCACCATCAGTCTTTCAGCAGCATATTTCTGATTTAAAATTGGATGGTAAAGAAAAAAAGAGTAGCTCAAACGCTCAAGTTATTTTTGGACAAACCAAATTTTCCAAACAGTTTGTTCTCATTAATGGTTTCTCGCCACATCTATTTGGGCTTGATTTTAAAGAACTCAGATTATGGGTTATCCTGGATTATGCAAAGGACCCTGTGCACAAATACTTATCAGTTTCATTTCTTTGTCCTCCCAATGATATTCATGCCAAATCCCACAGCGCCGTATCTTTGCTCACAGCTGGCAAGTGTAACTAAAGGATTATGCAAGCAGCTTCTACAAGCAAATAGATTTCTCCCTACTTCAGAGGAAACTGCTAGTTATGCAGCGCCTATCTGTCCGCCAGGCATGCACAAAAACATGTCTCCCATTTTCTTTTCTTTTTTTCACTTGTTTTAACAGTGCATTTCAGAGGGAGATGGAGAGGAAAGAGGGGAACGAGAAACAGGAGAGTAAACAAAACAAGCACAGAACCAGGAGGTC
Source organism: Pagrus major (assembly GCF_040436345.1). Classification (NCBI taxonomy): domain Eukaryota; kingdom Metazoa; phylum Chordata; class Actinopteri; order Spariformes; family Sparidae; genus Pagrus; species Pagrus major. The sequence goes on along the minus strand of NC_133216.1, from coordinate 22,651,939 downwards.
TCACTGACTAACACTGTAGTCTATGTATGGGCACAGCCATTCTGTATCATTCAGCTGATTGTTCAGTAAACCACATGTGTCTTCACCTCCATATTGAAGTGCTGAAACAAGACATCATAACTGGATTTGTATTAAAGCACATGTTTAGACAAGACACTGCCACCACCTAAATAACCAGTCAACATGCAAGTATGCTTCTGGTGGACAAGCACTGGTGATGGTCCACCAAGCATCCGTCACTGATACCCCCCACCCCCAAACATGTGAGGTGACGCTTCAACTACTTCCTGTATGCAAATATTTCTGAAGGTTTCTTTCCCATATATGGTCCAGATCGAGCCTAGCCTATGATGGCACATTTCTGATTCTCCGCATGGCCTCCCTGCTGTCCCCGAGGGAGATGTGTATTAATTAGCATTGATCTGGAGCAAGAAAACACAGAGCAGATTGGGACAGGTCCAAGGCTATCACAGATACAGGAGCTTAGTTGAAATACAGCACAGAATACATTTACATTTTACATTTTAGCCAGTTAACTGACAGCCGCATCCAGAGAGATGCACCAGGAGTGCATCGGTAGGAACTAAAATGGCACTCAGTAGAGGCCCAACAGTCCCCTTTAATTCAATCAAGCCTAATCCAAGAGCAAGCTCAATAGCCTTGTATCACTCTAAAATTAAACCACCCATAACCGCTTAACCATTATTTCAGCTCACCAGATCAAGGATCAAATTGTACTCACTCAAGGATACCAGCCACCTAAATACACGATTTGTGATCCATGCTTTATTTCCTGAGAAATTAAGAAAAATGTGGGGGAAAAAACCCTATCTCACAATGTTAAAGACAGTGGGAAACAATTCTCAGATCTGTCCCTTTACCTGGATCCGCACCACAAGTAAATGGGGTCTATTCTGGGCTGAGGCCCATCCTACGTTCAAGTTTCGTGGAAATCAGTTCAGTAGTTTTTGTGTAATTCTGCTGACAAACCAACCAACCAACAAACAGACACGGATGATAACATAACCTAACTCAGGTTTTATGCAGTCATATATAAACACTAAGACATGTTGCCATATTTGTTTTACAAATGAAGAACTGTTTAACTTCTTTAGGCATCAAGATTTTGGTCTCAAACTGTCTTCCTCAGATACTCCTACCACAGTCCTTTGTTTCTAATATCCTGCACATTACTCAGGGTCATAGTGCTGATCTAGGCTCCCTCACCTGGATCCTTTTGACCATTTTTCTTCTGTAATGACCTAAAAGCCATAACCTTAATGTTTCTAGATCAGCAGTCCTAATCGCAGACCCAAGACGCATTCCGTCTCTTCTTGCTGAGCAGGCAAGGCCTCTTTGAGCCATTAGGATCCAAACAGCTGTGAATGCCTTGTTATGCGCACAGCAGTGTATCAGTGGAGTTAGAGAGAGAGAGAGAGAGAGAGAGAGAGAGAGAGAGAGAGAGAGAGAGCTGGTAATATCTAATTCAGATAAAAAAAAAAAAGGGTCCACCCGACATCTTTGTATGTGCGGCAAACTCAATTTAGGATTATTCCAGCCTCCTTCTCGTCACTCTTCCTGTCTGCGTCTCAGCCAGGAGGCCTCATTTAAAGTCTCTTCTTCCACACGCATTTTGTGCTCAAAATCAAATCCCTGAGAAAAGTTGTGACACAGCAGTTTTCATTGATTATCTCCAAACTTTTGTAATACAGTTTTATTAGAACCAAAACAGATTTCTGGGGTGTCATTATCCTTGATCTGATACTTCTCCATCTGTGACTTCTAAGATGATCATTTGCCCGAAAACATTTTAAACATCTTGAGCTAAAAAACTGTCCGACTCTTCCTCGTTATACTGTAAATTTGCTCATTTAGGCTTGCCTTGTGCTAAGCCAATATGTGCACAGCGTTATGTGAGAGTGTGATTCAGCAAATACTGTGCTGTGATAATCAGCCAGGGACAACAGCAGCGTTTTATTTTGTAACAGCAAAGATTTTTAGCATATGCCCAAAACTGTGATGTACTGATGAGCACTGAGACACAGTGATAAATGACAAGTATCATCAAGAACAGAAACCTACTCCATCGTCAGACAGAGTTGAATTATCAGATCAAATATATTTGCCATTTTTTTTGGATGGTTGCTCATAAAAAAACAGATTACTTTTTACTATTTTCTGACATTTGGGGTAGATAAATATATGAAAACAAATGTTAGCCATATTTGTTAGCCAAATTGGCTGGATAAGCATAAACTTTATATTGGTTAACAACAAGCCTAAAGGTCTATTTTGCCTTTCAGTACAGCTGGTTGCTCAATAGTTTCTCAGTCATCTGCAAAAAAGTCAGAGAAGAATCTCATCTACACACAATTTCCATTGTTGAGAGAGAATAGACAGAGGAAGGAGAGAAAGAGAGAGAAATGGAGAGTTTGGCTGGAGAAACAGACAACAATTACACTTGCCCTAGGAGGCCGAGGGAACCTGACCACGTTGCTATGGAAACTCAAGTACAGCAGAAAGTAACAGGAAAATCAATTCAGATTGAGCTTATCTCTCCCTCTCTCTCGCTCTCGCTCCCTTCTCATTTCACAAGGGCTACAAAGCACGTTTCCTCTCTGAATCACATTTTAACTATTGCCGCACTGATGCAGCACTAATCACAACAAACACAATGATTTCTTTTTTCCTTTTCATTCCCCTTAAATGAAAAATGTGGATTATAGTAACCAGAAAAAGACGTCTTCAAACACCTCTGAAATTGTATGAAAGAAAGATGCGGGCATGAATGTGTTAGGACTGAACACAAATCACCCTCTGTCTCAGGCACACCATTCATTCTTGCTCTTTCTTTCCCTCTTCACTCGCTCCCTCGGAGGGGCAACAGCAGCTGTATGCAGGTGATAAGCGTGTGCAGCGATGGGCGCTCGGCTGTGATTGGCTGCCTCAACTCCTACGCTGATGTGAAGATTGCAGGCTGCGTCTGTCAAAAGGCCACTCTGCTCGTGGTTGTCACCTCGTGACGTCACTGCCGCAAGTGACAGCGCCACACTCTCAGCGCAAAGAGATTTAAATCATTCCTCCTTTAATGTTTCTGCATGATGCATCCTCTTACATTTAAGAAGACAGGATGTAGGGTATTTTTAAATTACAAGTTACAGCATCATAATAACATAATCATAAAAGAACAGAGAGAGTCAGGTGATGACAGGAACTGACTCACCGATCCAGTCCCCTTTGTTTTCACCACAGCCACTTAGCAGCAGCCTGCAGGGAGTTTGGGTTTTGTTTGGATCTTAGACGTTGGCTGTAACAATGGCAAGGTGAGGTCAAAGACAGGCTGCAAGTATACTCAGTTTGTGTGTGTGTGTGTGTGTGTGTGTGTGTGTGTGTGTGTGTGTGTGTGTGTGTGTGTGTGTGTGTGTGTGTGTGCGTGTTCTCAAGGCAAGTGGAGAGAAAACGAGCCTTGAACAAAAATAATGATGCTTGATGCCTCATACATCAAGAAAGAGATAGAGGGTCACCTTGCAGTGAAGTCAGCTGGTCATTTGCTACTGAGGAAATCAATCTGGAGAGCGATTTGTCACAGAAATCACAAGAGAAGTCGACTGACACTGACATGATGAAGTATGACTGTGTAGTAATTCAATATTTCCTTATTACTTTATCTGTGATTACGTATACATTTATCACGCTCAATATTGAAAAAATGTTCTTATTAATGTCCTGACACCCAAATTATGATTTGGGTTACCCTAGTCAGTTTTTTCTTCCAATCCGGCCCCAAAGTCAACCTGTATTCTCAAAAGGGAGTAATTTAGTTAAGTGTATTTCACTGTAATTTTGTACCAAAAGTGCTAAATTTGCCAACAAGAGCAGTCTTTGAAATCTTGTTTGAGATTCTTAAATGCAAGGATTTGCAACCAAATCGCCAGAATATATTCTGGCAAAGTACGTTTCTGCAAGACCACAGCAAAGTTAAAACTTTGGGTTGAATTTCTAATTTTCCTCTTGTCACAACGTTGTGCTTACATTATGCTCTGGTTAGGTTTAGCCACCACAGCCACTTGGTCAGGGTTAGGAAAACATCATGGTTTGGCTGATAGCAACAAACACGGCTCGAAGTTTCCTGAGGACTCGTTAAAAACACCTGGTTTTGTTGCCACAAACAGCTGCTTTTACACTTACAAATGTCAAAACGCTGACTCGAACTGCGGTAACGCTTGGAAGCCTTGTACCTGTAACTTCACCACAGTCTCCTCAACCTCCTGATATGCAAGTGAGGTAATAAAGATGTTATGCGAACATGATATGACACATTTTGAACAAATGTCAATATGGTACATGGCCAACGACATGTATGAATTAGCGTATCCATGGTTTGCAGAAACATTACCTGCTAACATTTTATCCTGGTGCCTAGGCCGGGATTTGCTGCTTTTCTGTCATGTTAGAAATTAAATGAAGAGTCTTTGGGTTTTGGACTGTTGGTTGGACAAAGAGAAGCCATTTGAAGATGTCACTTTGGGCTCTGAGAAATTGTGATGGGCATTTTTCGCCCTTTTTTTGACAATTTATAGACTTAACTGTTGATTGTGAAAATAATCCACAGATTTATCGATAATGGAAATAATCATTAGTTGCAGCCATATCTGGTTGACAAAAAAGATAAAGATAAAAAAAAAAGATAAAAAGTTAAAAGATATATTCAAGATTTTTGCTTCCAGAATAATTATATGATATGATAATTATATAATTATAATTATATAACATTTCATCAGGGTTATGAATTTCAGACACTGGAAAACCCTCTCCAGAGTTTTCACCGGCTGAGTGAACGTTGTTGTGTAAAATCAGTAATTTACCATTTTTAGATGACATGTTCTGAGACAAATCGAGAATGCATAGATCCATAACGTGTTTTGTGATGAAAGCACCTGATTATATCTCCTCCTCTGATTGGTGTCCAGCAGGTGCCCTAAAACCATGATCATGTCTAATCAGTGTTACAGATGCCCAGCAGGAGGGCACAGGCACCAAGGCTCTGTGTGAAAGTTTAAAGAGGCTCAAAGTGATTTACTGTATTTCTCCAGATTTACCACCCTGGGAGCAGAATAAGACCATGTATTAATCCTTGATTGGATGGAAGAAAAAATGGAGTGAAAAATCCCTATTAGGTCAGCAGAGTGATTTGAGTTATTAAGTGCCTTTTTTACTCTAATCAGTCACTTTTAAGATGGGATCAGACACTGTTGTAATATGGGGTGTGATTGAGCACACCAGTTTGTCTCTGTTTCCCCCAGTGCTTCAGTTGGGAACATATGGGAGGGGTTCCTCCGTGAACCCCACCACCTGTCACTGACACACGCAGTCGCCGTGCAGGAACAGAGGGAGTTTGCACCTACACAGCCACAGTCTTCCAACAGCCAACATCCAGGAGAGTTTATAAACAGAAATTAATTGCTTGTTCCGGCTGTAATTAGCTCACACCATGCTTATTACTAATCTGTGTCTTGGCCTGACGCCAGGCGAGTTCTGGCCCGGCTCCAGTCCAGTTTCAACACAGTGTTGCTCTACAGTAATCCATAAGCTCTGGCAGGGTAGACCCGTTCCTCTTCACTCAACTGTACACACATATTTTTAACTTTTGGTCATCATATTAACCTCTTCTATTAATGTAATGCATTGTCTATAAATTTATAGTCCTAATTTTCATTTTGTAATGTGCTGATTTCATAACAAAATTGTCCACAAGAAAGTTGAACTGAATGTAGTGTTGACATTCTGCACTTTTCAAATGTATGAGCCATGTGCAGACACCCCAAATGTATGAAACAAATGCAGGACATTACTGTAAACCAGATTCCTGCACTGTACTGACAGCACACTCAACCAAGACAGCGCTTATTTAGGCTTCTGTCTTCAATCCAAGTCGAAAAACAAAGGGGCATCCCCATCACAGAAAGCCAAATTGCCTATTAAAGATGAGAGCGTGTTCAGTCTCCCAGTGCGCCCAGCCATCACCACCCTAATCATTCCCTGCCTAAACAGCCTAATGGCTGCCATATTGCTACTGTTTATTAGTAAACACTGATGGAAGAGTGCCCGCTTCAACAGTTGTTGATTTTGTCTATCCGTATGGAGTATCAGCTGGGAATCGCAGCCACCGTGCCAGAACGCTGTCTGCTGTTCAGTCTCCCGTCACTAAACAGATTGCTTTATTGTTTTATGTGCATAGTGATTAGGATGTCAGTAGATGGCATAATATAACACATAAACCTGAGATAAAGCGTTAAACAAATTTGAGTGCTGAAAACAGCCTCTCTTCGGGTATTTAAACTTCACTAGATTGTTTCACTGATTTATTATAAAAGAGAATGTGAAAGCAAGGAAGCATTCAAATGCTCATTGTATTCCGGCATAAAATTACAAGTCTGTGCCGCAGCCTGTGAGCTAGAAGGACACTCCGAAGATGACCTTAGGTTTAAGATGCTTTTGGGAAGCCCACTCCGAGATTGATTTCCCTCCATCTCTGTCTCAGTAACCCTTCTATCGATCCTTATCAAATATGTATCACGTCCTCAAGCCTTCACCACAGCTAAGATGGAGACTTCAAACAGCTCAGAGAGAAAAAGGAGAGCTACGTTTCTCTCTTTCCAAATGGCAAATCTCACAGCAGGGGGAAGATGTGAAACCAAAATAATAATGTTAAAAAAAATGCTATAAATGTGAGCCATACCACGACATATAATAAAATAAAAATGTAATCTCAGCTATTTCAAAGGCTTTTGAAATAACACTGAACGAATGCTATCCTGAAGCGAGCCTTACAAAAGACAGTGGGTTTAGTCTTCTACAAAAGGCAACAGAGAGACACACTGTGCACACAATACATGTAGAAAACACCCCCCAACTATCTCTGCTCAAACCTCACTTCTTACTAAAAGGGTCTTGTCTTGTCCTCTCCCAATTCCCCAAACTCCCCTTCACACAGCGCTCGTATGTTGCAAATGCACAAAATGCATCCTTCAGCTCATGTTCCCATAATTCTCTGTGGCAGCAGCATGATTAATGCACACAACTATTGATTTTTTTTTCTTTGCTCTTTTTTTTCTTTCTTTCGGGAGAGTGCCCACCACCAACCCCCAACCCCAAACACCTCCTACTTGACAGTATCACTCTTTGCACCCTGTCACTCACACACACATTGAATATATATCTCAATGAAAATAAATGCACGATTACAGCACCTTTACATACACGCTGTACGAACAATAAGCACCCCCGTCTTCCTCAGCTTTCAGGCAGCTGTGTGTGAGTGGACTGGGAAAAGGGGTGCAGTGAAAGACAAGGGTCAGCATTTCACTAACTGCTGATCTGTGTGGGAGGAGGAGCGGAGGGGGCAAAATGATAGGCTGTGTTGTTTTCATAGGGTTTCACTGCAGGATGGGTGGAGTAGTGTGCAAAAAACATGCATCCATGCACCAACAAACACTCAGATGCATATGTGTATAGTACATTTGCATGCATGTACGTGTACACTATCTAGATCTTCCTCTGAATTGCTAAGAGGCAACTCCAGGTCCTGAACAAAAGGATCAACAAACCATGTTTGCGTGGGGAGAGAGCTGAAATCTGGTGAGAGATGGAGAACGAGAGGCAGACATGGTGTGAAGGAAAACTGACTGAGGGTAGGAAAGTGGGATGAAGACAGGGGGAAAAGATCATGTGGCTAATGTGACGCAGTCCGTTGTTTACCAAAGAAAAAGCCTCACCCACTCTCCTCCTCTCCACCTTGCAAATCTCCTCCTTCTCAGGCTCTTGTTTCCCCAACTCTCTTCTCACTTCCTTCCCTCTAATCGGCCATCTCCTCCTCTACATTTTTTTGCATCTTCTTCCCTCGCAAGCTCATTTCTACCACTGTGCCCTCCTTTCAAGGTTGGCCTGACTTTGGGCGTGTTGAATTTACAGCCCTGTCTCCGCCTGCCTCTCAGTGCCCTCACTGTCAATCTCAGTGAAAGATGGAGGTGGTGGCACATCACTGGCATGATAAATTCCTGCTGAGCAGTGATCCTGTAAACCAAACACCTACAGTAGCCCGTTTGAAGACATCCTTAACATTCCAGCGACTGAGCTGGTGGCTGGTTAAGACTGTGATTCTATTAGCAAGCAAACTGTTTAATTAGCCTCTATAAGCACTCACAAGAACCCATGAGAGAGGAGTGAGCAGAATGCGTGAGTGCAGAAGCACTTTCATCGCTTAAATGCTAAACGCACAGCTGGGAAGCAGCCGACACGAATGTGACCGAGAAATGTAACTGTAGATTTTTTTTATTTTTTCCTTTACTGATGCCGTGAGTATTGGAGGGACTTATTTGCATAAAGCAAATAAAAAAAACAGCATTTTCCACGCAGGAGGAAATTGACTGGGGCGCTGTGCCAAGCAGGTTATGCAATGAGATGAGAAGAGAGGAGAGAAGGCCGATAGTCAAGGCCAGTGGAGGAGGATGTAAAGGATGGGAGGACGAAGAGGAGAGGGGAGGAAGAGTAGAGAATAAAAGGAAACAGAAGAAGAAAAGCAAAAGGTGAGAAGGAAAAGTGAGAGGAGGGGAGAAGATGCACTGACTGACCTCTTAAGACTGTGACTCTGTATTGTTTCCAGTGTGAATGCAACATAAACAATGTCAGATACTATTGTTAAAAACATATATCACAACCTATGTACAGGATATACAAGAATATAAAACTCACCTCTCAACAGTTGGTGTGAAATGAACAAGGTGAAGCCGATACTGATGAAATCTGATAGCACGTAACATGCAATTTCATACCAGAATACCTATATATATATATAAATATATATATATAATCATAAAAAAATACAGACATGGTGTCATCTGATTTTAGCTGAATGAACAAATCAAATACCAGATAAACCAAAACATGGATGCAAAAAAGAATTCCAAAAAGCTGTCTGATAAGGCAAAACTATAGAGTCTCGCACTATATATTTTCCCAACCCTTAGTCAAACATAATGCATTCATACAAATATTGAATTGATAGAATAGCAAGATGGAGGCACATCCAGGAAGCAGGAGTGGCTTACGGAGTCACCCCTCTCCACCCGCCTTGCACTGAGCGTGCGTCTCAACACAGACCAAAGCCTCCCGTCCTCCTCCATCTCCTCCTAATCTCCAGCCTGAAGAGATGAAAGGCCTGCATGTTTGTTCCAAGAAGGAAACCCTCTCCACGCCAGAGGAGACCCCTCAGCCTCCATTCCTCTTTTCTTCTCGCTTTTTTTCTCCCCATCTCACCTCTCCTCACCTTTTCTCTCTTTTCCTGTCTTCTCCGGGGGCGATATACAGGTCGCCTGTCCAGCCGGCACTTCCTTATCTGTACTGTAGCTGTGTTACTCACAAGAGGAGGAACTGGATGATGGTGTTTGTCCAGTTAGTTTTTAGCACCAAATGGGTCTTGTCTTTAAACATTTTATGAAATGAACACAATGCATCAAATTTGTGCTCTCTGCAAGAAAAGTTTAGGGGTGCAACTAATGCTTATTTTTATTTGATTAATCAACAGATTATCTGTCATTTTAATGTACTATTTGTTTGTTATGTCGGCAAATACAACAATGCCCATCACAAGTTCCTAGAGCACATGCTGACATCTTAAAATGTTGTTTTGTCCAATCAGTAGTCCAAAACGCAAAGACGTCCAGTTTACAACCATAGAGGGCTAAGAAATCCAGACAATATTCACATTTAAGAAACCACAGATTTTTCTCCCATCTCCCATCTTAATTTAAACATTAAAGTGCAACAGCTAAACACAGCTTGTAATTTGACAATGAAACAGTGCATACAGTAAGTAAGACGTTATGAATGAAATTGAAATTCAATACTGAGAAAAAGTTTTTCTAGTTTAATTATGACCAGCACCCCTGTCTTTATTAACATTGTGTGTTTCATCAACAAACCCTAACCTTAATAACATCCTGAATAACATCCAGCTTTCCCTATTGTCACAAAATCTAATTTGTGGTATTGTCCCATGATTCATTTCAATTGGATTGGTGCTGGTCTCCAGTATTTGCACGATGCCTACACTTACAGAACAACATTTAAATGGATGCAAATGCACAAAAAAGCACTGAGAGCAGCACTGTTTGTCTCATTTGCTACAGAGATTATGTTGACTCCACGCTAATGTTGCTTCTACATCCAAAGAAGGTAAGAAAAGTCAACAAGAACTCACTGTGTAGGGAATGTACACACAATTGTACACACTAGGTAAAGAGGTTAATAATCTCTGCAGCTCCGAGCAGACAGATTACAACTAATACTGCACATTAGGAGGACTCAAACAGCCTAAATGTTACTGCAAGTCGACACAGAATTCATGCTCAAATTGCACGCTTCTTAAAGAAGTGCGCAAGGTCTCAGTGACATGTTGTTTGCAGCTCATTCCATATCTAAGCACAAGTTTTGTTGAAGCCCTTCTTTGCAACCAAGGCCGCCCAGCTCATTACGCTGCCTCATTTCATGAATGATGAGAGACAAAAGGTAGGTAGATGGAAAAACTCAAAACCATCCCAGCTCCATCCCTTTTTCAAAAGCATGGCCACTTGACACGCAAAAGAAACTAAAGCAGACACAAGCATGTGCACACTACATGTGACACCAACACCAATACACACATGCATTTAAATAAAGGTCCACCATATAAAATCCTGGCAACAACACAGTAGGACAAAGCTCAACTCCTCCCCGCTCTCTCTTTTTTTTTTGCCCCTTTCATCTCTCTATTAGTTCCGTCAATTGTTTATCAAAAGCAGCGAAGAGGCGATCGGAGCCGGGCATTTGAAAGCTTGTGCTGCGTGATGCATTTTAAAATTCATGACGGGTTAATGGTATGTTAGTGGCAACATTAGGACCCGGCGAGCTTGCGTCATGCTTATTCACATTGAAAACAGGCCGCTTCAAATGACTACTAAGCAGTCCTCATTCTGAGAGGTAATTCATATTGTAATTAACTTTTCAATCACAGCTGATTAATTAAGACAGGCCCTGGTCTGTAATTATGCATCTATTTTTGACCCTAATGCGAATCAGTGGATATTCAAAGATTTTCAGCAGGCAGTTTCCTCTCAACGCGAAAGTTACGGATCTAAAAAAGCACATTTTAACCTGACGATACCTGACACACATAATCAATGGTGATCAAATGGTTAGGTGGCTCAGGGTATCTAAACTGTGGATCTGGCAGTGACACTATCCACCTAATTTCATCATCCTGGTTACTTTGCGTCTTTACAAAGAGAAATATCTGAACTATTCTTCCTCGCATTCTGATGCACAATGCGAGGGTAGGGAAGTGCACTTGATGTTACCGTTCCCAACAAAAAAACCTGAGATTAATAATTCAGCGCGGCTGTGGGATAGCTTTATTTTGTGTCCACTGAGACCAAGTCTTCTTTCATGAAAAATGTAAGAAAAAAGAAAAAAAAGAAAAAAGAAAAGCGGGGCTGGAGAAGGAGTCGGAAAACTAGGCTGGGTCAAACTGCACCCGGTTGCCAATGTCAAGCCCTGTTGCTATCCTTATGGTCGCTCGCTCACGCACAAACACACATCTTTCTAACCCCCACTCCTTGAGTAAACACACCCTCTCCATAACAGTGTGAGGTGAATCCGCTCATGCATCAGAATCGACCATCAAATATTTATCATGGAGCAGCAGTGATTTTGACAGTGTGCTCATGCTTTTGACAGCACTCGCCTGCTGCAATACTTATTGGAGTAAACACGGACAATCCAATATCGTTGTTCTTTTGAACGCTTGCAAAAGAACTCAAAAGAACACAGAGCGTACAACACAATCCATCAAAACTACACTGCATATCCTATAGGCTTTCAGACCTGCTGTAAAAAAAAAATGGTAAGACATCATTGTGGATGGGACCGTAAGAGCTGATTTAGGAAATGATTGGTAATGATTGTTTTTTCAAAATAAAAGCATGACACACAAATGCATAATTCACAGTCCATGCATAAGGAGATGGCTTTGTCCTTACCCAGGCCAACACACCTTTGCTTTTGATAAACAGAAACTGTAGGGGGATACACTAAAGCATTTTATTCTCATAATGGGTACTTTTTCAGCCTAAGTCAAGAAACACATCATCTCTGGACCTTGTCTACAAGAATTACAATTACAGAATGTGATCATATCTGCACGCTGCATGTTTGCCCGCACTCCGTGACATTAGGCGACATCTTCAACCAGCGGCTCGCAGCGAGTAACTCGAGTAACCTCGAGTAAGCAAGTTGCTGGCATGGATCAGAAGACACATCTTCATGCTTGAGCAGACGCATTTAAAATGCCACCAAAACACCGTCCCAGATTCTGCCCTCAGTCAAATGACATCAAGTGCTCACTTACAGGTCCCTGAACGCCCCAGTATGAAGCGAAATCAGCCAGCGGGCAGTACATGGAGCAATCAGGAGATAAGCATCCCATTTAACTTGAGTAAAAATCCAACCCGCAGAACGTTCTGGTGTCTTGCGTTATCGTGCTGTGCCACTGGATTCAAACAAGGAGGGTAACTAGGTCAATGATGCTCTGTAAACTGTTCCACTTTACCCCTTGCTGGACTCAAAATGGAGTTGGCTGAGGTGGAGTGTGCATAGGAGAGAGAAGCTCAGTGATTCAATGTGACAGTTATCAACATCCTCTGGCTAGTGAGAGGACAGGGCTGCGCAGAGACACAGAGCCCCGGTAATGGCAGACTACGACAGTAAACAGGTAAGAAGATGACTCACGGTGAAACAGAACATAGTGTCCAAAGAGCGCAGAGCAGAGCAAGGAGGGGGGCCTGGGATAAATAGTCTAAAGAAAGCAACACCCCTCTTCCTCTCCATTCCACATATTCGTCTTTAACTAAAACATCTTGTTAAAAGTTACAAACATGCTCATTTTAACATTAACACTGGCATTACACTCTATACAAAGTATTTAAGTATGACTTACCTGAGCTGAGTGAAACAGTGTCTTTCTCCCATGATACAACAGTGACGTAGGCCTCGACAGAAGCAGGGATAATGCACTTGAAGACGGCTACACTGCCTCTCATAGCCTTCTGGTCAGCCACTCTGACCGTGTAGGGTTCCCGTGAGACTATAGAACAAGATAAAACATAAATACATGTCAAGTCTCATTTGTAAGAGACCAATTGAGTCATTATATACTTCTTTTTCATTTTTAGTGGCAGGGTGAGTCCAGATTGAGACCCAGGATCAAGCTCTGATTTTGTTGAACTTGAACCCCCCTGAAGTGGATAAAGCTGGTAATTTAGTAAGATCATGTCAAGGCTCTACAATCCAGATGGAGAAAGTTTCATTATTTTGGTGACAAAAAAGCATTACAGAAGTACAAATAATTGTGGATCATATGGCAATCATAATATCTGTCAAATTAATCACAATATGATATTATATCATGCAGACATAAATCATGTATTGATTGATAAAACATACTACTACACAACGCCCTCCTCTGTGGACTCACCAGCTTTGATGTGGACATCCTGACTCCGTATCTTGCCAGAAGGGTTCTCGGCAGTGCAGTAGTACGTGTTGTCGTGGATCAGCTTGCTGAAGCTGGATGGCAGGAAGTTGAAGATCTGGAGGGTTCCATTGGGGTGGACGTGGCGGATGCCGGGGACATCGTAGATCTCCTCGCCGGTCGCCAGATACCAGCGAAGCGAGGCAGGCGGCGCGCCCCCAGCAGGACAGGGCACCGAGGTCCCTGTGGTGCTGGCAAATACTACCTCTTGCAAAGATGCATTGACAAAGTATAAGCTGGAATGTAGGTCCTCACTGAAAACTGCAAGAGAGGAAACACAGGAGGGTTACTGTTAAACCATTTAGTGTATTTGCATCATTTCTATTATGTTGTAGCGTTTTTAAGATACGTGCACTTATGTGGTGGTTTTTCATCGTGTCACTGTAAATAAAGTTTCGAAGAAACGTCTTGAATGTAATCTGGATCAAAGAACTTAAAATGAGGAAAACATTTGCCAAAAATGTATATTCCTCTTTGTTCTTCTTTGTTCTTCTGGTATTTAAGTAGGAAAATGTTAATTTAAAATCTAAGAAGTGAGAAAGCACAATCAGTAGCCCTCTGGAGTCTTTCACTTTAAGTGCTTCTATTTATGGAACATGATCAGTAGTTTTAGATTCATCAATGTATTCCCATCCCTGGGACGTCGGGAACATTAAATTAACATAAACTACTATCAATTATGAAATAAGGTCAGTTGCCTCGATTACGTTCGAGCTTTAATTCAAGCCCACATCACAGTAAAGAGAGTGGCATTAAAGGCAGTTTGTGTGGGATCATTCTCTGGAGAAGAGGGGGGTAATAAATGTCAACGTTGGACCAATTAGCTCTGTAGTGATCTACAGCTGATTTCAGATGAAGACCACCCATGTTTGCAATCCCAGGTTCTGTATTTGAGAGAGTTTGTATGTGTTTTTGTATTCCAGGCAAAAATACTTGTAATGTACAATATCTGTGTGTGTATCTCTCTTGCCATCTCAGCCTGGTGACGAGCCCAGAGGCTGTGCACTAAGTGGCTTACAGTGGCACTGGCAGCTGGCTCGGACCCTCCCCGGGGAGAAAACATTTTAGCACTTCATAAATTCCTAACAAGGTTTCAAATTGCAGACGTTTCCATCCTTTTCTCTGCTCCAGCAGCTCTCCACCAGCAATGAGACACTCCAGTGACCTGCTCATGTCCACACGCACATCCACACAACACTCATTTGCTGTTACAAATTAGGAATACTTTTTCAAAATTATTAGCACACTAAAGATCAATACTGCAGCATTTTCTTTTTTACGAGAATTTGTTGACATATTGGAAATCTGGACATTTGCATCATTTCTGAAATGCAACAGCTCTCTTCTGTGTTACAGAAACTGGCAATGCATTCAAATAATGTGGTATTACTGTGGGGAGTTTTCATCCACATCAACAAGGATAAACAGAGGGGGACATGTCCACTAATTAATGTCTGGGTAAATGCATAATTATGCTGTGAAAGATTAATGATGGCTATGAAACCAAATTACACAAAATATATTTATATTGTTTTCGTCAGGATTATTTTTGTGTGCCTCAATTTGAATTAGCAGAGGTCACCAAACTCCACGTTGTAATACGAATGAGATAGACGCACCGCAAGTTTTCCTGCCCTGACAGATGCAACTAAACTATAAATGCAAAGTCCTGAAGACAGGTCTAATCTGCCAAATAAGTGGAAACACCTGTGTGGATTTACCATGGTATCACTGGGGCTTAAAAAGGATTTATTTTTCACTTAATCACTTAATATTTCTTCAGGAGGGGAAAAAACTCAAGATGGATGTGTGGACATTATCTTAGGATGTTCCCCCTGTGGCTTGGCTGCGGTGGTGGAAACTAACAAAGTATAGGCTACATTTACTCAGTTACTGTTTTATTTTGAGGTACTTGTATTTGTAAGTCCATATTTCTGTTTCTTTGCTTTGGTTGTGCCTTTTTAGTTTAAAACTCCATCTCCTCTCCATGAGGGGAGAAAATATTATGAGCAAACTGAAATGAGCTGCAAAATATAGTATATAAAATAATATAACCTCTGTAAGGGGTAATTCAGCATAATAATAACGTTTCGTTGACTGAAAACGTTACTTTTCCTTCAAATACTTGCACATTAGTGTACATTTTACTGACAATACTTCTTTTCAGTGTGATATTACTACTTTTACTTAAACTACTTCCACTGCTGGGCTAAAGTTAGCTTGACCTAGCACACGTGTTAACTAATACAATAGCTGGCTAACGTTAGTTAACTGGCTAGCATAAACGTTAGCATCAGGCAAACAGGTCAAAAACAGAAGATGTGCATCCATTTTACTTGTATTTAACGTCTCAGGCGTTTGCAATATTTTATAATACATCAGCTAAGTGAAGGGACAAACAAACCTGTGGCTTCCTTGTCTTTCTTTGAGCTAGCAGCTCCTGACAGGCAGGAGGACGTTTAGCTGTTTGACAACAGCTGCGTGTCTGTCACTCATCAAAAACACACCATGACGCAGCTGCTAACATACAGCTCAATAACACTGCAGAAGTGATGAAATCAAGCATACTGAAACTTTGCAAAAATAAAAATGTAGTCATGATATCGTCATATCAAAACATTGAGATTGTGTTTACATATGCAGCTGTTTTAAGTATCCTACCGGGTCTTTTCTCCTCTTTTTCTCTTCTCACCAGCCTGCAGAGACACTGTGGCCAACACCTGCAGCACAGCTTGTATCAAGGTGTGAGGCCTAACTGATGAGGTGACTTTCAACCAGGATAGAAATGTTCACGTCCACAAGGAGTGACTGGTAGGAGCTCCAACCAACAGGCCTTACTGTCGTCATCACACTTTGCTGTTACAGAACTGATACTTGAATGCAGTGAAGAAAAAGACAAGAAAGTATGCAGCTAAAGTGTAATCACCTCCTTCAACTTGTCAGCTGTGATGTGGCTGTAGGGCAGCCTACAAGTACAAAATCCATCTATTTGTTCACCTGCCTATGCTGTGTGTCCGTGTATGTCTGCAGATTTCATTTGCTAACGATGCACATCCCTGACTCACTGCCGTGCAGAGCTGTTTGTTACAAACATCTGTGAACTCTGTTCTGCACATATTTCTGTGCATTTGTCAGAGGTTCAGTCTCTACATATAATACCGTGAAAAGCTTGTAATGCTTATAAGCAAGGCTGAATGCATTTAGATTAATGTGCTGTATATTGTATGTATGCATGTACAATATGTCTGTCTGGTTCCCACTATCATTCTGTTTACAGATTGATAACTTCAGTTGTCGTGTGAATGAATCTCTGAAAAACGGAACGTTTTTATCCATGTTTTTATCCTGAATTTGTCGAACTGACCCTAATCCTCGTGGCAGTGACTCTTAGGAGCAATATTTTTGTGCTTTGACAACCAGATACAAGGTAGATCGTGTGAACTTCACAGAGCATACTGCATTAGAAACACACTGGCCCTGACTAACGCTCGACTTAAAAATAAAAAAATAAAATTTAAAGAAGTATATATGCTCCCTGCAGAGGAAACTTTTGTATCCACTCGTGTACAGTCTCTTACATCAAAAAATTTTAGCCAATTTGAATCTTTTACAATGCGGTGGGATAGGGTGCTGGGTTCTCAGTGGGTCTGTGGCACCGGCCAAGATGAAAATAATACATCAAAGTCATATTAAATTCTGATTCATTCTCTTTTTTCCAGCTGGCACGGGGAGTATCAATCTTCTCGGTGCTCTGTTGATAATACAGACTGGAGCCATGAGGGGACTGTTCATGGAAGGTGCTCAAGGTTAGTGAGAAGGAGACGACACTTTGAAATCACTAGTGTCTGTATATTCAAATGCACAGCCTTTACTGGGGTTTTCTTTGTGGATGAAATGTGAAATGTGCTGGTGATTATACTGAATACACTTTGTAAATGTGACTCATGTATCAGTACAGTAATACCTCAGCTAAATGTGAGATCCAGCTTTGATGATATCCTCATATGGAGGGGATTTGGGGTAGTAAGTGAAGACTAAGACTATTTTGAAAAAAACAAATAAAGCAATCCAATAAGAAAAAAAATCCAGCGACGGACACAACCGGCACACATCAAAGTTTTCAGCAAATACAATTTGGGTACTTCGTTAATTGATACTTTGAACATCATGGCGCCACAATAGCAAATGGCTGGAGAGAAGTAGATCAAAGAAGTGTGTGGTTGCTTGCAAAGCTTCCATTCTGTGCAAGCATCGGAGAAATTGGATTAGGATTTATGTCATGGCTGTTTTGATATTCGTCTATTTCACATATTAAAAGTACGTGAGAGCAACTCAATTTAGACTGGCTGAGTGATAGCGAGATTGATTTAATTAAAAAAAGAAATGGACTCTGGTGGAAGGGTGCATATCACTGCGCTACTCGTTTTCCTAATTGACTAAGCTCAGGAGCCAGACCACAAATGGTCCGGTGACGCAGGTACATCACCCCGTCAGACCTCACAAAGAGCACCATGTCATGCCCCAACAAACGGCCTCGGGGCCCAACCACTTACTACATTGCCCGAGAGGAAATCAGTAATTGGCATAATTTTTCATGAGCTCAAGCGTAAGGTGAAATAAATGACACTGTTCAATAATGCATTATATGCATCTATAATTGACTATGATTTTTTTTGTCCAAAGGGATATCTTCAGGGAGGACGAAAGAAAGAAAAAAAGCTGTTTCATTTAAATCTTTCTGTTTCAGGGCAAGCAGGAAAGTGCTAGAAATAAAAAGCAACCAAAACTACCAATCTCAAAAACATATGTGGCTCTGGTAAAATTATTTTATTACTTTTCCCATTTTAAAATGGTTTTCTTTAAATCTAGGCCTTACAGATCAGACTGCACTCACTATCATCATTATAGAGACTCCACATTATTATAGTTATCTTTCGCTGCTATTTCCAGTGTTCATACACTGACTGACTTATGAACCAACTGTATCGTGGATATTCAGTTAATAACTTTTAGTATTTATCCTTTTTTTAGACCACAGTTGGACATAGAAAGCTATATCCTGCAGACTGCTGTTGTTCACAGTCTTTACAGTGATGAGTACCAAGTTGCAATATATATACTCACTAAAAGTATAAGACAAGACGACCAGAACCTTTTAGCTCTGTTTGGTCTCCATCAACACCAGAGGGGAATATTTGGATCTTTAGCTGCTAAATGCTCCACTATGTTCACCAGCTAGTCGCTGTGTCTGTCCAGCAGCAGCAGTACTGTTGGTTTTTGGGCCGAAAACAGCTGCCTGTAGAGTAAGGCGTAGGTCAGAAAACCAAAACAGTGAGTGACGAGATGCCAAATCAATCTCTGGGGGCCTTTCACATCACACATAGTCATTTGTGCATGTGCAAGTATTTTGCTTATAAAGTAATGCATTAGTTTTGTCTGTCCACAAAGAATAAGTCAGTGTGGTCCTGAGCTTTTAACCACTAGAGCTACAATCACACACCTCCACAGTGGTTGACTAGCTAAGAAGATATTGTATTTTGTTTAATAGCACTTTGACATCTGCTTTTAAAGAGCAGAGCAGCCGTCTGAGTGTTTGAACCTGAAATCCTCGTATCAAACAGTATGAAGTGAATGCTGCGTTACAATCCAGTTCAAACAGATTTCCCTCCATCCACCTTTGTGTTGAACCAGTCCCAACCATTTGTCTAATATGAGACAGGTTTCATACATTGACTTTATATACAGTCTATGGTTTGATTCGATGTTTTAAGCTCATGCTTTGAGCAGGAGTAGTGGGGTTCAGATACATGAAGCGGGCTAGGGGAAAGTAAACTTTCGCTTATTTAGCCTTAGTAGTCCACCGCAATCTGTTGCTAAACAAAGTTAAGGCAAGAAATAAGCAACAAAGTAGTTTAATCTTCACTCAAATTACATCTCCAAGGCCTAACTGACTTCTGTAAGATAAGAGCACTGTTGCACTGCCGGTGTTTCGGCTTAACAAGTGACCGTGTTGACAGGGTGACTTTTGGCCGAATGCATCTGTTGATACTATGGATGGAAGCTAGCATGCTTGTAGCTGTAGTGTTGATTTGACAACATTATAACACCACCAGTACAAGCTACGCAGGAGCCTAAGACATAAGTAGCCTTTATTAGTGGTGGTTTTTCAACCTGAAGATGTTTCATCACTGAAATCTAGTGTAAACTTGTTGCTTTTTAAAGTATTTACACTCTGGTGATATATTATTCACAATTTGGTTTGTGAAAGCAGCTGCAGTAATGTTCCCACAGAGTTACTGTACAATATGACAAACAACACCTATGGTTCAGCATCATCACAGGACTGTGATCCTTCACACAATAGAGCTGATCAGTTGACAGGGTGTAACCAACCATGACAGTGTGCTTTCAGAGCCACTGGGGCGCTTCATTTAAGTAAACGTGCAATCAATGCCGATGGGAGCAAACAGCAGGTAAAGATGAATTCACTAACCGGCTGTTTGCTGCATCACAAGAAGGAAGAAGTTGCCACACAGATCATATTTTCAATCTTGTATTCACAGCTCAGCTATTATTGGGGGAAACTTCCTCTCAGACACCTGATCAAAGCGTGTCAAAGTCACGTAGAGTTGGTCTCATCTCATGTACCTGCAGCATTAAGTGATTGGTCCCAGTGCCACGTGGGAAACTGGTGACAACCTATTAACTCTCTCTCCGTAGTTATACATATTCCGTCTTTCATGCCGCCGCTGGCTTTTTTCATGAACACGCTCTGACGTGGGAGGAAGAGAGAACAGCAGAGAGCAAACACGATGAGGCAAAGAGAGAATCAGAGAGACAGTGGGATTGATTCAGCTTCCCATATTTCAGAGGGCACTCGCGTTGCATCTGTTGAGCGAGCAGAGCCATTGTCTGAGTTGTCATCGCCACGGTAGGGGGACTCAGCTCCGCATGGCAGCGTGGCACCGGGTGCTTCACAGTGACAATGTGACAGCAGGAACTCTGGGTAATTAAAGCAGCTCTCTACTCTGTGCCCTCAGGGCAAGCCTGCCTGGGACGTGGAGATCATACCTGGCTCGCTCATATTTAAGAGTCACAGTAGCCAGAGCAATTTTACACCTTAACAAATTCCTATTTCTGCACTGTGGATTTAGCAGCATTGGTATGATGTATGCAGTGCTAAACACATGTGATCACACTGTGTTCACAGCAGCTAAACACAGGAGTTTGACCTTTGCATAACCCAACTTTGAAATGTGCAGGTATTTTTTTTTACATAAAGAAATCGTGGAAATTCCTATTTTAACCGAGAACATTTACCCATGAACCTGAAAATAACATACAGCAGCTCTGAGACAGGCAGACAACAACCACTCAGGGCCAAGCAGTCCAGTATGAGTAAGCATTCCCACTGATCTGATCTGCCCAGAGGCAATACACCATGCACGGAAGTTAAATGACTGTCTTCCAATTTGCTCTCATGAATATTAAGCAGTGCTGTGACAGTAGAAAGGGTTGGCTGTACGCAGGCTGCTGATCCACACCGACAGATCTGTCCTCTGATGTCTAGGAGGGGCGGGAATCGCTAAAACGAGGCCCCCACAGCAGATGAGCCTCCTCCTCCCCGGTCTATTTTCATGTCTTAAATGGGCCAGAGTGGCTGCCTGTCTCATCAAGGGGAAGCCGGAGACCCTGGACTGTTTCTCACTTTAGTAAAACTGAGCGATAAAGACATTGATGTCTAAATTATGCTCCTGCTGCTGATGATAAGTGCACGAGAGAGGATCTGATGAGGGATTATACTGTAGCAAACTATAGCAGCTCCCTCTGCTGCTGCTGCTGATGATGATGAATAAAAACTTCCACTGGCACGAATCTAATATTGCTATGTGATGTTAGTGTAGGGAAACTCATGTCTAATAAAGTAAATAAAACAAAGATTATATTCAAAATGTGGCATAGATTCACTGCTTTTCACCACACGCACCTCCAAAATGCTGCTGATCTACAGTAGCTTTTGCAATTAGAGTAAACGTATTATAGTTATTTAAAAATTCAACACCTGCAATCTTACCTATTAATTAAAATAATCTTCTAATTTTACCCAGAACTGAGGAGAGGAGCGCTGTGATGATGCCTCTCCTCAACCTCATTAACAGGAATGAAAACTAAGTATTTATAGAAAGCTAATGCTAATCCTTTTGACAAACAGTACTCCGGGAATATATTTATGAATACTTTTTATGGTTGATTTATTCTTGTGAGGTGCATCATTTTTGGTTTGCCTCATAAAGTAAGTCACAGACTGCCAGAAGATAAGCCTGGTGGACATCACAACAACCATTAAGATTACTTTTCAAGAAAATGTTTTTTTGTAAAGACACATTAAATGATCAAACTGGCTTTGATGAAGGGTTTGTTTGGGAATCAAAGTCCGACATTTGTAACATATCTAATGACTAATTTTTAATGTTTAAATAAAATATCAGTATCTAGCACTACATTGAAATGAGTATCAAGGTTACATCCAGGAAAATGCATCAAATGGCGATGCCTTGAATGCATTTCTTTCACAACTTGCTGTAATTTGCCCACACAGGTTTGTTATCTTCAGAAATTTTATAACCTTAAATAGAGTCTAAGATAATAAGGTTTGAACAATGCTTTGCTGCACAGTGTGCTGAAACAATAGACCCTTGTTGAGTCTACAGTATCTGAAAAGGTTAAGGATGAATTAAAGGTTAAAAGGTTAAGTAATCAAATAAGACAACAGAAATGGACTGTCACAAACTTATCATGCCATCCCAATAAGATTATACTAACAGAAAGCACACAAAAATACAGACTCATCACCCAGCCCGCGTTTGGGATGCTGTCGAACACGTGGTAAACACAAATGTCATCAGTTGATTTAAAGCTGCGGGTGGTAATATAGTAGAAACCAGCAAGAGTAAGCCAAACTTTGATAGTATCCAACCAAAAAATCCCCAACCTCGCTTCAGCCCTCCCTCCAGAGCCACTCCTCCAAAACACTCATGAAGGTGTGCTGCCTGTCTACACAGACACCGACTGCAGTGACATGTGCAAGCTCTGTTAGCTTTTTTTGTGTAATAATTACAATAATAAGCATCTCTGTTAAATGCCATAATCACATAAACACGAGCAAAATAGCAGTCACAAACATACCTCAGTCCAAAAAGAGTTAGTGGCTGAGCAGGTCAGTTGCTGCTGCCGCAGCTCTGTTCTTTGGCTCAGGGGCAGTGTGCTTTGTGCTACCGGCTTAGCTAGCTGCTGAAGAATAGGCACCTAACATTGTCATAATGAATGTAGTCAATGAACATGACTATTGTTAGTACTCACAGCTGCAGCTGTTGGCTGCATTTTCTCTCCCGTTCCTGCGCGACTAGCTCACTAATAGCTTTACCGATACCTCCCTAGCCTTGTGGAAGTTTCCCATCATGCACAAGAGTGCGTGTAGGCAGACAGGTACGAAGGTAGACAGACAGGTAGCCTGATCAGTCTTTTCATGCAAGCCAAATAAAACAATTAGATGAGCTGATTAGAGGCCTGCAACAGCCAGATAATGGATTTTCTTTAATTTGTCAAAGCATTTGTTTTGATTGCTGTTGGGATGATATAGTCAGGATCAACAGTCTGTTATTTCGAATGACGACTACAGTTCAGCCGGTGCATGATCCAGTTTGCCAGTCAGCAGTGGACATCAGAAGCTTGTATGCTTTTAGATTATTTCTTTTGTAATTTACTATTATACTTAAACATGTCTGATTGGGACTTGAGTGGATATAATCAGATCACCGTCTCTCTTGATAACACGATTAAGCAGCAGCGTTCTCGTTGTACGGATGCCTGTTGGCAGAGGCCTTACCTCAGTTAAAGCAGTAGACGTGGCACATACCAGACAACCAACCTTATTATGTCACCAGACATTAAGGTTAAGGGCCTTCAAGTGAGTTGCTGTTGATTGTCTCTTAACATGACTGCTGTCCACCTGCATGCCAGCTACAGTAATGCAACGTCCGTGGAGGTTTCAGTGTACACAAGCTGTGACATCATAGGGTGCAGAGGAGAACGACCTGACACTGACAGCCTTTGGCCCACAAGGATCGTATTTCACTCTGTTACCTGAGTCTGTAAGCTAGCCATGATACACACCTTTGTGAAATGGTGTCAAAAAGGACCTTTTTTACTTTACGTCCTGCCTTTATATTCTGAATTATTGGCTGGTGACTCACCTCACCATACATTGAATTTAATCATTCTGCACGCTCACAGGCCAAAGTCAACAACTGCAACTCAATCAGCGACTAAATCTGTGTATTTTTAGAGGGTTTTGAAAAGTAAAATATTGCATTTATATGTTTCGTTTGAATCGTTTCAGTACTGTATGAGGACGTGTTGGTTTAAATACTGCCAGTGAAATTGCCAGGGTTGATGATGCAAGACTTTGACTCTGGAGCCTATGGTTTGCATCTTGACTGGTTAGGTTTAGGCAACAAAACTGACTTTTTCAATATTTCATCAAGACCATGATTGTTCCTGAATATAACTTTAACATCATGCTTTAGTCATTAAGAGCAATATTTTTTACAAGAGCAGATATTGTCGGACGGACAAATGAAATACATTGTCAGTAAATATTTGCAGATATGTTCAACAGCGACATTTTGGGACTTGTCAACAACGTTTGACTGAAATCATAGTATGTATGTATTAGTTGTATGTATTTTCATTTCATGTGTATCTCAGTGATAAATTGCTTGCTCTTTGGTTTTCCTGTTTTTCCTGTTTTTCTTTTTGTATTTTCATTTTAAAGAGGCGTCATTCATCCTTTTATTCCAGCTGATCGTTGGACTTATTTTCCACCTTTTTTACAGCACTTTCAAACTTTATTTTGGAAAAAACGCTACCCAAATACGCTGCACTCCCCACTAATGTTGTACAGGTAGTAATGTCATTATAAGTCCATGGCAGCCCTTTGAAGATATACCACTGCCCCTGTTTTGTCCAGGAGACGTCTGTGACCAGCAGCTGGTGGAGTGTGTTAATGTTGATGTCACAGCAGCTGGCTGCTCTCATCCTGTTAGCTCTGCCTGCCATTATCAGCCCCCCACCCACCCTCCTCCTCCTCCTCCTCCTCCTCCTCCTCCTCCTCCTCCTCCTCCTCCTTTAAAGCTGCTGCTACTGCTGCTGCGTGCCATGCTCATTTTAATACTCCAGACTCATTTGACCGTCTTTATGGACTTATCATATTAAACATTTATCGCAGCCATTTCCCTAAACCAAGCATGTTTATTCAACACTTAGGGGAGCACAGCACGGCTCCTTTCAGCACCCCCCACCCTCCCATCCACCACACACACACACACACATAAACACACATCCTTATTTTCTCCTTTTCCTCATTTCTCTCCCCCTCTCCTCCTCTCTCTCCCTCAGCCCCCCCCCCCCCCCCGGCTTGCTTTATTACAACCCTCCTTCTCCATGTACCACCGCCTGAATAAAAAGGAGAGGTATTTTTGTTTGTTTCTTCCCTCTCGTCTCCTCTCCGGTCATCCTTTCCTCCAGTGGCTGGGACACCAGGGGGACTTGTGGCGTGTGAAGCCAGGCAGCCAAGCAGACACAAATGTATTCTGAGCATTTAGTACTTTGGATGAATCGAGTTTTAATTTAATCATCTGATCAAACACTAATTAGCATAATCACTTGTGGGGATGGATGGTCTAGATAGAGAGACACACATAATAGACCTCATCCTGGCAACAGTCTATGGGGACACTTAGCAACATGTAAACAGCGACATGCTTCTGGGGACCCATGCAGGGCTCTGTCCAAATTACCTCCCTTTGTACGAACAATACATCCAATTCTCTGTTTCCTTCAACAGCGCAGTGCACTGCAGAATGATCTATTCACTGTGAGAGTTACCTACAATCAAATGCACTGCTGCCAGGCCCCGTGCCCTCTTATTTGATCTTGGACAAGATGGCTTACTGCAGCATCGCACCGTGGTCTGAGCAGAGGAGGTCTGGGAATTCTAGGAATACCACAAAGTGCTAAGATTATTGACAATGCACTCAGTCTCACACCGGGCCGGGGGATCGATGAGTGGCTAGAAGGACATAAATCAGACTCCTGTGGCTCCACTCCATGTCACACCCTAACCCACCCACCCAGCTCCCCAATTAAATGCACACAAACACAGGCGTGCACACACTCTGTAAAACCCTCCACCTCCCCGCATATAGGTACCTGCACGTAAACACCCGCAAATACACAATAAAGCACCCACTTTACACATCTCACACACACACATGCGCACACTCTCACACACCCTTACCTCAACTCCAACAAGATGACAACGCTTTAAAAATGGCTGGCTAAAAATAACCGCCACTAACTTGGTCTTAAATCTTAGCATCTGTGCCAGGTTTAAAAATAAAGAGCAGTGTCGAGAAACCAAGCTGGACCCATTTGTCTTTCTGTCACTCTGTCTATCCAGCTTTGCCTCCTCCGTTATCCCGTAGCCTACTTTACTATTCGGACAGAGGAGCATCAGAAACACGGGCAAGACTGGAGGGCGAAATATCTCCCTGAAATGCCATCTTGAATAACCTGATTGAGACGTGGATGGTTGGAAAGCTGCAGAGAGGTCAAAGAGACGTGCAATGTGGTTTTTATTTTTTAAAAGGTCGGCATATAGAAGAGAAGCCCATGAAATATGAGAGGAGAAAGCAAAGCTCGAAGGCAGCGAGAAGGAGAAAGAGAGAGTGGTGGACATGTTAGTGAGCCACAATCCATCAGGCACATGCATCATGCCCAGGCCAGAGTCGCGGGGATCAATTCAGCCTTGGGCCTCGGAGTGTGTCGAGTTCAAAGCCTGGCCCTGGTATGTGGAGGACTGGATTAAGAGGCAGTATTTATGAGGTCCAGCGTGAATGTTTGTCTTGGTGGGTGATGGATAGCAAACTCATCACACCTCCGCCACCTGTCTCCCACAATGAACAAAAGCTCTGGAGGGGAGCTCACTACAAGAGCTATGGGCCTGGTGCACAGTGTACAACACACAAACACACACACACACACACACACACACACACACACACACAGCAGAGCGTACACTGCAGGTTCTTGTGTGCATGTACAAATCCTATGCTCTTGCTAAAATACCTCCTCGAAATGACTTATATATATAAAACTACCTTGTTTTGCCTCCTACATTTCAATGGAAACAAAATTGATGTCCAGATTTCTTTTCTTTTTTTCAGTTTCTTTTAATGATTGAAGTGTGACATTAATGCACTGTACAGGATATGTGAAAGGGTGGTCGGGGTTGATGGTGGACTTACAGAGCGCATGACTTTGACTCAATCATCGTTTCAAATGGATTTTGCATCAAAATGTAACTTCAACAACCCAAAGCGTCATGCAGCATATGACAATCCATCTATGAGACTAAACAATCAACTATCTTTCTCCAGGAAGTTACATTTTGCTGCTTTGTGGTTAGGAAATGCTTGTGCACATCCTGTCACATCCTTTAAGTCACTGCTGACTTTTCAATTAACCAAAACCATGATCTTTCCCCAGCCATAAGTGCTGTGATCACAGTTTACTCGCTATGAACATGACTTTTGCGGATTTGCAGATGTGTTGAGTGTCAACATTTTATATGGCAGATGTTTTGTTACAATGTTTGCTCGCGTTGATTAAAAAACAATATTTTAATAGTGGCATACACTTTTTAAAAAAGGTATTTCCTTTTGCAAATTAGTAGTTTCCAAGCTTCTAGGATACAAGCTTCTAATTTCAAACAAACTACTTAATACAACATCATACAGCATTATAAACTCGTACTTGCATATTTAAAGCATTTTCTAATAGCAGATAGACAGAATAAAGCAAATATGTCATATATTCTGTGCCTTTATGTCGATCTTGTCCCTGTTGGTAAGGTTGCTGATGCACCATCACATAGGCCTCAGGTGATTTGGCCCATTTGAAGCTCTGTGAGTTTTCTTATGTTGATTTTAAAATTCACATATCAAAGTGCTGTTTGCCAGACCTCCTTTATAGATAAATTCATAACATTGCTGGTATTGATGTGACGAAATATACCTTGAAGCGACATCCCCATACTGTTTATTCTGTGGTTGCTGTCCTTTTAAGATCTCAGGATCTACACACTTTCTCAACTGACGATTGAAAATGTATTATCTCTCATTACAGTATGTATTCATAACAAGATAAATAAAATTACATATATCATGATAGAGGATCGTGTCCACATTGCTGACCCCTAATTCAGCCTAACATGATGTCTACCCACACGACTAACAGACTGTGTCGCTTTCGTCCGCCATCTCCTCCAACATTAATCCACACACAGTAGTAGCCAAAAACTGTGGTAGTATCTAGCTTTCTAGTTACAGCAGCTTCCTCTTTTTCCATTTTATGGCGGGTGGCAACCAGTGTTAGGGTCCCATGTCCACATAACGTTTTGTTTTCCTGAGCACCAGCGTCACTTTTCAGTTGTTCCCAGTGAGGAGAGAACAGCATGTGGCCCCTGGAGGAAAAGGTACTGCACCCATGGTCCTTTTTTGTGCAGCTGCTCCAAGAGCTCCTGGTTGAAAATCTGTTAAGATTTCCAAAAGGTGCTGGTGTCATCACTATCGCTCTTTTTCAGACAACCAATCATATTTTATAAGGAGCGGGACTTGTCACCCATCACCTTGGTAACGAATGGAGGGGAAGCTTCTTCTGGCCTATCATAACAGAGACAGTAAAGCCCATATGTGGGAGTAGATTGGCCAGACACTGAATGTTGCTGGTGAGTGTTGTGCTTTTATTACACTATGCATTGTAAGCTTGTTGTTAGCTGTGTAGTCAGCCCTCCGTTACTATTGCGTTAGCAATAATAATTGCTTGATATAGCTTTAACGCAGCGCTCCCAAGTGCACTGCCAGCGCTTCTTTGCTAGAAAGAAACGTAATGGTGACACAATACCGCATACCTGCACAAAGGTCAAACAGTCCGCTTTTAATTCAATCAAACTTAATCCAGTATTAAAGTTGATAGCCTAGCCCGGTACAAAAAGGTAATGGTGTCTAATCTGGGCTGAGATTCATCCTAAATCCAGATTTTCGTGGAAATAGAAATCTAGTAGTAGTTTTTGTGTAATCCATCTGACAAACCAGCCAGCAAACGGACGCAGGTGAAAAAAATATCCTTGGACAATTATTTCCTTTTAAATATTGTGATTATCATCAATACTCGTATATACCCATTTGCGATTCCGCTAACTCATAGTTTGATTGGTGTTCGGTTGAATATAAGTAAGAAGTGTATTTCTCAGTCTAATGACACTGAAGCTTTGTGGTTAGTGTTAAGAAGCAAAATTAAGAAGCATTACATACCTCAAGTGAATTTTAGTATAATAGATCGAGCAAGCTTTGCATGCAGTGTCCGTCATTCTTAATAAATGAATAAACAGTCTTGACTCTGGGGGTCAAGGAAGGAGTTGAAGGACTGTTATTCAAAAGGTTGTAGGTCAAGATCTGTTTTGTCTTAGGGAGGCGTTTTCTAAACTGTCCTAAAGGCAGAAAGCAGGAGTGCTTCTCTTGTGACTTAGTCAGTTTTAAACTGTCAAATAAAGCTTTTACACCAGTTCCTCCACTACAGTACCTGTGCAGTGCAGCACAGTAATATAACATGTCACTTTGACAGGTGCTGAGTGAATTAAAAACATCCTCTCTACTGAGAATCCCGTCTGAGAGGGAAACCCCCGCCAGATGTACTACAACCTCACTTTGCACGCATGATCAAACACCTACATCTGGGTGCTGAGGGCTTTTCTGCTCTTCCCTGCAGATGCTAAATGATATCGTTAACATTTTAATGCAAGAGACATTTACACGCGGGCTTGCGCAATTACACCTCTGATTCAGTGGAATCCAGACAGACACAGTGTGATCGGTAATTAGATTTTACATTGGGTGAAACGCAGCGCACACACACGCACACTCACACACGCCAGTCGCCAAAGCTTGCTCCTAATTAGAGAGCTAGACAGGCTCAAGGAGGTAGGGTACAGTAGAGTAGCCCTCATTATACAGCTAGGATGTATGAACTAGGGGGATATCTATTATGATCACACATCAGGGTATCCATTACCCAAAATTAGTGGCCCTTTCAACTGGAATCACACACAGAGTTCAGAACGTAACCCAACAAACCCTCTTATAACTCTCACAAGTGAGCAAGAGTTAAGTGGGTTTGTAAACTTAATTTAGCCCATTAGATATTCATATCAGAGTACGACTCCACGAGATGATCTATCACTTCCCTACGTGTTTTCATGGGGTAATTTAATTTCATGAGCTGTGATACAGCTTCTACAGCCAAACCCTAATTGGTAATTAGTAAACAGACTAATGGCTGTGAGCGCGGTGTACGGCTAGTCAGGTTTCACCACCGTGGCCACCGGGAGGCCGCTGATCTTTGGACGCGGACTTGAGAATCGCCTTGCAGCTCCGACAAATGGGGCTCTCATCAGTGCACTGCCTTCATCGCCTTCATGTAGATTTATTGCCATGCAAAAACCTGGTTCCCCCGCTCTCTCCTCGCAGCCAAGTTCAATCTATCTATCCACCCCAGGGTCCCTGTAGCATTTTCATCCAGTGTTTCAGGTTGCTAATAATGTGGGGTCATGTAAAATTGGCAGGCTAACTGATGTTGGCAGCTATTTACTGTACTGCAAGCTACACTGGGCTAGATGCTTTGGAGGAGCTTCCTTATTTCAAAGTGGATCTGCATTTAGCCCGAGAAATGTCACAGCTAATTGAGATCTGAATTTGATTGCGCGATCCCCCGACCTCAGCGTAAGTGTTCATTTATTGAAGACGTAAGAAACAAGTCCTTTTAAGTTGCAAGCATCAGGTTAAGGCGCGTGCACGTCTACAAATCATGGCAGCGTTCGCGGGGACTGGGCGAGAAGCCTCGCCTCGTTATATCTTTGCGATGAGAATTTGAATGGGCCGGTTTAGCTTGCTGTGGTTTTGCCTAGAGGCAGCTTTCAGGGAGAGATATTTAATATGTTTCCTCGCCAGTGCTGATGACTGAATTTATAGATTCTACTTTGATAGGCACAGGATATAGCAGCAGCATAAAGTCTTAAATAGAATGCAAGAGATAAATGTGCCTGTTGGCTGTTGAACATGTCAGATTTAACGCTTCTTTTAATATCTGGAATATGACAGAAAAGTAATCTAATGAGTTGCTTTTTGCTTCCTTTTAACTCGCAATGATGAGTCAATTGCAATGATTTCCATCATTAAATCCATTAAAATTTGACATTTAGTGAACATTTTGCCGGTTTGTATCTATTTTCCTCAGTGTCTGAGTTCATTAAGCTGATAAAAGTACAGTGAAAGGACCTTAATGCAATGTGGAAGAGAACCCTGAAGGCAGTGAGCTGCTTGGTTGCCATTTGGCCACTTATCACCTATGGACTCGCTGATGTAACAGGATGTGATTAGCTCCTAATCAAGTACTTCTGGGTCAGCTCAGTTTGTGACAAGAGCCAAAATCCCAATTCCACAAATCCTGAATCATTCACTATATAGTCCACTGTTTCCTGAGTCTGCCATTTTGTGGTGGTGTTAGATGTATTTATTGTTACAGTGGACAAAAAGGATCCCCGAAAATGAAAAAAAAAAAAAAAAGTGCCAACCACCATGGTGAATTCTGACTGATCTGAAAAGTGTCTAAAGCCACCAGACAACACACACCATATAGTTTTCTACCCACATATAGAGGGGAGTGAATGGGTGAACGTTTTCGGACGTAGCCCCTGACACCCATTAAGGAGGTTACCATAGAGACAGGCCAGTTGAGCATGTGATAGGCCTAACTCTGAAACAGCAAGAATTGTCTGGAATCCAATCGCTGTGCTCGCTTCCATCTACAAGGTCATTCATTCACTCTGACAACGCCTGCTCAGCCGATGAACACCTCATTTTCATGATAATCAACAAAACATCCAACCGCAGAGGACAAAGTCACATCGCAGGGCTCCTGTACAGGGACGGAGAAATCAAATAAAATGACATAACAACGAATTATAAAAGCTCCATGATTGTAGCGCAAATGACGAGCACAAAAAGTGTAATGTCTGCACTCAACGCCGTCTTCTGCCTAATCCCTATCTGTTGTTTGCCACGGGCCTCGTCAATAATCCCTTATGCAATAAACGGACACAATCTTGCATGGCAGTTGATCTAATGTCAGAGTCAGATGATTATGATTAATGAGGATTCCTTATTGTTCCTTTATGAGTTTCAGCACAAGCTGGGCTGAGGGAGATACCATTTTATATGGAGTCAATGTCAATAAACGGTACCGACTGAGGGTCGCTCCAGCACTGAGAAAGCGACGACACAGAAACAAAAATCCATTTCGAAGCCTTATTTTATCACCCCGGCCAGAAGGGAAAATCCATTTTGGGGACACACCATATCATATCCCAGCCCCTCGACACGGTTAAATGTATTCATACCTGTAAATCCCCATTTCCCCAATTTTTTTTGCTATGTGAATTCAGCTTTTCTTGACCGTTTGATAGAAATTCAGCCAACCGCGGGCTTGATTTTGTCTCAATACGTGAACAATCTCCATCTTGTCGCCCCGATGTGTTTTCTATACGGACATGTTTCCATTTTCTTTCCTTCTCCCTCTCCTTCTTCGACTCTCCCTTTTTCTTCCCCTGTTTTCGTACACACCCAGGCAGCCATAATCCCTCCCTGTAGAAGGGACTCTGGCCAATAAGTGAATGCAATAAACTGTATCAATTTTCTGCCATTGATTATAGATACACTATGTGAGCACACAAATATGCGTGCACGGTGTCAGCCGCATGCATGTGTGCAATGGTGCACACATGCACTCAGGGTGCAAGGGAAAAAAAAAAAACACAGACAAGACGCACAACCAAATCTGGGTGTTTGAATACTGTTTGAATGGAGAATGAGACTTTCGGCTATTTGAATGGAAAATTGAATTCACATTTTTTGCGTGTTTGTGAGCTGCTTTTGCATTTCCTGAAAAATGGGACCTCTGAAGAACGTGTCTCATTAAAAACATTACACTTTTTTTTTTTTTTTAAATCACTAACATGGACAATCTGTAACACTGTTATTATATTATTATTTTCTCTCTAGACATCACATTTAAAGATAAATAACACGAAGATGTGTTCAAATTTGTGCCAAAATTGGACGTATAGAGATGTTAGAAACATTCAGACAGAGCCGCAAACACAATCTAATATTTTACATCAAATATGCTCAAAATGAAAATATGGATTACTGACTCTAAAATATGTGTATAAACTGATAATTTGAATACATTATATTAATTTAAGCCACTTTGAACTTGGAGAATATGCTCCCTGTGGGGGAGGGGGAAGGGGTTAAACCAAATGTCCATTATATCAAATACGTCACTTATTACTAAGGGCCACAGTGGAACATGGTTGTGACAGAACAAGTGTCGTTTGGTTTAAAAAACAGAAACAAAATGCATTAATTGGATGCAAATTTAAAACAATTAAAACTTGCACCTATTAAATCACATCCAACCAATAAAAGCAGACCAGTTAATGAAACACAGGCCCAAACAAACATCATTCATCCGTTTTATTTCAGGATGTATATCTGAAGGCCAGAGATGTGTCTGGTGGGTTGTGGGAGAGCTTGACGGATTTAAAACGCAATTCATGCCTCGCCCGTCTCTCTCCCTCTATCAGGGGTGTCAGCCTTTTGACAACCATATAAAATCCATTTCATGTGGGTCACAGGTGACCTCCATCCTCCCTCCCCAGTCACTTAGCTGTCTAACAGTGATTTGCCTTCTGCAGTAGGTAATGAGCACTAATATTTTTTTATTTTTTATAAAAAAAGAAAGAAAGACGTGAAACTTACCATTCAAGATGCTCTGGAAAAAGATAAAAGCCAATATCCACATGCCCTGCTCCGTTCAATCCCCCCAAGCTATGCTTTCTCTTCTTCCTCCGACCGGTGCCTCCCTGGGTCTCTCTTCTGTGCGCTTGGGCTAAGGTTAAACATTTGCCACAGTCTTGAAGCAAGCCGGTCCAAGTCTCTACTTTTAATATCTCCTTCCTACTTTCTTTCGTTACACTCTGATTTGTTTTCCTCCTGAGCCCTCTCTCTGCGCTTGGAACATAAATGAGCCTCTGTGATTGTCTTGGGGAGAGCTGTGCTCAGACTCTCCTCCTCTGCTCCGCGTCTTGCTGCTTCTCCCTGTTATTCAAAAGGATGCTGAAGGGGTGAAGCCCAGGTGTGTGTGGTGCTGAGTCAGAGCCGGGTACGAGCGGATCCAGGAACCAAAAGATGAATGCAAAAAAAAAAAAAAAGAAAAGAAAGAAAGAAAAAACCCCTGGCTGACTAAATCTTAAAAAGAAAAAAATGTCACAAGCTCCGATTTCCCTAAATAAAAGGCTGACTGACGGATCATCCTTGGGGAGGTGGAAAATTTTTAAAAAATTAAGAAATTAAAATAACTAAAAGAGCAAAGAAGCAAACATGGGGGAGAGGGCGGTAGAATAAGAACGAAAAGCAGGTTTGTTTCTGAGACTCCAAAGTCAGATCATCTTCATCGCCTCTGTGCGTCCAGCAAGAGGCGAGTAAGCGCATCTTCCCCGCTGCCGCTCTCTAATCGCACCACACTGACTCTCTGAGCATTACACGGAATAACCCTCTCCCTGCCCCTGCAGACGCTTTAATTCCTCATTGCCTTAAAGGAGCAGAGGCGGCTGCCGGTCGGTCCTGAGGGCAAGGTACTACTGGAGGTGAGAGTGTGAGAGCACACGGCGAGTGGGAGCATTTGCATTAAGGAAATGAGCTGCACCTGACGCACCGAGGCACCTAGGATAACATTTTTACGCACGGAGATGTACCGGCTCAAACGGAAAGCGCTGTCTGCTGGTGTGCAGGTGCACTCAGTACACAGCATTATATAGCAGATCTGGCTTAAATGAAGCCAATATGGTGTTTCTTTTATGGGAAAGAACAGAGGAGAGTTCAGTGTGGGGAATGGGGAATCTACAAGGGCATCCAATGACGCGTATTTTGTGCTCATTTAAATGCGTGAATGAGGATTGTTTTTGTTTTAATTGTTTAATTGAATCACACTTTAAATTAATTAATGTGGTTTAACAATTGTGTGAAAGGAAGATGGAAAGAAAAGGCAACGTTTTGTCAGTGGGTTGCAGAAAATACAGGGTTAAACTAAAGCATCCCCCCACCCCAAAGGCGCGCGGCACACACATACACACTCCATACCGCCTCCCTCAACCCCATAATCCACCCACCACCACCACCACTCCATTTTAATGCCTGCCTTGAAGTCAAGGGTGTAGCTGTAGTAGGCAGAGGGAGCCTGTGGGCCTGTCCACAGAGCCGGGTTACACTGGACGTGATATATCCAGCAGGGCAGTCTGCGTCTCATTCTCTATTCCACATGACAGAATAGACTGAGAGTGAAATCCTGTTTATTTACCCCAGGATACTCATTTTCTGTGCTTATATCTGGACTGAGGGGAGGATCTTTACAATTCTGAATGTGCAGGCAAATAATGGAAAAAATAACACATGGTCTGTCCTTGTTTTAATCACACATAGATGCTCAGTTCAGATGTCTGTGTCTGGATGTGTGTTTGTCTAAAGGAGCTGATTAGTCTAATCCGTGTTGATTTGGTGAGCCATGACTCTATACGTCTTCGTGGCTCTGAGCGAAGGTGTTTTGCTCAGCCCATGTTCCTGCTGAGCAGTCTTTCTGTTTGTCTACAGTGTCTGTCCACGTGTCTGCCTGTCTCTCCTCCAGCCTTCACTCCAGTGCAGCAGACAAACACGAACACTTGCTCTGCATTTGCTGATGTCTGTACCAGAACACACTGTTCTAGCTTCCCTTAAAATGGTATACCTCCTTCCTCTTCATACGCCTGTTTGATGTATTAAACAACGGCCCCAAATTCAATTGTTCTCCCCTCATCATGGATGCCCTCTGTTTGAACTGCTGTTACACCAAAATGTATGTTTAATTGAGTAAGAGGGGTTTTTTTCTCCTTAAGCCGTGAGATAAACCCAAACAAGTTGAAGTATCTGAAGCGCTGAGGAGAAAACATGGGTGAATCAGGGCAGTGGGTCAGAGATCCGCCTGTCAGTTAGAGTGGATTAGGAGCACCGTGCTTGTGTTTCAGCTCCGGATTCTTGGCATGGACGGGCAAGTAAGTTCATTAGCAGCAACAGACTGTGTGATATGATCGTTTAAGAGGGAGGATGCAATAACAGCCTGGCTTCAAATTTATCAGACCTTTGTTTGTGCTCATGGGATGCATCACTCTGCTTCACTGCACTGCCCTGAAACTCTTATATGAGTATATAACATACACAAAGTTAGTGGGGAAAGAGAAAGAAAAGTGCCTTGCATACGTCCTTTTTCTTTTTTGGTTGATTGTTTAATCTCTAACTCTGAAGTGAAGACAATTTATAGTGCTGAATGTTTTTTATGACTGCTTCCTCAATAATAAAAAAAAAGATTTAAAGGAGACTTATTATGCTTTTTTCCCTTACCTTCAGTGTGTTATATGTTTCCGTGCATGTAAAAGGTCTTGAAAATTAAAAAGACTGCTCCTGAAACACCTCGTTAGTACCCTCGCCTTTATGCTGTGACTTTGTGACATCACACGGCATCACCATGTCACACATTTGCAGAATTAATGTCTAGCAGCTAGTTTGGCATGTAAGAATTCATTCAGCACAGCTGCTCTGTTGTTGTTAGCGATGCTCTACTCAGGCATGTGTGAGCTGACCAATCAGAGTAGACTGGGTATTGGGGGGGGGGGGGGGGCTTAAAGAGACAGGAGCTATAACAGAGTATTTCAAACAGAGGGGGAATACAGTGCTGCAGCACTGGACGGTATGAGAAAACGGATGTGTTTTTTGAGCATTAAAGAATTTAAACCTATTCTAGTTGTAACCAAAAATAAAATTATGAGCCTAAAAAGGAGCATAATATGTCCCCTTTAATACAAAGCGCCTTGCTCAATGGCACCTGTGCATGTTTAATTTTCATTCTGGGTGAGTTCAAGGACTACATGTGAGTGTATGGTGTCTAAGGAAAAGCCTATTCATGCCCTACAGGTAACCAGCACCACATGTAGCTTTCCTTGGCTCAGCCTTCAGCAATTTTAAATCGTAGAAGACTTTTTTTTTTTTTTTGTCACTGAAGGTGACATTAACAGCCAGCAAAGACAAACAAAACCCAAAGAGGGAGGGAAAAAAGATCCGACTGTGGGCTCAAGGGATTGGGAGAGGGGATCCATGGAATTAGAGGGTGCCATCTGACATTTTAGGGGAAATGAGACATTGCTATAATCTAGCTAAGCAAACAGGATTTTATGAGAAACCCAAATTAAAAAAATGTGAAAAATAAAAGAAATGGATTAAGTCGAGAAATGCAAATGAAAAAGGTTATATTTGTTTGCGTGGGATGTGAAAACCAACCCAAATGGAACAATCAAGCAGAAAAGAGGAGCGATGACTATTTTCACTCCAGGTCAGGGTAACATTGGCAGGTGGGCTACGTATTGTGTGTACAGTATATACACCCTCCCACCACTGTACACACACTCCATACGTGGGAGTTGCCCAGTATAAGCACAGTTTCACAATGTGTGTTTGACAGCAAACAAACACAGAGTAACATCAACACTGACCAGGTGACCTTACAACGACCACATGACAGCAGGTGTATATGTTCACATCAAGCTCAAATAAGTGATATTAAAGGTTGAGAAAAATCATTATAATTGTGCCTTAGTAAGTACAGTACTGCATGTATGACTCATATTTGATCCATATATGGTGTCTATATCTGGTAAGTGGGGGTTAATTGCACTTTCACCTTAAAAACTGTAATTAAAAAATAATTGCCTCCTTCTCTGTCTCCAAAAATATCTGCGAGGACACAGTAAATAACAAGAACAGAAACCATGTGGCTCCGCTGTTATTCTAGTGACAGAAAGATCACATTTAGCTGACCGCGCTGATACACACAGATCAAATGTTTCTGTTGGGGACACACAGGGACTCCCATCCTTACAGAGAACAGGTGCTAGTGTTTATTACTCGGACAGCTGTACAACTGAACAGGCTACTTGTGATGTGAAAGACAATACCTTGGTTTTCACTCTGAAGACAAGAGCCTTGACCTTGTGACTAGCGGGCTGAGGTATTAAGTGGAATAACCCCTAACAGATGATATTCAGGCACGTAGAGGAGGCTGGCACACCGATGTTTAGGTCCTTATAGGACTAATGTAAATTATTTTTTACTTTTATATTAAAGTAAAACTGGAGAACATGAAGCTTTTTAATCAGTGTATCATTATTATATTCATCTGTTTGGAGGAACACTTACAGTAAAGTACAGTGCAGTCAGGTTGCAGCTTTGCCATGTAACTCATAAGCAAACTTAAGATTGAAAGGGATAGTTCACCCTCAACTCAAAAATACATGCTTGCTATTTTATCCGTCCAGATTGTTTCAGTGTGAGTTGCAGAGTTTAGGAGATATCAGCCATAGAGATGTCTGCTTTCTCTCGAATATAACAGAACTAGATAGGACTCGGCTTGTGGTGCCCAAAGCTAAAAAAAAAAAACATTTGAAAAACTGAACGTCTCTTTCCAGAAATCATGACCAGTTACTCAAGACAATCCACAGACCTTGTTGTAAGTAGTTTAATTTAGGAACTAATTTCTTTCTACTGAACTACACAATATCAGGGGATCAAGGAAGCGTTCACCTACTCATGGACCAGAGGCCCATGATGTAAACATAAATGGTGTCCTCCTTGGATGAGCTGTTACGTTAAGCTAGCAAATGTAGCTTATACCACTTTTACAATGAAACCACTACGGCTACGTTTTTTGGTGGCGACCTATTGACAAGTCAACAGCCACAACTGCAAAACACGTCATAGCATCCCGCCTAATTTAATAGCATGTTCACAGCCAGTCGAAGCCGAAGCCAAAAATCACACGTGACTATTGCAGAGTCAACTGATGCACATCCACATTGAAGACAAAGCCAGATGTTAGTGTGTGTTAGTGGGGTTTTGCCCAGTGTGAAAGGGGTATTAGTTAGCTAGCCTCTTGTCTGTAAGTAGATGCACGATTCCTTCTGCGTGGTGATACGGTTGGCGGGTGTAGCTTAATTGAAAGAAAATAGTTCCTACATGAAACTGATCACAACAAGGTTTGTGGATTATCTTGAGTAACCAGGTCATAATTTCTCGAAAAAGACAGTGCTGTTGAGTGCCGGATATCCAAGAGAGGGCAGACATCTCTACAATCAATGTCTCCGAAACTTGGCAACTCACACCAAAACAAACTAGATCGATAAATAGTCCTGTGTGTAAGAGGAAAGATATGTATGTTTGATAGCTTGGTCTAATACATCCTCGTGACAACAGGTCATACCTAAGACATTCATACATGGATGTAAATATTTAGATATTACACAAGTATACAACTACATTGTCCAAGTAACATAATTCAGTTTGTCCACAGCCATGGTTTGAATATGAGTGGAGTGGATTTTTGTTGGGGTTTGAGTTGACTGTGTGGGTAGGGGGGAGGAGAAGGGTGTAGTTCATTTTAGCCCCCCAGCATGATGCCTAAACAGTGGTAAGTGAATGTGACAATGAGGCCCCTGGGCTGCTGCAGACAGTCTTGGCCTTGCTGTGTGGCCATGCATGTGTGTCTGTCTGTGTGGGTGTGTTTGCATGTGCCACCATGTCTGTGTGTGGATACAAGGAGGAAGGAAGTGGAGCACATATGAGACGATTCGTGAACACTGCTCAGCCAAGGTCGTGACTCCTCTAACTTTTACACTCACATTGGCACAGGCAGTCTGCGCTTGGCGCTCTTTATTTTCCTGCCAACTTCATCATGGATGATTTAAATAAGACACCAGATATAAGTGGTA
Source organism: Pagrus major (assembly GCF_040436345.1). Taxonomy (NCBI): domain Eukaryota; kingdom Metazoa; phylum Chordata; class Actinopteri; order Spariformes; family Sparidae; genus Pagrus; species Pagrus major. The sequence goes on along the minus strand of NC_133216.1, from coordinate 22,612,232 downwards.
GCAGTCACAGGAAGTGTAGTATGTGTATTTATCCAACACAGCGATATAAGAACTGTATTGTGTATTGTGTGTATACATCGTCATATCACACAGGCCTATAGGGAACTACTCTCTGTGTTCACTCTCAGTCAGACTCAAAAATAAGTGTTTGAGATTATTCCTTCACTTCCTTGCCGACATCAGATCCAAATGCCCAAATCTTAAATAGTGAGAGCATGAAGCATGTTAAGCAATATACTTTAAAAGTCATTTTTTTAAGTGTTCCTGGGCATTAACGTATACTAAACATCAGAGAAAATGCTTAAAGCCACCATGCAGCTTCACCATACACTCTATCATGTGCTGTCCTCTACCAAGCTAATAAATTGAAATCAGATAGGTAACAACACACAGTGTGCTTCAGTGGTCATACTAATTACATCATAAGCTAAATCAAATCAAGTGCTTCTTGTGATTTATTGAAACATATTCCACTACTGCTACGGTCGAGCCTGCATGTCATCCCATTAATTACCACTGTCGTTGCAAAATATTAACAAGAATAGGAAGATAGTGCACATTTTTCCTCACTTGTCTCTTCTTCTAAGCAACACCTTCATCTTTGCAGGACACTCACACACCACACATGTTCACACACACAGACAGAGCCCCCCTCCCCCCCCGCCCCTCCCTGTCCCTCTGGCCGACCCTGTCCCTGGCGTGTGTGCAGACAGGCTGGGTAATCCCTCAGGATGGGGCCTCTTGTTTTGACAACTCCTGTGAAGCCCAGTGTCTCTTACAACAAAACACAGACTGGCCTATCATCAGCAAAATGTCAGCCCTCTGCTCACTCCTTCGTCACCCAGAGGAGGATCAGGTTGCCTTTACACTATGCGACCCATTAACTCAGAATAGAAACATTCTCAGCACCGGTATAATGATCCCCTTTGTTTGCTAGGACAATGACATTGATAAGAGACAAGCCGCACTCGTGGCTCCTGATAGAAGTGTGTATAAGGTTACATGTTACCATGGCTGGAGTGATGTGGCTTCGAAACTTAGTTCAGGGTGGTGTACTCTTACCTTCTACTGGTCCCAGTAGGATGAAAAGACACCTGCAGGTCAATCAGCATCAGGACACATGCACACTCTTTAAATTAGGCCTCCTATACAGAAGTTAAAATGTCAAAGGTGCTACTGATGAAATACTGAAGAGGAGATGCGTCTCTGTGGAGGTCAGTGGAAAGAACAAAGGGTTAGAGGGTGGATTACCTTCTCTGGAGGGCCACCTGCATCAAACACACTCTCGAGTGTTAGCACGAATAAAAGATTTAGATATTGGCTTTATGATTTGATGCCATGTATCATAAAATCTTAAGTTGTGACTAAAAATTTGTTGTCTGTTCATCACCAGAGGGAAATAGTTTATTTTTTCTCTTTGTGAAATCATTTGTTCTTTTGCTGAAAGTTAGATGAGGAGATAGTGACCAATTTCATACCACGTGATGAAGCTACCGCCAGCAGCTACTTAGCTTAGCATATTACAAACTCTAGGAACAGGGTTAGCCTGGCTCTGTACAAATAAAACACACCTACCATAAGCTCTAAAGATCATTAATTAAATTTGTATAGATTAAAGAAATAAAATAATGTGTTGATTTGTGAGCTTTGGAGGTACTGCTGGGCTGATTTTTATTACCTCTGGACAGAGCCATGCTAGCTGTTTGCTCCTGTTTTCAAGCTTCATGCTAAGCTAAGTTAACTGGCTGCTGGCTTTAGCTTCACATATAAGGGTTCAAGCATGCTTTTTGCGCTTGCATGTGCGTTGTCTTGTGCACTGCCCACAGCAATAATTGCATGCAATGCCGAGCTCTCTTATATTTGGGGGTGGCCATTGATCCATTGATCTCCGCCCACAAGAAGGCTGTTGTAGAAGCAGAAAGCAGACATTACGGTTCTAAGTGAGAGTAAAACTTGTACAGCCTGTCCTTGTCAGAAAAATGTCCATATTGGTCGAAAATTGAAGCAGCTTATTATGACCCATATTTACATTTGTTGTTCGGCGGCAACCTCTAGTGGATGTAGTAAGTATTACAGCTACAAAGGAGGAAGTGAGGAGGAGTAGTATAAGGGGTGAAAAGTCTATATAGGGAGGAGGTTGGGGGTGGACGGCTCAGTTAAACAAGCACAGGACTTTTATTCAGGAGACCGCTCTTCATGTCCAGTGTGAAACCAGAAGTCAACGGTGAGTTCTTTTAACTTTCGTAGTGAAGTGACTTCATGTATATAACGTAACTGAAGCTATTCAGAGAACGTATGTCCATTTGTAACGGAAATTACTGAAGTAACCTAGTGATTTTTACCCGAACCACAATGTTTTCTTAAACCTAACCAAGTAGTTTTAGTGCCAAAACCTAACCGAACTACATACAATCCAACAAGGCCATGAGTCCGGGGCAAAGGAGACTGAACTTAACATGAATAAAACTCAAGAATCATTGTGGCAGAAGTAACATACTGTGGGATTAAGAGTTGTATCTTCTCATCTAACTCTCAGCAGAAAATTTAATAAGTGCAGTTCCCAAAGTGTTAACTTTAATTTCTTTCTCTAAATTGCTAATTCTACTTTAGATCCTACCTAAATTAATATACACAGATATGACAGGATTTCCGAGGTAAGACATTTCTGTAAGACAGCCCCACATTTCCTGAATACTGTATTTCTACCTACAAGACTTCAATTCCACTCTGCAGAATGGACCAAAGCACATGCACTACAGTAACCTTTTCCCATCTCCCTCTCAATTCACGATACCAACACCCCTGCCTGCTACAGAAACCCCAGCCAGTTTCCCATTGGTTAGCCCCAAGGCACAGAGGAGCATATCTGTAGCCAACCTTGACGTGCTAAACTAGGACGCTGAAGGGGACAGAAATGGGAGGAGAGAAGAGGAGAGGCAGGGGAGCGAGCGAAAGGAGGAGGGGGGGGTAATGAAAGGCTGCTGGAGGAGTGGCAGAAATACGGAAGTGAGGATGGAGAGCTGAGAGGGTGATGGAAAAGAGGGGTTGAGGGAAGGAGCGGTGGAGAGGGAAGGGAGTGAAGGTGGAGAGTGTAAGTAAAAGGAGGGAAAGAATAGGGTGGGTTTTGGTGATTTGTACTCTGGCTGCATATGCGCCTGGTCTCCATCTCCTCCATTCTCTGCTTGAAAACTAGAAAAATCAATACACCCACAGTCTAGTGTATCCCCATATGAACTGGATCATTAAAAATATATAATCAAGCATCTCACCGTCATTTTTCATCACTATTACCATCATCATATATGAACATGGATATCGGTATATCACTAGCATGGCTGTAACAATGTAATAACCCAATCAATGGCCTTCTAATTATTTCAGTGCCTCAGTTAATCGTCCAGTTAAAGCAGTCTTTCAGCCTTGACTCTCAGACTGGCACACAGAGACAGGCTGCTTGTTAACAGATGCACACAGCAGAACCGAAGCGGGGCTGTTGTAATAAGAATATCTGACTTCTCAGCTTCACAACTCAATCCAACTCAGGGTCGCAGTGTTGCCTAGTAACGATGGCACACTACTGACCTTATCTATGTGGTCATAAAAATGTATGAAGAAGCCCCCCCCACCCAACCCCCACCCCCTCCTCCCCGCCTTCGCTCAGGCCTTCCTACGACCACACTACCACCCTCGCAGCCCTTATCTCCCCCTCTCTGAGTAGCATCTTGCCAGGGGGCAAGCACCCTCCACGCTCTCCTACCCCTGCCAGGGCAGCTCTGCGGTGGGTGTTATCTGCCTGGGAGCTCCCCTCTCTTTTATTAAGGAGGGGGCCAGGAAACATGTACACACTTGAGCCTTTTGCAAAAAAACCCAAAAAAACACAATGCGCTCGTGTGCGCTGTATGTGCGTTCAGAACACAACAGATACAGCAGTGGTGGGCGGGTGGTGGGAGGCTGGAAGGATGCAGATTGCATGCTATGAAACTGATAGATAGCTGTAAGAACAGAGGGACACAGTCAAGCGCAAAGGAGACTCAATACCACACCGCAAGGTGAGTCGGTGCACCAGCCTTCATGAGAATATTACTTCAGAGTGGGATTTGTGCTCTGCCTGCTGTGGGAGAAAAGAAACATGGCAGAGTGTGAGAAGACGTGCTTGTTTGTATGAAAAAAATGCAGTGGGCTTACCTCTGCATTGAGCAGAATGTGCAGTATCTGTGAAAGCAATTTGCGTGTGTCTGATCTCTATCTGCTCATGAGTACTAAAGAGCCAGGTTCAGCTTTTCTAATTGGCTGTCACCTTGGAGACGCCCATCCTAATGAGAAAACAAAATCCAGGTGTTGCACCTGATACAACCTCTGGGAGTCACAGGGGGACTGTGACACGTACTACTGTATACTCACACACACCTGCTCCATCTGTCTCCTCTACAGTTAACACCGTCAGGTCATAACGTGACACGATTTTCATCACAAAGTCAAAGCAAAGATCAGCAAGCTGCGTCTAAGTGTGTTGCTTTTTCATCTCTGGTTTGAAACCAAGAAACGGAGCCCAGAACGTTATTTAGTTTTGAGCATGAAACTGACTATAAATCCTCTAAATGGGTCACTTACAGGTCCAGTGTGCAGGATTTAGTGGTAGAAATGAAATATAATATTCATAATTATGTTTTCATTGGTGTATAATCACCTGAAACTAGGAATCATTGGGTTTTCATCACCTTAGAATGAGCCTTTTATATCTACAGAGGAAGTGGGAGTCCGCCATGTTGCACCGCCATGAACAGACAAAACAAACATTGGTTCTTTTCCCAGGCCTTCATGTTTCTTTTATCAGTCACTGTAGGGAAGGGTGCGATTGGCGGTGTATTTTTTCCTATCTGTGTTTTAAGTGTACAGTCTTACTTACTGGAGATAATAGCTCTGGATGACCTCAGACAGATTTCCAAAGGGTTAAAGAAACACAAATAGTTTTCATGTGAGTCTGAAAAATGACAACAACCGCTGAATTAGACCGATCCCAGTATGCAGTGCCCTAACTATGCTGACAAACTGCATCTCAATCATGAGGCCTGCCACGGCTCTCCTGCCCACTACTACAGCGACATCTGCTCTGTGGCACCCGCCGCGTCAGGTGGTATCTGTGGTATTTGAACAAACACAGGCGGCATATGTGTGTGTGTAAGCATTAGAGTAACTAGGGAGACTGGTGAGGGTATGAGTAGTGCCTTGAGGCGAGGAGCAGAAGGGTGGCAGGGTTCCTGACTCCCACCTCGGCCTGTTTAGACGCTAGCCTCTATGACTCATCTACGTGTCACTAATGCTTTTCCTATGAATGAACAAACAGATACAGATCCACTGCAGAGAGGCAACGCTACCACCACGGGGGGAATAGTAAGTGTGAATAGCCTGTGAGAGTAGCATGAGCCATCCTTAGTCATACTCCAGCCTGTCTAAGCAGTGAGAGTTGCCATACAGTTACAAGTAATTGATCTAAAAAAAACAAAATAAATCAAAACCAGCTGTCTTTTATATGGCTGGAAACATGCAGTGTGGTAGCTGAGAATGAGCAGTGATGTACCCCCGCACCTGTTGTCTGGCTCGTCCCTCTCATCTCATCCAGGCTCTCCTCATTTGGGCTGCTCTCCTGCAGTAGCAGCTGTGAATATGTACACCTTGTTAGGAGGTTGACAGTTCTGGCAGAGGGAGAGACAGGGAAGTAGCTTGTTATGAAGAACAGGCTAACTATATGTCAATCCCTGCCGAGAGGAGAGAGGAAACACAAAAGAAAAAAAAAATCAACAAGAGAGCTTTAAGATACAAAAGCATAAAAAATCATCTCGTAATCTCAGTCTAAATTAATTCATATATCAATTTAAATATCTGAATGCACTGAGCTAAAAGCTAATTGACCCCAGCCACTCTGCTAATAAAACACTATGGTAGACTGGATATCAAAATGAGATTTGCCTCAGCAACATGTGGTCGGCCCGATCATTATGACCTGCCCCTATGTAATCCCCATTTGCTGCTCATCCAGCTCTGTCATGACTGTGCTGTAATTACACTGCATCCAATATCACAGAGAAACGCTAACAGATTCAGCAAATCTCTGATCAGCATTATGGACTTACAGTGATGGGGCTGACTGTGGGGGTGTTATAAAAAGCAGTGAGCTGGGGTAAGTGCTAATTCAAGACTTCATAATACACTACTTCTACGGTAAACCTCAATAATGTTTGACTGAACTAAAAACACTCAGTCCTAAATGTAATGTCGTTTACTGCAATTAAGAATGCAAATTGTAGAGATGTAATGTAATTTAATATGGAGAGTTGTAATAATAAACCGTGAGACATATACATTTTCCACTTTGATTTGTGCCATGTACTACACATATGATATTTGTCAATTTAAAAGACCATTTTGAAAGCCAAGAAAGTCAGAGTTGGTATGAGCAACAAAATATCATTTAGTTTTGAGTAAAAGGGCTCAGTGAACTACATCCTCTCGCTCAGTACGTCACTAACACCAACATGGCCGCCAATTTGGCACAGAAAAAGATTAAAAGGGGTAAAAAAATCACAACAAGGCTGGTCATATTGACAGCTGCAAATACATGAAAGGAGAGTCAGTCTTAGTTTTGTGAGCCAGCTAATACACGTGACCGCCACTGCAAGATTTCAGTTAAGGGTTTTGTCGAGTGTTAAATGAGACAACATAACTTATGCACCTTTTGGGTGTGTAGTCTCTCTAATTACTTACTTTCACAGTCTTATACATGGGTAGTTTTATGACAGACTGCAACTTTGAGTTGAAAAATCATCTTTTAAATTGACATCATCTGTGTCATTAATGCCTCTCTACAAGGCAACATCCAGCACCTGATTAGCTTAGCTTAGCATAAATACTGTATGGGGAAGCAGCTAACCTACACTTTGGTTTTTGTACATATTAAACCAACAAGATATAAAGTGGGAATTAGTGAGCTTTGGCTGCTCGGTGGATGTTGATAGTTAAACTAGGACAGCTCTTTCCCTTTTCGAGTCTTTACTTCAATGTAAGCCAACTGTCTGCTGGGTGTAGCTTTATATTTACCCTGTAGAGGTGAAAGTGGTTTTGATTTTCTCACATTACTTTCTGCAACGCAAATAAGTGTTTCCAAGTACCCAACTATTCTTGTGGCTATTGTATGGCCCTAAATTCTTAATGATATCGCAGGCTTACATCGTAGCTTTTGACTCTGTTGCTTTGGTATAAAGTTGTTCATGTTCAGAATTATGTATTTGTGTGGAATAATTTCATGTAAATATTCAAAATACAGTTTGTATTCTTTTTTTTTGTTCTGATTTTGCTGTAAGTATTGTAAGTATCTCGGTTTTGGTCTTTTTTCTTCCTGGTGCACAGGTGAATTAGATTGCATGATGATGCTATTTTAAAAAAAAGAAATCACAGATTCACTCACTTCATGCTGAAACACATCAGCAGTAATGCTGAAATGATTTGAACCTCTGGTTCCAGGTACTCAGATGTGAGTATTTGCTGATTTTTTTTGTAATTTATATCACCGTTGATGTAATTTCCGGGACTGTTTGTCAGACAAAATAAGAGACTAAAAGATGTCACCTTGGGCTCTAGGAAATTGTAATGGAAATGTGTCACTAATCAATAGCTCTGGTCAACATTAGCATTAGTTGTAAGAATATAATTATTCAAAAATGATAATTATATGAGAAAATTTTCCTATTATCTTTTGGGGAATAGAATAACTGATATGTTTTACAGGGACAGGTGCAGCAAATTAGCATCTGATATAGACATCATGATGTGTACTTGCTGCTTCAGTTTGTTTTAGTTTGTCTCTGCATATTGTATCTGTCCCTATCAAATATTTTTAAAAAATAAGAAAAGGATAAATAGATAAAGGCATCAAATTGTGTTAACTGGTTGACATGATTTCTTCTTAAAACAATACTGCATCAGTTTATCAGCTTCAAAATGAACTCATTCTGCTGCTGTTAAATTTCACAAACCAGTTTGAATCCATGATTGTAATAATGAATGACCACAAAACCAGAGCCTTAAGATCTGCAGCTTATATCTGTGATCAGGTGGAGAGACGTGGGTCTGCTGTTGGAGCAAAGGTGGGTGCATATGAGCTAATGTGGAGCACTCTCCTTCTCTCTCATCAGCTGTTGATGATCAGAGCTGTGAGGATTAAGTACCAATGTCCCAGTAAAGGAGCTTTGCACTGCCAAATGTAGGACCACTGGCTCTCTTAAGCTGCCTAATTTGCTCACACAGAGAAGATGCTACAGCGTCCTCAGGATGGATTATAGGCATATGGATGGTGTGGAGCTCCTTGTTGTGGCCAGCAGTGGAACTGCAGGAGAAAGCTGCACGGGCACAATGAATAATACTGAATCAACAGATACAACGGAGGCACATTATAAATAAACACTATTAAGTAAATGACCTTTGTGCGGGGGAATCTGTGACCTTTTTCACACTCATTGGACAAATCACTCTGAATCAGCTTCAGCCAATGATAACCTTTTGTTTTCATGAAAATGATCATGATCACAAATTAAAAGCAGAGACTGTCACATTAAATTAGCTTGATCCATCTGATTAATATGTGCTGGATAAAAACAATATACTTGTTAGGTAGCTTTTACCATTTTTAATCAGTTTGCAGCTCTGAATGTTCTAGAAGAAAGTAAGTGTGCACAAGTTCACAGGCTTCCAACACATAAGAACTTTATCGGCGGATAGAAATTTGGTTATGAGGCAGAAAAAGTTGAGAAACTCTCTAACCCAAGGAGGTATAATACACATGATCAACCACTAGACTCAGTGTGTTTCATAAAAGACACGTAAAAGATGCATTCCTGCTGTGTATACTGTATACTCTCAGGCCTAGGAAGTATCTCAAAGTCACAGGGAAGAAGAAGAAACATGAATTGTGCTTAAATGGGTCATTCACAAGACCCAGTGCATGACGACCGAGGCACCGGAAAGGAGTTTTTTTTGTGGTCACAGTAGTTCCCCGCTTTATTTTGGTTATTGTAACTATAGCGATTAACTTCAATGAGAGAGTGAGACAGAGAGAGAGGGAGATGGGGCGAACATGTGACAGTGTAACTGTGGACTCATGAGGAATTCAGAGCGAGACAGTGGTTGTCTGTGTGAAACAGGCAGCATGGAGAAGGCCTGTGACATTGATCTGGCCTTACCACTGGGATCTTCTTCCTCTTTCTCTGCACTGTCAATGCGGCAAATGAGACTGTCCCGGCTGAAACATGCAAAGAACAAAAACCTCTTTTTAATGCTGCGTCTATACAAGAGCTGATATTATTTCTCAGATTGCATTGGATAATCAACAACCAGACATTGGTGCTTGGGCACAAAATGATCTACAGAAGCACCCCCTGAAGGAGATGTGTGCATCGATGCTGATTGGTATTCACTTAGGATGACTTTATCATATGTTAATTGATCTCCATGTATACATGCAATTATGTTAAATGGCTTTGATAAAAAATGTCTGCATTAGGCTTGAATATATTACAGTACACAGTATAACTATGCATGTCATCATAATGAGCTTATGAGTGTGCAATGCAACTAATGTGCAATACTGAACATCTTGAGACTTGAAAGGACCTTGCCCTGTATTAATGGCGGTGTGTTATACAATGCGAGTGAATGGGCTTCTATTGATTTCGATGCATTATATAACTCATAATGCAAACTATTAATATCATCATGATGAGCTTATAGTGCATTTAATCAGTGTGCATTACTGAGCATTTTGAAATATCAATAGTGTTTTGCACCATTTTCTTGTTAAACAAAAATACACTGAATGCCTATGGGTATTGTCTTTAAAATGAAATAACTCAAAAAAATATGACCAGTTATAAATAATAAAATCTACAGCAGCCATTTACAGATAAAAATGCACGATTTGACATATGAATTGTCTCAGCAGCATTTTAATTGTATGAGAAACAAAGCAAGGGCTATTTAAAATCATCTTTTTCAGTGACATCTCATTAAATTAAGAATCTCTTTACAAAAGCAAAGAGAAAACATTCCTGGAAAACATTATTTACTATCTTATTGAAATATTCACAGCCCTCTACTTGATTAATATCCCACCAACCTTTTCAATTGAGATATATAGATTTTTATAACTATAGTTAACATTAGGTCACTGGTTCAAGCATGAGGCAATTTCCCTTTTCTGTGACTGAGCACATTTAAACTGCAAGACCACCATAACCAGAAAACCAAAGGCCTTGGCCAAAGTATAGAAAATTGGATTTGCACTGTGAATGCGAAACAAACGCCGTGCAACAATGTGGAATTTTTTTTGTCTGTCCCACGATCAAACGAGTGAACAAACACACCCACCCCCATGTGTTGCTTGTCCGGCTTGCTCACATCAATCCAAATTGTGGGTAGTCGTTCCACATGCTTGGTTAAAGTCTGTCACCAGGCGTCCAGGAAGTTTTCAGCAGCAGCCGCAGCAGCAGGAGCGTCAAGTCTGTGAAGATAACGCTCCCGTGTTTGCCACTGAGCCTTCAAAATAATAGAGTTCATGACGGCGAACTTGTTATTTGACTCATAATACTAATACAGACTAATACATTGCCTTGGCATAGGCGGTGGCTGTCTTTTTTAAATTTAATTCCTTGTCTGTGGCCCACAAAATGACTCTTTTTTTTACTCTACATACCTAATAACCGTTTATGTTTATTTTAAGTTGAAAGTCTAAATAACCGGAAGTCGCGCTTCCGCTTCTTTCCAGCTTGTTACAGTTGGAGGAGTGGATGGAGACGAAACATTGTTGAAATAAACCGACCGGAGACAACAAAACTGTCGTTTTCAGTGTCAGTCATACTGTCTCTCCATGTGAGTATGTTTCGCTTCTTTCTGACGGCGGAGAGGCAGCGTTTTTCATGATGGCGGTGACCGCGGCACAGGCGTTTCGATGATGGCTAAACTGAAAAGTTAGGTAGCAAACTTTGAGCGAGGAGTCTTATCCCTGTTATCACTATAGAAATCAACGCCGCCATGGCTCACACCGCTTCACTTTCGATATGGGCATTTGCTTTGAGTTTATACTTCGGCGTGGCCAAGTGTCATTTTAGTATACCATTAAGAATATACACGGGGAAGTACAATATATCCTCGGTAATGGATTTGACTCCTCTTCGGCAAGTCGCGTTAACTGCTGATGGAAACGGCCTCTCCTTGGCCTCGGATCCCACTGGGACAGTGAACTTTCTGGACATGGTCAATAACTTGCAAGGTGACTCTGGAAGAGGCTACTACATAGAAATGTCAATTGGGACTCCTGCTCAAAAGGTAATGTAATATCACTGTGTATGACGTGTGTGTGTCATTTAACCACCTTGTTGTGTTTTTGAGCAGAATTAAATGAAATGCACCCCTCTCCTTTCTTTACTTTCTTTCGTTTTTCTATTTTCATGTTTTATTCAGTGTATCAGCACAGGGTCAAGTGTTATGTTCTGTGTGTGAACAGGGGTCGGTCCGTCCACCATGTGATCCATTAAAGGGGGCTGGGTGTGTTTGTTTCCCCTCCAGGGCCTTGGCTACCTCTCTGTGCAAGATCTGATATTTAAACATGCTTGACAAGTGTTTGATATGACACCAACCGCAGCAGAGACGACTTGGGTCATAGGAAGATGAGCCAGACATATTTTAATAGCACTATATCTAATAAAATCAAATCAGCTGTTTTAATTCCAGGCCTGTCTGGGACCATCATAGCAGGATAGTATCATGGCTGTGGGGTGCAGCAGCTGGCTGAGTATTTACAGCCATGGGGTCCTTAGGTAGACTTAAAATCCCCGCTCACATGCACTCACATGATGCTGCCTGTGAGGACCAGTGTTTCCTACCAGGCAGCTGACGGGGATTATGAGGCTCCCAGGGAGCAAAGAGCAGCCCCAGACTTGCACACAAACAGCATATTTGCTGCTTATTTTCTTTTGGTTGCATGGAAATATGCCCGTGTAATTTATTGTCATCACTTTATACTGCTCGTTATGTAGAGTGCTGAACAAGATCATATTAATGATTAAAGGGGACTAAATGGTCCCGGAAGAGCTGGAAGAGGGATTCTCCTGTCACTATTAAAAATACATAACGCTTAAGGGTGTTGTAGGTTTAAGGCTACGCTTTGCCTTTGTGTAAGTAGATGTGTTAAAGGTGAATTATCTCATTAGTGACTTGACCTGTTGTTCCTGGGCATCTCAAGTTAAACAGATCAGAGCTTTTAAGACTCTTGGGTGGCACAGCTCAGTTTCTCAGGCTCACTGAGGCTTATCAGTACTGCCTGCCGTGTCACTGCCCTGTGTCAACCTCCTGAGAGGATAATGTTGCAGCACTTGGCAGAGTACAGTTCCCACACCAGTTTAAAACCATTATAAAGTAGTAAAATATGCTTAATACCTGCTCTTCTAATGGAACAACACAATTTAAGGGTGCCCAAAGGAGGAACTTCCCTAAATTTAAAGTTTAATCGTCAGACTGCATAAAGAGTAAATGATACATTTGATATCTGTGAATATGTTCTATAGAAGGAGCAATAACAGTGTCAGCAGTGCCTCACCTGTTGATTTAATAGACCCACAGTCACCACAGACATTGTGACTTGTCATAGCAGGAAAAACATAGGTCCAGCTAACACTAACAAGGGCTTAGTTCCATTAAGTGTCTTAGTAAGCTATTCCAGTGGGCAGGCAAGCACAATACCAGGACCCTGAAACCCTTCGCCTATGTCACTGGCTACACCTGTGTGTTTCCTGCAATGACATGACAAAAAGTTTGTCTGTTGGGAACACAATCAGATGACTTGCTGTCTAGGTTGAGAAACCTCAAGAAGGAAGTAAACATTGGATTTTTTTTTTTTTTTTCCACAAATAAGTCAAGGGCTTGCCAAAGTGGGACCCACTGGTCACAGTTGGCCTACCATACTGTTGGAACTGACTAACCAGATATTTCTGGTGAAATAAAAGAAATAATCAAATACATTTTAAGAAATTATAATACAAATCACTTTCTACTCATTTTTTATGTTTTGTGAGGTAAAAATGCTGATATATGTAGGATTCCTAATAATTAATTATTTTTACATAGTCAGAGCATGGCAGTCAGGAAATCAGTGAATTAAGGAAACTTGGGATCCTAGTAGTTTTGCATCTTAACAATTCACTCGCCCACCATTTAAAAATATGATATGTAATATTTCTGCATTCAGATATCAAGAGCTTGGCTATATATCTAGTTGACTTGTGTACGTACATTATCTAAAATGTTTACTCAGGGTAACAATATGTTTTATTTGGTTGCCTGTCCCTTTAACTTACAGTAGAGAGTCACTGAGTAAGGAAAGAAATTGGCGAACTAAACATAACTTGATTAAAACCGTAAAATATTACCTTGTCTGTGAACATTTCTGCCTGACGTCACACAGATGGATTTTAATCGGCAATGGTGGTTGTTTAACAAGGAAGACAATAACTCCCATAATCCCACGCCTGTCTTTTGTTTTCATTGATAGACCTTTAGCGGCAGAAATTACATACTGTGCGGTCAAGTTTCAGTAAGTAGTTTCAGTTTTGAACGTTGCACCCGTGGATGATGCTCCTTGTTCCACCTTGCGATATTCCTCCCCTGATATTTGGGCTGTTGATCTCCTGTCTGGCTAGCAGTTTAAATCCAACCTTTAGTCATGCCAGCAGAGCTCAGTCCACTTTGGTACAGATTGGTTATGCAGTGCCAAAATGTCCTGAAACTCAATACTATATTGAGTTATCTCAATATTATTCCATCTTAATGATGATGTGATTACAGGGCCGTGGTGTTAAATGAGGCACTATTCAAATGAGCCACTAATTGCCGCATCTGTTAGCACGTGGCACAGCCAAGCTGAGGTGTCGGCTGGAGTGCCTCACATCTGCTAATTGGTACAAACAGGTAGCAGATGCACGTCGCCGCCACGGAGCCATTGCCAATTAGGCAGTGAACGCTCAACTGCAGGCAACTGCAGGCTGCCGCAGCAGCGGGAGGACGAGGTTTGCCTGAGGCTCAGCAGCCGAGCTAAGGGAGGATAGTGTGACAAGAAAAGATAGACTGTGTTGGGCATAAGGAAAAGCCTTAATCCCCCTCCTTTACCACAAGGTTCCAGTATTTTCCAATCTGGCCTGTTTGGCCGGCTCAGGCTTTGTGTGAATGGATTGATGCCATCTGCAAGGCATCAGTGGGTTTTTGATGGCACGGTCACAGTGATGGGCCCAAGGCCTATCCAATGAGGAGGAACTGATAAGCCCGACTCTCACGGACAGGCCAACTGGGGCTTCCTGTGCCCGACTGAACTGGTTGATAACACATTGTTGATAATTACAGGGTATTTTTCCCAATTGTTTCATAATGACTTCATGCACATGATGACAGGCTGTAGTTAGACATGGTTTCAGTGTGATAGGCTCGAGGGCTTGAGGAAGTGAGCTTGATGTAATTGTTGGAATTCCTTGTTTGCCTTTTGCACGCTTTAATATTTTAAGTAAACTACTTCCTGCTAGTCTGGTTTGTCTCAAACAATGGCACCCACAGAGGGGTGATAACAGATTAACTGTTGCAGTCACTGTTTGCAGCCGAGTCTGCTCAGCGAACTCTATATATATAGATATATATATATATATATATATCTTATTTTCATGGACTGTGTCATGTGCATCATTGAAGATCCACTTTATAGATGTCTTTGTTGTTGAGTCATCAGGTGGCTGTGGGGCATTAGGTTTTATGACCCCGTCATGGTGAGGAATGCTTGCTGGTGAGTGTTAATATGGCCCCTGCTCAGTAGTGGAGGTGGCAGAAGTCTGCTGGCTAATTAGTTCCTGCTCGTTGACTTGATGCCTGGAAGACAACATTATCTCCACTGCTGTTCGCCGGTCCCCACTGTGCACATGACACATACCAGGATGGCTGGATGGGTCATACGGTCATGTCAGTAGCCAGAGGCTGAAATGTTTGACTCATAGATCACGCATTAGAGAGCAATTATATCGGTGTTGCATAGTAATGGTTGCTCAGTTGTGAAGCTCGTTATATGACATTATAATACAGCTGTACACTTCAATAGACAAATGTTTTATTTGGTGACAAAGCTTTGCATGAATAATTCTGCAACAAAACACTGACTAAAATGTTTTCTGCATCATCAAAACAAAGGGAGTCTGTTGCTTTCATTTTGCAATGTAATAATTCCACACAGCCCACATTGACTTTTGGACTTCATGGAACACAAACAACACTGCCAAGTTGTGGATAATGTTCATTTATTTGTCTGTGACAAAATGCATACCAGTTGTTTGAAGTATGTCTCGATAAATTCCAATATGGATCCTTCTGATACAGTAATTTTACTGTAACAGAATTTTTTCAATTAGTTAATATTTACTGTGTTTCCCCCTCAACGCCCTCTGATCTTCCTCTGCTTTTCACTCTCTAATTGTTATTATTAGTACGAAGTGAAACTTAAATGTCTAGTTGCATTTTAAAAACTTAGTCCTCTTGTCCATGTATCGCTCCCACAGCTGTCATTTTTCGCCCTATGACTCAACAGCTCTGTTTGTTAGGGTGGGGTTGTCTTGGAGCAGATAACTATAAAGGCTGATAAATAAGCCTTTGCCTTGTGTTTTTCAGCTCAACATCCTGGTGGATACGGGCAGCAGTAACTTTGCCGTGGCTGCGGCTGCACACCCATTCATTACTCACTACTTCAACACAGCACTGTGAGTGGCTGGAACTCCTTGTGACACTTGTAACTCTAGTACAAATATTTAGATAGATATAGTTTTGGTTTAGTAGTTGTGTTACCTTCTCTGCTCTTCATTATCCGCAGTCTAAAATCTAAATGGATAGTCCTAGTATTTCTATACTCAGGAATGAATTACATAATCTTTGCTTTGTAATTAATGAGAGTTTTGTTGTCTTACAAGAAAACAAGTAGGGTTTTCTTGTCTTGCATTTATCTTTTGAGGTAGACCCTTTTATTACAGCCCTAGTCCTAATTTTATCTACCTACCACAGACCTTTGTCTCTATTCATGTGTCTTCCCTCCTGTGTTTAGCTCCAGTACCTACCAGTCAACTGGTCGAACTGTGGCAGTCCGGTACACCCAGGGTAACTGGGAAGGTGAACTGGGTCTTGATCGTGTCTCTATCCCCAAAGGCCCAAATGGGACCATCATTGTCAACATAGCTGCCATCCTGTCATCTGAAGGCTTCTTCCTTCCTGGAGTCAACTGGCAGGGCATCCTGGGACTGGCCTATCCCATGCTGGCACGGGTGAGAGAGATGCTCGTAAAATGTATATCTTATCTTAAATGTTAAATCTCACAATCAGTAGAAAAATGCTCTCTAAAACAATATAGTCTAAAAGTATGTTGGTACAGATATCTGGTTACTGTTCGCAACTGACGCTGGATTTGTTTTTTGTTTATGATTAGTAATTAGTACAATTCAACAACAAATAAATGAAAGAGGGCATTTTGATCCCACAGCTTCCTTTGTTTATTAGGCAATTCAAAATAATTTCTCTTGAGCCCTGATGTTTTAGGGCTCATATACTTCACCTGTAGACCTGACATTGGTAGTAAGCATCTGGAGAAAAATCATCACCACTATCACTAGATGCTGTTTGAGGTCTGAGTTTGTATAAAGTTCATGAAACATTTTGATACATGCGAGAAACAGACAAATGATGCCATTCTTTGCAAGGTCTCCATTGTTAAAGAAATCCTTGCTCTCAATGGGACTAACCTGTTAAATAAAGGCCAAATAAAAACAGTTTGTGTCGATATTGCCTGAGGCACAGAGAAGAAATAACATTTTACTTGATAATAGCAGGTTTTATTGAGTGAATCAGTCAGTATTTTATAACTTACCTTTTTATAACTGTCCCACATTGGTTTTACAGAACCTTTTCGCACAGGTCCTATCTGGTTGTGGTAATGGACACTTCACATGACAACAGAAATGTCATGTTCATGTTCATTTTGGTTTTTATACAATTTTTTTTTTAAATTCGAAAGTTTCTTTTAATATCCCAGATATGATTTACTTTTGGTGCTCTAATATGTCCTATATTAGTTTATATCCTCAGTTCTCTGCAGTAATATTTGTTCATTTCATTTTTTACACTAAATATTAGACAATACTTATTGATGTATGACCCAACATAGTGCACCTCTTCAGTAAAAAAAATGTTTTGTCACAGGTTAATTAATGGACTTAAATAACACAAATGTTATTGATGGTGTCAGCTTCCTTTAACGTGATCATTTGGTGTTGAAGGGATGAGAGTGATGACTGCGTAAACCAGCACAATACGTTCTTTCATTCTGTGCTGACTAGAGCAACCTTTGGGATCAAATGCCAGTGATTGAGGGGCAGATATGACCACACTGAACACTTTGTACGGCCGGTGTCTCCTGAGTGCTCAGGTTCAATCTGCCTGAGGCTTGTTTGTCAATCATGACATGATGACACAGGACTGACATTAAAGAACCCATCTGAGAACAAAAATGTCCAGAAAATGTTGTCTCCTTCATACTCCCCAAGGCTTTAAAGCCTTAAATGTTCTTTAAGATTTTGTAAAGCCATGTAATTGTATCAGGATACACAATGTTCTTCAGTTCAGTTGTGTATTTCCAGTTCACATTTTCATTCCTCAGATCCTTTGTTATCTGAACTTATACTTTATATGTCGTCTATACTTTGGCAAAGAGAAAATAAATGTGCGCTAAGTCAGTCGAATAATCACACAAACTAAAAGCTTAAAATGCTAATATAAAAGCTCAAAGAATTAATGATTACACATCCCCTGTCTCTCAATTAGCCTGACTCGTCCTTGGAGCCCTTCTTCAACTCTGTCGTGCAACAGCTGGGAATTCCTGACATCTTTTCCCTCCAGATGTGCGGTGCTGGACTGTCAGCCAGCAGCGCAGCTGACCCAGCGGGTGGCAGTCTTGTGAGTAGTCAGGAGGGGCCGTCTGGAGAGAGAAGTTTGATCAAATAATCATGTCAAATAAGGTTTGGTTTAAGGTCTAAACAGAGTCTTTGGAGACTATTTATATTTTTATGATCTCTGCCTCTAATTCTGTATTTTGGTGATACAATTTGTCTCTGGGGCATTTAACATGGACTGGAAGAGCACTTTTCCTCCCAGACAAAAAAAAAATTGTCAATAGTGAATCAGACATAGCAGCTGAGTGCATTTTAGAAAAATAATTGCTTGTATCCTCAATGTGGTTTCTCCATTGGAGGCCCGGTCTAGTTAGAGTGGAGCTAATTAAGCTAAGATAGTATCCTGCTGAGAGCAGGTCTGTCACGGTTATACCAACGGCCTCTGGGCCTTACTCACTGCATCTCCATCATGTGACCCACTGATACAGACAGATGGATAAGATGGCAGGGTGCTGTATGTGTATGTGTGTATGTTAATTTATTCTGCCAAGAGGATAAACCTTTGCTGGACTCTTGTTGGATATTAACTGAGTTGTTGTCATCTGTAAATGCGTGAAGAAGTAATTTTGTTCCTTCCTCAGGTCATGGGAGGGGCTGAACCAACTCTGTATCGGGGGTCAGTGTGGTACACCCCTATAGTAGAGGAGTGGTACTACCAAGTGGAGGTTTTGAAGCTGGAGGTTGGCGACCAGAATCTGGACCTGGACTGCAGAGAGGTAAACTTCAAACTCTGCAATGCTTCCCTGATTATCTCCATCACCCATCACCATGTAGAGATCAGCATTATATTCCTGTGAAGGATATGTTTAAGTTTGAACCAGAAAACAGTACAGGCCATGCAAGATTAATTGTTAACGTGTTGAATTGTATCAAGGTTACAACACGGAAATGAAACAGAATCTGAGTAGCAGTTCTGCAAAGGAATGTAATCTGTTTATTTCCCACTTGTGAAAGAACTTCCTCGTTTTCTTTTTTTTTTCTGTTTGCTCAAGGTCTTCCATAGGGGCCTGTTGAACTGAGAGAAAGCCTACTGCACTCAACTCTTTTTCCCTCTCTTTCAGTACAACATGGATAAAGCTATAGTTGACAGTGGAACGACACTGCTGCGTCTTCCTGTCAACGTCTTCAATGCAGTGGTAGAAGCCATCACACGCAGTTCTCTGGTACGTTGCTGTCTCTCCACAGACAATGATGAAACATGTTGTCAGAGCAAAGAGATGCAGGGGCGGATAGCACACACTCACTCTTCAAGGACGTAGTAGCTTTGAGAGGGAAGAATCGGGAGTTTTTCAGCTATAAAAATGTGTGTGTGCCCATGATCTGTTTCTTTCCCGTTTCTGCTTTACACATTTTTCACCTCTTGTAACTGCACACAAACAGTACTCAAGGTTAATTTGAACCTGGAAGCAACATTTTCAATTAATGTATCCACATCCTTGGAGATTAATCCCAAGTGGTAAAATGAAAGAGAACAGCAAACCCTGACCTTCTGTTTCTGTCTGTTTTTCTTTCGCCCTGCATGTCTCTCTTTGTCTATTTCTTTCTATTTGTGTTCTTTTTTCCTCTTTGGTTCAGATCCAGGATTTTTCTTCAGGGTTCTGGGACGGCACCAAGCTTGCTTGCTGGATGAAAGGAGAGACACCCTGGAGGTTTTTCCCCAAGCTGTCCATCTACCTAAGGGCCACAAATTCTAGCCAGTCCTTCCGCATCACCATCCTGCCCCAGGTACCTTGATAAACATGAACTCTTCATCAACCTATACAAACACATATCAGTGCTCATTCTTTTCCTATGATTTTGTCCGGTATCTTGCAGCTGTACATCCAGCCAATCACAGACGTGGACGGCACGTTAGACTGCTTCCGTTTCGGAGTGTCTTCATCAGCTAATGGCCTGGTGATTGGCGCTACTGTTATGGAAGGCTTCTACGTGGTGTTCGATCGTGCCCAGCGGAGACTGGGCTTCGCACTTAGCAGCTGTGCAGGTAAGGGTACATACAGGACTATTACTGAGACAGAAAAGTATGTAAAACTGATTTCAGGAGTCAAAACATTGTATATAAATGATAAAGGTCTAGTATGCAGAATTTGTCAATTGCACAGACGGAGAGAACGAGTAGTGTAGAGCAAGCTCGAGAGTAAATAAATAGAGTGAGCAACATTGTTGATAACAAAACAGTGAATCAGAGACAGGAAACATTATTTTCTGATTGTGTCACAGTGGTTACGTTCTGAATCTCAAATAAAAAAGCTCACCCCCCCAAACAACCCTCCAGATTAAGCGTGAATACAGCCAAAGTGCCCATTTAGGCTGTTTGCCTCTCTGCCTGTGCGTTTGTGTAGCTCAGCCCCGTCCTCGGTCAAACAGACTATGACAGAGAGAGAGCAGAGGAGAGAGACAGCACTGTAACCTGGTCACTATATAGAGTCCCAACCTTGCACTGTTATTGGCTTGGACTACACACCACTGCCCAAACACATCAAAATACTCAGAAAATAAAAAAATAATGGAAGAGGGCAGAGTCTGTAAAGACATAGTTACCTTCACACACTTCAAGTGGGTCCTAAGGGATGATTGAGAGGGATTACTTTTGTACGACTCACTGTCAAATGTTAGTGTAAGCAAGTGCTAACATACAGTTAGAATGATGCAGCAATAAATACACTCAAAGCCTGCCACAGCTGTTAAACTTTATTTCACCTTCTTTTTACAAGTGCTTGTATAAAAATAAAGATAGGACGAGCCTTTAATGATCCCTTGCGGGGAAATTGGGTGAAATCCGGTAAAACACCTCGTACTTGTTAAGCGCAGAAAATATTAAAGCTTTTATGAAAGGGCAATAGGTTGAGTCTCTTTTTACAGTTTCATTCATAGTAAATGTTGACGTTGCAGTTCAGAAGTCCATAAAGTGCCTTTATTAATTGATACATTTTGAAAAAGCAAACTGTACTGTAAAGTCCGATGTACTAATACTTGCAGATTCACTGACCTAGACTTTGAGAATATCCTGTTGATTAAGACCTTAACAACAAATGTTAAACCTTAACCAGTGGTACTTCCTGTAGTTCTGTGTAAATATGAGCTTGGGCAAGACTTCCCACTCTCATCTTCAAGTACAAAGATCACCCTTTGTTCCACATTGAGCAAACAGACATGGAGCAGATGTAGGCTGAAGGTTGAGGATGCAGACTTGTGACTGTAGGGTTGCCAGGTCTAATTCCTCAGCTGGTTTCTTAAAATGTAGACCAAGAGAACTCTCAGCTATTAATGGGTTGTCTGTGAATAAAGCATATAACCTCAGATTATTTCAGTGATGCTGCCAGTCTAAGACAACTGTTGTGTTAAGAAGCTGCCACAAGTAAATCGACTTCTAACCTTAATCGTAATACAGTTTATGTTTTATATCTGTAACCAGCATTTGTTCAGTGTCACCAACGCCAACGTTTTCGGGCACTATATATTTTCCTTTTTACTTCAGATTTGACTGAGGTCTGGCAAATTTTTTTTCTATTCGTCTGCAGTGAGCGGTGGGGCAGCTCTGTCAGAGATCGCAGGACCCTTTTCAGCAGCAGACGTGGCAGCCAACTGCTCTGGCGGGGCGCCGAAGGAGCCTCTCCTCTGGGTGATCTCGTACGCCCTGATGGCAGTCTGTGCCTTGGTCCTCATCATACTGTTGCTCCTGCTGGTCCTGCCCTGCCGACGCAGAGACCGCTCCGGGGAGATAACCGATGAGTCCTCGCTGGTGCGCCACCGCATCAAGTGACTGAGAGGCAAGGGACGGGCACACAGGGTGAACGGGCGGGGAGACAGCGAGCGCAGCCCATGCACAGCGGTGGAGAAAGGGGTGAGGCCCGGCCTGCACCGGAAAGTGACACTCGGCTCTGAATGTCTGACTGACTCTAGACTGCACACAGCAGGTTGCCCCACGGAGGTGGACACAGACAGATCAACTGCCTCCTGAAGGGAAAATCCACCCTTAAAGCAGTTCTTAAAAACAGCTGTTGGTGATTATTTACGGTTCCAATATCGTGTTTGGTGGTGTATCTTTCTTATTCTCATTGATGATTGGTCATATCATGTCATATGTAGACACTGTGACACAGAGAAAAACATCCAGGATAGAAGAAGAAGAAGAAGAAGAAGAATAGGTGCAATTTTCTCCACCAGCTTTAAAAGTTCAGACGTATTCTCTTGCCTCTCAGTCTCTGAGCTATCCAAAGGTATTCTGGGAAATGTAGGACATCACGAACACAAACAGAGGGGTAAATCAAAGTTTGAAACACTTAATAACTTCTGATACACACCAAACATCTCACCAGCAGCGATGTACAGCAGTATGAAAATAGCCAAGGGTGGAGTTTGTGCCTTACTGACAGTCACAGGGCAGAACATGCTGAAAAATCATTGGTGCACTGTTGAACAATGTAAAAGTTGATTTCATTTTCAGACAAACTGTATTATTAATATCTGAAAGCACACAGCCTCCTGAAATTTGCCTTTACAGTTGATAATCTGCTTCCAACAGATGTGAAGGAATGTTTCTAGTGCCTTCTTATACTTTGAAGTTAACCTCCAGTCTTCCATGGAGTAAATATATATATATATATATATATATATATATATATATATATATATATATATATATATATATATATACATATATATACATATATATACATATATATATATATATATATATATATATACATATATATATATATATATATATATATACATATATATACATATATATATGTGTATATACATATATATACGTGTGTATATATATATACGTATATACGTATATACATATATATACGTATATATATATATATATATATATATGTATAGATATATATATCTGTGGTGAAGTTAAGAGGAAAAGCTGCTCAAACAATCACTGTTAATAGGATGAATATTACTCGAAGATACACGTTTACAGTGCCTTTAAGTCTCAGCTCACTGCCGACAAAAAATTGATGTACAGTATCAGCAGTTTGAGACTCACTCTGCTGAATTGCACTTTGTTCCAGTCAATCAAAAGTGTAATGTAAATCTAAAGATCAATATTTTCTCAATCTTTTATGCAATTTGTTGTATTAATGTAGTTTTACTAATTCTGTATAAGATGTCCAACTTTATATTGAAATCTGTTTGAATGTGATTTAAGTATTATTCCAAATCTTTGCTTTTTAGACACTATATGTTTGATGGTACAAATGCATATTGCACATTTTGTACACAATTAGAAGCCAAAGGAGTTTTGAAACATAGGAAACACACTGTGGGTACCTGTGGACTACAGGGAGTTCTCTAACAAAGCCAACTGACCTGTTTGAAATAAAAACTTGGTCTCTTTACACTAGTGACAGCTTCTTATGGAAAAGTCCTAAGTGATGTGACTAAAGCTGCACCTATATGTCACTGTGTGCCAAAATTTAAAGTTTTGTAATTGTCAATTTGAAGGTACACTCGAGTCTTTGAATGTTCCCTTATTTATACATGTTTTTTTTTTCTGTGCCAAAATTGTACTTGTGCTGTAAACGAAAGAAGTTTTCTGACCAAATCAAAGATGTAAATCAGTTTAAATTAATAAACATTTCTTTTTTGTGAAAAGTTACCCAGGAGCAAAGGAGGCTTTGTTAGTCGGAGGGAACAAGCTTCATGTGGTTTGTGAGTGACATCTTGTGTTCACACATGGTATCTCCATTTTCTGTCTCAAATATCACCATAAAGTCAAATAAACAATGTCGATCACATTTATACAGATTAGAATATAGACTTTATATATTTCACAAAAATATACAAAAATAAAACAAACTGCAATAATATGAGATGATGTCAAAACATTGTTCATTGGAGCATAATACATGAATTTGAGCAATACCAAAGTCTGCTTCATCTGTGATGTGAATTATGTAGATGCAGAGCAGTAATATCAAGTACAACTTATTGTTGAGCCATTTTTAAATATATTATTTTTGCACACTTAAAAAATAAAATAAACTAAACGCAAACATCTCAGATAGTTCATCTTTGGTTCTGTCATCAGTCATCTTGATGCTTCTGTAAACAGAAAAAAATACAATTTTTTTTTGTTTGATGTGATGATTAGTGTTTTGTGAATACTCAATCATAAAGAATATAGTCATAGCTAATCGTAAATGCTGTCATTACTTCCATCATGTAAGCACCTGACCTACCTTATTAAAAATACGTAAAATATAAACAAAAAATGCGAATTACTTTGAATGATTCTGATAATAATAATGTAATTTCAGAGCTGCAACATTTTTTTAAATCTTTTGAATCAATTAATGTTAAATAATAAGTTCCCATGTCAAATGACCAAGCCCAAATTAAAGTTTGAATGTGGCTTATTTTGATTGGCCAACAGTAAAAGAAAACACACAACAATTATCAAAACTGTCCATGAATTGTTTCAGCAACAAGTAAATATTATCTATATAAACAACAGTGAAACACGCCATGTGGTTTAGAGGTCAAAGGCCAGTTAATGTCAAAATGGGATTACCCTTTTACTTGTCATAGACTTAAAACATTTTTACAGACATGATTAAGATGGAAAGAGATAAAAGACAGCTTGTATTAAGACTCAGCTATGTGTAGGCGTTATAACTGCACATCCAGCATGAGTCCAGCAATATTACTTTGAGCACCAGCCAATTAAACCTCATTATATCTGGTCCTCCAGGCAGATTAAATCAAATGTTACATATTACGTGTACATACAAACATGGAAATCTCCCTTTACAAGTTTAATCTTTCCTTTGTTTTTACCCTCATCTGATGGTAGATCCAGTCCAGGAAGTAGGTGACATTTCCATAAACACCTGGCTTGTTTTTCTCAGTGCAGTGTTTCCCCCAAATACTGTCCCCTACGAGCCACCATACACCGTCCTGCAGGGACACCAGGGGGCCGCCGCTATCAGTCTGAGAAGGAGCATAGCACAAAACTGAGTGAGATTTTATGAACTAAACACATATAACACTTTTTGATTTTAACTATTCAAAGCTTTTCATGGATCTTGATAAACATCTAATGCTTCTTAAACTAAACGAAAAACACTGAATATTTAAATTTAATCACACTGAGATTGTTGTAAAGCCCTTGAGACTGAATGTGGTAAATTTGTGTCAGGATGTCATGGTCAGCAGCCATGTCAGTGCTCTAACTTTACATTCATAGTTGTATAAATGGTTTGTTGTAAGTCAAAGTGGAGCAGTTTATTTAAAGCTGTAACAGTGTACAGAACACAGTGCAGGTCCTGTTAGACTTTATGCCTCAGAGCATGAGCATGAAAATGCTTTGAATTCCTTAAAGAACAGGAACTATTTTGTTTGTCACAGCTCCATTTGTGCATGAAGAAATTGTACCAGGAAATATCTCATTATAAAGAGTTTGTTGCTGCTGGTTTCAATACTGATTTCTTTGACTACATTATTCTGTAGGAGGCTGTATCAAGGCTAACGCTTCAACATATCATACCTGAAGGCAGTGGACCAGTGGGGCGGCAGTCTGTAACCATCTGGTGCTCACTTTAGACTAAAACAAATTGCTCTTTGATCAATTTATGAATTTAATTTGTGCTGTTTTAGTATTTAAACTTAATTTTCACACCTCTTACAGAAAATAATGTTTGTTTGTGTGTGTGTGTGTGTGTGTGTGTGTGTGTGTGTGTGTGTGTGTGTGTGTGTGTGTGTGTGTGTGTGTGTGTCACTGGTTTGTCTTATACGGAAGCACATTGCTGCAAGAAAAAGAAAAATGGATCGTTATCACGTTAGGTAATGTGAAACGTTTATCGTTAACAAAACATTTTTTACATTGTCACGGAATAACATACTATTAACTTATTGGTATCACATAAAACATTTTGTCGTTATAACAAGATATTTTTACATAATTTTATCACATAAGGTTTTATGTCTTAACAATAAGTTATCACGTTATAGATGTATTGAGAAGTTGTACCGCAACTCTTTGAGGTTACAATACATCTGAATGTTGTAATAATGTGAAAATATCTTGTTATAAAAATAAACTCTTCACATTATAACATGATGCTGATCTGTTTTTCTTTTCGAGCGTGGCAGCAGTACGCTGTCGTAGTCTTACACGGCACATGTCGGTTACTGCCTCCGTCTCTCTGGCACATAACATGTCCTTTGATATCCTGCCACTGTAAGCGATGGAGCTGTTGCACTCTGCAGTGTCTATGAGAGAGACCTGAGCCTCCATCAGGTACGTAGAGCCAGAGTCTGTCAGATAACAAGAATTGAATTAATCTAATTTAAGTATTTTAGACAGTGTCTTGTCACTCATGTAACCACAACGGTCTCACCTCCATTTATTGTGCGACCAAATCGTGTTATCCAGCCTGTCTGAGGAACTGTGATGTTCAGACCAACACTTGGGAGGCACACAGGTCCGATGTTACTGGAAGCTGCCAAAGAAAAGAAAATGTCTTGTTAAAAGTCCACAAAGGGAGGATTTATACATTAAGCTGCTTTCCACAGAGTGACGGACAATAAACACTAAATTGTCACCTAAATAAGAGTAATGCAGTCTAATACAACAGTCATGCAATAAATCCTTCCTTCGTGAAGGCTAAAATGTTCAGTTTTTGTTTTAGAGGTGTACGATCATTTTGGAGGATGAAGTTATACATACAGGTGTTTCTATTATTTTGTCCACCCCATTTATATCAACGTGGAAAGCCTAAATAACAGTGACACCTGTCTCTCTCTGTCACCTGTGACGTCCAGAGGTTTAGAGAGCCTCATCAGAGCGATGTCATTCCTGCGGGTGACGCTGTCGAAGCCTTCATGCGCAATGATGCGGCTCACAGAGTAAGCAGGGTTAAACAGACTGCCTAATGGATCCACTATCCCAGCATACACTGTCCAGTCTCCAGGGCTGGAGGCCCTTTAGGGAACAGAGACAGCACAGAGTAGATTCAAGGTGGATCAGACCACAGCAAGCACTGATTTGAGAAGTGTGATGAGAGGGCCTCACCTGGCCACACAGTGTGCTGCAGTGACTGTCCAGTAGGGGGAGATGATGGCTCCCCCACAGCGGTGGGAGCCCGCAACCTGCAGGCTGACCTGCCAAGGCCAGGAGCCTAGAGAGGCCGGCCGGCCCCCAGAGACCCTGCTGGAGTTCACCCCTTTCCCACAATCTGAGGACAAAAGTGCCTATTAGAGAGGATGCATTCACTGCCACAGAGCTTTGAGAAACAGGTGCTGTATAGACACTATAAATACTGCAGTGTTAAGTTGTATTATAAAGAAGAGAGTGAACAAACAGAACAGTGATATCTTAAATCTTACAGTTAATTAATCATGATTATATTTAATGATAATCATCTAATCAGTTTGAGTCATTTTTTAGGGAAGAAATAAAAAATTCTGTGATTGTTGCTTCTTAAATGTGGATATTGTTTGGTTTATTTACTCCTCTCTGTCAGTAAACTGAATATTATTGGGTTGTGGAATAATCAAATTTGAGTATTAACATATAACATTTGAGTACATCATCTTGCGCTTTGGGAAATACTGATCGACATTTTCCCCGTTTTCTGACTTTTTATAGCCCAAACAACTAATCAATTAATTGAGAGATTAATCAAACAATTAGTCGACAATGAAAATAATCATTAGTTGCAGCCCTGGTTGGTAGTAATGTGGCCTTTTTAAACATTCTGGGCAACAACATTGTCTTCTAAGTTTTGTGGAAGCCTTAAACCTCTTTTTTAAATCTCATTTATAGATTTAATTAATTGAGGAAATGCGCACAACACACAGTCCTGCTGCAGGACTCCTGCACACAATTTAATCAAAGACAGAGACAAAATGTTCCAACATCTCAGTCTTAGATGTCAAAAACTGCAGCAAATTATCAACACAAATGCAGACCCATATACCTACTGTATAACCTAATGACTGGAGAGGAGAAAATATAAATAAATGCACAAAAACAAATAATGAATATCTGAATTTTATTAATATATTATAATATTCCCTCTCTGGAATTAAAAATAAACTTGATTCTGCGTTGATTTCCTTTGTTTTTAGGATGTGTAATAATAACATACCAGTACAGCGCAATGTCACCACACTGTTGCTGGGACAGATATTGCTGCAGGTGGGAAAAAACAAACATTTGAGGTAGAATTAGGTTCACACTGATTATCATTGAGTGTTAAAAACTTAATAACCAGTTCACTAACCTGAGGACAAGCTGCTGCAGTATGGACACCTCGGGCCTGAAGTCAGACTTCACTCTTAGGAATCCATCATCAGAGTCAGTCTTCTGTTGGCCTGATTTAAAATATGTGCCCCTGTCATGGGAAATACAACAAATTCATTCAAACACATTAATCCTTCACATGTCAGATTATAGAGGAGCACAGTTTCAGTATCCAGTGAAACACAGGAGCATGTTACCTGCTGTATCCGATTTGCTGGCAGCTGGCTCTCCCCTGTTGCTCGGTCCAGCCGAGAGAACACACCGTCCTCCAGTTTTTACTCTGAGTGGAGTAGATCTGGAGCAGGAAGCTGGAACCGTGCAGCCTCACTGAGAGACAGCAGCAAACACAAACACTGAGCTTGTTTTGTTACAAGAGGAAAGTGGTGCAGTCAGACCACATGATCACCTCAGTGTTTGTTTGGTCACTTCCTATGGACATTATTACATTTTTATACATATTCATTGGCACTAATGTACTTAATGTTTACAATATTTAACACTATTCTAATTGTTCATACTCCCTATCTTTTCAGTCTCCAAGACTACTGCTAGTGTCTTAACTGCTATATATATACATATTTACTGTATATTAGTGTTTTTCATGGTATATTTTTCTTGCCAGACTTATCATTCGCCTTTTGCTATTTTTTGCCCTTATTTGTGAACTTCTTAATAATCTGATATTTTTTCATTTTAGCTACTACATAGTTTTTGCTTGCAATGTCCCAAGAATGTCATTGGTCAGAATTACATTGTGTTAGACCATGTATTTCACAAAACACTTTGACTGGACTGTGTGTGTATCATACAAAGAAAACTGACATTTAGCGACAGTGTTCTCTGTGGTATCTTAAGTCAAGTTTGATGCTTTAAAAGCAAGAGAAAACAAAATCCAATGTGGTCTTCCACTTGAACTGCAAGACAGTCATAAACATTAGTGTGTTTGATAAACTCTGATAAACAGAAAACTACATAAAGCTCACAAATACAGGCACATAACTTTGATGTAATGTCAGCAAAACTTAAATCAGTGTGTTTCTTTTAACTGTAAAAGATGTGCAGACTATAGAAAGGCAAGTAAAACAGATTGCAGGTGTGTTTTATCCCACTTTTGGCCCCTGGAGGAGGCTGTTTACCACAGTTAGCTTCATCCTGGCCTGCAGGACAGTTCTTCACTCCGTCACACCACTGAGACTCCCACACACAGCTCCCATCACCACACTGCATCCCGTGCACACAGGCCGAGGAATCTGGGAGACAAGATGAGACAGAGGGAAAGACTTTAGACACTATACTGTGTGTGTGTGTGTGTGTAAAGGTTGTAATATTATATGATTTATTACAGTGGACAGTGGGGATAAATGCTTCACTCACAGTAATAACCGAGGAGGATCCCAGCCAGCAGCAGGAGGAGCAGCAGGGAGATCACAGCGGCCACAGTGAACTTCACACACCGCTTTTTTACATCTGCAGGACGACACACACTGTGACTGGAAACCCATTTACACCCAGTATACCACCTTGTTAAATGTGTTCAGTAATGCCCCTTTTCAACCAGGTTTATCTCAGTTTAGTCACATAAAAACATTTGTATTTTTTAGTTTTTTATTGTACATGTAGAATTCTACATACAGAATATGCCTTTATGGCTGACAGAAATGACTGTTGTATGGTAATAATAGACTCAAAGAGAAACATTTGTATTTTTAATCATGTGCAAGTCACTGACCGTCCTGAAAATGGAAATCAACTTAAAGTTTATCCCATTCATTCTGTATATCTGATTAATTATTGATCTATCAATTTTATCTGAATCTCTATCATAAGTTCTGCGATATTTAGTTATGAGAGTCTATTATCATTTCTGTTTCGACTTCATTTAATTATAGGTCATTTTACATCCGGTGCATTGACACTAAACATTGAAATACACATACACATATATTTATTTAGTTTGCAAATCGTTTTTGAGAAAAATCCTATTCGCAGCCTGCACAAATGTCCTGCTTCGTTTCATCGTTTCAACAGTATAACCTGCTAATTCAATGAAAAGGAGACTGGACTACCTTTGTGTTTGGGAATGGAGTGGCTGATCTCAGGTGGGGGTTTTGGGGCCACGTGATGAACATACTGAGGCTGAACATCTGAACAGCTGGGAGGAGAAAGTTGCCTCTGGTCATCTTCATGGATGAAATAAGGACCTAAGTCCGGATACTGTCAGACAAGCATACATGATGAGAGTGAAGATGTCATACTCTCGATTTAAGAATTTGACCTCTTTTCTTGTTTCAAATGATAGAAAAATGCCTAAAATGCAAATGTACATGTGAGATTCGTCCTGCATTTTAAAAACAGATCGAAACACATTTTAATCATTCACATTTCTAAACATATATTTTCAATACTGGTATTATTGTAGTATGAATTATGAAGCGTTCAGGTATTTATATTTATGTTTCTATTCAAGAAGTTCTTCAAGCTGATATGAATACAAAAATAAATGAAAACTTACCGGATTGGTGGTCATTTCCTGTTTAACCATCAATAGCTTAATATTTACTGCCGGATACAGAGAAATGTCCTCCTGAGATAATTCAAGCATCAATCTTGACTGTAAATAATCTGGTCAATATTAACGTCCTCTCTACGAGTATTTGAAGCCTCAAGAGAGATTTTTCTCTGATAAAATTCAGATGTCTATGATCTCCTCTCACATTCAGCTGGCTCTGCTCTCTACATCCTCACACCAGCGATGACATAAAGAGTGCGTGTGATCGTCTGAGTGGCCACTCCTCACACTTCACTGGCATCGGTTTAAAGTTTCCCTCCTGCGCACACAACAAGCATCAAAAGGACTGTTACCTCGTATAAACATCCCACAAGTGTTATCTGCTGAACTGTCAGCGCTGAGTGAGTGAGTGCTGTTACACTGCAGTGGAAAGGTACTTCAACACACCAACTGTATACAGACAAACACATTAAGCTTCAATACTTGAGTCAATGATTGATAGAAAATGCAAGAGCACACTTAGCTCTGCACATACATTTGCAACAAATAAGTTAAAATACAACTCAACAAAACTTGACTTGACTTAAAACAAATGCATTTTATTTATTTTAATGAAAGAGCAGCAATTATATAGAATTTTTTACAGACCAGTAAGTCATAAAAAGTGAAAGAAAGTTGCTGAAATCTGTACACACATCATACATTTCTAAATGCCCTACAGATACTCTATAAGATTTACAACATAACGTAGTATTCAGTCATTTAATACTAAAAGAACTCAACTAACAATCAGCTAAAGTCAAACTAAAATGTGCCAGAATTAAAATGGCATTTCAAGTGCAGTTTGTTTAAATGCATATAATACATTCATAAGGCATGTATACATGGTAAAGGGCCTTGGATATACATTGCCAATAATGCATCACTTCATCTAACAGTCAATAATATGACATAAAACATAGGGAAACAATCGTGCCTTCACAGTAAACATCTCCTAAACCAGGCTCGACCGTTTCAGCACCAGTTTATTGGTGTTTATCGGTGTTTATTACTTTTCTGTTAAAGTGCAAATTAGTTTCCTCCCGCACGTGTTCCCTGAAGCAGGAAGTGCTCCGTCTGTCAGGTCTACACCCAGGCCTGCCAGCCCGGGAAGAGTCTGCTGAGGTTTTTTGGGTCCATGGCTTGTTGGATGAGCAGGTTGACCTGCCCCCCCACGCTGAGCACTGTCCCCTCCTCCACCCCCTTCAGCTTCTCCTGCAGCCTCAGCAGCACCCGCTCTGCCACTTTGTTGAAGCTCTGGCTGTCACTGCAGGAGGGAGAGCAAAAGGTGATGAGACAGAGCTTTAATAGAGACAGAGAACTGTTGTTCAACATCACTGAGAGGACGCTCATCTTCATTATCTACCTGGATTTATGGTGGTTGTCTATGTCATCTCCCCCCATAGTGGAGCCAAGTGTGGCATTGAGCTCCTGCTGTTCGTCGTGCTGCAGGTAGAAGGCCTTCAGTGGGCTCATGGTCCAGTCGAACAAAGGGTCATACAGCAGCACCTGTACAGCACATAACCCCAGAGGGACACACAGAGGCGATGCTTAACATGAGGTGAAGGAAATTAATCGGTTAGTATTTCATGTTAACTAATGTTCTGTGTTCATCTTACTATCTGACTAATGTGGCTGTTAAATAAAGCCATTGACTTTAGACCAGCTGTATGTTGGTCTATGGTGCAGTCACTTTCTGCTGCCTCCAGATAACAACATCAGTGTGCCTGACCACACCGCATTTTAAATTGTTCTTACCTCTACAATAGTCAGCAGTGCTTCTTGAGAGTTCCTCATCACCTCAATCGTCTTCTCACAACATCTGGCAAGAGGAAATACATACATGTATATAAAACATTAACACTGTAGTGCCTCTGCTTTTCACAAGACAAATCTCAATCAGTAGCTTGAAATATGTTAATATATCTTATTTAGCTTATACAAAGCTGTATTCAGTTTGATAAATAAAGAAAATGAAACACATTTGAGTGTCCTTGAAGGTACCAAAAACCAAAAACCAGTCTTGCAAGTTAATTTTCACACAGTAGAGACATGAATATGAAATAGAGGCTGACTGGAAGAGAGGAAATCAATCTTAAAATGTGCAGTATGTTTTTATTATCTGAAGTTAACTAGATTTGTGGTTATGGGGCTAAAATGACAGATTGATGACAGATTAAAACAATAACCGTGATGGAAAGAAACACCAAATGAAAACGTTCTCAGGCTTCACTTCCCATATTGGTTTATAAATATTTAACAACATGATCTCCTCCCTGACTTCTCCTCACCTCCTGAAAACTCCCTCCACTCCAGTGATGCCCATTCCATCCACAATATCTCTGGACAGTCTGAAGGGGACGGTCTCCGGGGTGGGAAGGATCTTCCCCTGCTCAAAGGCCACACCTGAACATAAAACACATGAAAAAGAAAAGAGGGACGCGTGTTATACCATGATAACACAGACTATTAAACTTTGATTTCAGAGCTTTAAAGAGAATTATTTTATAGTTCATATATAATTTAATTTGAATCATTATTTGTCAAATCAAAAAATGCGGTTTGATCAAAATTTCTAAATGTAAAATAGGTCTCCTAGAGGGTTACACAAGACCAGCGAGCTCAATACACAAGGCGCTTGTTCACACAGCCTCACCTTTTTCTGAGGAGAAGAATAAACTTTCCATGTTCACACACATGAAAATAAAACTAATGAGTAAAAATTCGTACCTAAATCGATGTGCACCAGTTCAGCAGTCTGCTCATCAATCAGAATATTCTGGATGTGTCGGTCACCCAGGCCTACGATGTAGCCGACTATGGGCACAAAACCGAAAAGTGAGAAAGTAAGTCATTGGCTGAGTCAAAAACAGGAGAGTCAACAGGTCATATAACACTTCACCATGAATTGAAAAGTTACTTTAATTACTAGAATAATTTGTTCAGTCTCTCTGTCATAATTTATACCTTATACCCACATATGGACCAGTAACAAAATACTGATTCATTATTTGAGGAGAATTTTGGTCCTTCTG
This sequence comes from Pagrus major, assembly GCF_040436345.1. Taxonomy (NCBI): domain Eukaryota; kingdom Metazoa; phylum Chordata; class Actinopteri; order Spariformes; family Sparidae; genus Pagrus; species Pagrus major. Next base: position 22,578,314 of record NC_133216.1, on the reverse strand, counting down.
CGTTGAATACAGGCCTGCCTCCATGCTTATCTTGTTTCACCCAAACACTAGAGTGGCAATGATTAGTTCTCCATTTTCAGCTTCTCAAATGTGAGAATTTTCTCGTCTCTTTACTCCTTTTTTTTACCATTTTCGGACGATTTATGGACCAAACAACTGATCGGTTAATCAAGAAAACTATCAACAGATTAATCGATAATGAAAAAAAAAAGTTAGCCGCAGCCGCACCAAACACCTGCTGGAAAATGTAAAGATATTGTGCCAAATCTTGTCCGCGAGACTTGATGTTAAGCTGTTGCCTGTGCCATAATGTATTTATATTAGAAGCTTTGGAGTGAACATCCAGCACAGTACTGTCTGTACCTATAGAGGAGGTGGCCACACTGCGAGTGTAAGCCAGCCGTTTCTCCATCCACACCGCGGGGTCCAGGAATCGCTCCATGCAGAAATACCTGAATACAGGCCTGAAGTTCTTGCACACCTCGCTGTAGGCCTGGAGCTTCTCATCAAACGCCAGCCTCTGAGCCTCCTGTAGAGACAACACAGCAGGAGGTGAGCAGAGCAGGTTTTGAGTTTCTTTTTTATGTATGGAGTGCAATTTGAACATGCAGTTCTGATTGTAAGTGTGCTCGATCTTTTCCATCCAACATCATTCTGTGCCGAATATGCCCGAGCAGTACCATCATCTTCTTGCGGCAAGCTAGGTTGGTCCAGTCCCGGGGTCTGAAGCGTTTGTGAGCTCCTTTATTGGGATCCACCAGAAACTCCCCAATAGGCACCGTGCCTGAACACCACTCTAACACGCCGCTACGCTGCGAGAACGGCACCACCTGGGACCAAACGAGACACGAAGTCGGTTTAAGTGTTTCTGTTTTTTCCCACTGCTTTGATGTTGATTAAAATGAGGGAATTACAAGTCTATGATGCAAAGATCAAAGGAAATGAGAAACCAAATAACCCAGTCCTGATTCATTATTCTCTTTGAATTAAAGAGCAGAAGTTTAAACACATGATCATGATGTGTGCGTGACCTTGTATCGTCTGATGTTGAGCTTCCTCTTGCGGGTGTCCGTGTTGCGCTGCAGCAGCATGGAGCACATGCTGAAGACCTGCTGCATCACTGCATCCTGCCGCAGGTCGTCCTGACCCTGTTCACAGCGAGAGGGCAAAGGTCACCGGAGAACATATAGTAGACTACAGCAACCACTCATTTTAATCTGTATTCTATATATGTAAAAAAAAAGAAATTATATTTGTTTTCTAACCATTTTAATCTCTTAACAAGTCATTAAAGACATTAACATACAAGAAAAGTGTTTAATCCTCTGATATGTCTGTTTTTCAAATCTATATTGGTATATAACATTCCCGTTAATATTCCAGGACTGCAAAATATCACTTACATATTTTTCACAAATGAGCAACTACAAGAAGGACTCGGTATGTAATACCAAATGTGACAATAATAAAATGCCTTAATATCTCACATTTTTTACTGTGTGACATACAGAAGGGAAAGAAAATCAGCTAAATAATAATAAACAATATTGTAGCATATTGACCTAAAAACAGAAATTCACTGAGGTTAATGATCAGAAAAACTGTTATTTCACCATGACTCTCCCAAGTGTCTAAGAGGTGAATTATTAGCCTATGAGTGGCTAACAAGTGTTTCCGCAAACACAAACACACACACACAAACTGAAGAATGTCCTGATCACGTAGGTGTGAAAGCATGTTTGCAATCTAACAAACTTTGCATTTGTCCTGGTACAAAAACAAGATTAATTATTAGCAGGATCCAAAGTGAAATGGAACTAAAGTTAAAAGAGAGCGCCGGTCGGACTTAAATCAACATGACAGCTGCAGCTTTAGCTTCAAAGGGAGGGGATTAGTTTAGTCAAGAAACACACGCGTATCAGACGTAAAAGAATGTCTTTGCACATGTTCGTAACATTAACCTCACTTATACTTCTGAGGCATAGGCATACTTCTGACGACGCACACAGAGGTGTTACCTACCTTGACCAGCTGTCTCCTGCTCTTACCGTCAGAGCCGACACAGTCGATGATCTTGGGCAGGTTGACTCCTCCGGCCAGGTGATAGTGGGGCATGAAGGATCTGACAGTCACCGGGTTGTCATAGCAACCGGATGGATCCACCTATTATGCATTGAAAGCACTCGTTAACATACAACGACGTTAAATATTGTAGACTGTGCTGTCGTTAACATGTGGGACAGGAACAAAACGATGAGTTAAAATTTCATTTTGTGAAGTCTGTACTTGTCTGCAACTAAATATACAAGATCTTTGTTTTTTCACATGAACATACAGAAATAAAAACCTTCTTTACAGAGGGAAAGGAACCACCAGAATATCAGCCAACAGTTTAAAGGAACTCATCCGAAGTAATGTTAAGTAGGGAAGAAGTTTCATCATTTTTCACCTTGATCTCCATTGTGGGGATGACGACCTCATCCAGGTCTTTGATTTGCATGATGGGCTGGTCAGCAGGGATGGGAATGGCCTCTGTAATGAAGCAAGAACACAAAGGATGACTCAGCAGCTGGACATATAATACAAACACGTATGGGTAAAGAATAGAGAGGCGTGTTTTCCACCAATCTAACAGAAATAGTTTTTGCCATCCTTGCCCAAAACATGTTCTTTATCCACGTAAACTACTTAAAAAAAGGATTAATTACTATTACACCGACAAACTAACTACCTAAAGTATCTACCATGAGGATAGAGGTTGGAATTTATGTACATCACAGTGCTACATCTACTCACTCTTCTCAGTCTTGTGCCTGCTGGCGTCCATATAAGCCAGAGTGATGTAGGCATCACACAGACGCTCGATCCCTCGGATCATCTCCGCTCTCTTCTTCTTGATAGAGTTAATGATCTTCTTGGCCACATCTGAACGCTCCTGCACGAGAAAAAAACCCAGTGACAATATTTACAATAAAAGGCAGAGGAAATGACTTTTACTAATTACAGAATATTGTGTTTGTAAACAGTAATGCAACTAATCAATACTCAATAAGTGTAGAAAACCACTCAATGTCATTATAAGAGTGGCAACCAAGTTCTTTGGCAATAACCAATAAGTAGAAAATACTATCACTTTGGACAATAACATTGTGATATCTGATTTTGTACAAATCATCCAATCTGAAGCATGTGTTGTTGTCAAACTGAGGATTTAATCAAAGCCTCACCAGATCAAATGGTGAGGGCTGCTGTCTTGCACTCTTCGACACACGGCTCTTGCTGAAGTTCTCGTCTTTGTTGGCGTTCACCAGGGCGAAGATGATGAAGAGCGTGTGGTGAGGGTGCTCCAGAGATGCTCGGCAGATCAGCTGTGAGGGGAGGAAACCAGTGAAGCAGCAGGTTTTTTCAAAAAGGGCAGTGATATAATTCATTATCTGTATCAAGCAAAAATGTGATACAAAGTTGGATTCTTCAGAAACTGAGTGACGCTGGATGAAGTGAGTTTGCATGCAGAGGAAAGTCGGCTGTAGATGTCTGCATGTAGCAGGTAACCATTGATGTACTGCCGTTAATGTGCATTAAAAAAGTGTTGCATTACCTCACTGAGGACATCATGGAAGCCAGTATCCTCACTGATGCCGGTTGCCATCTTGGTCCCCATACGAGCGGCCAGCTGATACATGAGAGGCAGAAACTTGTAGGAAGGGATCTTCTTCACCCCTTTCTGGAAGAGAAAAATACAAGCACTGTACTTCCATTTCCTCGAGCAGCTTTTCATCTCAAACTCAAAAGCAAAACTGAACAACCCTGTGTCTCTTTTACGAACCTTCATCATGTCATTCACTGCCTTAACGTCGGCGTTCTCCAGCCAGAGTGAAGCAAGGCGGAACACCCAGGTGTCGTGCTCCTCACCCTGCTCCAGACACTGGATGTAGTTCTCCACCGCCTTACAAAGGAAACGCTGTTTGTCCGACTGCAGGTTGGACAGGGCCTTCTCGTCCAGCTCCAGCTCTCTCTGCACCTTTATTGTGTACCTGTGACGTCAAAGGAAAATCATCACTTTGCCTGCACGTCTACTGTATGTATTTATCCGTCTAAAGTCTCTAATTTATGCCGTGTTGGAGAAATCCATGCTTTTAAAACACTGACCTGTTAGATGTTACTTTACGCTCCCTCATCAGGTCCACCTCCTCTTTGGCCTTCTCCAGCAGCGCCTGCTTGTTCTCAAACTCAGACGAGTTCATGTACTTGTCGATGCTCTGGTACTGAGCGTCGGAGAAGCGGGCCAGAGACAGGAAGGCCTCCGTCCTCTGACTTTGCAGCCTGGAGTCCTGATGAACTCCTGAGTCCTCCTCGATCACCTCCACTGCCTGAGAGAACGGCACAGGAGAGGCTTTTACAGATTTGAAACGCTGACAGCTTCTCTGACAAAAGGAAATTAAAAATAACACTAACAGAGTGGCATCATTTGGTAACTTGGATGACAATGGATAGAGGCAGGTACAGGCAAACACACACGCACACGTATGAATAATTTAAATGTGTCCATATGAATCTACATAAACTGTAAACTTGCAGAAGTTTAACATGTCTTTAGGTGCACTCCTTATTTATAGTGACATAAATCAATAATTCATGTGTGAGTATCTGAGTGTGGGAGTCCGAATACTGTCTGGACGAAGGGTAACAACTCTTTCACTTCTCTGATGGTGCAGGAATATGTGTGTGCTTCAGAGTGTTAGAGAGATTCACTGAGTTACATATTCAAACATTTTTAGACCTTTTAGTTTCCTGATTGCTCCCACTTTCTGCTGAGAAAAAGCTCCCACCAGAAAATAGTTCTGCCCTTTTATATTTGAATAAAGCAATCAGGTTGGCAGAATACCTGATAAGCTTCCTCTTACCCTCTCGAGGTAGTTCTCCAGTATCACTCCGGGGCTCTCCAGGCACGTCTCAGCCAGCCAGTTACCACACAGCCTGAGGCACTCGGTGTACACCGGGACCACTGCAGGGTTCAAGTCCACCTGACCAACAGATAACAAAAAATAGAGAATAGTTCATTGAAGCCTCTTTACATTTTGGATTTTTACTTATTCTACTCAATCTGATGATGAAGATGGTGATGTTTAGAAATGGCCCAGTCTTACTGCGTTACAAACAAAGCCTCAGTGGACAGCATTATAAAATTTACATTGTGTCTCACAATTGAAGTAAGAGTCTGTGTCTGACGCATCGTGCATCTTTATACAGTATATGTCAATGGGTTGTATCTCACCTTTTCCTCAAGGTTGCTGATCATCTGTCTCAGCAGGCCCAGAGCCAGTCCCTGCTCTCCCTTAGCCCAGAACACCTGGGCTTCCTCCAGTTGCCATGATGACACAGGGGATGATACCCAGGACCCTCCACGACCCTGCTGCTTCATCTGGAAGACTGCCCGCTCTGCCAGCTGGACAGGAACCACAGCACTGTGAGTACTCTGTGGATAACTGTTCTGACCATATCACAAACAAACACGCACACTATTCCTACCTGTGTGTTCCTGGCCTTGCGAGCCAGCCGGCAGAGCTCCATGAGGTGGTCAGTGAGCACCGAGCTGAGGTACTGGGTGCTGTCAGGGTCTCCCAACCTGGACATCAGGGTGTGCTGGGCCACAGAGCGGGCGGCCAGGATGGGCTCTACCAATGCAAAGTCGCTGTCGATGAGCAGCTGGGAGTGCTGCTTCCACTGGCTACAAACCTCCCTGAGAGTCACGTCTAAGAAGGGCCTGATATCAAACATTCAAAAGCAAATATGTTAAGAATGATGTTAATAAATTCACTCTCCATCAGGTCAACCAAAGAGATCAGGGAATAGCCTGTTGATATCACCTGGAAAAGAGCTGTTTGACACTCTCCAGCTCCCTGATGGTCTGCAGGTTCCTGAGAGCCGGGTACAGAGAAGACACAGCTTCCAGACTGCCCCTGCACAGCTCTTCCACCTCTGCACCCCTGTGCAAACACACAAGCGCATAGATGGGTGAATCATTTTGTCTGGGGAGAAGTGAACTTGAAATTGCACAAGTGTCTAAATGTCTACCATACCTGGCCTGTTTCATAGTTTCATCAAATACGGAGAACTCTTTGTCTCTCAGCGCTTGCAGGGAACAAAACACTGATTCATGGAAGCCAGCTTTGGATTTCTCACTCCTGGTAAAAACAGATTAGATTTGGAGGGAGGTGAGAGACTTGCAGTGATTCTCTGATGGGTTATTTCACCCTCAACTGTGTGTTGGCCTCACCTCCCTGACAGCTCACAGTCCCACTGTGTGTTCCTCCAGGCGGCCTGGAAGCGGAGCTCTCTCAGCTCCGCTCCCCACTCCACCCCTTCACTCTCCAGACCCCTCAAGTAGGTGGCGAGGATGCTGCTCAGACCAAAGTTCTGCAGGCCCTGTTGGTGCAAGAGGAGGGGGAACATCACCACTGGGGAAGCTGAAGTACACAAACATGAACATCTGGCAAACTATGTGATGAGACAGGTCTTTCGTTATGTTACCTCCACAATCCCCACTTGTCGAGTGACCTCAGGTAGAGTAGAGTGGAGGTCGTACGTAGTCAGGGCCTTCCCCCACATAGCCTCATGCTCATAGGTTCGAATCCTATAAATGAGAATGGCAGAACAAGGGAACAAGTGATAAGTGTGAAAGATGGTGAGCAGGTCTCATTATTAATCTGATTGGGTCCTACCTTGTCAGTGGACTGGTCATCGTTTCCCCTCCACAGCCGTACAGACTATCAGGCTCTCCAATGCTCCGATACACCTCAATGAGCAGCTCCTACAAAAGAGAACGATCACAGCACAAATGAGTGGCATTAATACTTTGCATATGGTTTTACAAACAGCTGTATATTATTATGCATTTTTAGCATCACACTGGACTCACAATTGGCAATAAACAATCACTTTAATTGATTCAGGTGGACATTCTTTCAAAAAATACACCAAGGACAAATCTGAATTAACAAAACTGTCAATACAGAAATTACACCTGACAGGAATGACATGAAGAACTGACCTGCAGGCTGATGTTGGTGTCTTCCATACTCTTCTCAGTCAGGCTGGAGATGGTGAGGGTCTGGCTGTTGTCTTCAAAATTGATTTTGCGTGTTGCTCTCGACTTGGTTCTGCAGATTTGGTAAATGCATCGAAATACATCAGCTTGGATATCATTGTGTTTATTATCTTGATCAAAAAAACATAACTTGAAAAATGGTGGTTGAAAAAAGGAAGGGTTTATCCTGATATATCCTCATAATAAAAGCTAGCCGCAAGATATAGCTTAGCAGCAAGGCTAACATGAAATGTTACCATCTGGCAATACAAAAAAAAGCATTCACTGCTGTACCACCAGACAACAGAGCAGCTTCTTTCCTCAGGCTGTGAGAACCCTCAATTCATCCTCAGCACTCAGCCATAAAAAAATTGTTTAATTTTCTGAATCTGACCTGGTGGCAAGCATTAAGAATAACTATCAGATTGTGTAGCTCCTGTGTAAAGACATGAATTTTTAAATCCCATTTAGAAAAATGTCCCCCAGTTTAAAAATGTAATTTCTACCTGCGACTTTCCTCCATGTTCGCTTTGGTCTTGTCGACATAGATCTCAGTGTACAGCAGAGCGGTGAAATGTGCCGAGCAGGACTGAGCAGCTTTGGCCACCTCCAGGTAGTTCAGCTCCAGCCAGAAGTTTGAGTCGCACACTGTGCCACAGGAGCTGCTGGAAGAACAGACAGTGTTTACATGCAGGGGGAAAGAGCAGGCCCAAATAGTAAATACAGAATCCTGAATCACTTTTATCTGATTACAATAGCACTTACCTGTCAGCTTCCACTGGTCTCTGTTGGTGCCTCAGATAGTCAACAACAGCAAGCATGGTGCGCAGAGAAGTCTTATCATACAAGCCCTGGCTGGCAGTGTCCGACTCTGTAAAGAATAATAAATGCTGATCACAAACAAGCTCCTGAATGTGATGTGAACAAAAGGCACAGACAAACACTTTGAACTGGATTAAGAAGATGAAGAGAACAATAAATTATCAGTATGTGTCACACTCTCAAACTCACCAGAGTCAGAGTTGAGAGGTGTGGCAGACCGACTGGAGGCCTGAGCACTTCTGCAACAGAAGCTGAAGAAGTCCTGAATGTGGGAGGAGAGCGACTCCCTCCACAAACCGTCAGAGTCGTCCAGAAGGATGGAGTGAATGATGAGGGGCAGCAGCCTCTGACAGCAGTCCACCCACACCTGGAGACAGACGCAGGGAATGAGGTGAGCTTAGATCTGGAGCTCTGGATTTTAAATGAGGCTTGCTGATGTACAGATTGTGACAAAATAAAATACGCTTAAGAAATGAAATAAAAAGACAGCGTATGTTCGGCTAAGAGCTCTTAAGTTGACATGTGCGTGCTCACCAGACACAGCGATCGTGAAAGCAGCAGAGCCTCGCTCCTGACTGCTCCGCTGTCGAGCAGGGCGGTGCATAGAGCCTTCAGCCAGGCCTTGTGGCCACCCGCCTGGGGAATCCAAAACACCTGACTCTCCAGCTTCTCCCTGGCCCCCGAACTCTGCTCAGGACTCACAGCTGCCACCTAATCAGGGACAACAGTCGGTAGTAACCAGGCAGACGCAGACAATACATGTGCTTACACGAAAATACACATTTGTACATAAGTGAGGGAGCAAATTGGCATAAACAGTTGTGTTCAAAATAACAATAATCAAGGCTGGGACACACACAAACCTCCTTCACCCACCTTCTTCTTGGACTTTCTGAAGGGGTTGAGGTAGGCCAGCATGGGGTCTCTGTTGTCTTTGTGTTGCTCCCAGAAGTCGACTCCAGACTGAGTGGCGAGGATGTTCTTCACACACTGAGCGGCTGCCTGCCTCACCTCAATACTGGCAGACAACCACAGCACAGAACGCAAGAAATATCAATTCAGATTGTTCGCTCCTCCATAGTGATGTACAACAAGGTTTTGATCTAAGTTTGACAGTACCGCTGGTGAGTGAGCGCGTCGTTCATGCAGTTGAGGATGATGTAAACACACTGAGACTCAGTGGAGGTGAAGAAAGACACAGCCTTTTCGTAGAGGGGGTCTCTGCCATGAAGCAGGGCGATGGTGGAGAAATCCACAGGACCCAGTTCTCCCAGACAGCTGCCTGCTGCCTCTGGGGGCAAAGGTTTGTGTTTGTAAAACTGAAAACAATGAAATGGTCCAGGCACTGTCGAGAAGTTATTTGATTTCATACCCAGAATGTCGGCTCCTCCGGGGTGGTTGGCTGCTAGCTTACAGAGCTGCAGCAGGCTGAGGACCAGCTTCACCAGCACACTGTCGGAAGGTTCAGCTACAAGACAGAGAACATGTCGAAAAAAAACTTATTAGATATTTAACTAACTAATCTTTTTCACGTGTGGACTATTTTTTCTCCTCATCATACCGTGGCACTCTTTGAGCAGCTCTCGGATCTGTCCCTTGTTGTCGTGCAGCTGTCTGGTCAGCTCCTTCAGCCCCTCGAGTCTCGTCAGAGGTAAGGAGTCGCAGGACGTCACTGACAGGAAGTGGGCTATCTCCTTTAAAAGAAAGAGAAACATGGAGGGTGGAGGTCAGCAGTGAAATCCATCACATTTCCATCCCTAGAGTCACTGAGGAATCAGGGCTACATATTCAAAATAAAATGACTTGGGTACATGGTACTTACACAAGGATTTTATTTTTGCCATTACCTGTCTGAGCGTGAATGTCCCAGTGTTATATTTGAGCGTGTGCTGTACGGATCGCAGCTCTCTGAATTCAGGGAGGTTAGGAAAAGGCTCCAACCTGCTGATGGCTCCTTTTAGCTTCTGTTGGTTTTCTATCACAAGAAACTGCAGCAGACTGAGCACCTACAGGGGGACGTAGAAATCAGATGTGCGGTACACAAATGCTGAAAAAAGGCAGATGTTTCTCTCAAATCTAAATAATGCCTAAATGACTTAAGGGGAGCTTGTGACATGAAATAATCAGTACTGGATCATTCAAATCCTAGAAGATATCTTTTAAATGATGTGAGGCATGTCATTAATAAAGTGTCTGGATGGAAATTTCCCAAATTCTGCTGTGTTTTGTAGTTTTTAAGGGAACACTTTGCATTTCTCTGAGCATGTAAAAGCTGTAAAAACTAATCACATATTTAGAAAATGTTTTAAAAATATATAATGTCCTCTTGAACCAAGGAAGTGGTTGCTTTTGTCCTCCACAAAAATACCTTTAAGTGGCAATTTTGCATGGCCTCTTGAAGGCACCATTTGTCTAAATTTCCATTATTGAGTCGTCTCCCTCGTCACTTACCTGCTGTGAGATGGCGGGCCGGCTGGTCACCTGAGCTGTGAGAGTCCCAACGATGACCTGCAGGTGGCAGTCTAGAGCATCGTCACAGAACTGCAGAGCCGCCTGACACACAGAGGTCAACAGGTTGCAGCACAGAGAGAGGCTTCTGTTGGAAACCTCATCGCACTGAGCCGGTCTGAGGATTAGAGAAACACAAACTGGTTTGTCTTTGACAGCGTGTGGTATGTGTGACCCTGCACGTATGCAAAGTATGCTACCTGTGAGAAAGTGTGTGCACCGACCTGCTGTTGATGTGGTGAATGAGGGTGTAGATGATGTCTCTGAGGACGAAGGCCCAGGCTCCCCCCAGGCCGTCCTTCACCTCTCTGAGCAGCAGGTTGACAAACAGGTGATACATGAGGAGGATGCGATGGCGCTCGTAGCTGTTGGTCGTCCCTGCTGCTCTTTCACACACCGCCAGCAAAATCCTTTGGATAGAAATCTACAGCACGAAGACAATCAGGACAATATAATACAGAACAGGGGAAACACAAACAGGTAAACAGGTTAATATTGATTGTTAATAATACACGTAAATCAACATACAGGGAAAGTCAAACATCTTACCGGAGTTTTTGACAGAATGGCGACCAAAGACTTGTGGTTGGCACTATGGCACTTGCTAAGGTAGTCCAGAGTCGCTTTAATGACATAAGAGCTGAAGTATGGCGGGTTTGGTGCAGGGTCCAGTTCCCTGAGAGGGAAAAGTTATTTAGTCATACAGTTTTGTTCATTTTTACTTGAATTGAAGATTGACAGAAAGAGCTCTGTTTTACTAATAGTGCAGCCATGTGGTGTCACATTAATCAGAAAAATTAGTCCCAGAGTCAGAAAAACATGTTGGGAAGTCGGTGAAAATTTTGGTACACAACTTGCCGACTACGACGTCATATATGCAGAAACATGGCAGAAGAAAGTAAATGTTTGGTTGATGGTTAGAAACTTTTTATTATTTCACATATTAAATTAAAGTTAGAAATGTAATTTAGGCAGTATTTTAATAGTTTTAGGGAATGTACTGACGCAGCAACAAGTCTTGGACAAAATCACTTCAAAACATAAAGCTTCAAACTTACTTCCTCAAACTTACACAAACTAATGTAAGAAATATAAGAAAGAAATCAGGGTAAGTTTGAACTATTATTACCCTACAAAGCGTTTCAGGTCTCCTCTCTCCTCTTCTGCTCCACTCCCTTCATACAGAGTCATCAGCAGTTCCACCACTATGTCCGCCAAGTTACTGTGGATCAGGTTGTCAATTTCCTGCAGACACATGCACAAACACAGGGACAGAAATGTAGTACAGTCAAGTAAATTTGCCATTCAATCACCATGTCTTTACTCATTATGGGAGACACTGCACCAGTACAGCTTTTTGTTCTGATGAAGTAACGAAACAAGGTAAGAAACTTATTCAGACTGGGGCAATACATCTTAAAAATGTAAGATACAAGATGTCATGTTACAGAACATTATGGAAACCTCACAAGTCACAAAAAAAGTCATTTGGCATTGCAGATGCATGTTTATGCGCCAGAATGGCTAACTGTATTTGTTTTCTCTCTGTCTCTTTTCACTGGTTTTAAATTATTTATTTTTTTGTCATGATGCAATCAAATTTAAAAATCTGCTTGAAATAAGAAGCCTAACCCCAGGTGCAGATGTAGGCAGATGTTACGCAGCTGTGTTTACCTGTTTGCCCAGACAGTCGGCGTCTTTGAGAAGGTCGTACACTCTGTGGGCCTTCTCTCGCTGCTGTGCGACCTGCGCATCCTGGCCAGACAGGGCGAAGTATGGCAGGATGTTGACCATGATCTTGGGGAAACAATCGGCCAGTAACTGCTTCCAGTCCTTCATCAGACACCTGCCGATAGACTTCACCTGCTCAAAGTCGTCCAGGATGACCAGGTGGGGGATCAACACCTGGTAGGAGGAGCTTCAAGGGGACAGAAGACAACAGCTTTAACAGTGAAAGGAGGGGAAGATAAAGCAACAAGACAACATCAAATGACACAAAATGAAAAAAATATAAGTTTATTTCCTCACTTATAGAACTCTTTGACTGTGTCGTGGTCTAGGAGGGTGTAGGGGAAAGATCCAAGAGTGTAGCGATCGTCAGACTGTCTCTGCGCGAGCCACTCGGCTACCAAGTAGTACAGGTGAGAACTGACAAATGTTTTCACGCTCCTGTAGCCCAGCGCTCTGGATACACTGCACAGCATCTGCGACAAAAAGAAACAGCTTGTTTGGCCGATGCCAAATTCTATTTTTAAAGCAGCATCTCGAATCTCCATTTTCACAATGCACAAAGCCCTGATTATGTAACCTTTTTGATGAGCTGTTCCTCTATGTTGTTCTCCTTGTAGGACTGGAAGAGGGCAAACAGGGACTGTTTCTCACAGACGGGGCTACAACACATCACAACGGACAAACTCTTGAGCAGGGCGGCCTTGCGGTTAAATGACTCGTCCTGCTGGTCCTCTGCAGAGCTGGTTCTCTGTGTAGGATCACACAGACACAAGAAGAATTAGTAAAGTAAAAAACGGAGGCAGAATACACACACATAATGAGGTATTTAACATCTGATGAACCTACTGGGAGCCTCATTCCCTCCTGAGCCTTCAGATAAACGGTCTCAAAAGCTGCCTGCTGGTGTTTCAGCGGAAGCATCTTCCTCTTATCTGGATGCTCCGGTCTCATCTCCAGAAACAACCTGGATAGACAGGAGAATAATGGTGACCATTAGATATATGATAACGACTTCTATAAAAATGTATTCTGATACATTATCAGTGGTGCCAAGTCAGCGTACCTCTCCACTGACAAGGCCACCAGCATGCGGACTTGGTGGTGGGCATCTGCGAGGTGAGACGGAAGGATGGCAGACACTGGATGATCTTCATCTGTGTCAGACCCTCTGATACTTAAAACTGCCCACTTACAACACGGGTCAGCCTGTCAGAGGGAAGAGAAGTCAAAAACATGTTGTGCTAATAGAATAAATGGTACATGAGTAATTCATTGAAACATAAAAAGGATAAACAGAAAAATACAGAAGCGAGAGTGAAGCTCTGTGGTACATTTTTTATTCTCCACTCTCCTGTGGAGAATAAAAATTCAACACAATCCTGTGTTGGTCAAAACCAATTTTGGCACATAAAATATTGAACGCAGCTCTCTATAATACACTAGTCAATAAATAAACTATAAAGTTAAACATATAAACATGGTCCCTCAAAGTTTGATGAACTATGACAAAGTGTCCTATGTCGTTTATTTAGAATGAGATATAAAAGATAGACATGCAAGATTGCATTGTTGTGCAGATCAATACTTTAACAATACATAATGTTTATGGTATATATGATATATAATAATCTGTGAGCGCTGACCTCCAGCAAAGCAACCAGACATCGCACTAAAGCAGTGCGTACAGCAGCCCTGCATTTCCCCGTTCGGCTCAGGAAACTGGAACACAGCACAGTGATCGAGAGTAGTTGGTATGAGAGAGTGAATTACGCACACAGATTGTAGACAGATTATGACTACGAGTGTATACAAAAACCAACAGCAACTAACCAGAATCCAGACACCACTTGTAGCACGGATCCTTGAACGTGTCTCATTTCCTCCGGCAGGTGATGGGTCTTTCCCAGGCTCCTGATGGAGGGTAACAGACCCAGGAGAACAGCAGCACAGATGTCTTGGTCCTGACGGTACTGATTACACACGTCTCTGTGAGCATGGCGCAACAAGCAGACTTTAGTATTCGCAAAACATATCAGTTGAAATGAATTCAAACAGAAACAGTCACAAAAAGATTGCCGTACGCCAGAGGACGAAGCAGCGAGTCGAATTCCTCTGGAGAGAGCGAGTCCTCAGCAGGAAGCTTCTTCAACAGGACCAGATACTGGAAGAGAACCAAATCTTAGTGTTAATCAGCTGCACCACCATCAGCACTGCAACCATGCCTCTCCACTGCAGCTGCAACCCACCATGTTGAGGTGCAGGGCTTTGCTGAAGTCGATCTGCTCCACCAGCAGCAGCAGCCTGCGCCGCACCTCCTGCGGTTTGAAGAGCAGACCGTGGACGGGCTGCACGGAGCCGCACTCACACAGAAACTCCAAGACTGCAAGGACAGCCAGGTCCTGTTGGGCCAGATGATCGTCTGCTAGCAGACTCTTTGCACCTGGCGGAGGACAGAACCATTATTATTATTGCTTAGAGTGTTTAATTTTGCGGTAGAAAACATACGCCACCACTCTTTGATTCTGATTGACTGAGAGCAGCAAAACCTGAACTCTACTGCTGATGTTCTCGATGCCTTTAAATGCTACTCAGGCTGTGAGGTAAATATCCTGAAGTTATGTAGTGTGCTGTCTCTACATTTGGCCAGTATTAACATTACATAAAAAAAAAACACAACACCAAATGACAGAATGGAGCTAGAAACAGAAAATAACTCAACAGTAGCTGTTCATTTGGGAAATGGTCACATTTGTGTGGTAATTTTTTGCACATTTCTTTAAATTATACTGAGTTTTTCTAATCCCAAGAGAGGCACTGATTTATAGAGTAAGTTGTCCCTTCTTACCTGGCCCACAGGAAGCATCACTGTCGTCTCCCTGCTTTCTGTGGTGCCCGTTGGTGCTGCTGTGGGCCTCTATGTCCTCATCAAACAGATCACTGTCATCCCCTTGTTTAGTTCTGGTCACTTCCAAGTCGTCATCCATATGATCGTCTTCATCGACGACAGTGACTCTCTTAGAAACACTGCTCAACTGAGAGAGACGAGGATGCAGGACTAATTGAAGCAAGCCGGCTCTTTATATAAAGATTTTCACTTCCACAAGTGCAACAGCTCTCACACAAATCTGACCTTTATAAAGCTTATAATGGCCATTTTTTCCCCCAAGAGCTGGTGATTCAACATGTTGTACTGGACAGCATTTTAATGAATGTGTTCTTAATATTCTTCCCCTCTCATGTTTGAAAATGGGGTGGACAAAACATAACACCTCTAAATATAATGTAGTCCAGTTCGACACCACTACACATTACAACCTCAATAACAAACACATAGTTAATGAGCACCTCTCAGACAGTTATTATTTTTTATACAAAGGTAGTGTTTATGGTATAACAGTTGTATTGGATTGCTATAGATTTTACAGGTGTACCTAATAAAGTGGCCACTCAGTGTACGTCACTTACCAACAGTTTGCAGATCTCAGCCAGTTCACTGAGGAGACTGGCAGGCAGGATCATAATGAACAGACTGGAGGAGATGGGAGAAACTTTATCCTGTAGGAGAAAGGACAAAAGATTTACTCTGCAAGAAAATCTTTCTCACCAGCATACAGTTTGAATATTTGACAGCGTGCATGAATTGTTGAGGATGTGGCTGGATTGTATATCCATCTAAATGCCGCGTCATTTCAGCATTATGAATACAGTCATGATGGAGGCTTCAGTCACCTTGTATTTTCTGCTGGCTGACTGAGTGCAGAGCTTCGTGACAGATCTCAGCGTGCTCATGGTTCCTCCCTCTGTCATCTTCACCTTCACAGTAGATACAAAACCGCTAAAGTCCTGGGCCAGGGTCTGGGAACAAGAATACAACAACAACCTTCAATTCTTATATGCTTTACATAATGTTTCAGAGGCTGGATGATTAATCACCAAATGGTTCGCATGATAAATCTATTGCATATTCATGCATCTGAATGATACCTTGGCTTTAGTGAAGAGCTGTGAGTGGCAGGCCTCCTCCTCAGTCAGAAACCCAGTGGAGACGTAACCTGCCAGAACACTGGTCAGCAGACTGAAACAGCGCACCAGACACTCTGGAGGGGTGGACTGAGACTGTGGAGGAGGAAATCAGGATAAATACCCATTTGTCACTGAGGCGACTACACACACATATATTAACTTCCACTCACATCAGGAGAGTAGCAGTTGAGCAGGTTGTCAGCCACACAAAGCAGGGATTGCTCCAACTTGTTCCTCAGGCCAGGGATGGCAACGAACTGGCCCTCAGCTGAAGCCGTCTTTGTTGACTCGTCGGTCCCTGCTGTCACTGAGGGCAGCGTGTTGAAGCTGAACTGCAGGTAGAGACTCTCGATCTCTTCCAGGTTGTCTTTGGCGTTGGATGTGGTTTGTTCTTGAAGGAAGGCACTTTGAAAAAGAGATCGAAAACTGAATTATTTGTATTCCATAATTACATAGCATTAAGTACAGAGAAGACATGGAGAGTTGATAACAATATAGGATGAATTCAAATCAAATATAACTGACTCTGGATTAATGATGATACCAGAAAACAACTAATAACAACGATAACAACGATAATTTCCCTCACCTTTCTACCTCTTCAGTACCCAGCAGAAACTTCAGGCCACTTCCTGTGTCTTTAAAGGTCAGGGAGACCAAGATGTTCGCTATTAGATTGTGAGGAAAGTCTCTGCACACAAGATCACAAAAAAGTACACATTTAAAGATCTTTATGTATGTAAATCAAAGGTTAAATAGATACATCTTAACAAAGACATACGTTTTTAAAAGAAAAATAATAAAAAGGTATACCGTGCAGGATTTTCATAAAAACTAAATACAGACTCAAACAAAGATCAACCCCTTTCAATTATTACTGAAGACCCATAAGAAGTGTGTGGCGGTTACTGCTTCTGCAGAGACCCTGTCTTAGTATTTAGTTGTGTTTAGAATGTTTCTGTGCGTCAATCTTTGGGCAGTGGTAAAGTAATGGCACAAGGTTGTCCGTGTCCAGGCAACATCGCCGTCTCATCTCTCTTCTCTACTCTGTCTGTCTAATGAGCTTTAGGTCTGTGTGTCTGATTGACTGAGGGCAGGGCTACAGACGCACACACAGAGCAGAGACCAGCAGACAGGAGGAAGCCTGTGCTTAAGCTAAAATTCACACAAAATCCCCAAAAATATTTTTTCTGCCTCCCTTGCTTAACCATTGCTGCTCTCTCAGTTTAGTAGACCCGGGGAGGAAGGGCCAGCTTTGAATGGTTTTGTTTTAAACCAGCAATCTACAAATCCTGCATAGTATACAATTAAGAAAGATTGGAGCTTATATTTTCTTTTTCTACACATGCAGCACAAAGAACTATAAGTGGAGCTTCCAACATTTAAAGATGAAAGTAATCCATAGTTAACTTGGAAAACCAGCATAGTGCCAACCTGCAAATGATGGGGTGCGGTCTGGAGCTCTCCTCCATCTCATCACTCTGATCCGTCATCAGCAGCCAGGCTATGAGGGTCTCCTTCAGGTTAGGGGATGCAGATCCCTCGGTGACCCCCACACAGTCCCAGCCTGAGCTCGAGATGAGACTTTTAGGGACCGGACACTTCAGCAGGACCTGGGCTAGACAGAGAGCCGCACTCCTGTGGGTAGAGGGGAAGAAGGGGTACTGAATGCAAACACATTAATATCGAAATGTATTACAAAGACAAATTTTCAGTATTAACAAAGTCCGTATTCATGGCGGCAACTCACTGAGACGGTTTACATGCTGATCCAGAGAACAGCTTCCAGAGTTCCCTGTCCATATTGATTAGTCCACCGTGGATGATAGAGCTCAGCAGGTCCAGGCACAGAGCCTCTGTCTGGGGTGAGCTGACCCCTCGCAGTGCCAAGGCCCATACCCGGCCCCACATCCTGCCCAGCTCCGGCTTGTGGACCTGGGCCCTCTCCGGGTAGCGAGCCTGGCACCGGGCCACCTCCCTCAGACAGCGCAGCACGTATGGCCCCCTCTCTCCCCTTTTCTGCTCTGCTAGGAGCTGGTACAACACTGACAGCAGCGGGACCAGCTCCTGGCCGGGCACCATGGACGGGTACTTGGAAGCGAGCACTGCAGTGATTTGCAACCTGAGGGGAGAAAATGACAGAGATGATCCTTGATCTGGAGTGGGTGCAACCAGAGAAACAACAGGCTACTTTTTTGTGTTTTTCTACCATTAGCAAAATCAAAAAAGCCCATTTCTGAGCAGCTCTTCCTTGTTTACCTTCAAAATGTTCTTATATTCATTGTGTTGTGATTTTCATACCATGGTATGATATCAAAGTCATTAAGGTGAGGCTGCAGATGATCCCTGACGACCTCCCAGCCCAGCTCGATGCGCCGTCGCTTGCTGGCTGCTCCATGCGTGGGACTGCCCATGTGGGTGGCTCTGAGAGAGGCCTGGGTCACCTCCAAGACGTGGGTGCCATTGTCGTCACTGAACAGCTAGAAGGATTAAAGGACAATTTGATCAAGACCGATAATTCCTCCAGACATGTAAAGCGTTTTATTTTAGCTAAATAACTACATAATTGCATAAACATTTAGGTCAAACAAAATTGTTGATATTCTGTTTATATACTTGAGACATGATCTCTGTTACCTGGTGACAGATGTCAGCTGTGAGCTTGATGAGATTGTCTTTGACGGCTATGTGTCGGGTCCCTGTGACGTACTTCCCTCTGCTGCCTATGTGACTTATTTCTCTGATTAAGGCATCATACAGGTTGTACAGCAGACTCCTCCACCTGGTCCAGTCCTCAGCATGAGCACCTGTAATATGAGAGAAGAGACAACAAGTTATTGGTTGTTTGTTTAACAACAAACCTGTGTTTCATTACTGGATGACGTGATCTTCTTGACATCTTTCCCTGTGGGTGCAATTTTAAATTTCTAGATTAAGTTTGTCAAATTTCTCACTCCATTGCTTGAAACAGTCAAATCAGTGGAATTGTACATGAAACCATACACAACCCACAATCAAGCCTGCATGCTGTGCAAGCACGACACCACCAGAAACAAAAATTGTTTAAAGAAATAAGGAACGCTCACTCTACCTGTATCCTGTGTCTTGGCTCCTTTGGGGTGGTGAGCACACATCTGCAGGTTCAAGAACTCCACTATCTCCTCTTTGAGAGCCACACTGGGCCTCATATCCGCCCAGACATACAGTACAGAAGGCAGAAGCTCCTCCCCCAGGTGACACACCCTCATCCGACAGTTCATGGCCGCGGATCTCAAGAAGATGTTGAGAGCAGAGACGAGGTGCTCCAATACAGACAAGTGTTTCTCCTGCCTAACACGATCACACAAAAACAATAAGTGCATCACATTTGCATGTATTCATTTAACAAGTGCATTATGTTTAGAACAATTTAGGATGATGTTGGTAAAGTCTTTACCTGGCATTTAGCAGTGCTTTGGAGAAGAAGCTGAACAGGGTGTTGTTGACTCCTTCAGTCTGCGTGCAGCAGCCCTGCACCACTGTGTGGATGACTCTGCTCACCAAAACACGGTTGATGGACTTGGATGAAGAGTTGAACAAGTGACAGTACAAGTCCAAAAGATCTAAGGACGGCAAAAACAAACAAAAGGGGATTCAGTATTCTGATCGGGCAGGATGCTATTACACTATCAAACAACAGTGTTAATACTGTGTAATGCTAAACAAAAATAAGATTAATTTTAATGAAATCATGCTGAAATTGTTACATCAATTATATATAATTTGGATGAATATCCAACTGACTGTGCCACTGCTGTGAAGTGATGTCACACCAGTACTTGCGAACAGAGAAGATGTCCTTTACTAGGATGCTGCTGTAATCTTCTCCATAGGCTGAAGAGCTGTGTGAATTTTGCAGGACCTCCATCACATGTCTCAGCAGCTCACTGCACTTTAAACGAGGCCCGCCTGCACAGAGCGAGACAGAGAGACACAAAAAGGTCAGTCATTCAGAATTATTTTCTGTTTCAACATATATCGAAAACTGTATCGTGACCTAGTGTAACCCACGACCGGATCTTGCAAAGACAACGCCCTTACGTTTGTTTGCGTAGCGAATGAAGTATTTGATCAAGCTGCACAGGTCAGCCATCTTCTTCTGCCGGTTGGCCAACGTACTTGCTGTGACGTTGGATTTAAGCGATTGCACGCTTTCTGTCTCCTTCTGGACATAACGCTGCAGAAATCTGTCATGGAAAAAACGAGAGTATACACAACGGATCAAGACCATTTACAATAAAACCAAAACTCATGATGAATTACTAAATTCAGCACAAGCACAATGTACAGGTATCTTGTATAACGGGGAATGAGAACAGATTCTTGCACAAAAAAAATAACGATGAGGTTGCAAGCTAAAAAGCATGTATAAAAATCACACAGAGCAAGACATGACCTACGTTATGCTGGAGAAATTAATTTGCATTTTGTTGCACATGAACAAAAATGCAAACATAAACAGGCAGACTACCTGAAAACAGCATCCCATGTGAGTTGCTTGGAGCCTTTATCTTTGGGTCCGGATGAACGATCCAACTCTTGCACAATCTCTGGAGTTCGAATGAGCCGTTTGAACTGCTCAGCTACTTTCTGTGGGTGTGAAGAGAGGACTCAGCTGTGGATTTGTACTGCACTCACTGATTGAACTTGCTTATAGTGAGGCTACAGTGTAAACACATCTCATGTCATTGTTGATGTGCATATGTGATTACCTTTCTCTCTGTAACTTTGTCACTCTCCAGCCCCCTGCAGCAGACAAGGAGATCATGAAGTGCCAGACTCATCGTGCTTCACAGTGGATGAGGGCACAGTTTTCATCAATGTGGACTATTCTACCTGATAGGATGTAAACAAGAGAGCATGTTATTATTCATCCACAACATGCCTGCACAACAATCACTTAGCATAGATATCATCAGCTCTCTTCTCCCTGCAAACTATTTACACAAAATGTCAGTTTTACTAGCAACCAGTTAACCCAGTTACTGCAAACCACTCTATAATCAGCCTGGCCTTGCTGGTAAACGAGCTACTTTAGCAACACAACAGTGGCAGACCAGATATTAACTTGATTCACACACATCCATTCAAACGCTGAATACAATCTATGGCTCTCAGTGTGATCACTGACCTCTGATGACTGTGCTGATCGCAGCTGCAGGGCTGTCACACATGCAGGCGTATGGATGTTAACAATGCTACTGTGCTACTACTCACAACTTTGCCACCTTGACGTGCGTTAACAGGCACACGCACGCACACGTAGAACATGCAGGAAATTCCCGCCCCAGCAGCGGCAGTGAAGGGGTCACATCACTTCCTGGTCGTGGCTAGAACCTCGAGAGTCCGGTAACCGTAGGGACAACGTTAAAATAAACTTTCTGTTTTGTCTGGTGCGATATTATTAGAATGATAATAAACATATAGAAGTCTTGTTCGATGCTTTGTACTCACATATTTATATATAGCAGCCTGGAGGGTGTAGTGGAATTTGATATTTCGAATTGGACTACAACTACCGAAGTTCCGATTAGCCGATTAGTTTGACACTTCCGGGTTATACGTGCTTGAGTTCCCCGCCTTTTGAGTAAGCAGTAGTAGGCTTAGGACGTCGCCTTCACAATAACACCGCTGACGGTTCTCAGTTTGACGCTGTATAACATATTTCTGAGGCACTTTTCTTGAACATGTAGCTTACTGTTCCCTGCTACGAACTTTATATCAACCAACAGGCAGCCATGTTGTTACCCTCCGACGTCGCTCGGCTTGTTTTGGGTAAGTCTAGTGTAGCTGTAGCTGTAGCTGTAGCGTTAGCAAACAATGATAGCCTACTTAGTTGTAAACAGGCAGCTTAAAGCTGGCAGTCGTTAACTGTTTACCTTCTAGCTAACAGTAGAAAAAACAATATATTTGGGATGACTATCCGTTTGTCGTTTGAGCTTTCTTGTGCTGTTTCTCTGTAACTGGATGTCTGTAAATGTCCTTCACAGGGTACCTCCAAGAAGAGGGATTGTCCGCGACAAGCCAAGCTTTCATTCACGAGAGCCCGAACCTGAAAGAGTATGCCGACCACACTATAGGAGATGGAGCTATTCCTGCTTGTGTGTTTGTAAGTGTGCCTTTTTTGTCTGACAGGCCCTCTCAGAAACTGTGGAGTAAATGTCATGCGCAGAAATGTACAAATTGCCTTTATGATTCATTGCTTTTGTTCCCACACAGTCTGTCCTTGGTAAAGGCCTAACAACCATCCTAAATGAGTATGTGGCAACTAAAACGAAAGGTGAGATCATCTGACATTGTCCCTGAATATATTTTAACTGTACCACTTTTGATATGCTCTTATTCATGTGTCATCCTTATGTTGTTTCTTCAGAGTCTTGTCATGAGGTTCCAGCAGTGATGACTTCGTTGTGGAAAAAGCTGGATTTTACACTCAACCAGATCAAGTAATGGGCTTCAAGATTCATCATCTAAATCATTGCAACCACTTAAAGTTGAAACTGAACGCAATCTCAAATCTCAGGGGCGGTCTTCATCACTGATATTGTTCCTTTATTCTTCGATTTCTTTCCTTAGGTCATTGCAAAATGCCCCCGCTATATCAGCAGCATGTCAGAGATGTAAGTCCGTTATTTGTTTTTCCATTTCAATTTAATATTCTTTTGTGTACTGTAAAATAATTGCAGGCAAAAGGTGTACAAATGATTAGCAATGCACACTCTCAACACAGTAGTAAACAATGATTTAAGAAATAAAATATGAATTATGTTGAGTTCTGTGCTTTACACATAGGCTTCTTATTAACCAGCCTCTGTCCATTGCAGCACGTTCACGCATCGGAGTGGCAAACCTAACTAGACAGCGGGTCTTGACTGTGGCTTCATCTGGTGCTCTTGTCTGCTCATCACTTTCTGAAACGAGCTCCATTGTCAGCCCTGCAAACACCTCTCACAGCATGCTCGGCCACTCTACCCCCGTGAGCTACGCTGTCCCGCAGGCCCGACCGGCTACCGGCAGTGGCACACCCCAACAGATCCAGGATGTCAGACTAAATACGCCCAGTCAGTATCATTAAACATGCAGTACTCTTTATTTTATTTTTTTTAAAGAGTAGTTGAGGTGACTGTTCAAAAGGTTCTGTTTTTGTTTTCAAATCCATTAAATGTCTTATTGAATTTCTCTAAGACAAAGAAATATCACTTACACAGTCTTAGCAGTAGGGGTCATTTCCCTGCTTCTTTAGCTTAAAAGCAGTCATCAGTCACAAAAACATAGCTTTTGTATAATGTGTGCATATAATGTGTCCATTACAGGGGACTTACCTGTACAGGTGATTGTTTCAGAACATAGGCTAAATCCAGGCCCAATGTCTCCTGGACGGCGGAAATGGTAAGGATGATTATCGTTGCCATATTACAGTTATTGTTAACAACCCATTAATGAGAGAGCACCGAAGACAGACTCTGCTGTCCTGCTAAAGCTAATCTTTGAGTTTGTTTTATGTCAGAGATGTGTTGATTGATATGGCTTTTCTTTGTGGTGTTGTTGTATGAGATTGCACTTTATCAGGCTCATATCGTTTTGCCCTTTGCTTTTGCACGTTGTCAACTCTCTAATCTTTGCTGGTGCCTTCAGGGACACCCCCAGGAAGAGAGGTGGTGCTATGAGTGGGTCTAGTAGCCTCAGTGCAGAGCCCCAACATGAGGAAGCGGGTGATGAGAACTTCCCTGTAAGTAGATATGTTTGGTTTCAGCTTTCCTTAACACTGAGAATTTTTGAACAAACAAGAACTGTTTTCACTGACACAATGATCGTGGTCCTTTTTGTGCAGCAAATTGGGGCTTAATAACCCTTAGAGGTTCACCTTTTGTAGGACACCTGAAATAAATGTGCTTAGATTTTTAATTAAGTGCTTTTTAATGCATTAATACTCAACTTTTGTAGTTTGATCTGGTTATTGTGCTGATTTTGGTTTATTGTGATGATTCAATCTAATATTTAGAGTATGTAATGAATTCACAGGTAGAACAGGTTAAGGATCTGTTGTCTCTCAGATCTGAGTGTATATATGTATACATATTATAGTAGGTGGAAGCAGTAAGTGATTAGTGTAGAATGTCATGGCATCAGAAATGGCTTGCTCTCCCTTGAATGTATTTGAATTCAACTTGTTTGGATTTTGTGATTCATACATGTTTGTGACTTGGCAACACATGTTCATCTCCACAGCAACTTGTGATACAAAATGCACGTGACAAGATTTTGGGGGACAGGTCGTTACAGGAGAAGCTTGCTGAAAACATCAACAAAATCCTCGCCAGGTACATTTTGAGTTGGAACTCTACGCTGGCTCACTGCAGGGAATGTGGATTAAGTTTTTGTGTTGGATTTGTCAGTGGCCATCAAAGTTGTGACATGACACTATTTTCTCCTCTGTTTCACCTCTAACATCAGTGATCCAGTGCCCCAAACATCAAAGGCCTCTTCAAGTACAGTGGAGGCAGACCAGTCTATAGATGAAATCTTGGGATTACAGGTGCTGAAGAACTAATTTATACTCGATACTAATATCATAACAATATAATCTCCTTTTCTTTTGTCCCCTCAAATATGTTCCTTGTAAACATTTATCATGACCAATTCAGATTTTATTTGCCCCATCTGTCGTTACATCCTGTACAGGGGGAAATCCATATGAGTGATGATGCTATCCATGACATTTTGGAGCAAACAGAGTCTGACCCAGCTTTTCAGGCCCTCTATGACCTCTTCGATTCCAGTAACTATGAACTACTTTTATTTTGTTGGTGGCGCAGAGTACTTCTGAATCACAGTTCTATTTAATTCTGAATGAAAGCACAAAGGAAAACCATTGAAAAACAGACTTTTTGTTGTGTTCATTTGCAGATAAAACCAGATTCACTGATGGAGAACCAGGGGATGGAGATATTGCCAGCTGTCCCGAAGAGAGTGATGCGGCTGGACCTTCATCTGCAGTCAGACTCCTTCAGAGTGATGATCCAGGTATTTTTACAGTCTCTAGTAGTAGGCTCTGATAAGAATCAAAAACAGATGTCAACTTTGATTGTTGTCCTCCATCTTACACAGGCCAAGGCAGGTTTTCTTGACTTCAAACGGCGGAAGGGAAAAAAAACTTCATGCGCAGTGAAAACACTGCGGATACAGTCAGATTTATAATTTATAGTGCAAAGTCTGAAGGAGGGTCAAAGGGTTTTGTTATGGTGAACGGAATAAGTTCATTCAACGAGGACAAAAACCAAAAGTTTTTATAATTGTTCCAAATAGCAACGGACATACGCACAAAATTTCTCCTTGTAGACATTTTTAGTGTAGCACTCTGTTGTTGACATGAGTGACATAAATAGTTGTGTAAAGAGAGAAAAAAGAGAGCTACAGTGAAAAGATCTAACCATGCTTACTTTCTTACCTCTTAAATCAGTCAAATCTGGTATCATTTTGCTAACATCTCCACATAATTTAGTCCTTGACTTCCTCCTTGTCTATGTTGTTGTTAGTGCCTGTTGTGAGTTTGCAGACTCACCACAATTTGTTGAAAACTGCAGCAGTTGGACAGCTTTACCACGCTCTTTACAGAGAAACTGTGTTTTGTGTCAAATGCTAACTGCTGATGAAATTTTTTGTAATAAAATGAAAATTGTTATATCTCTGTTGATGACAGGGCTGCCCAAAATACATGTGTATTGATTAATCATCAAATTTTCTATTTTATTTGTCAGGCACTACACACAGAGATGCTAATGCTTTGGATACAACACCAATGCCAGTGAGACCTGGACAAGAGCGCAAGACCAGAAAATCTACTGCTCCCACTTTGTTGAAGAAAACAGTTCTCGGCCCCAGCGGCAGAGCATCCAGAATTGAAAATAGTGCAGCCAGGTTGCTAGTGAGTCAGGGGGAGCAACGAGGTGCTTCATCTGCTGCAGTGGACCCTTACAGAAAAGCAAAAGGCTCACTCTTCACCAACAGTGTATTTGATACACCAATGGATATTGACGAACCATTGAATACACCTCCCCCTCCTGTAGACAGTATGGAGCTTACGTTAAAGGGCAGCACCTCCACAACTTTAGTTCCCTTGTCTGGAGCATTTTCTATGCCGGAGGTGACATCAGCCTCTAATGTGGACAATAAACATGAGCGTAAACAAGCACAAAGATCTAAAAAACAACCTGCTACAGCCCCCTTAGCTCCGTGTAACCAACCTGCTTTGATGTCTTCTATACAAGTTGAACAGAACAATACTCCAACGGCAACAGCTGATCTACCTCAAATGTCAATTTCAAGCAGTGGAGGAAGTGCTCAACCAGTGTTTACTCTCTTAGTAACACCTGACTCTGCCTCTTCCACATCTGCTTCCACTGCCACACCATCCACAGTAACACCTGGCTCTGCTTCTACCTCTGCAACGCTTACAGCTACACCTGCCTCATCTATATCCAACTCACCCGCATCATCCTCCTCTTGTGCCCCAGTTGATTCAGCACCTGATCCTCCAACCACTAACCCCACCACCCCGAGCAAGTCTGCAGCTGATTCCAATATAGTTTCTTTGAAGATCATCATCAGCGATAACCAGGATGAGGGTTCTTCCAGTGACCCAGCCTTGACTCAGGCGATTTCAAGCATTTCTGGAGACAAGATTCCCACCATCTATCTTTCCTCTCCAGCTAAGTCTCCTGTAGCCCCTGGCACACCAAAGGCCAATTTGGATGAGACAGCACAGGCAGTTAGTGGCTTACAAAGTTCTGAGGTACATGCGAGTCCTCTCTGCAGTAGGGCTGGGGCGTTGGTGGCATCCCCATTGACAGGGACATCACAGGTCCAGCAAAACTACATAATCCAACTCCCCCTGGACACCAGTACACCTGCCCTCCAAGGAGCCACTGCCAGCTACTTCCTTGTGACTGATCCCACCACCACAGATGCTCAAACCAGACAGGTGCTACTGTCTGCTGGTGTCTCAAAGGGACAGCCTTTGCCTGTCAACCAGTTTGGCGTGGCCACACCAACTAGTGCTCAAGGCTACTCCACAGGTAAGAGACAACAGACTACAACTGTGGGTTGTCTGAATAGAAAGAAGTTAATCTCAGTCTCATTTGAGTATCGCTGGCTGGCTAGCTGTAATGTTTGGAGTTGCTTTAGTTGTGAATTTGTAGTGTTCATACTTGCTGTGAAGGGGGTTTGTTTCCCCTCAAGTTATTTTGGTCTTGATAAACAATAGACAATGTTGCTTTTGCTCCATTTGTGAAAAGGTTGTAAGTGGAGTTCTGTTCCTTTGGCGCAATGCACAAAGCACAGTTTAGTGCCCATCCATAGTAACATATACAACCATGATGCCAAATAAAGTGGGGACACTGTGTAAAATGTCATTTAAAACAGAATGCAATCATTTGCAAATCCTTTTCAACTTATATTCAATTGAATGCAGCACAAAGACAAAATATTTATGTTCAAACTGAAAATGTATAGTTTCTTCTAAATTTACGCTCATGATTTTGATGCTCACAACATGCAGAGTGAGAACAACCACAGCGTCCCAACTTTGTTGGGGCCGGGGTTATAGAGGAGATGGCATACATTGTTCATCTTTGTTGTTCATTGCCTGTTAAGGCAATTACTGTCATCTTTATTAGTGTAAGTTGTTGAAATAAACAAATCTGTGTGTATGTGCAGGGTCAGCACTCATCTTACCATCACCTGTTAAGCCCATGATGCTTCCAGTTTCTGTTGTTGGGCAGAATACACTGGGGAAGGTCCAGATGATGTCCAATCAGGTAACAAGACATTATCTGCAGGTCAAAGGGCATTTCTATTCTTACCATTTTCTCCTGATTAATAACTCAATTCCTGAACATTCTGGTGACCCATCAACTTCAGTTGTAATCCTGCCATCCGATACAGTGTTCGTCCAAGTATCTTTGGACTGGATGGGCAGATTTCCTTTAAGTTTACTGACCACATCGTTCCCATTTTGGACAATTTTCTGTAGCTTTCTTCTTCTCTCTATTTGTCACCTTAGTAAACAAGTCCAAACTAATGACGAAATTTGGTTTCCAAAAGAATATTTCCAAATGTTGTCCAGGGTCTCATGTGCCACCCTCAGGACAGACATTACATGTGTAGTCCCGCCCAGGGATTGGCTGACATGGTTTGCCCAGAGCTAATACTGATATTGATAATTGATAATCAGGGAGACTGATAACTGATATTTGGAACCAATATGCATATGCAAAAATGAAAGTCTTACTGTCAATTTAGAATGACCAGTGACTGAATGTAACTAAGTACAATTGTCTCAAGTACTGTATGTAAGTACAATTTTGAGGTACTTGTATTTTACTAGAATATTTCCATTTTCTGCTGCTATATACAATACTTCTGCTCCACCCTATTATGGAGGTAAATATTGTACTTGTATTGTACTATGTGCTACATTTATTTGATAACTATTACTAATTACTTTGCAGATTTATTAATAGCCAAATGTATTATTATTTGGGAACAGAGCCAAATTAGCACATTTAAAAAAAAAAAAATTATCATCTGCAATCTGACAAGAATAACTCAGATGATCGGGAAAATGCTGAATATCTGATAGTCGGTCGGACCAATAATTGGTTGATCTCTAGTCCCACTATTGTTAAGGCTACAACAATGGCAAAATTGCAAGTATGTTTTTCAATCCATCCAAGACTTATAAATAAGACATGTGTGGTATAATCAACTTTGCCACCTTAAAGGGCCCCCATTGACTCTAGACTTTTAGCAAGAACAATGAAACTTATCAACATTGTTTATTTACAGCTTGTTGCCATACCAAAGGCAGTACCAGTACAGCAGTCGGAAACTGTGAAGCCCAAATCTCCCATGGTGGCAATCAATTGGTCTAAGCCAGCTGGTGAGTTACAGGTTTACTTGGACATCCATAATTATTTATAATGTCTCTCTACTATATGCTACCAAAGGATGTTGTGTTGCTCTGCTTAAAGTTTTACCGTTTTATTTCTCTGACCATATTTTTCTGAATTGCAGGCACTGAGCAACTGAGTAAGTTGGTTCAGCCTGTGTCCGCTGACAAAACAGGCCAGCAGGATACAGCAAATGGTCCTAAACATAAGAGAATTTTATGTTTTGACTCTTCTGCAGAAGTTCAACAGCAAACTGCGAAAACAACAAGAGCTGCCTTACCTCCAGCTACAAATACATCTACATCACAGTCTGTCCAGCAGACTGATAAAGATAATACACAGCCAGCCACTCAAACAAGGCCTAATATCT
Organism: Pagrus major; assembly: GCF_040436345.1. Lineage (NCBI taxonomy): Eukaryota > Metazoa > Chordata > Actinopteri > Spariformes > Sparidae > Pagrus > Pagrus major. The sequence goes on along the minus strand of NC_133216.1, from coordinate 22,548,784 downwards.
TGGGTGGCAACAAGCCTAAGAGAAGAGTACAGACTGTCAAATGCTCAGCAGATCCCCGGTTTGACGGAGGCTTCATGAAGGAGGCAGAGAAGTCCACACCTCCACAACAGCACCAGAAAGATCCTGTTAAAAAGAACCCTCGCAAACAAGATCATAGCATCCATAACAAAGAGTCTCAAAGTGCAAGTACCAGTAGGGTGGATGCCTCACAGCCTGAGGCTTTGAAAAAGTCAGAATCAGGATATCGATCAAAATCAATTGACAGGAGGCACAGTCATGATGGTGATAGAGCCAAAGCTAAAGATTCTCATAGTTCTCGCTCATTGTCCTCTGATTCTGCACTGAAATCAGGAACTAGGATGGAGAAAGAGGAGAGCAGCAGGAAAGAGCCTGCAGAAAAAGCTCCTGCCAAATCACGTGAGGGGCGTTCAGAAAAGAGGACTCCCTCTCAAGAGACACCAAATGTGACAGCTAACAAGGAGAATGAAATTAAAGGTAGCATGCAAGAGCAGTCAACACCTTCGTCTTCAGCATCAAGAGACTTCAGCCCTCCAGCTGCCACCCAGCCTACATCTAATCCTCAGTCCAAGGCTACAAAAGCCCCCTCAAAGACCAGCTCTCTGGCCAAACAGGCAGCTGAGATGCTGCACGACATCCATGGCCTCAACTCTCCTTCCTCTTCAGCCAAAAGACCTGTAGACCTCACTGCAGAACCTGGGTCTGGCCATGAACAGGAACAGTCTGCGGACTGCCCCAGGACGCCCTCCCGACAGAAGAAGGGTAAAGATGGAGAGGGGACTCCCAAGCATCTAAAGCCCCCCATCACCCCGGATGTCCCCAACTGCAGTCCAGCCAGTGAGGCTGGCAGTGAAAACAGCATCAACATGGCGGCTCACACACTCATGATTCTTTCTCGTGCTGCCATTGCCAGAACAGGCACTCCACTGAAAGACAGTTTACGACAGGAGGGAGTGGGAGAAAAGTCATCCGCAGGCTCAAAGAACTCTAAGAAACGCAAACTGTCTTCTCCCAAAACCAGCCCGCCTGCAAAGAAAGACCGGGTGAGTATTTGCCATTCAGTAGGCATGTGTTAAACGTGTATTTAGTTGTTAAAACTATCACTGTTTTTCTTTAATAGACAAGTTCTGTTTCAGTTATATTCTGTTTTCAGATGCAGGTGGATGTAGGGCTGCAATTAATGAATGATGTTTGGTTTACAAATGTACAGGAGAATGCCCAAGGTGATGTCTTCAAATTGGATATTTTGTCTTAAACCCAAAGATATTCAATTTACGATCATGTATGACAAAGGAAACCTGCAAATCTGCACATCTTTTGATTAAAAATATCTTAATTAATCGATTAATTGATAGACAGAACATTTCCCAGCTACTACTTTGTCTATCAACTAATCGGTTAACTAATCAGCCCTACTTGGTGTGTGGCAGGTGTAGCTATTATCATATACAGACCATACTTACAGCCCTACATAACCACCAATATGCTCTGGCTCACTTAAGTGCTCTAATGATTTTACACAAGCTTTTAACTCTTATTGATTCGGAAATTGCGGTGGTTTTATCGGCAGAACTGCATTTTGGTGTAAGTACTTTGTAAGCAGCACTCATGCAGAGAGTGAATTTCTGACGAATAATTTAAGTATTGCCTCATCAATGCCCTTAAATGAAGGGGAATTTTGATACGTATTCTTGACATGTTAATTCTAATTTTTGGTTTAAATCTGCAGGAAAGGAAGAAACTTGTGGATTGCTTTCCCCATGACTTGGATGTGGATAAATTCCTGTCTTCACTTCACTATGATGAGTGAAATCTGACACACCAAACAGGAAAAGGACGACCATATCACTACCTGCTTAGGTTACTGTCCAGGAATAGAACAAGCCATCTGCTTAACCTGTGCCTCTGTTTCCTATTAGTAACCTTGCCCGAGACCTTATAAGCTGTAATGTCTCCCTCAGCCAAGGAGAGACTTTGATTTAATTGTCTTCTTTCAAGTGTGGGTGATCTGTGTAAAATCCTGTTAGATGCAGCAGAAGTAGGGCAACCACGGCACTTTGTTGTATTCTTTTTAATTCTCATGCTCACTTCTGTGTTAATCCTCATTGTTTGTACCTTAACTTAATGGGTCCATAATGTTAAAGTGGGTGACTCAAAACTTTTCCTTGGTCAATATTTGACTCTAGTTGGATAAATCCAGCTGACACTTACTGATAGGTTGTTATGAAAAAATACATTTTGGAATATGTCTCTACCAGTCATTCTAGTTACACTGAATGAGGAGGTCTCATTTGTTGAAATCTGGTTGATTGATAAATTAAAAAAAGTAATGTGAAGATTATAATTTGTGGCATAAATGTGTATAGTTTTTTTTGTAGAATCAGACACTCAACTTTAAAATGGCTGCATTGTTCAGATATGTGAATTGAGGCTTTATTCAATATTTTAATAAAACAACGAAACAGTCTTGTGTATTTCATCACACATTCAATGTATACATATCTTAAACTAGAGGCTTTATCTAACATCAGTCTGTGGATGTTGGAGGATGGAAGAGCTGGAAAAGGACTGGGACAAGACTTGGGTGCTGGAGGACATTAATGCATACACTTCATACATCTAGCTCATTAAAATTTGGGTGTTTGTTGGTCGTTGTCTGAATGTATTAATGGCGTATATTCAGGCCATGGCAGTGCAGAGTTTGTGTGAGTAAAGGGCTTTCAGGGCTTAAAACATGCATTTTTATCTGGTGTTAGACAACTACATGGCTCAAGCTGGAAATGAACCTGTTGCCCTTTTAACTCGTGACTTTTTTTGTTTCCCCATCCCTAAACGTCGTCAATAAATGCGGGATGTGGACTTTCCATTAAGAAGGAAATGTGGTCTAACCATGACTGTGTAATAAGACCGTTGGTCTAACTATGCGGTTAAATAAAGTATTGCAATTTCAAGGTTAGAGTGAAGAAATTGTCACAGTTTGTTGGCAAATCTGGCAACCTCCGATTGGACCACAAAACACAACTAACGGAAATACGTCTTAACTAAGATTTCACAGTAAAAGCATCTCAGCCATGAGATGACTCGTTTGAATCATATAAATTGAATCTGGAGCATATATGCCGTGTCCCGCTTCCACGTTTGCACAATTTATAATTTCACCATAACAGTAAACTTGTTTCAGGAAAATAATTTACGGCTGAACTGCAACACACTTTTTACTTTGACACGTCGTTCGTGTGTTTCCGGGTGAGGAGGACAGGAAAGAGGTACGACTGTCATTTAATTTTAACAACGGTCTGTTTTCACCTTTATAAAGCGTGTGTTTTGTCATTACTATAATAGCACAACGACAAGGAACGTTTTTACACATATCTCTACAAGTAAGGCGTTTCGTTGTTGATTTCAAAACCACTATTTGAATGTAGAAACTGACAACGTCCCTAGCTTAGCCATTAGCATGTTGGCTAACCGGTTTGCATGTGGAGGATGATGATGATGTGAACGAATTTGGCATCATATCTGGTTACAGATTGACCTACACACTACACGGTTACTTCAGCTAACTAGCTAAATGTGCTATTGTCACGGGGTGTTTGGTAATATTTACGCCTTATTTCTTTGTATGATATTTTCCATTTGTAATTACCATGTAATTTTAATTTCAGCCGGCGTGTTGACGAAATGTTCTCATGACAGTCCGATATGTTGTTGCTTAACAGCCGCTGATAAGGCTATCATTACTGATTAAGTGACTGAGTCCCACGGTGTCTTGTCATGTCCTCTCGATCAGTCGGAAGTGAAACCTCAGAGGGGAGCACACTGTCGAATGAGAGACACCAACTTGTCATTTTCTTTCGTCCTAGACTGCCTGACCTGCTAAACCTTGACTGACATGGCAGCCAATGGAGCAAGCTGTGAACAGCCTCAGAAACGTGCAGGAGCAAAAGAGAAACAGAATGGAAAGTCTGCAGGTTAGTTTTGTCACATTTGTTAGTTAAATGTACGGCAGGGAAGTTAACACTCATCTCTAAACTGTGCCAGTAACGTTGGGTTGTGAAATGACTGATGACACGGAATGATAACTACAGCCACATGGTGTGAACAAGTCATAAAACAAACCTGATCCATTTGAGGTTACTTTCAGTTTTCAAGGCTACAAACAACTTGGCCTACAGTAGAACAAGAACAGACCCAGATGCCTCATGTGTCATGTATTTAGCATCACCTATTCAACAGGATGCAATAATTGATGTAGAAACAAGTATTACAGTATGCGAGGGTGATTGTCATTTTGTCTGCTCTCCAGACTCCTCGGTAAGAGAGAGGCGACAGAGAGATAAGGAGGAACGCCTGTCTCTGGTGGTATGGAAGAGGCCTGTCACCACACTACATTATTTCCTCCTGGAGACCCTCATCAAGCTAAAGGAGTGGACGTTTAAGTAAGGAGTTAAACAGGTTTTTCTAAACAGGTTTACAGGATGTTTGTGCAAACATGTTCTTGTGTCTTTGTTTTTCTTGCGACTCTGTAGTGTTCTCCAGTTGGTGAAGCAGACATACCCTGAGACCTAAACAATTATATAAGAAAAGGAATTTCTGTGTCCCTGAGAAGCTGGAGTTGTAAAGCTTATAGTGAACATAATTTTACACCATCGATGGATTAAAGATATTTACCTGAAAAGCAGTGATTAAAACTCAGTAGGGAATCCCCTATGTAGGGCATTTGTGAAGTCATGTCCCTCCAATAAAATGTAACGATAAGAAACGTGTCACTTTTTTCTTCTGTTTGTATGTGTGGAACTTGTTTCATTACCAACATTTTGTTTTCTCACCTTTCTGCTAGGCTTTGGCAACGGCGAGGCATAGTGTTCTTATTATTGGTGTTATGTTCTCTGTTCTCCGTCGCCTACTCCACTGAAGGAGCACACCAACAAGTAAGGCTTGACTGATTTGTTTTTTCAGTGATGTTAATAATCAACGCCATTGCTCCATCACCCGCCTGTTTAAAGGTTAATGATAAGTCACTCTTTACCCAACCCTGAAAACCTTTAGAAAAGAAAGCTCAGGTTGGGAGATAATGACGTATGCCCTGTTGTGAAGTAACCCTTGATCACACAGTCGGTTGACTGAAAGTTTTGTTGAGAAATTCCTCTGTGCAGTGGTCTGTTACAGTTCAGTTAAAGCATTGCCAGTTTTTTGTAATGGTGAACTAATATTCAACCCACTGCAGCTAATTTATACTACATGATGATATTATATGCAAATAAAATCTTCCCCTTTGAAAAACAGCTGACATTTATCAAAAGTTTAGGAAAAAAGGTGTTCTTTTGGACACATTCATACCATGACTACAACTGAGAGTATAACTGCATCCTCTTTTATTGTACTTTTTTACTAAAGTATGTTGAGTACCTGGAGAAGAAGTTCCTATGGTGTGCCTACTGGGTAGGCCTTGGGATCCTGTCCTCAGTGGGCCTTGGGACTGGCCTGCATACTTTCCTCCTTTATCTGGTAAGAGCATCCATTTCTTTGATTTAGCTTAACTTTCAAACAGAGACATTCCCAAACAGGGAAAGATGATTATTTATAGTTGGAATAAACCTCTTAAAGTGTAAACCCTAACCCTGGACATTTTTTCAATGTTCACGCATTCCTAGCATTTCCCTGTAGTACTACTGTTGGCACCATTATTGCAAAGACTGCGTTACCACATGGTTACCTTTAGCAGCCAGGCTACTGTCCAAAGCAAAAAAACATCTGTAAGAATCCCAATTTGACCTAGAAACCCTTATCTCAGTGCTATGATAAAGCAGATCACAACACCCATTTGTATTAATAAGAAGGCAGGCTTACTGATCTAATATGAAGAATGTCGGTTTTGAACCGTCTCAAGTCCTGGTGGTAAGAGGAAACGCATATCAATGGGGGAACAGATGGGGGAACACCAGAGCGCTCTCCATAGAGTGAATGGCCGTCTGTTCAATCTTGTTTTACCTCTGTTTCTATCACTCTCCCTCTTCACCTTCTTTGCCTCCTCTATCAGTGGGGTTCTTTTTCTTTTGCAGTGTAGAGTTTTCTCAGTTATTCCAGTCGTTCCTGTTATCTGGGGATAGTGACCTGGAAAAACAATGCCTCTTCCTGTTTGGTTGTGTAATAGTAGACAGCTTCCTTTATGCTGTAATTCAAACCTTTGTTTATCCAGGAAAAACCCAGCTCACTAGCAGATGAAATAGCATAGTTATCGTGAAGCTTATAGGGAACCAATCTATGTGTGGATGGTGTCATTTTTATACAGATATTACACTGTGCAATCAGTATTTACTTCAGAATAATAAGTTAAAGCAAAAAAGTTGTTTATTGCCAGTTTAAAATTAGTCAAACTTTCAAATTGGAGAGAAAGCCATCTCACTCTGTGGGCAGCTGGCCCTTTTTAAAATGAGCAACATAGCAAAATACACACGTGAGAAAAAAGAAAACTATCACTGTGCTGGCTCTTTATACATTTTACCTCAACTTGAGGTTGATGAAAAGGTTTCCCTAGTTGAGCGTCTTGAAATCTATTTTCAATGAGCAGCATGAAACTATTATGGCAGAAAAAAGTAACAGGAAATGTCTGTCAGTGGTAAAGTAATTCAGTTCTCAGCCTTCACATACCTTCATTTACATATTTCTGGGAAAAACTACCTCAGCTGGCCCCCATGCGACCTATATCTCAACAGTCAAAAGGCTGCAATATGATAATGGCTGTAGAGAGACGCTGTTAACCATCTTTATCTGGTCGGCTGTGCTCAGCATGGGTCAAAATGTCCTCTGTGTATCTACAATATGCAGGCTGTTTTAATGTCTCATTCACCACAAGCTATTTTCTTCTAGATATGCCTCTAGAGTTCAAAGCATTTCTGCAAAGCCCATGTGTGTCTATTCCTGTGGCTGCCAGATGATGGCGTCATACTCAACCGTCACATTCATTGTCCTCTGCTTCTTCAAACTCGTTCCATTTTGTCACCCATCTGTCTAAGGCTAACCAAAAGTGAAGTGTAATTTTTCCCTGACAGGCAGTCACAGAATGACTGTCTGACTGAGTCACCAACACGTGTGTCATTTGTCTTGGTTGTGGTAAAAAGGAGAACATAGCGAAATGAAAGAGAGGAAGAAATTCTGCGCCATAGTCGGCTTTAGGCTGATGATGTGGCTTCTGTTCTGTAGGACTAGTGCAGATGTGGGTCAGCTGAGTCAGCTATTTCCATCATAATGAAATAATGGGAAAAGATGTAACTGTGACCTTCCTGTTTTTCAGTGCTGATGCACACTCCTTTCTATTAATGCTTTACAGCTCACCATGTGTTTGTTGTTTCACCGTCTAGCAGGCTTCAGTTACTTTATATACTATGACCAACAATAATGCCGTTGTAATGGTGGCTTGTACTGTATCTTGTGTCTGTGCACTCTTGTGCCTCCATTGTGTATCATAATACTGAGAAGGAGTGACATCATCCTCTCTCCCCTCTCTGTGTGAGGGAGGTTCGTCATCTCCACCATATGGAACAACCTGGCATCTGTTAAAACAGCTTTTCTCATTCATTTTTCACAATTACCAGCTATTACTGTTGAAACAGAGACTATTTTAATAACCGTTTTTACTGACAACAACCTTATCATCTGAGGCTCATCTGATAGCTTATATCTTGTGTTACTCAACCCGACATGGCACGCTTTGAAATGATTCAAATTCCCATCAGAAACACTGTGTCTAGACAATAAAATGGAAATCAGTTATTCCCAAATTTGATTGGTTCCTAATACAGTCTGAGATAATCATTTTTTCTTTTTCTACTTTATATTACAACATAGAATTGTTTTGTTTGGGCATTTAGGAAAATCCTTTCTTTCGAAATCTATGAAGATCATACTAGAGCCTTATTTGGACAGAACTAGTTGTTTCCTCTTGCAATACTTAATTATCGATACATGCTCGAACCAGATTCCCCTGCCAATTTAACTTACCAGGGTCACTACTTCATATGTCCTTGTGTTGTAAACTTCTGTAAACTTAATTTGCCTAAATTTACCACTAAGCTAAGACTCTCTGCACTTTTTTATACATTGTCTCATCTCAGTTTATGTCAGTTTCTGTTAAAGTAACACCCCAATGCAGTGAATAAACACATAATCCCTGCACTTTGCCTTCTTAGGAGTATTTCGTATTCTTCAGTTGGACAGATATAATGATTAATATGAACATTTGGTTCAGCTCACTTGTCTTCCCTCAGTTATTCTCCGTTACACCTCCTGCTATCTGTCCAAAGATAGCAGTCCAGGCATCCTTTATCTTATTCCCCTCTAGTTTATATTCCATCATCCTTTGTTGGAGCCTCTGCTTTCCAGTGGCTTCTGTATTAGATACACTTATGCCCTATAAAACCTCTCCCTACCCCATGTAATAATAAAGGCATGCGTTTTACTCAGAGCAGCCTTCAGGTTGCTGTTAATCCAGGGTGTGGGTGTTCAAGCAACAGCATACCTCTCTGATGAGAATGATGTTGTCCGTAGAAAGGTTGATACATGGAGTGATACAGTCTGTCAAGCTGCCAACATCCCTGTTATGTGACAACTTCTGCTTGTCCTGATCAGCTGCTTCCAGAGCATCAAGCAAAGCATCCCTAAACTCCTGTGAACATTTCACATTTTTTCACAGAAAGGTAAAAGCCCTCTCCACATTGCTGACCACATGATGTAAGCTCTGTGCTCATAAGGAGACGATTTTCTGCTTCTCACTAAAAATTAGTAAGTGTTCACAGAGCAGCACCACCTATCACTGCTGCCGACTCAGTGTTGATGTCAGCCATGGACAGGAAACTCCCGGTTTTAAGCTAGAAGGAAAAAAAGACATGTCCCACCAGCAGTGTTATACTGTGAGTTTACTTCAAGCCTGAAGCATTAATAGATAGTCCCATAGAGAGGATGAGATCACTGTGCTCAAGGGAAAGGGGATTCACACACCAGTATGATCTTATGATTCATCAAGATGTTTTTTGAGGTCATTGCCATGTTTCTAAGTGCTGGATTCTAGTCCTAATACTGTGGTTAAAATAAGAGAAAATACTTGCTTAGAAACTGTTGCTTTTACTTGTAGCTTTGTATTTTTGATCAGATCACCAATCATTTAAAGCTTCTGTCAGTTTTAAAACGTTCTTTCATCCCTCCCTTTGGTCTAGAACAGGATATCTGGACTATTGTTGTCCAGTTTCTCATGAATTTTGTTTGTTACTAATTTGGAAACTACACACCACTGTCGGGTCAAAATTAAACCTCAACCGACACAAGGTATTTCGAAAGCTAATTCTTGGATTTCCTTGAAATTAGCTGTTGTATTTTTGGTCACACCCAGGAAAACAAACCTGAAGAATTTCCTCTTGCGCCATCCATAGGTCAAAATATAAATGCAGATTGCTGTGAAATTTGTTGAGCTCACTCATGCTTCTAATAGGATTAACAATTTTAATTACCCTATGGCCTTTTCTGTTGTGTCAGCTTCCCAATAACGTTTACATATTTAGACTCATTACTGGTAAGGCTCTAAAAACTGTAACAATTCTGAGTTAGTCCATCCAACACTTGGTTGTAGAGCTGTGCAGCTTCAAGGATCCTTTAACAGCCTTGTTAAACTTGACTTTTCATGTTTTAATTTGATGACTACTTGATGAAATCCACTTGCTGAAAAGTTACTCGTCAAAGAAGTTATTTATCTGCCCTGTATGCAAAGAGTCCTGCTCTGCTCACTTAAGTGAACAAAGAAGTTCACTGCAGGGCCACTGTATTGCCTGTCTGATGGGAATTGGGTTTCAGAGTTTGAATCACAGCTTAGTTTTTTCTTGTTAACACTGACTTGTTCTGTCATGAAGAAATGCGGTTAAGCGAAGTTGTGTTTGGTTTGAAACAGACTGTGTTTTGTAAACTAAAGAAGTCTCCTGTGTGCTCATACAGCAGAGTGGGGTGGAGAGCAGTCACAGTCATCACAGACTAATTGTGTGCTGTCAATCTACTGTCAGTGTTTCCTGTATCACCTTAAAGGAGGCATAATGGAGTAGCTGTGTTGTAGTTACAGGTGGGCTAACTGTTATTGAGGCCAGGTGGCTCGGCCTAACCAGGCATCTTCACAATGATAAATGATGACATACCTGCCTGTCAGAGAGACTGTGACTCAGCTGCTGCTGGTGTGTGTCTGTACCTGTGGGCAGACGAGCTGTGTTTAACCATGCGAGAGCAGGTTAAATTTAACACAAAGGCTTATGTAGTGCTGTGCAATATAATCATACATTATTGTTTAAGGTTTTACTGTTATTAATACTTATATACACTTGGTTGTCAATTTATTAGGTACACTTAGCTAAAATTATCCCAGTCTGACACAACAGCTCGGCAGTTAATGCTACCTTTTAAGAAGGTTATCATGTCCAGTGTTTGTTGAAACTGTGTTGATTCAACTGTTTGGTCATTTTGAAGACTGCAAATGCTGTTGATTTGTGTTGCGTTATCCTGAGAAGTGTTTCTAACAGCATGTTTACATCAATGAGGGTAGACTAAATCATATAAATACCCGTCATTCCAATGCAGTTCAACAGCGCCACAAACTAAAGCCTCCAAAATAATCAAAAAGTTGAGTCAGCACCTTTCTAAAACAATTTCAACAAACACCGATCATCAGGCTTCCTACTGATCCTTGAAATCCTTAAAAGTTTGGTCTGCTGATATTTATATACGTAACGTTACTACATACACCACATTCAGCTCCCTGCATGTGTCTCCCACCGTTTTCTGCCATCAATGTAACACAGTATCATTGAAAATTGTTCAAACATTCGAGCCTTGCTCTCTTTCTCTTTGTTTCTCTCTTGATTTCTTTCTTACCTTCTTGTTTGTGAGCCTCTGTAAAGTCTGCTAGTTCTCATGTAAAAACCTTTAACCATGTCTCAAACATTGCCCCGTTCTTTCCTCGATTTTAATGAGTTGGGCCAGTAAAATCCCTGGAAAGTCCTTGAATCTGATATTTGATAAGGTGTGGGAACCCTGCAACATTATAACCTTAATGAAGGCAGGATTTATCGCAGGTCTGTTGTAGTAGATTGCATTAGTTTTAGCTGAGTGTACAGTACCTAATGATAAACTGGTACAATGTATTGTAAGTAAATAATTAGAGGGGAATATTTAACCTTTCTCTATTTAAAATGCCTGCTGCTGTCAAGAATACTTCTTTAATCTTGGATGTAATATTTAAGGCAATAACCACAACTGCAATATATAAAAAATTCTAAAAGATCCTTTTACCTGTGACAATTGCATTGTATATTTTGTGTCTCAGTGCTCAGGTCTCCTAAGCATGTCCCAAGTGTTTCATGACACACGTTGGATAAACTGATGGAATGTGCCAGTATATATCCCAGTCGTTTCCAGTCCATTAAAACAGCTCATCTCCATTCTCCATTCTCCATCTCTCTCTTAGGGTCCTCACATAGCATCAGTTACCCTGGCAGCATACGAGTGTGGCTCCACAGACTTCCCAGAGCCTCCATACCCAGACCACATTGTCTGTCCTCAAGGTGGAGGTTTGGAGGGAAGTGTCTCCCTCCTCTCAATCATGTCTAAGGTCCGCCTGGAGGCCTGCATGTGGGTGAGTATTGGTTTGAATAAAGAGACAATGCAGTGGTCCACTCTGAAAAATGGCAGGAATGTTTTGCACTGCCAGCAGTGGGTGGCCCATTGTGAGAGCTGGAACGTAGTCCAAGAGTTGAGACTCACTCCTTTCATGTTTTAATGTTTGTAGAACTTAAAAAGCTTCACTTGTGTCTTGCATTGAGCCAAAGTATGCATTACGTTACACAGAGCAGTTGGGTGTACCAAATTCAGAAGTCCAGGGTGGCATGAATAGTTGCCTGTGTGTGAATGTGGGAAATAAATAAGTGCTGACATGGAACATTTTAAATTGTGTTGTCGTAGGGGGCGGGCACTGCCATCGGAGAGCTGCCTCCGTATTTCATGGCCAGAGCGGCTCGTCAGTCAGGAGCTGATCCAGATGATGAAGACTATGAGGAGTTTGAGGAGATGCTGGAGCAGGCCGAGGGCGCTCAGGTCAGAGTTACACACACACACACAAACACATCTAAAATGACACCCTAATGTATGGTGTATAATTTTTCACTTCAATCAGTTTAAGGCAACTTGTTATATTTAGTGATGAAGGCAGCCTAGACTCAAACCCACTGAAAATTGAAGTATCTATTCCTTAGTTTAGTTCCATGTTAGCATTGGTGTTGATACTTTGCCAAGACGATATGATCATATCTGATATGGCCTCATCTTTATAATGTACAACTGACCATGGAGCCACTGTCCAGTGATTGGTCTTAAAGTGCCATGTGACTTCAGTGAAGCCCCTCCCTCCTTCATTTCCAGTAAATCTGTCTGTACGTGGGTGAGTCACCCTGAGCACAGCTCCCCCTTTAATCATCCCTCGGGCTTCGCTCTCTCTTCCTCCCTCCTTCCCTCTTTTCACCGACCTCTAATTTGAATGACAGACAGCTCTGTCAGGAACAAAGTTCACATGACTGGCGTCGGCTAAGCACAGATGCTGAGTCAGCAGATCAGAAATCAGAGTATTGAGTTCATTGTCTCCATCATCTATCCTCACTTCACTGGTTCTCAGCTGAACGGACTGAGGAAGCCAACCTCACATCACATGTCTTTCATCATGTATTCAGGATGTATCCACACGTGCATTGGTCATAGGTTTTCAAAGCAACAATCTCACACACGAGTCAGAAGTACTTGGAACACATGGTTCAATGGGAATGAATGTCACACAAAATATGATTAAAGTACAGCACTTAGAGGTGTGCATTCCCAAGTCAAGCAAGACATGAGAAAGAAGAGTGACCAAGAGAATTTAAATCGACAGTCGAGGGTCGAGCATAAGCATAAAAATGTAGTAGTAGTAGTAGTAGTGTTATTTAATGCAATTTGAAAATAATTTTCAATAAATTATTATTATTTGTTTTTATTGGCATTGAGTACAATGAGCTAAAAGTACTTTGCACCACTGGCACAGAATGAGATACAGTGAAACAAACAAACAAACAAAAATGAATCAGAACTTAACATTTGTAAACCCCAATGCTGCTTCTATTGTTGTTTTTTTCTACATGAGAGAAACTAAATTCTGAATAAAAAATATGCCCCTGAAAATAATTTTTAATTGTGGAGACTTCCAAGAAGAAACTGTAATTTAAATGGCTTTCAAAATGATCATTGATGCGATGCCAGCTTTTGAAACCACCTCTTAATCTCCCTCCTGCACCGGCTGTGATCTTCACCATGTAACCACAAACATTTCACCCCACAGGGATGGAGATGGGATCAAAAGATTCACGGCATTTCTCTACCACACAGTTTTCAGTTGTAATGCCAATAACGTCATCAAACTAAAAAAAAAATTCAGTGCTCAGAAATAGCAGGTATTTGACCACAGTACTCTCACCAAGGCTTCTTGTAATAACATTGCAGACAACACTTTTGTTTGGTTAAAAACCAGACATCTGCGAACAAGTCCAGCATGGTTATTTTAAGAAAAGAATAAAAGGGTAATATGTGTTTAGAGACACCATGTGTGTTTTTAAATTGTGTTGCAGTCTGGTATAGCAGATTTTACAAACCATGGGTTTTGAAAGGCAAATTTAGAATTTTAACTTACTACCTACTTAAATACTACCCATTCACATCTGTTTTAAGTAATGTGTGTTTAAATTGTTTTTTTTTTAAATTTGTTTGCAGGATTTTGTCACAAGAGCAAAACTGGGAGTCCAGCATATGGTGCAGAAAGTGGGATTCTTTGGGATCTTGGCTTGTGCCTCTGTAAGTTTATTTATTGGAGGGTGTTTATAATGTCCCTGATCATCAATGATATTGCAGTCTTCAGAAAGTATATGTCACTTTGGATGCAAATTTAAATAGTAGGAAATTAACCTGTAACCTCACATAGCTGAAACAAGGGTAATTTCTAAGACTATGAATCAGTAATATCTGATGTGTGTGTGTTTCAGATCCCTAATCCTCTTTTCGACCTGGCTGGAATTACTTGCGGCCATTTCATGGTTCCCTTCTGGACCTTTTTTGGAGCAACTCTAATTGGGAAAGCCATCATCAAGATGCATATACAGGTCTGTAACTCCGCTAAAATTTTTCTCAGAGGTGGTTAGAAACTAGCAAACAACCAGTTCACCTGAAATGACAATACGGTTTTCCCCTTTTAACACAAACCATACAGGCACATACCATACTAGCAGCAGCATGGCTTCCACTATGATTCAACTTTTGTTTCATGTCATCACAATTCTCTGTCCACATTGTAATAATGCATCTCACAGAATCTCTCTTTAGGAAAAAAAGTGTATGCACCACTGACTGATTCACTTTGAACAGTCCCCACAACCTCAAAACGTGTGGGAGAGCCAAGATCATGAGTTGGTGACTGTGAGAAACTCCTAATTGTGCACTTTTAGTTAACTCTTTCTGACGGAGCTCCGATTCACAGGGGATTCCTTATTCTGGTTTTAGCTTTGAAATGTATCCAGACTGTATAAACAGCCTCCAGATGAAAGGAGGGCAGCTTTTAAGAAGCCTTTTAACAAGAGTTTGGATTTTTAAAAATCCACTGGATCACAAAAAACTTGTTAATTACGGAGTGTATTGTTGAGTCTGCCACACCAGTGACTAATAGAAGCCTATGTAAGGAGAGGCCATCTGTGTCTGTGAGTGAGTCGCTCAGTATCTTAACAAACTAAACCTATCCATCTCTTGGTGGTACCAGCCAGTGATCTCACTCTGAGACCTTTCAGACAAAAGGGGGCCCGGAACGCAGCGGGGGTTATGGAGGATGTAGAGTGGACATGGGAAGGTAGAGAGAAGGAAATTGAGCAGACGGTAAGAGGCTGCGGGGGGGATTGTTTAACTTACATTTTGTTCCTTGAATCTATCGGACATCACGTGTCATATCCTGTCTGATTTGGTCCAGGGGGCCAGTGTGTCATGCTGTTTAAAGCTGATCAGTTTCAGGACTAGAGAAGAATATTGCGGTTTGGCCCCCCCACTTTGGCGCTTTGCAAACCACACAAAGCCCCTTGCAGCCCAAAATTTAGCTTACTGCCAGGTTTGAGTTTTGTAATTAGTGTGTCTGTGGACGGTGGCAGATGTGGCCTCAATTTCCCACAGCTGTGCCGCTAAAATTGTATGTCTTAAAATATGTTTTTCATATCTTAGAGATGTTTTGTAAATTATCTGTTCCTTTTTAATGTTTCTCTTTTCTTAAATGTTTTAGAAAATATCTCTATAAATATTTTTGTGTTTGTTGTATCCCTCTGATTATGATCAGAAAGACATGATTTTTAAATTTTATTCATTTCTCTCCTTTTTTCCTGCAGAAACTATTTGTAATCATTACCTTCAGCAAGCACATAGTGGAGCAAATGGTGTCACTCATTGGGTAAGTGTCTGTCTGTCTTGACGTGTACTCTGTGTGTGGTGTGTGTGTGAGAAAGAGCGAGAGACTGCATTAATCAGGTACTTTGTGGAGTCATTGTTTTTCCCCTGCTTTTGTGGTTGGCAACGCATTCGTAAACATTTGATTGGGGATCCTGTATGAATAAATGCTTTCACTGCTGTGAACGTGCATGCATTTACCATTTTTTCCACACAAAGGTTCTTCTTTCCTCCTCTGAAAATGCAATCCATGTCTGCAGCATTGGTGGTCAGGCGTGTGCGGTCCCATCCGAACATGTTGATCTGACTCACCAAGTTCAGCTTTGACTGAAAGAATTACCCCAGTCAGGCGGGAAACGCAATCATAGAGAAGAAAAGAGTGTCTATGGCTGCGTGTCATTAGTTAATCAATAGATTTACAGGAAAAATACCCAGTTTTGGTCTTGACTAAAGTTTAAAAAAATAAAATAAAATAGACACAGATTTGGTATTAATTGTGAGTCAAGTCATGAATTGTTAGTAGCCAAAATGTTAAAAAAGTCAATAGTTCAGTCAGATTTCATGCTGATTTCATTTTTGGGATTCTCCTAACATGTCCATTGGAGCTGCAAAGTTGTTGTTTTTTTTTTGTTTTTTTTTATCTCTTGGCAGTTAAATGATCCCTTACACATTTGTAATGTTACCCAAATCTTTGGTCATCATGACTGTTCTGTTTCTCTTTATTTGTGCTAAAAGTCCTGGTTCTTTCCCATGAAAGTCAGCTGGCCCTCTGTGACTCGCTATGATGAGTCCAGTCAGTGCTTCAGTGCTGATACAGGATGTTTTTTTGGCAGTTGCTTTGTGTATATTCACATGTGCTTGCATGTAAAGTGGGAGAGATAACAAGAATGAGTCAGACAAATCTAGTTAGGTTTATTTGAAATCAGCAATTACCCACTTCCCCTTTGGTCTTTGTTTAGTAAATTGTGTCTTCTTTTTTTGCTTAGTCTTGTCAAGTCTAGACTACATGTTTATGTCCTGAGAATTTAATTTCTGCAGTGGGAACGCTGCGAGTGTGTCTATAGCCCTGCAGTATATTTTCTCTTCATGGTAATAAGTTTCACATCATGTAGAGTTTCCTTTGAACTGAACCACTGCTGACCGGTGATTAAAAACAACACCAACGCCTCTATATGACATGAATTGATAAAATGGTATCCATTATGATTGGCCCCCCGGTGAGCTCATCTACACTACCTAATAAGGACATGAGCACGCCCTGATTAGATAGCTTTCCACCCAGAAGGCAGCAATGGTGGTAAAGGTGATGACATCATGTCGACTCACTTCCTGGTTGAAGGGGCTGACACAGGCTCCTATAGAGAGAGAAGTAGTATAAAAGGAGGGCTGAAGAGTTTGTGCTTCATTCCTCTCTGCTGCCTGCTTCTGCTCACAGCACCGAGTAGAGGAGGTGGAGGCTCCTGGATAGGGCCCACATGTAGGATGGGGCCTTCAGCAGCTCTAACAAAGGATGCTGGGTGACTGGTGGATCAGTGAGGACCTCTGGTAGTGTTCAGGGAAAGAGGGGACCTCATGAACTGCTCTTTGAGGCTCTTATAGGGAATAAGTGTTCAGAGTCTAAAGCCTCAGTTTTGGGCTCCATGTAGGAAAGCTGCTGAAAGGGTAAGTGGATTAATGTTCTTCCTCTCTTCTCTTTTCTTTGCCACTCTGTGTGGATGTGGATATCAGGTCTGTGCCCAAAGTGGGACCATCACTCCAGAAGCCCTTCAGTCAGTACCTGGAAGCACAGAGGAACAAGCTGCACCACGCTGGGGGAAGTGCACCAGCGGTAAGAGCAATACATTATTTTACTATGGACCACTTTCATGCCACTGTTCTAATGTGAGCTTCACTGATGTAATTATTTGCTAAGATTAACAACTATATGTAAGCCAGCTTTTTGTCATACTGTAGACTTTAACTGAAACACAGGAAAGGTTTTATTCAGAGCAGGCCAGAACTGTTCCCTGACTCTCCATAAATCTTAAAACACTTGGAGCAGAATGAAAAATAACAACATCAGATTGGGAAGATTTTTTAGTATAACCCAGCTGATACTTGTTTTAAGGTTTATAGTGATATTTTAGAGGTTAATAATTGCTTCAAAAACATTTTTATAAAGATCCTGAATTTGAGTTAGGAAGGAATTCTGATGATATGTACTGAAAAATATCAAAAGCTTTCTGCTGGGCAAATGTAACTGAGAAACTATTTGTAAGTTGCCTCAAACACATCTTTGGCATTTTTGTATTTATCAGCCTATGTGCCAATACTAATATATTTGTGATAAGCTAGTGTCTGTGAATTTTATCAGTCTAGCTGTAGTTATTGGCTACTGGAAAAGTACAGCTACTTATATTAATCAAGCTGTTATCTACTGTTAACATTAAACACCAACTATTTTGATAACCGATTTAATCTGTTGAATCATCATATTCTGATTTCAGCTTCCTAAATGTGAAATATTTTCTGGTTTCTTCACTCCGCTATGACATTAAACTGAAATATAGACATTTATGGCCCAAACAACTACTAGATTAATCAAGAAAATAATCGAGGGATTAATTGACAATGAAAATAATCATTAGTTGCAGGCAGCCCTACTGAAAAATATGAACAGCATGGTTCAGCATTTTGAAAGTTGTCTATATAATTAAACTTTCTGCCAACCATGTCATATATGTAGGATGGTGCCAACAATATTCACAAAATAATTTATTTTATATTTATTGCCTGTTTGATGCTAATTAATAGCATATGCACCCTGCTTTTGGCTTCCCAGGATGAGAACTGGCTGTCGTGGGTTTTCGAGAAGGTGGTGCTGGTCATGGTCTGCTACTTTGTCATCTCCATCGTCAACTCCATGGCTCAGAGCTACTCCAAGCGCCTGCAGCAGCAGAGGCACTCGGAGGAGAAAACCAAGTGATGACGAGACAAAGCGGTACAAACATCCAAGTGACTGTGTTTCTGCTGCTGCTGCTGAGAGCCCTCCGCTCAGCCCCAGCCACTCACAACAAACCTCACCCCCCCCATCCATTCTCAGAGGCTCAACGCTCAAAACAACCAGGCACTATTTGTCGGTGTGTGTGTGCTTTTGAGGATGTATGTGCTGTTTTACCGTTTGTCCCTCTTCTTCAGGTTTTGTAGTTCTTCCTCTCATCTCACTCTCTAGGCATATGTAGTGCGATTGGTACTATTGCTGATCTTAACATGTTACTTTAAGTTTAACCCATTCATTGACCTCAGAAGTTTAAGCAGCGGTTTGGTGGTGACTGCTGTGTACGGGCAGTGCCCATCAGATGCTATGCCTTATGCAAGACGGGAAGGTCCAACTTCCTTTGAATATAGTTCTTGACTTATAAACTTGATTTTTATTTAATTTTGTAACATTTATGGATGGATGGATCATGATGTGTTTGTACAGTGTGCTGCCAAGATAACTTCTATGGATGGTCTTTTTTTTCAGGGTTTAATTATCCTCATGTTTTTGTCCTGTTAAACAGTTGAGACCAACTTGTCTTTTTTTTGTTTCTGGAATCGTGAGTTTAAAATGGTGAGAAAAAAAGCAATATCTACTTAAAACGGTGTGGTATTGATGGTTTGCACATTGTGTAAATATCTTAATCTTTTTGACAGTATGCACAGATGTATTTCTATTCTAATGGTCTGTGTGGACATGAGTTAACTTGAACCAAAAGAAAAGAAAAAAAGATATCATTTGTAAAGTGGCATTGTACTCTCAGCTAACTAGTCCCATTTCTATTCTGTACATTTAGGTTGAACCTTGGATCAGATCATATATAAAACATGTAAATCATGGCACTTGTTTCCAAGTCTGAGTCTGTCGGGTTTATTTTGTGTTCTTTTGTTGAAGACTAACTTTTAATTGTTCATCCTGAGAAGTTGTGCTGTGATCTTGTGCTGTTTAAGAATTGTTGTAATGTTTTTTAACCATCATGACAGAGCTAATGCTTAATTTTCTTAGAAATGATCATCTTTAAGGTAAGTGAACAGCTCAGTACTCAGTAAGTTTACTACTTTTTAGTAATTCTTAGAAGAAGACTTGCGTTATGTCAGTAATTCAGACTTTACAATCTGACTACCTTCCCCCCCCTCCCTGCGCTGGGGACCTGCCTGAAACATACTGGGCAGATTCTGGTGAACTCAACTTCATGCATAGAGGTCCCCTTCTATCCCCTGTCCTTGACACAACTTTCCCACCCCATCAGCTAGCTTATCAGACTGGTGTTGGCTGTTAAATTAGCACGGCAACAGCGGTCTGTAGGCTGGCTGAAGTTGTGGGCTTTCAGCATTTCAGTTGTGCTGCTTGGTTCATGCCAAGACTCAACCTCAACTGGTGCATTTGTGGATACGACAACCTGTCTTTAGCGACTCTGATTCTATGCCGATCACTGCAGTTCTGGAAAATACTACAATGTAAAATTAATTAACAATAAAGCGATGAAAAGTATGTTGACTGGTGCCCTTGTCACTTTTCTTTATGCACTGCTGCTGTTTCTAATAATTGCTTAACACAATTACATTTTCAAACTATACAAACTCCAGTTGATACAATCACAAGGTGCATTTATTCTGGAGCTTTCCAAAGTATTTTTCACAGCACTTAAAGTCCAGTCTGTTGGATTTAGTGGCATCTAGCTGTGAGGTTGCAACCAGCTGAATACCCCTCTCCTCAGTCCCCTTCTGAGTGTGTAGGAGAACCTACCTTGGTTGCTAAAACCATGATAAACCCTCTTTTCAAGTCAGTGTTGGGGTTTATACGTTCTGCTCTACCATAGAAACATGACCGACTTCATGGAAGAGGACTGACTCCCTGTATAGATATAAAAGGCTCATTCTGAGGTTAAAAAACATTTTTATTTTCAAGTGGTTATATGCTAATAAAATCATAATAATGAATATAAAATTCCATTTCTGCCAACAAATCACCCTTAATCAACACACTACCTTTTTTAAGGCTTTTCGTCTATTTTGGTTTGAAATGATGAGTCAGTTTGTTCTTGGCCTTGAAACAGCAGTTTACAAAACAATCAGTCCATAAAAATATCATTTAATTTAATAAAGTAGCTTAAAGAGGCACTAACTGTGTGTCCCGATGATATTTTGAGTGTTAGGTCACCTCAGTCCTTCCCCCTGCAGATGTTGAGGAATGTATTAAGCTTTCTGTAAAGAGATTTCTTTTTACATCCCACATAGTGACGCTCTCTCTCGTCTACATAGAGTCCAAAGGCAAGGAGGTGCTTGTTAGTGTTTCCCTTGTCTAGCCCAGTTGCCTGTAGCTGGAGATGACTTGCTCAAGAGATGTAAAGCTGTCTAGAAAGTCCTCTTCTGTGAACCCAAATTTAATGTACTGATGGACGTAGGCCCTGCGGCAGGAGAACAAAATGAGAAAGGAAAATGAGTGAAAGACATTCAGTGCAGAAAAAACAACTTAAAGGTATTACTTATTAAGATATATACATATTCCCACAGTTGTCATACTTTTTGGACCCACTTTTTCCTAAAACTCATTCAGGCATGTCTCTGATAAAAATGTCTGACTCACTTGGATGCAAACATATTCCAGGCTTTTCCCACCATGTTATCCAGAGGTCTGAGCAGAGCCTGACTGTTACTGACCAGCGTGGCAGATTTCTCATACTTAAACGGCACTGGGGATTTCCACAAGTTGAAAGCTTCGTGAGGTGAGAGCCAGGAGGTGTACAGAGCTGGATCCTCAAAGCCACCTGTGGACAGGAGAAGATCATTTGCATGGAAAGCTGTTGATGCTATTGCCTTTCTCTGTGTTACACGCGTCACACAAACCTCTTCTTCTCGACTTCCACAGATTCATTTCGGGTGAAATCAGTGAGGAATTAAAGCATTATTTCACCCAGTTGGTCAATTTATTTTTCAATAGTAACATCAATACATTTCTCTGACCTGTCTCTGCGCTGTACACGTCTTTCCCTCTCAGTATGAGCAGGTTGGCCAGAGAGGTGTTAAAGCCGGCTCCTGTGACACTCCTGGTCCGCTCTGAGCCTGAAGGTGGACGCACCTGCCAGTCGATACCTGACACAGGACAAGAAAGGATCCTCAGAAGTGCTTTATGATTTAATCTGTAACGGGATCCCACTTTCAAGCCATAATATGACTTAATAAACATGCTATGATCCTTGCCTTCCTCCATCTTGGTGTTGGAGATGAGCATCTGTCGCAGGTGTTTGAGCAGGCCCGGCCAGCTGAACGTGCTGTAGGCTACGGAGGCACTGGGCATCTGAGGGATGCTACTCACGCTGAGCAGCTTGTACTCTGGGTGGCATGCGAGGGCGCTCAACAGCTCACCTGACAGACAGAGACGTGACCGTATACGTAATGAGATAATGATGATGATGATGATGATGAATTGACTTAAATATTTTTAGACTCTTCTAAACCAGGAGATGGGTGTGTGTGTTGGCGTCTCCCACCTAGAGGATTTCTGCTGTAGACTCCGTAGGAGTCAGTGGTGAGCGCGGGCTGCAGGACGCCGCCCAGCTGCTGAGCGATGACGCTGTTGATGTCGCTGAAGGAGATGTCTTTGAGATTGAGCAGCTGACTGCAGATCTTGTGCACCGTGTCGTTCTCGTGCACCAGGATGGCGTCCGACAGCTGGTAGAGATGAGCCAGCGACAGCACGGAGTTGTAGTTCTGGACGATCACCTGAAAGGTCAAGGAGAAAGATTTAATAGAATGTTATTCTGGACTAACATTTAAGACTAGCCCCTCGACAGCAGACCCCGTACCTCCCCCGTCCCGTACGGCCAGGTGAGGTGGTTGACGATGAAGGACTTGGGGTAGATGTCTCGGAGACACTGAGTGACGTAGGTACCGACCCCAGAGCCGGTTCCCCCCGCCACACTCATCATAGCCATGAGCCCGGCCAGTCTGTCACAGCGCTCCACCTCTCGCCTCACCAGCTCCTCCACCGCGTCTCTGTGACGAGGGCCGTGCACACAGAACCTAATGTGACACAAGAGGCACATCAACAGCTTTTCTTCCCCTTCACCTCCATTGATTTCTAAGCACAGTGCGTCCTGTATTTGTGTTGTGTCTGTAGAAAATAAACATAATCACAATATAGTTACATTTGACATGTTTAAAGCATGAAAGTTCATTCTCAATCTTGGAAACATTTTTATGTTTAAACAATCCCAACTCAAGGTCCACTTATTAGCTTTTTATTGTCAGACCACTTTTTCTAAGGTCAAGAATGACCTTTGATGAGGCAATTGATTGATTAGTGGGGCAACAGAAAATGAATCGCTGCTGTTGGGGTACAACAACATTTTAGTTATTAGAACCAGTAGTTATAATAATGGAACTTTGTTTACATTTGGTTACTATAGCATATGATCATTATCTTTGCTAATGATTATTTCGGACAGCGGTATGCAGTCGCCGGTTTGTATTATGTTACGTTTTTAATCATAAAGACAGAATAAAATGACAATTACAAATCAGCTAATACACATACACACCACACATTCAAAAACAAAACAGCAACAAAAAACAAAAACAAAATCAGAGATAAATACACCAGAGTTTCAGCCTTAAAAAAAACATTTGTCGAAGAATGGCGCACCTGAACACCACACAGCAGGACTTCAGCTAAGAAACAGGAGAATTTAAATATCTAATAACTGAGCCCCAGATACTTTTAGATTTCTTATATTGCTTTGGAGCCTCTCAAGAGGAAATGCATCCCTGCATAGCCATTTTTTTTATTTATACTTTATTATATTAATCTATTGGGGGGGTGGGGGTGGGGCGTTTTGAGCATATATCCCCCCTAATACATATTATAGTTGCAGCCCTGCATTTCAGCAATTTCACGAGAAAAGAAACGGTTGCTTCAGATCTCTCCAATGTGAGAATTTGATGCTTTAAATGCATAAATGACAGGAAAACTTTATATCTATGGGTTTTGGAAAGTTGGTCACACCACAACAAGACATTTGAAGACATGATCCTGACTTGATCCCTCAGAATAGTGCTGTGGATAAAATCCTATCAGCAAGTCCATCTTTATGACAACTGAGCAAACTAACTGTAGTTTGAAAGATCTGGAAAAGGAAGCTAGTAAGTGGACCTTGAGTTGGGATTGATGTGACAGTGTTTAGCTTCTCTTCACTGTGACGCTCCTGTTGCTACAACAGCAGTCTTACCCATTAGCCCAGTTGTTTCCAGAGCCCTGCTTCTGGCTGAAGGAGGAACTTTCTCCATACCTCCACCTGCCAGATTTTGCAGCCTTGCTCATACTCTGGTTGATCACTTTGGACTCCATGTCAACCAGCACCGCCCTGGCTTCCAGGTCTGGTTAATGAAGGACACGACAGGTGAACAGGTGTGCAGCACAGACAGACAGACAGACAGGAAACACACGTATTGGATCCAGAGGTGGTGTCCTACCTCCATGTGCGGTTTGGTGGAAGAATCGCTCACAGCTGGCTGAGCGGTACACTTTCCTCTGGCCCTCGTGAGCATCGCTGCAGATGATGTCGAACAGCTCGTGACCCACCTGGTTACCGCACTGACCGAGCTGTACCGTCACGACGGACATCGTTTCCGGAAGGATCGATGGTTTTCAGATTAAAGTGTGAGAGCAGGCAGTCTGAAGCACACCGGTGAATTCATGCTGAGAGTCAGCTGTTTCATGACTGTGTCCGAGGACATGTCAGTGTGTATGAAAGTGTGTGAAAGCGTCTGCCGCCATGAAAACTGGGAACGGCATTTCCGGCTCAAACTGTCAAAACTTTCAAAGTAAAGGTCCCATTCACATGTACTTTCTTCTTCTTCTTCTTCTTCTTCTTCTTCTTCTTCTTCTTCGTTGTTGTTTTAAGGCAGTTGGCATCCTTTGAGTTGCATTACTGCCTCCCTCTGGCTCAATTCATCCCTGGGTCTTCAGTTGTTCAACATACTTTTAACTAGTCCAGTTGTTTTCTTCCCTCCAACTGTCCCCATGTCCCAGCAGATCCCTAAAATCTGTCCCTGTTCTTCCCAGTCTCCTTACATTTCTCCTCTCTCTTTGACATAATGCCTACAAGAGATCAGGACAGGCTCCACTGTGTCTACTTCCTCACATAGCTCACCATGTCCAGTTTGGTACTTTCCTATAATAAAAAGTGTATTGTTCAGCTTGCTGTGTCCAGTTCTATAATAACTTGTTCCCGTCGGTCGGCTTCACTGTATCTTGTTGATCCTACTTTGTTTTGTATTTTGTGTAAATGTCTGCCCTTAGTTGCTCTGTCCCAGTATTGTTACCATTGTTTAATTACTCCCTTCCAGACCTGAGTGTGCTGGTATCCACATGTTTTTCCCCTTCCTGATAATTCTTGAATTAATTAACATTACCTCATAGAGTATATCTTGATGGTTATTGCTTGATCCTGTTTTACTGCTGGTTAATGCTGAGACTGAGTCACTGCTGATTAGTATACTGTTTGCTGTTATCTGTTCTGCCCACTCCAGTGCTAACAGAATTGTGATAAACATGCATCTACATTTAAATGTAATCTAATCTGGTTGCTGGGAATCACCACTGCAGCCCCTGTAGCCTCTGTTAGTGGGTCCTTTGATTTCTGGTCCCATGGGCCACAACACAGTTGGTCCGAAGTTTATTTTGTCAACTTTCATTTGTTCAGCTATGTTCTTTCCTTACCCATCCAAAGCTTGATTTCTGTGCTTTTTCTCTTAGTTGGGTGACATTCTTTAGGACCCTTTAGATTAACCCAGCGATTGGCCATCAGGTGTTTCCTACGGATCCACAGTGGCATTATATATACACAGTGGAGATATCTCAATTGCCACACGTTCAACCTCATTTCTAACCTCAGTATTTCTATAGGCAATGCCCTCCTTCACAAAGGCTTTTCAGTCATGCCTGATTGCCACATAACCTTTTATCATAAACTCCAGCCCTGGCTTGAGCCACGACTCCTGGACGAATATCAGGTCTGGTTTTTCCTTCTGGCTATATGTGAACTGTTTAAAATCTTGTCCATTTGCTATCAGGCTTCTTGTGTTCCACTGGGGGATTAAAATTGCTATTAATAACCAATACACTGTGCTTCTCAACTTGCTCGTTCACTTAGTTCATCTATGATTTCCTCCCATCGTATACCTCTTATATCCAGATGGTGAACTGCTGCTTTAACTGCTACCTGAATTCTTTATTTCTGCTGTTGCATTTATAACTCCTGCAATAAATGTTACCATCTTCTTTTTCGCTACCAAAATCTTCTTTTCAACTTCTTTCATCATGTTTGCTTCATCCTGTTCTCCTGTTTCTTATTAAGATTCTCCTGCCTCACCATCTTAGTCGCTTCAGCGTAAGATATTTTCTCTTTCACTCGTCTCTGCTCTGCAACAGCCTGCTGTTCATGGCTTCACACCGCAAATTCACATGTGGTTAATAGATGCAACATTTTTGAGTCACAAAGAAAAAGGAATAAATACATAATTTTGCCTATAGTATATAATTTACATTGTATATTTTACTTTATTATTATTAGTAGTAGTAGTATCATATTCTCTTTTTTTTAGTTTTTAGTTTGTTTTAGTTCTAACTGTTGTGATTATTACTGGTGATAATATTCATTTTGGTTATAATTGTGTTATTAGGGTGGTCCTATTTATAGGGGCCAGGATTTGAAATAATTAATGGAGGATGATAGACTTTTATATTCACTAATTTGATTTTGATTCGAATTGAATTGATTTTATTGTTAGATTTGTCTTGCATGTACGGAGTGCATGGAAGTTATTGTAAACTCTTAAAGGTGCATGATGTAGTTTTGGGATCTTCAGTGACTGATTTTTTTTTTTTATGCCTAAACAAACTAAGCAAACAAATACACACAATGTTATACTGTTTTACGACACAATTCGTAAAACACACAATTTGCACTGTTTTACTTTGTTTATATGTGGCGGACCCTGCCACCTTTCTAGCTTCAAACAGTGTTCTGGGGATCTTATTTTCCTTTGAGAACAGTTTGGTTATTTAGCTATGGAAAAATCATAATAAATAATAAATATTTCTGAGTTTGTATTATTACCTCAATGATATTGTAAATATTAAAATTCTGAGTTTGAATTTCTTCTCCAACACTACATCATGCCCTTTAATGTGAATGGCAACAGAAATATCTAAACAACCCAAAATAGGAACAACAATCCTATTGTTACAGTCTGTTAAACATTTCATTTGTGTGCGCTGTTTTATTTTATGACAAAATGAAAGCAGACCGCACAGGATGCCAAGTGGGTACGTAGTGATCCAGCCACTTCCTCAGCAGTTTCATCATCAATGTTATGTCCTTTCACAGCTTGTTGTTGAAAATGCAAATACAGTTCAGTGAGGGTGGATCAAAGCTTGCAGGATGGAAAAGTGTCAACTGCTGACTGTTACCCAGGAATGCATCTTTCAAATACTGCTCTTTGTTTGAGTGGGTCAACTTGGGATTTCCAACTTGGCTCTGTGATTGTGCTCCCAGCCTGGGTCTGTTGCTATCACATCTGGAAGAGAGTCAGAGAGTGAGGAAGGAAGTTGGCGAATGAAACACTGCTGTTGATGTGTTGTTTGTGTTGTGCGTTGTGTCTCTGTATGGACACTGGGGGAACGTTTCAGACAGTGGTAATGATGTGGTCGGGTGATCTGGGGTGTTCAGCCCATCAAGGAGTTCAGGGGCTCCACAGAGGAAATGTAAACACTGCACTGTGTGCTGTCAGTGGGACTGGGCTGGTACTACTGAAACAACATAAATGATAACAATGAAAAGTACCGATGTTAGTGTGTCTGTGTGTGGAAGAGAGAGAACAAGTAAGATGAAGTTAACACTGAGTTGACTAGATTTAAAAACAGACCTTCCTCCCTCCAGTGAGGCCCTCAGGGCTTGTGATCCATCTTTTCTCCCGTCCCCCCTCCTCTACAGGCTGCCGCTCCATCTTTTCTCCCGTCCCCCCTCCTCTACAGGCCGCCGCTCCATCTTTTCTCCCGTCCCCCCTCCTCTACAGGCCGCCGCTCCATCTTTTCTCCCGTCCCCCCTCCTCTACAAGCTGCCGCTCCATCTTTTCTCCCGTCCCCCCTCCTCTACAGGCCGCCGCTCCATCTTTTCTCCTGTCTCCCCTCCTCTACAGGCCGCCGCTCCATCTTTTCTCCCGTCCCCCCTCCTCTACAGGCCGCCGCTCCATCTTTTCTCCCGTCCCCCCTCCTCTACAAGCTGCCGCTCCATCTTTTCTCCCGTCCCCCCTCCTCTACAGGCCGCCGCTCCATCTTTTTTTTCTGGTTACCGCCCCTTTTGTTGAGCGTTGCAGTGCGCATGCTCAGTGTAGTAGCCGGTTATGGCGGCGGTGTGTGTTTGTCCATGAGGTGGGGGACGCCTGCTATTCTTGCGTCCTGTGACAGAGCGATCCAAGCGAAGCGCTGCCATGGCTGCAGTGTTTGACATTGATTTGGACCAGCCGGAGGAAAATGTCTCCGACGATGAGAACGAGGAGGTACTTTAATGGGAGATGTTGAAACGTAACTGCGAGAGTTGTGACAGCAGAAACTCTTGATGCACAGCAGCTAGCTGTTAGCCTGGTAGCCTGGTAGCCTGCCAGCCACCGCAGGCCTGCTCCTGCAGCCGGGGCTCCCGGGGCCTTGTCAAACACGGTTAGCACAGGCTAATGCTAGCTCGCCACCGTTAGCTTGACAGCGATCATGACAGAGCTGTCACCTCTTCTGTCTTTATATTACCAGGAGCGATAGCTAGAGATGAAATGCATGCGTCGTGAGCGCTGTCACGTTGAAAAACCACCGCTGTCATGTTGGAGTTGAGCAAGCAGAGCCTTACTTGGCCAAAGGTGCTGCAGTGATAAATGTGGCTCGGTGTGCAACAGTTTATTTTGGCAAGCCTGTTACAGAGTGTCGGATCCCATCGAGTCTAAAATACAACAGCACAACACCATTTGCATTTATGAGAGTAATAACCACTCAGATAATGTGTAAATACTGCTTAATGCACGTGCCAGAGTCTCTTATCACACCAAAACATGATCACCTGCTGTTAAAGGAGTAGTGCAGTGACTGAAGAGCAGATACAGTACAAAGTACAGTAATTATTTGCACATACATATATTTCATTAAGATAAACAAGTCTTGCTAAATATCTTGCCTCATGTTGATGTTCATGGATTGGGCAACTCTTTCATCACTGCAGCTCTTGTTTGTGGGTATCACATCTCAGCTTCTGTGAACACACATTTGTTGGCTAAACTTATTGTACAGTAGGATATACTGTAAAGTTAAGATACAGCTAGATATTGTTTTCATTATCGGTTCATCTGACAGTGTCTCCGTGAAGTGATTAGTTGTTTGTTATATGAAATGAGAGAATAAAGAAAAAGAAAATGCCCTTCACAGTTTCCTGGATCAGAGATGATGCCTTCAAGTGACTTGTTTTGTTTCAGACAACACAGTAATAGTCTGTTAACAGTGATCTCAATACAGAGAAAAGCAGCAAATCCTCAATCATGAGAAGCTGGAACAAGAAAATGTTTTGCATTTTTGCTTAAAAGATAACTAAAATGATAACTGAATATTTAAATAGCTGCTAATTAATTTCCTGTTGATCACTAAACAATTACTGGTTGCTGATCTAAATGTGAGCAGTTATAATCTCAGTTGTTATATGATGTCATCTAAAGTACTTTTATTTATTATTTAGATTTGAATAAGCTTGATTCTATATTTAATTGCCGCCATCATCGTGCTTATAGCAATTTATTTGTATAGGATGTCAAGTGTCGTGCTTTACATCAACTTACTTAACGCACATAAAGTTTTAAACACAATAAAGAAAGGGAAATGCAGAAATTTTCTCGTGAGGTTAAAGTAGAAATGAAAAGTCAATAAATAAAACTATAATCTCTGATGTCATGTGGACGTTCTGAAGCAAGTTCTTCTCCAGTTCATTGTTAGAAAAAAAAACTTATTAACTTGTGATTTTCTGCTTTTTCTTTCCAGGTTCAACTCAATGATATCATGGACCAGTGCAGTGGATTTGAGTTGTAAGTATTCAACATGTCCGCCTGCGCGTGTGTGTGTTCATGTACCATTTTTTGCAATTGAATCGATGAAACAATATGTATTAAATGTTGTCTTTGCAGCAACATGGACGACTGTGAGAAGATTGAGATATCAGAGGACAACGTCAATCAGGGGACGGAGAACATCAGACCGGAGTGCTTTGAGCTGCTGCGAGTCCTGGGGAAAGGCGGCTATGGAAAGGTACCTGTGGTTCACGAGAATGGGCACTTAACACTGTGGATCATATTCCCTCTATAATGTGAAGCACTGCATTATATTGACTCTGATTCTTTCAACTGTTGATGTGATTATTTGAAATATTTTATTCTTTTCTCTTCCGTGCAGGTTTTCCAAGTCAAAAAAGTCGTTGGCGCAGCGGCGGGCAAAATATTTGCCATGAAAGTTTTAAAAAAGGTACATTTTATATTTAATACTGAAACACAATCCTGCTTAAATCACTTCACTTAGAGTGATGTGCAGCTGCTCTCAGTCTGTGTCCTGTGAACGTAATGATTGCACGCTTGTTATTACAAATAAACATTATTGTGCCTCTGTCTGCAAATATTGGCTGTCCTTGAAGCCGGCGGTGGGGTAAGATTTCACTGCTAGTTGGTAGATTGCCATCTCCGCTGCTGCAGCATTGGCACCTAAAACTCTCTGCCTCAGCCCGTTAGATTCTGCTTGATGCTCACGCTGCTTCTGCTCGAACGGCTAAAATGACCCCAGTGACCCGCTGAAGACATGCCAGATTTCAGCCGGTCGTTATGGTTGTTAAGCTGAAAAGGGGCGAGCGTTTATGTGCAGCACAGCTTTGATAAAGTCCTGTAGGCACGGGCCCGTGTTTATGAAGCATCTCAGAGTGCAAAATAAGTCCTGACTTGCCCAAAATTCTCAGAGTGATGCATATGCAGTCCTATCAGCTATCTGACCCGAGGACATCAGTCATGTAATTTCCAGAGAGCTGCAGAACTGGTCCCACCTGTTAGGAGTTCCCAGCAGGTGGACAGTGATAAGAGAACATTTAAAAACTGCAGGAAGTCATTATTAAGTGTGTGTGTGTGTGTGTGTGTGTGTGTGTGTGTGTGTGCACGAGTGTGTGAGAGAGAGCACTCATCAATAACTACATTGATTCTGAGATGCTTGAGAAACACAGGGCCAGATTATACAACCAAAGTAATGGCCAGCAGCCAGGCTAGCTCTGCCGTATGGACAACAATTAGTTAATTTTGAGTCTGTTGTCTAGTAAAGTGAACAAAAGCAAGCAAGTTCAAATCCTTCATCTGAACGAACAGAGAGGGTCAATAATGACTTCACGGTCAGCAGGCGGGTAATCGGAGGGCTCGTCACAGCCTCGATCCGCCTGCTTGAGCTCCATATGTTGTCGCAGTTCTCACACACAAAGCTGAGACAACACTGTTGCTGCTGACAGGCGGCTCTTTAGCTCTCTGACAGAAGTGGTTAGCAAACATAAACAGGAGCAGGAGCAGCATAGAGCAGAGGAAGAGTGTGGAGAGGAACAGAAGGGACTGACTGTGCACAATTGTGCTACTGACATCATTATACTCTGGAGAACTGTAATCCAAATATATACAGTGTATTTTAAAGCACAGTCAGCTGTTATATAGTGGAATACTTCTCTCTATTAGCAGCTCGTAAGGCTGTGACATGTAGTCAGATGTTTGGAGAATTTCACAGTTTTCACTAGTCTCAGCAGCGCTGGACATTGACTAATGTTGATGTGCTTGTTCGGGGCGGGGGGGCCACCAGGCTATGATTGTACGCAACGCCAAGGACACGGCCCACACCAAGGCGGAGAGGAACATCCTAGAAGAGGTGAAGCATCCCTTCATTGTGGATCTCATCTACGCCTTCCAGACAGGAGGGAAGCTGTATCTCATCCTGGAGTACCTGAGTGGTCAGTACAAGATGATGCACACACACAAACGCACATTGTGCAGGAGTGTGAATGCATGCGATGTCAGTGTTGAAATGCTTCTATGTTTAATCATGTATAAACCTTTGGAGACGGTAGTGTTCTTTATGTGTGTCACCCATGTTAACAGCGTAAACATGTGTTCACCTGTGCAGGAGGAGAACTGTTCATGCAGCTGGAGAGGGAGGGCATCTTCATGGAAGACACAGCCTGGTGAGCACTGATACACAGACATGTTGGCAGACTGTCTGTGTCATCGGAAAGTACTCATTTGTGATTAACTCAAACACAGTTTAGTTCTGTTAACTGCAGGTAATATGCTTCATGTTTATGACAAGTCAAAGCTCACCAGTAAAATCAACCTAACCTAACTTAAACTGGTACAGACATATTGTATATTAATACCACATGCAGACCAGACTGGTGGATCCTTATTTAGGATTAGTTTCTCTGGCCTGAAGTTGTTTGTTGTATTAAGTGAGAGGTTTTCTTTGTTTTTCTCTCTAGTTTCTACCTGGCAGAGATCTCCATGGCTCTGGGCCACCTGCACCAGAAGGGCATCATCTACAGAGACCTAAAGCCTGAGAACATCATGCTCAACAGCCAAGGTGTGTGTGTGTGTGTGTGTGTGTGTGTGTGTGTGTGTGTGTGTGTGTGTGTGTGTGTGTGTGTGTGTGTGTGTGTGTGTGTGTGTGTGTGTGTGTGTGTGTGTGTGTGTGTGTGTGTGGATCACAGTTATTATTTTAAAGTAACCATATTTAAAAGAAAATGTTTTCCTCCATCTGGAGAACAAGATGTATCGGCCAGTTAAACTCTGCAGCGCTACAGTTCTTCATTATGTTGCTATCTTTTTACCTTTATCAAATAATTGCAGCTTCATGCTATTTAGATTTGACACAAAGCCATATTGCGATTTCCATTATATTTCAATTCATTGCGCAGCCCTAGTTTAATGGCATCTGAGTGGAGGATTAGTGCTACTTGAACTGTTTATCTCAAGGTGCTCAATTTATTATATTTGTCTAATAGTAGTGGATGGAAACGCACGTTATTTTGGATTTTCTTTTACCAGTTTTCTGTAAATTGTTGAATTAGGTGCGTTTAGGTCCCACAAATAATTAAATTATAAACAACAGTATATAAGTAAATAAAGGTTAAATGCAAACGTATGATGAGGATTGTAAATAACTGCATGTGAATATGTGTGACTTCCTTCCAGGCCATGTAAAGTTGACAGACTTCGGTCTTTGCAAAGAGTCGATTCACGACGGCACGGTCACCCACACGTTCTGCGGCACCATCGAATACATGTAAGTCGAGCTCTCTCATTTTCCTCCTCGTGCACTCGCTCTCCTTCTCCTCACATGCTTGCTCATTAAGTTGAGTTAATTAGTGAAAAATGCGCCCTGATGTCGTTGCAGGGCCCCAGAGATCTTGATGAGAAGCGGACACAACAGAGCCGTAGACTGGTGGAGTCTGGGCGCTCTGATGTACGACATGCTCACAGGAGCGGTCAGTTAAGATTTCTGCTTCACTCTCATTAAAGCGCCGTCATGAAATATGAATCGTAATTGGAAACGTTTAAGTAACCCCTTCCTCCCCTCTTTCTAGCCGCCGTTCACCGGTGAGAACCGGAAAAAGACGATTGACAAGATCCTGAAGTGTAAGCTCAGCCTGCCGCCCTACCTCACACAAGAAGCTAGAGATCTCCTGAAACGGGTACATGCTGTTTGTGTAAAGTTCACACTACTTGTGTTTATCCAAAACAAGCATGAAGTTGTTGTGCAAGTATTCTTCTGACATGTGACTGATGGTTGTGCAGCTGCTGAAGAGAAACGCCTCATCACGACTGGGAGCGGGCGCAGGTGATGCCACGGAGGTGCAGGTGAGAATACAGACACACCGGCTCTACTGCTGACCTCTAAACAGCAATATACTGCTTATAAATCAAATGCAGAAATGAACATGCCCTAAGGAGTATGGGTCACTTATGTAGATTGCTTCAGAACATATGCTCTGCCTGCACTGCTGCAGATCATACATAGTTACAGAGACTATAATTGGCCTGGCTTTGGTTCAAGAAGACATCCAGAGACTCTAATATGCAGAGGCCTTGGCCTAAAAACCCTCTATTTTACACTGGAAAAATCCGTGGCTGCATGACTGGCAATTTGTTTAAATCTTTCCAGACTGAGAAGCGATGTTTTGTGGCCCTCTGTCGTTTATAGCAACGCTCTGATATTTTCTAGGCTCATCCATTCTTTCGACACATCAACTGGGAGGATTTGCTGGCTCGGAAAGTGGAGCCTCCCTTCAAACCTTTCCTGGTGAGTATAGGAGGAGCAGACCACAGGGAAGCCTACATTTGATACTATGTGATTTAGAGAAAATTGTTAAATGTTTAAAACAGATCACTGTCAATTCACAAGATCGGGTTGAACCAACTGAACATGCTTGTGGGTTTGAACTCAGGTCTTCTCGTGTTTCAGACAGTGTTGTTAGTCGACACATCTTCTCACGTTGCCGCTCCTCCTCACCTGTGTTTGCCCTCTCGTCTATCTCTGCAGCAATCAGCCGAAGACGTGAGTCAGTTTGACTCGAAGTTCACCAGTCAGACACCAGTCGACAGCCCCGATGACTCAACCCTCAGCGAGAGTGCCAATCAAGCCTTCCTGGTGACCTCTCAGGCTACAATTCCTCATCGTTTGTTTGTTTTGTTGAGTTTGGAAACTATTTGGAATATGGAACCATGTTTAGTATGTTAAGGAAACACCCAAAAACTCTCAAGACATTGTTTTTGAGTTTACATACTCATCATTTGTTCAATGGTAGACAAAGTTGATTTTCTTTTAAAGATACAACAAATAAGTCAAAGGTGGTTCAACAGTCTTTTGAATAAGGAAAAATGTTAAGAAGATTTGAAAATGTCAGTGTATAAAAACATCATACGTGCTCAATTTAAAGACAACTCTGTTGTGCTCATAGTGCATCACAGTGCACAAATAACTAGAAACCACATCAGTCAGCTGGAGCTCTGTTGGATCTGGATCCGTGCCGCTGCTTCTGACCACAGTCAATCAATCATTTCTTCCTCATTCTTGCTCTTCCCACCGACCTGCCTCTCATCTGTGTCTGTGCACC
Source organism: Pagrus major (assembly GCF_040436345.1). Taxonomy (NCBI): domain Eukaryota; kingdom Metazoa; phylum Chordata; class Actinopteri; order Spariformes; family Sparidae; genus Pagrus; species Pagrus major. The sequence goes on along the minus strand of NC_133216.1, from coordinate 22,514,015 downwards.
AACCATGCCTCTGTTTTGTCTCTGATGTCTTTGTTCTTGTAGGGATTCACATATGTTGCTCCATCAGTCCTGGAAAACATCAAAGAAAGGTTCTCATTTGAGCCAAAAATCCGCTCCCCTCGACGGATCATGGGCAGCCCGAGAACACCTCTCAGGTACGTCATCTGCAGCTGGCACATAGAGACAAACATGTCTAATTATGTTCTACTACCCATATTTCCACAGTGAGGCCTTGTTTAATTCCTGATATTCCTCATTGAGCAGCCAATTCTTGTTTTATATTTTTGAATTAAAGATTGTAAAGTTTCCCTCCAAACTACATGTTTAATAACAACAGCTTCTGGTGTATTAAATCCACATTATAAAGATATCATTGTACGTGTTGTCATATCAATAATGAGATTAAACTTTGGCTTTCTTTATCATGCAGACCGATAGATAAAACCCAGTAAGGCTGCACAGAATGAGAAACGATCATTTTCTTGATTAATCGATTAGTTGTTCAGCCAGAAAAGTCAGAAAAGCTCAAGATGACCTTAAATGTCTTGTTTTATCCAGAACCCAATGGTATTCAGTTTACTGTCAGAGAGGAGTGAAGAAACCAGAAAATGTTCACATTTAAGAAGCTGGAATCAGAGAATTTTTACCTTTTTTTTTTTTTAAGTACTCAAACCAATTAATTGATTAACAAAAAAGTTGCTGATTAGTTTATTAGTTGACAATAAATCCATTAATCATTGCAGCTCTAAGTCTGTTTTCCAAAATGTTCACACATCTCTGGTCATGGTGGCTGAATGACTTTTAAAATGGACAAGAATATAGCAAAAATACACATGAAAATAAATCTTCCGAACGCCTCCTCTCTTTCTGTCTTTTTCAGCCCAGTCAAGTTCTCAGCGGGCGACTGCTGGGCCCGGAGCCCCCTCCTCCCCGGCGGAGGACCAAGCGTCCTCCAGTCACCTCAGGACCAGGCCATGGAGCTGTCCACACCAGAGCAGATGGATGTCACAACAAGCTCCGAGGCCTCGGCCCCTCTCCCCATCCGTCAGCCTACCGGCGTCAACCTGGGTCAGATGAAGCAGCAGGCCTATCCTGTGGCGGCCAAGCGGCCCGAGCATCTACGTATGAACCTATGACCCGCCGCGCCTCTTTAGGAGAGTTTATTTCTTGACTCTTTTTTTCTTTTTGTTGATATTTTTTTAAGAAACAAAGCAAAAAGATATGGATGTTAGAGACAATTAAAATCCAAAATTGCACATCCGCACACTACATATACTGTCACAGCCTGGAGTTTGTGCGCGGGTCTGGGACTCCAGCAAGTGCTACCGACGACATCACCGTCTCACCACTTCTCCTCCGACACCTCAGGTCTCATGACCTTTCGTCTTCTGACCCTCACTTTATGAAATGGACTGGAAATCTTTTGAGGAGAAAGCGGGAAATCAAAGGCGGTGTAAACACAGTATGCAAGCGATTTAAAATGCAGTCGGTCTTCAGTACAAGATGACGTCCAAAGTGCTTTGTGCTGTTTGAATGAACGCCAGCGAGGAAGTTGCTTCCACCGGGAGATTCTGACGGTTCTTCTTAGACAAAAATGCTTTCTGGCTATGAATGAAATTACATGAATTTGGTTTATTATTGAAAAAGATCAAAGAAATCATTGTGAGCCGCGGACAAGCAGAGGTTCTGGTGTTGATGAATATAGCTTTATGTCTTAACAATGTTTTACAGAATGGATGCATTAACTGCTATACATCAATGATGAATCAGACAGCCTAAATTAAACAAGAAAAAAAACACGTTGACTTTTTATATTCTTTGGGCGTTGGTGTTGTGGATGACTTGTGGAATGGCTTATTTGATGTGGGAACCATACTTCAATTATCTGCTCTTCAGGCGTACTACACTACGGGATGTATCACTGGATTAGTTGACGCGTCACCACCCGACATAATTCAGCTTGATCACCATCACTACCCCAAACCATCAAACTGATCTCGGTGCTGCTTTGTTGTGACCCCACTCTGGCCTCTCCAAGAGACTGCGGGCCTCAGCGGTGACAGGAAGTCAGAGCCCGTCTGACTTCATACTGGAGACTGTGGCACCAGTTGATCTGGACAGTCTGCAGCTGTGGGGGTTTAAAGCTCCAAATACACATGGGGCAACATTTACACTCTGTTGCATCAGCATTCACTTGTTTAGGAGGGGAATTTTAGAAATCCTGAAAAGCAAGGAAAATTATAATAAAATGTTAAAAACACAGAGTGCGTCGTGTCTTTTGTGTTTCAGGGAAGACGATTCAAGACTTCACGAGTATGCTTGTTTTTTTTTAATTACATAAGATTCGTTTCAAATCTCATCAACGTTTCATCGTATGAATGTCAAAGTTCGTCATCAGAACATTATAGAATGCTGCTACTGCTAGCATATTTAACCTTCAGATTATACCGTCATCCTGTGCTTTCTTTGTCCTGTGTATGATTGGGGATTTGGACTCATTGTACACAAAAGCTGTGCAAATTAAAAAAACAAAATCACTGATTTTAATTTAAAAAAAACAGGGATCTGAGGTTACATTGTGAGACAAATTAAATTTCTCACAGTTCACCACCGAAAAGCCAGTAAGCCTAAAATAACTAACCACAGTTTAAAATATAAAAGATAATGCATATATTGCAGAAATGAACACAAACTAATATTAAAACCCTGATTCCAAAAAATTGTGACACTGCGGCTCTCAAGTCTTTTGAACATTTGGTCGTTGTACTGCATTCAATTGACTATATTCTGAAAAAAGGATTTGCAAATCTTTGCATTCGGTTTTATACGTTTCACACAGCGTCTGCACTTTTTTGGAATCCGGGCTGAATGTCAAACAAACTCAAAACAACAAACGGTACCCTGTTAAGACAAAAAGGCTCTCAGGATGGAGTATCCTCACATTGCAGTGACATGCTGACATAACTTGTGAGTTAAAGGTAGTGTATACAGTGCTTCTGAGCATTTCAGAGGGATCGCTGGCCAAAATCATCGGCCATATAATAGTAATCCATAAACTGTTTGACCTTTTACATCGAGTTCACAAAGCAGAAGAAATCACAAATGATGCAAATTGAGTTAAAAATGAGTCTCTATCCTTGAACCCTGATTGTGTGCTTCAACCTTTACATTTGACAGAGCAGTGGGACTTTCAGTGCTGGCTTTAGAGAAAATACTGTAACATTCAGTTCTATGTACAATATGCAATACATAAACAGAGTGTTGCCTGTCAAGTTTCTGAACAAGGCTGCTGGTCTGAGACCTGAACTGTTTTGGGGGCGAGAAATTAAGTGTTTGTTTTCAGGCTGGTGTTGATATCCATCTGCCAAAAGGAACTTTGATTTACTACTTATTTATTACTATCAGGACTCCTGTATTAAATTATTGCAGTGATTATTAATATACAGTATATTGGTCTTTCACATACACTGTGTCTCAATAATGATGCATCTATAAAACTGGAAAATGCTGCAAGATACACAAGGGCCTGGCTGATAAAAAAGAAATAAGCATATATGTATATATAGAAATATTTTGGATATTCTTCTTTGAACTTGAACCAACCAGGCGCTATTAATAACAAATATGTTGCAACAGTTAAAAGCTGCACGGTCTAATATTGCTATTAAAGATTTGAGTTGGTGCTTTAATGGTTGAAACTGATCAGGTTTAAGGAAAAGTTCGGAAAATGAAAGACTGCTCCAAAAAAAACCCAAAACATTCAAAGCCACTGTACAAAATTAAAGTCGTCATAAGTAATGTGTAAAACAGAAATAACAGAAGTAAAGAAATCAGACATGTTTTGTTGAAAACAGTGTTACACTATGAGTATTCATCAATTTAACAACTTCATCTTCAAGTCACTGTCATGTTCCCTGCCTTGATTATTTTACTACAGCTCTAACAAAAGTTGGTTATGAATTGTTAAACAAGAACTAAAAAAAAAAATAAACAAGGCACAAATTACTTCAGATGAAATATATATTTAAATAATCATTAAAAAACATTGGTTCAGATTTGAGTCAAACAATGAATGATAATGGTATTGAAAGATATTCTTCACTCTGGGTTTAACTCACTTGAATTAACAGCTTTGTCTGTTTTGCCTGTCTTTTCCCTTAAGTATCCTTTTAATATGCATTAAATGGTGACTGGCCAGGAAGGTCTGAAGTGCTGCGTTTACTAAGCTGTACAGCTCACTTGTAATTCTCACATATAGTAAACTCAACAATCTGGATCCAAGCAGGTAAAAACAAACCCAGGAAGTTACTTGAACATACTCTTTGACTCAGCTCTGGTTTGGTTTGACTGTTTCAAGCAGCAGAATATAGATTCAGAAAAAAAGAAACATCTACAAAAGGTTTTAGCTAGTCTGACCGGTAGTTTCAGGTTTGAGGAAACTGTTACAGTTAGCATGAGTAACAATGAGAAGGATTTTTACATCCAGAGAGACAACGGTGTCCTTCATCACATTAATGTACTTCAATGTGAGACAGTGTGAGTGTTTTCTGAACGTAGAAGCTAGAGAAGGACCAGAGGGACTAAACCAGACGGATGAGAGCGGAGTCACAGCATGTCCTCCATTCAGTCGTTGTTGGAGCAGCGTACGCAGAGGTGCAAAGAAAACAAAGTCTGTGGCGCTGATGATGATCAGAGTGTCCTCACTGATTAACTCTGCAACTCCATGCAGCGGGGCTCTGTTCCTGCAGTCGCCTCATTTTCTTCCCTAACCACACCCACCAGGCTAAACCAATCACAACACACACCACTGACTCCACGTAGTAGCCGTCCAACGTCGTCACACAAGCGCCGCCCTCCTTAACGCACAGCTGGAGATGGGAACAAAAAAGGGGTTGTCAGTTACTCAAATCTAGATAATCACATGCACCACGTTCTCCCTCACTGTGCTTACTCACCCCTGCCTCCACTGGAGAGCCGCAGCTCTGCCCGACGGCCCCCTGACACTCCTTAGAGGTGAGTGGATCCACCATCCACAGAGCCACAGTGGAGGGCCAGTTCCCACCGAGGTTAGTGACTGTGTTCAGCAGTGTCATGTAGGTCCCGCCGATTAGGGGGTCGCTCACTTTGGCATGGAAGGCCATGCAGGCCACATACATGCTGTACAACGCCACCTGGGTTGGCAACACGGAGGAACATTTGTTGAAGATGATCCATTCCTGAACTTATGACATTTATAGATTTCATTCAGATCTCATCATTTTTTGTTTTTATGAACAAGAATCCAAGGTCCTGAAAAATAATATTTATTATCAATTATTCCTAAGCCAAAGTACTACATCTCTGTCACAATGATTTTCATGACATATTAAAAGATAAATTAAAAAAAAAAGAAAATGATTTTCCTGTCCCTGGCCTTTTAGATTTTCTTGTTGCACAGTGACATCTGGGGGCAAAGACAGGAAGTGAGACATGGTTGTGAGGAGAAAAAGCAAATCATGTTAACACTTGACGGCCTTCATGTATGTGTAAATATCCTCTACAACACACTCATTAACAGGCATGTTAATAGATTACATTAGAACCTGACCATTACTGGATTTATGGAGCCAATGGCGACACCAATATGAGGGTAAGAAATTATTATAACAATATATTGGCTGATATTCTATATATATTATATATCCCATTATGGTGTATATATAGATCCCTCAGAGAACTGTGTCAAGGAGGCAGGATATTTTATGATTTAACAATAAACTTAAAGTGACACCAAAACAGCCAATTTCACTGGGAATTTAATAATAATAAATTTTAAAAAAAAATTCACTTATCGACATATATCGGACAACATATACAGTATGCTGATATCGATATATCTGCGGTAGGCCAATATCGGCTGATAAAAATGGCTGACATATATCAGTTCAGCTCTAGATAACATTATTACATAGATCAATTGCTTTTTATGAGGCATTTTCATCCCTAAAGCCAATTGCCTTTTGTGCTCAAGGTCATTTTAGCGCATTTCAGCCAGTTTCCATTAACCATCCTATGAGCAGACTTTGGACATGCTGCACATAATGTGGTAAGGGTCAACAGCTCTTTCTTAGAAGCAGTCTGGCACTGTTTGTATGTTGCTGTCACCTGTAAAAACTACGATAATGGCTGGGCAACAATCAGAAATGATGAGAAGAAGGAGACATTAAAGAGAGTAACAGAAAAAACAAACCTGATGCAATGCGTAGCTGAGCAGCACTATGGCGTAATAGTAAACAGGAAACCCTCCTTCTTGTTTCACACTGGGGGTCCACCACACCAGCAGAGCATACTCCAGTCCTATAAGCAACCTGCAATCGCAAAACAACTATTAGCTTTTAGTTCATTGAAGAAATGTGTGTGTGGTTTTCTGTTTTTGTATGTGTGTGTCACAACCTGAAAGGGAAAGCCTTGTAGAAGACATCGAGAGGTCTGGGCCCTGCTGTGTATTTACTGATGATCACAGGTAGTAGGATCTGTAGAGGCACCATAGGCACTGCCAGCAATGCCAGCTGCTCCTTGGGAACTCCAGCCTCCACCAGCTTCAGACCTGTCACTGCATCTGCTGCAGAGAAGCCCATCTGAAACACATGGATACGTCTTTAATTCATGGTGCAAACAAGTTATACTTCAGAGGTAAACCAAATATTCATCAAGTAACGGTGAAGTACTTTAGCAGTGAGGAGCAGGGAACAAAAGGTGAAGACTGTGGGCATCTTGATGATGGAGAACAGCAGCTTGTAGGTTTCCATGACGCCCTGTGTCTCCTCCTGTTGGACTCTCCTCTTTCCTCTGCCGTGATCGTTTTCCCTTTTCATGATGGCCACCAATGTTGTGGAAACCAGGAACACCACTCCCCAAAAGAACAAGAAGTCTGCAGCAGAAGTACAGAAAGCACAAATTACAGTTCTGTTGTAAAGCATCACAAAAAAGCTATTTTTTCTTGTCAGGGAATTGTAATACCTGACAAGGTGACGATACCCGTGTCCTTGGGCTCTATTCTGAGGTATTTGTTGCAGAAGTCTGCAGACTCCAGAGCCAGAAAAAGCACATTCCCTAGGAAGTAGCCAGCTGTCTGGCCCACAGAGTTGCATGTAGAAGCATAGCCCACATTCTCCCTGGATAACATAGTCAGGGCCCAGCCATCCACAGCTATGTCCTGAGGGGAAGGGAACATACAGCCATTGAAGAACTTCTCTTCCTGAGTGTGTTTTCATGTCAGTATTAATGAGCATCTACCTGTGTGGCTGCCAGGAAGGCCAGCATAAAGAAGACTGCAGTAAGGGTTACAATTTTCGGTCCTCCCTCACCCTGCAGCATTGAATTGACTGACGTAGAAAGGTAGAGCATGAAGAGGCCCAGCAGGTACTGTGTGGGTACCAGCCAGGACTTTCTGCAGAATCAGGTGAGAGGTGGAATTAGAAATGATCAGGAAACTAATCCACACAGAGGAAATCATCAGCATAAACAGCGCACACGTCTTTCTTACCTTCTACCAAACTTGCTGAAGTAGAGAGCATCCACCAGTGGTGCCCAGAGGAGCTTCAGACTGAACGGCCAGAAGACGAAGCTGAAGAAGGCTTGCTCTTTGTAGCTGACGCTCTTACTTTGTAAGATAAGCGGTATGCTACCAGCCAGTCCCAGAGGAATCCCCTGCAGCACATAGAGGAAAAGAAGAAGCAAAATGTTCCCCAACTCTCCTCGGATCCCAGGCCGGACTCTGTGCCTCCTGTCCTCAGAGTCTGACCCTCTGATGAGACCCTCTGCTTCCTCTTCCACTTCTGGCTCAGAGGAGCTCGTCTCTCCCCTGTCCAAGTTCCTTGCGATGGTGGCACCAGCCAGCTTCCTCTGCCGCCCGTTCTTGTGTGTAATCAAATCTGGGTGCTCCATGTTGGAGCAGTGGGCATCAAACCTGCTGTGCCCTCAGCAAATCTGCAGGAAAATCAGCGAGAACTATTGAAACAGCTAAACTGAAGATTAATATTTTCAATCACTTGAATCCAGTTCTGATTTTCGTTTTTTTTTTTGTTGTTGTTTTCTGGAAAGCAACATCATAATGGCAACAATTTAAAACAAAGTTATGGACAAACAGGTGGCTCCGCGCAAGAATAAAGATACTATCAAATAAAAGTACAAAGTACAATCTAATATTTGATATATATATAATATTTATGTATAATATGTGCAATGCATACTTATGCACACTGCAGTTAGTTTGTGACAAAATCAAAAACTGTGGCAATCAGTCATTATTTGGGTGAAAGGTGATTGTGAGACATCCAATGGCCCAAAACAAATCCAGGATTGTGTTCAATTTAAGAAGTCCCAGGATTTATAGAAATTTGTAGTTCAAACTGTACAGTAAGTATTGTACAAGAGACAAACTGAGTGTCCATTGTGTGAAACAAATTATTTACAAATCAAATGTATCCAGTCACTGTTTGGCTCGCTGACACCATCAGAAAGCAATTAAGGTTAGCTATGGAGCAGATTAATCAATGAATGTGTTAACTTAGTCGTTTTCAAACTTTTTCTTTAGGAGCCGAAAGAAGTTCACATTTCTGACCTCACAGTGTTTATTAATCATTAACAATGGCAGGGGAAGCAGCTGATAAATAAGGGTCAGCACGATGGAATAGACAAACTCTTGTTTGTTTGTTCTCCCTACATATATCCAATTCATTCACTTTAGTTTCACTTCATATTTTATCCCCTGGTCATCCACGACCCCTCTTCTGTGGCTCAATGGCCTCCAAGTTTGAGAACCACTGTAGTTAGCACCTGTCACCTTAATGTGACCAGCTGCTTCGTAAGCCCAGACACAAAGGACGACAAACACTTAAATTAACAACACGACAAAAAATAAATACATTTCAGTCGATTAATTGGGGTTAATATAAAGACACACAAAGGACGTGCATGAGGTGAAAAAGCAAAGTTAAATCGCACAAGCAGCGGGTGGATTCATGCATACCTGGTGAAGATGACAGCATGCCGAATCAAACAACAGCTCACAAACGGCTGAATTACAGAAACAATCAACGAGAAAATCGATTTTATTCGATGTTTATTCAATTACACACAGATGGCACCTTAATAACGGTGAGAAACACAAGAAAAGTACTACCGTATGACTTCAATTAGATTACATCGGCGAACATCAACACTGAAGAACCAGGAAGCTCGGCGTGTGCGTCGTCTAAATGTGTCCGGCACCCACAGCTGACGTGTCAAAAGCGATTGAATGGGGTTCCGCTTCTGTGCAAGTGCGCAGTCATACAGGAAGAAAGCACAATAATCTTGTAATAAATACTAGACGGACAATATCACGTAGAAACTGCTGTTGGGATACAACAATTTCATACTCAAAGTATACTCAAATAAAATACATTCAAGAAAATGCACTTTTAAGCCCATATCACACATTTTCAGACCTGGACAAAAATGTCCTCACAAGTAAGTCAGATGTCCACACAACAGCAGTGGGCTGTCCTCACATGCAAACACACGCGCGTGACACACACACACACACACACACACACACACACACACACACACACACAAATAAATAAGTGACAAGTGATGATGATCCTTTGGGTCATGATTAATGGAGGCTGTTTCCTTAGGGGCTGGAAATATTACACCAATAATAACATCAGTTCCAGGTAACGCCCAATTAACCAGCTCAATTAAAACAGTGTCATGACTTCACAGATATACTGATACACTGCATCTTTTCATTGGTATGGTATGATGGTACTTGAAAATAGGACTAGATCTATCTATCTATCTATCTATCTATCTATCTATCTATCTATCTATCTATCTATCTATCTATCTGTCTGTCTGTTATTATTTATTCATTATTTGGGATGGCAGTAGCTTGACAGTGGGGCCTTGTCTTGGAGACAGGAGCGTAGCTGGCTCAAGACCCACTCAGGCCAGACAGTACGGAGCGTGGACTGGAAGCTGGAGAGGTGCTAAATCATCTCCTTGGCACTGCCGGGGTGCCCTTGAGCAAGGCCCCGAATCCCCAACTGCTCGGAGCTCCCTTGCTCTGACACTTCTCCATACATTAATGCATGTGTCTAGGTCCCTGTTGTGCGTGTGTGTAAAAAAATAACATTTTCCAATTTCCCCATTAATAAAGTATGCCTTCTTCTTCTTCTTCTTCTATCATTGAAAGGTTCATCAGATGAGATTTATAGCATTATTCAACCAGCACACAACTATTTGCTCTATAAAGGTGTAGTGGAGTAATGGCATCCTGTCAGAGAATAAAGTCACACATCCTTTGTGTGTGTTCTGATCCAAGCGTCTCTCTTCTTTGTCTTGGTAGCTGGCCGCACGTGCATGTTAGTGCATGTGAGTTATGTGCTACAAGCTGCTAAAGGCCTCCAACTTGACTCTGAGCTGGTTTTTCCTCATCTCAACGAGCAAGTAACTTGATAGGTACATAACCTTACAGGCTAGTGTAGGCATGTTAGTTAACTAGTTGTTACAGACATTATGAATTTGTTTTGTTGAAATTGCTATAGATGTCGCTGAATGCTGTGTATAGCACCTTTAAAGTCTATGACTGTGATCACGTCTTGTGCTTTTTTTAATCATGAGTCATTATAAAACAATCGAGTTGTGCAAACTAATACAGGAATGATATCAGAAACCTGAGATTTCCAGCTAAAGACTACAAGTACCAGTTCGACTTCCTTGTCAAATGTGATTGGCGCGACAAAAGCCCTTTACCTGCTTACACAGAAATGATATGTATCAATACTGGAAATAGACCTATTTGGTTCTAGTGTTATAGGATATATTTTTTTCTATATATCCTGATTCAGAGTAGTGAAGCACTAAAGCGTGACTTGTGCCTTGAAGGTGTTAGTTTGTGACTAACTAACATATCTTTGAAAACCCTGCAGAAACCTTCTCAAGATCCTTGGGAAAGGGTCATGACGCACACATTACACTACATTTTATCAAGAGGTAATGAATAACGGCACGCTCTGCCTTGTGGTTGCTTATAAGTGCATGTGAAGCCATTTATCCACACTGATGGCATGTGACAACACACAGGCATATTTGGGTTGATCAGCATGTGATAGCAGGAGCACTGTGAAGCTGCAGTTGTAACCATGCAAGACGATAAATGTAAGTGACAAAGTGTCCCAATTTAGGAAAATAATAAAGCTTAATGTTTCTCTATTTCAGAACAGAGGATACTATTGAACTTATTAGGATTAACTTACGTTTTTTAATTTATTTAACTTATTCTCAAGGCTGAATTACCAGCTGGGAAAAGTGGGCAACTGCTTTGGTCCCCAGAAGACCCTGTACTTACATCTCAGTTAGTTTGTTGTAATCTGATTAATTGCAAATCTGTATCTGAATAGTCACCAGTAAAAGCACAATCATACATTTTATTACGGGGGCCTGCATTATCACTTGCCTTGTCTGTCTGTGTTATAGCGGGGCTTCGTTTCAAAATATACATGGTTCATATTCGTTAAATTAAATACCATAAACAGAGGGTTGATAGGGGCCAAAAGTCAACAGGAACTGGATTAATCCAGCCACACTAATGTTTCAGTCTGTTCGAACTGAACAGGAAGTACTGCTGCTATGGGTAGATAAATGTTCTTTGTGCACTGGTTTAGGACAATGGTTACATTTTGACTGGTTTTAATGGACACCTACCAGCCAATCAGAATCAGAAATGAGTATTTTGCTCCCATTCTTACCATCATGGTAATGATTGTCTGTTTTGTAAAGTGTTATTCATTACATTTTCCACAGGATGGTGCTGGTATTGTCACGTCTGACTATCCTCTCCCAGTGTTTCTGGTCAAGCCCTCTCTCAATAAATGTTAGAAAAGAGTCATCTAGCCTTGAAAGCCTTGCTAACATCAGAGCAGTCCTGTTTCTTTATTTTTACTAAATACATGAGAATTGTGTTCACAGCAAACAGTTTGATTTGTCATAGCATGGACCGCACAGCCGGAGCTATTAACATCAACGATGGCTTTGTTACAGCAGTTATTGCTATGAAGCACTTAATGATCTAATAAACTGTGTGTGACTGGTCCAAATCCCGCTTTGAAAAAGGTAATTTTTTACCTACTTTTCACTATCCATTCCCAGACTGATGAACAAGTTTCAAACATTTACTGATTAAAACTAAGAACATCAAACTTGTTCAGCACACAGTGAAATTTGACATCTGACTTACTGAGTCTCTGTTGTGACAGTCCTCTTTAACTTTCGGGGATTTCAAGGTTGAAGCATGTACTAAACTTTTTATGTCAAGAAAATATTGAGACTGCAGCAACATTATATAAAAAAAACAAAAATATGTTGGGAAAAACACGTGGAAAAAATAAAAGTCCTCAATGTATAGTGGCCCACGTGGAACATACAGTAGAGTAGATGTGTTAAAGTACAGAGGCCCCTTCTCACATACTTGCTGCCTGACAGAGTCTGAGGTACGACGCTCTGTAGTATTCATTGTATTTACAGATTGTATATCAGCTGGGCCTTCTTCATCATTGGACTTTTTTACAGTGTGCAGCAGTGTTGGATAAAGTACCCAAAAGTCATACCGTTCAAATATTACTTTGGTAAAAGTGAAAGTCACTCGTACAAGAAGGACTTGAGTCAAAGTCTTAAAGTATCTGATATTAAATGTACTTAAGTTCTGATGCAGCATGTAATATGAAAAGCACCTGAAGTTATTAAATTGAAGTAGTGAGTAAAAAGTACATTATTTGAGTGGAAGTATAACGTACCATAAAATTACTCAAGTAAAGTACAAGTACCTAAAAAATGTACTCAAAAGGTGCACAATGTAGTTTTAGGGAGGACATTTTAATCAGAAGGAGAGATCTCTAAATTAAATAAACAAACTCTTAATTATCATGCCTGAATAAACATAGTGACCTTAAAGGACAACACAACTACACACTGTTTTACTTGGTTTATATGTGGCGGACCCTGCCACCTTTCTAGCTTCAAACAGTGTTGTGGGGACCTTTTTTTCCTCTGAGAACAGCTTGTTTATTAAGTTATGGAAGAAATTAAAATTGTAAATATTAAAATTATGAGCTTGTTAGTTACATTCCATCACTAGGGCTCGGTGATATAACATCATACACCTCAAGACTAGATTTATCTCTTTAATACCTCCTGTTTATCAGGTCATTGCCTGCATCGTTGCAATAAATCATATGGTCTGTTAAATGTTAATTTTTGATTTTTTCTAATTATTTTCCATAAATTGTTGTATATCATTATAAATATTGATCCTACAATACAAAATGTATGATACAAAATGTCACTCGGGACAAATTAAAAACACATTCAATTCTTATTTTGCTTTAGACACCCTCTCATGTGAATATAAAATAAGCAGCCGGTGTCAACCCATCATTTCTCCTCGGACTAGTCTTAAGTCCAGCCCCCGTGAGGCCACTCTCATTTTTTTTTTTTGGATTCAACTTTGTGCTCCACCCTCCACACACAGACACATTTATTGAGTCTGTTCCCTGTGTGAAAGTTATACCCCAGACGGAGGAGGGGAGACTGTGACAGCCCATCTTCAAACCAACAACCCAATCTGCTGTTGAAACAGTAGTCGGCGTGCTGAGCCAGGAGCTAACCAGTAGCTCCCTCTGTGTGAGACCTGGGACACCGAGGCGAAGGGGAGAGCTCATTCCACAACACGGCAGTCCTCCATGGCTCTGTGCAACGGAGACAGCAAGGTCAGTGGAGCGGGGAGGACCCGCTCCTCCGCTGCTGGGTAGCCCGCTTGACTCGGTGTTAGGACCCCGGTTGCTGGTGTAGCCCCCCTCCCCCCCCGGTTAATTACGGCCTGTGTGTACCTCGGGGGGGAAAGTTAGAGAGCATGTAACGATACCAGCAGTTTACTGGCGAGCATTGAGTACGCTGTTGTATGTGTGCCTGTTGCAGTGTTACATTAACATGTTGCTCGTAGCTGCTAACGAGCCGCACAGGATGTATCTATGATGTGTAGCATAAGTAACATCTTTATCATATTTAGCCAATAAGCGTGGCTGCCTTCTTATGATGGATTCTCCCCCACCAAGCACCGCGTGGGTTTTAGCATAGCCCCGCTAACTTAGCCAGCCGAATGCTAACGCTGATTACTAGCTGCTGTTTATACTGTCTGTAAGCTAGCATGCTACATAGGTAATTCGTCAGCTAGCTTTAGCCGGGCAGCCAGAATGTGTAATGTTCTGTGCTGCTAACCAAAAGTATTGTATTGTGTTAGCTCTGGCGTTCATTTTGTAAAGTGACATTGAGCTTGTGGCAAACTAATTTATTTCACACGCCTGCTGTCACTCACTTGAAGCTAACGTTGCGTTAACTGACAGGTTTGCTAACATCTAAGCTAGGATGAGCCAACTTGCGGTTACCGGTCTGACAACTGGAGCCGCTGCTGCTCTGTTTCCAGCTGATTTGGTAAAGTTTGCTGTTATACTGTGGACTGTTTTTCTTGTGAATATACTGCTGGAGCTGCTGCGATCGTTTTAACGATAGCACATCAGTGTACTTTTGTAGATAACAAATCAGAGGTGATGGGTAGCATGCTCAGTGCAAGTTGTTTTTTTAGACACATCTACGGCGGAAGTGTTTCTACTAACCACGTGGGATCATGTTTCTCATCTACCCAGTTTTGTTGTTTATGGAGAATATTGAGATGTCAGTGATCTGCCTTCTCTCTTCTCCTTGTGCTGAGTTTCGTTTCCCAGAGTTTGATCTGCACATATGTTTATAAAAATAACACCCAGGCATACAGAGTTGAGCCAAAACGTTGGGTGGAAACAGAGTATCCTACTAGAGTTTGAGCAAGCTTGAAAAAAGATCCAAGGTCCTTCGCACTAATAATCTTTAACTTACTTGTGGGTTTCATGTGATTCTGCTGATGGGCTGAATGGTTACAGCACGTTTCACGAGAATGACCGTCTGTATTGGAGCTCACATGTCCATAATTTTGTTAGCCCTGATTGAATCACATTTTGCACGGGCAGGTCGTAGTCAAGTCTAGGAGGAGTGGGTTACTTTACACCACCCCTCGCCAGAACCACAACCAAAATATCCACAATAAATGCAGCACTAAGACTGTATCTATTTGCGTGCTCGTCACGTAGCAAACACTCGTGTGGATGTGGGTTTTTCCATCCGCACAGATCAGCACAAACTATGCAAGCACTTTCAACAAGACAATGTGTGTTTTTCTGAATGTGTGTTTCCACAGCTGGAGATCAGCAGTGCAGAGCAGAATGGGTCATGTGAGGGGGCGGTGGCGATCCTGGATGCTGGGGCCCAGTATGGCAAGGTGATTGACAGGCGGGTGCGAGAGCTGTGCGTACGCTCTGAGATCCTCCCCTTAGAGACCCCAGCCTTTGCTCTCAGAGAGCAGGGCTACAGGTAAGCATGACAAGCATTTAACCAGCGATGATTGTTTTTGTCCTTATAGCCTTGTTATTACACTGTTCTGTCAATCCATCTCGACTTGACTGTTGTCTCTCTCTTCCTGTTCCTAGGGCAATAATCATTTCAGGCGGTCCAGCCTCTGTGTATGCAGAAGATGCCCCCTGGTTCGACCCCGCCATATTCACTATAGGAAAGCCTGTCCTCGGGATTTGCTATGGGATGCAGGTAGGTTTGCACATGCATGCATACACACAATCAAATTCTGTGCTGGGAGGCTTTTGTAGGGATTAGGTAGCCCATCCTTCATCCACAATGCCTTTGTTCAAGGGAACGATTGTGTTTAACACATGCACTCGGACTAGCTACACATTACTATCCCTCGGCTCCAGGCTGCTGTTCAGCTCTTCTGGGCCAGCTGGGACTTCACCGCCTTCTTCAAGGACACTTTGTCACTAGCTGAGGGAGATGAGAGCATCACTCACTCAATTTTCCCA
The DNA here is from genome assembly GCF_040436345.1 of Pagrus major. Taxonomy (NCBI): domain Eukaryota; kingdom Metazoa; phylum Chordata; class Actinopteri; order Spariformes; family Sparidae; genus Pagrus; species Pagrus major. The sequence goes on along the minus strand of NC_133216.1, from coordinate 22,498,032 downwards.
GCCAGTCTGGAAATTGAAACCAGCAGCCGTCCATTCTTTGGCACATTTCTTCCAACAGCAGGCAGCTGTAGGATCTTTGGAATCGCACTAAAATGTGGTGTTTGTGTCCGAGTGTTAACTCTGCTGTGTGTGTGTGTGTGTGTGTGTGTGTGTGTGTGTGTGTTTTTTTTTTACAGATGATGAATAAAGTTTTTGGCGGCACTGTACACAAAAAGAGTGTAAGGGAAGATGGAGTGTTCAGTATTGGTCTGGACAACACTTGTTCTCTCTTCAGGTAATATGGCTCGCCAGAACATCTTCTCTGATGTCTTATTATTTTATTATAGATGTGTCTGAGTATTAACACTAGTTCATTTGGCTTATGATGCTTCACGTCTTTACACTTGCTTGCATGATACAGTGTAGAGAGAAAATTAGAAGATGGGAGACAGTATCCCTCTACAGAAAAACTAGGGCTTGACAATAGAGAAGATTTTTTTTGACTGGTCAGCGTCAGCCGGTGTTTGTCGGTGCGTGCAGCTTCAGGAGAGGGAGACCGGGATGTGTATGCTGCAATTAACGGCTGGACTACAAGGCCTCAAATTGAACATCCAGTATCTCTTGAAAAGCCTCAGTGAAACACTGTAGAAGTGAGCTCATTATGCTTTGTAAGACATTTAGATGACGTTCTCTACCTGAAGCTCAATGGTTTTACAAATGCTGCTCGACGGGGTTTGTCCCTGCGCTGTATTTACTACATAAACTGCAGGAGCATTCCAGCTGTCACATATTTTCCCTGGTTGTTACACAAATACTGCGGAGTCTAAAATGGATGGCTGCAGTCTTTTATTACTGTCTGCCTCTCACACTTAGCTCACATGTACACAGTGAAGCAGGCCCTGTACGCATATAGCTGTTATGTGTGATATTGTACCATACATCGTGTGTGTGTGTGTGTGTGTGTGTGTCATCAGAGGCCTTCAGAAGGAGGAACTGGTCCTGCTGACCCATGGAGATAGTGTGGATAAAGTGGCTGATGGCTTTAAAGTGGTGGCCCAATCAGGGAACATCATTGCCGGTGAGCAGCACGCAGGATAGACTGTGACCCTGATTATCTAAAATTAGACTGTGGTCATGCATGTCCTAAAAAAACAGCTGTAATGTTTGTTTGTGTAAGAAAAGCCTCAGACTACATATTTACATCTGACGCAGCCCCTGAGTGCAATGTTTAATCTGTATTTTAAGAATCTATGTGAAATCCTAATTTTGTGTTTTTGTTATACTAGTTTTGAGAGGACAAATCCCAATGTGAAGAGTCCTTCATCACATCTGTTTTTTCTCCTTAAGGGATTGCCAACGAACAGAAGAAGCTGTATGGGATGCAGTTTCACCCTGAAGTCGACTTGACGGAGAGAGGCATGGAGATGCTGCGTACCTTCCTGTTCGAGATCGCAGGATGCACGAGTAACTTCACCGTACAGAACCGCCAACAGTCCTGCATCAACGAGATCAGAGAAAAAGTAGACAAGTCTAAAGTGCTGGTGAGTGAAGCTGCACAAAGATTCATGAGTGTGTGTGTGTGTGTGTGTGTGTGTTAGTTTCATTTTTAGGGCAGAGAGACGATTTTAAACAAGGCAAAAAAAAAAAAAAGAAATTCTCAGCACAATTTGACCAAAAGTGTAAAGCTGGGCTGCAGAGTGGTGGTAGCTGCTCAGTAAGTGGTGACAGCAGCAGTGGTGGGAAGTTAAGTAGAACCAATTAAACTCTCAAATTAAACCCTGTTTTATCTGAAAAGAGGTAGTCGACTCCCTGAGCGCTTTCAAACTGGGCTCCATCTCTGGGGAGTGTGAAGGCGATAAATGAGTGTAGGAAACCGACTCAAAGCACAGGATTTATATTTAAAGAACGACGTGCAGACTCTGTTTCTTCCTCTGCTACAGTCTGAAGGATACATATTTCACTGTTTTTACTCTGTTGTAGCTTGTTCCTGTTTGGCAATTGTGGTATTATCAGTGTGTGTGAGTCCCAAGAATTGGTAGTCAGCCAATTATAAGTAAAGAAGTGTCGAGGCTGCATTCATCTCTTCCGTTTTGATTGAGAGTGTGCTTAATATTTTGCATCCTGCGAGGACACAAAACACGAAATACTGCCAAAGACAACATGACAAATATAATGGGAGGCTAACACAAACTGAAATTGGACATGCAGTCGACGAGAGCTAAGGCTACTTAAATGTCTTTCCGGACAATTGTGACTTTTTCCTGATAATTTCTTCAGGTGCTGCTGAGTGGCGGGGTGGACTCAACAGTTTGCACGGCTCTCCTCAACAAAGCTCTGAACCAGGACCAGGTGATAGCAGTTCACATCGATAACGGCTTCATGAGGAAGCGAGAGAGTCAGAGTGTGGAGGAGGCCCTCACCAAGCTGGGCATCAAACTCAAGGGTAGGCAGTTAAAAATACACTAAAAAAGTAGGAATGGTAGAATAAGGCCATAACTGTCTGAAAAATCTTCACCTTAATGAACTTACTTGCGGTAGAATAGTATCATGAGGATCATTTTAATAAAGTTAGTTCTTGTGATAAACTTTTCTTGGAGAAATTGTAATCTCATAGAAGCACGTAATGAAGTGATATAAGAGAGCACTATTTAAAAGCTCAACTTATAATTGCACTTTATGCAGCCATGTGATGGGTCATTTTCATTCCTTTTTTGCATTTTATAGACTAAATGGCTCATCAGTAATGAAAAAGTTGGAATAAAGTTGATGTCCGGATATAACACAATACTGAAGTGTCTTTTGATGTGATCTTGGAGGGGAGCATTATTGTTTAATTGTGTCTTTTGTCTTCCTCTCTCTCCTCTAAAATGTTGCTCTATCCAGTGGTAAATGCAGCTCACACCTTCTACAACGGGACAACAACCCTCCCCATCTCTGACGAGGACAGGACGCCACGAAAACGCATCAGCAAGACTTTGAATATGACTACCAACCCAGAGGAGAAAAGGAAAATCATTGGAGACACATTTGTCAAAGTGAGCACTTGTCTACCCAACAGCCTTTGTTGCTACGCAGTGCATCGTCACGTATCACATTGTTGGTTCAGCTGAATTCTTTGTTGCACTTTTGCTTTATTGTTTGTCTTTAATTCACTGGTTAACTGTTGTATCTGACTCGTGCTGCCTCACAGGTGGCAAATGAAGTGATCGGAGAGATGAATCTGAAGCCAGAAGAGGTTTTCTTGGCCCAGGGTACCTTGCGGCCCGACCTCATTGAGAGTGCCTCTCATCTTGCCAGCGGCAAGGCAGAGGTTATCAAAACACACCACAACGACACTGAGCTCATCCGCAAACTCCGAGATGAGGTACTTTACACGTACACACACAAACACTAACATTATTCATTTCCCTGATACATACTGCTGCCTCACAGTATGGCCAGTGAATCCAGTAAAGATATAGATCAGCTTTACCTTTGATAATTGTGAATGCTTACATTCAACACTTGAGGAACATAGTGCTATTTGTCATTCAACTTAAAATGGCTTGTTATTGACTTTATAGCACCAAGACATCTGACAGTAAAGTGCACGGGTTACAAAATTATCTGAATCTTTTACTAACAGGTGCACACTGATTCTTCACTGGAAAACTTTTCACAACCCCTGTGGCCAACAAGACGCCACCTCCCAGCATTAACAATAGGAGAAAACAGATGTGACAACCATGACTAGTGTTTGGAGAAGACCTTAGTTTGTCTGAAACTCAAGTACCTTAAATGGTGAAATCAGACACTTTGTGCAAATGACATGAGTCGCTTATAGTTTTTATTCAGCCTCCACCAGACAAACCCTTTGTTTCTCCATTTGCACAGACAGATTATCAGACTGTGCTGTTGTGAATCTCATAATGCTTTGAAGGACTGCATGATGGAAGAGTAACATTAACCTCTGCTGAATAGCATCAGTCTGTGTAGAAAGAGCATCTGCTGCTGCAGTTTAGAGCAGAGATGATGAAAGTCACAAAAGCAGAGCTCTCACACAGCACTCCTGACTCACTGTAAAACATCCGCCGATGGTCTCAAGTTTCTCAAACACCTAAACATCATTAACTTTTTATTGAAAATGTGTTTCTGCATCATCCTTCATCCCCCAAAGAGGCTCTTTTCCTTCAGCAGCATTACTCCACTCAAAGGAGCACTGTAACATTCACACATTATTTGCTGTTTAGTGCTCAAATATCATTCTGTGTTTCTGTTGTTGTGCTCAGCACAACTGTGCAACACCTAAGCATACCCCACACTCCCTCACTGTTGCAATGCTGATTCCAGTCTTTTGTGATCCTGCAGGGAAAAGTAATCGAACCGCTGAAAGATTTCCATAAAGATGAAGTCAGAGCACTGGGGAGAGAGCTGGGCCTGCCAGAGGAGATTGTCTCCCGACACCCTTTCCCTGGCAAGTACATAAACACACGTCTCTGATGTACAAAAGTACTGCTTAGTGATGTTCTTTCTGCCATTGCGTCATTTCTTGATGTGTCTGTTTCTTCTGTGTCCCCATTTACTTATTCAATCAAACAGACTTTAAACTGTCCTCACATTACACGTCCTCTCTCGTGCTCTTTTAGGTCCTGGTTTGTCCATCAGAGTGATTTGTGCAGAGGAGCCCTACGTCTGTAAGGACTTTGCTGAAACGAACAACATCCTCAAAATCATCACAGACTTCTCTGCGAGCGTCAAAAAGGTCAGAACAAACGCCACTTTGTATGTCTTTTTGAGTACTAATTTAATTCCTGCCTACTGACAACACCCGTCTGAGCGAGTACTGTCACTGTGAATATCCTGATATCAAATATTAGTATGCAGATCCAAACAAATCCAAGACAGATGCAGGACTGCGCGAAGTGGAAGTTTCTACTCATGTGTGACATGATGAGCTGCTGTATCCCTCAGAGGCTCCACAAAGCATCACAAACTACCTGTGAAATACATGATCATTAAAAGCATGAACTGTGTGTGGACTCCATGATTACTGTGCTCTGATCCTTCAGCAATTTTCCCTGTAGTTTTTGGCCGTTACTACTAAGAAATAAATAAAATAAAGAAAAAGTCACAAAATCTATGAAGATGACAAGTTGTCAGTCCTGGCTGTTTGTCATGCAGTTGAAGCTCTGTTCACATAAGAAATGAGAAGACATTTTTGGCTTGACAGGTTCATTATAGAGTTAATAATGTGCAGCCTCTGCTGGCTGGTTGGCCACATTGCACAAAATAATTCAGATGATTGAAAGAGGTTTTGCATCTAGTTTTTCTTTGGTCAATATTTTTGGTGATTTCTACTTTGACATTGTGAATCAGGGTTTTGTGGCTCGTTTGGCATATTAAAAAGTCCCTTTAGATCTTGTGAGTCTGAGTTAAAAGTAGTCATAACATAGCCAGAGCTTTACCTGTAAAACTGAGGTGTCTGTCCTTTGACTTCCAATTTTATATATGCCTTTTTAAAAGTGTATCTGTCTCCTCTCCAGCCCCATGCCTTGCTGCAGAGAGTCAAGTCATGCATATCAGACGAGGAGGAAGAGAAGCTCATGCAGATCACCAGCCTTCATTCACTCAATGCCTTCCTGCTGCCCATCAAAACTGTCGGCGTCCAGGTAATCCAGTTCATCAAACCCAATCAATCACTCTGTATTTCTGTTGTGTCTGGTCACTGTCCAGTTAAATCAGTGAACAAAACCTAATCTAAAATAACAAACTTGCTTATTTCAATATGATTCCTCCAAGATTTATACAAGTCTTGTAGGATTGTCTTTACAAGTTGAATGATTTTATATCTTTCACTGACTTGCAGCCCAAATGTATCAGCATGCAGTCAAAATAGTTTTAGGAGACCTGCTAATGTAGCTTTTTAAAGGCCCAAGTCAAATTTTTAGAGGTCATTTTCTAGGTAAGTCCAAACACAGTAATGTTTTTGTTTTGGTGCTTTTTGATATACTTGTATGTGGAGGATTCAAATGTGTTTAGGACTATCCAGAAGCAGGGGAATCTTGAAACAGTGTCTCACTTTTCCTGTTTGTCTCGCTGCGTCGCCACTATAATTTAGTGGTTAACCACGAAACCCGCCCACCCACACAAAGCTTCTCAGTTCTTTACTTTTGACTCTGTCTCTGTCTAGCCATGGGAAGGATCCGTTGTAACTATTGTGACACATTTCTGTTATTCTCAGCTCCTCTGATTTTAGTCTCTGACACATACGAAGGGTGTGTTCTGTAGAAGTAGTTAACATCACTTTCCAGTTGTTTATACTGACCTTCAGCATTACTTGGAGAGAATGATGGTCATGACTTATTTCCTCACAAAAACACTGCAGTCAGTCTGTGACTGTGTGTGTCTGTGTGTAGGTGTGTCTTATTACATCCTGTTGGAAGTCAGAGCTTTTAAATTTAACCCTAAACCTCAAACTGTGGGGCAGACAGTAGACAAACACAAGCAGCTTTTTATGTAAGGGGAATTTGTTGGAAGTGAAAACAGATGCTCTATTTTTAGAAAATGTTTACATTATTATTTTTGGATTTGTTTTATTCTACTTGATGCTCTGTCTAAAACTTAATATTCAGTCTAAGTTGTTAGTAGCTTAAAAAAATTTATTTTCTGTCTGTGTCTCAGGGTGACTGCCGGTCCTACAGTTACGTGTGCAGTGTCACAAGTAAAGAATCTCCACACTGGGAATCTCTCATGTTCCTGGCAAGACTCATCCCTCGCATGTGCCATAACATCAATAGGTAACACACAAATCTTCACAGCTTTACTCTTCATCTGTCAATGATCTGCAGGACACGCAGACACTCAATCATTCATTCATTTATTCATTCGTGTCTCCTTTTTCCAGAGTTGTGTATGTGTTTGGGTCCCATGTGAAAGAGCCGCCAACAGACATCACCCCGACCTTCCTGACCACAGGCGTTCTGAGCACGCTCAGACAGGCTGACTTTGTAGCTCACTCTATCCTCAGAGAGTCTGGTAAGTGTGTTAACCTTTATGTATTGAAGCATTATAGATTATTGGGGAAGATTTATACTTGGTCAGTATTTATCTGAAACTAAAAAGGATGCAACCACAGGACAATCTCAAAGAACAGTTTCTGTAGAGTAATTGAGTCCTTTTACAAAACCTGGCATCAACATGCCCTCATACGTGTCCAGAATAGTATACAGGTCTGCATTCTTGCGTCCACATGGGGAATTTAACATTTCCCCAGAGGCAAACCACATACTTCTTTCAATGTTTCCCACTGAGTTGAAATTTCTCCTGTAATATGTCTGGAGTTTCTTGACCGTGAGACATTTTGGCATTGTCCAATAGACAGATATAATGAGACAAACTTCATGAATATCTCTAAATGCAAAGAAGGGAAGAAGAATTTTTTTAAACTTCTTTAGATCGCCATAATCCGCCATGGACATTCTCAGACAGTGAAGCGAATTGTAATGTTTGCTTATAGCAGCAATAAGAACTTTTTCTTCCTTTTTTTTTCAGGCTATTCCGGTAAGATCAGCCAGATGCCCGTCATACTGACCCCCCTGCACTTTGACCGTGACCCACTCCAAAAGCAGCCGTCCTGCCGGCGCTCTGTGGTGGTCCGCACCTTCATCACCAGTGATTTCATGACCGGCATCCCTGCCATGCCGGGCAACCATATCCCAGAGGAGGTAACACTATATTTCAACCTCACAAATAACTTTGTATTATCTTACCATGGATACTAAGTTCAGGAGCATCTCTGTCTTTTTCTCTCTCTGAATTATTTGTCTTATCTGTTTCTCCAGGTGGTGCTGAAGATGGTGAATGAGATCAAGAAGATCCCGGGCATCTCCAGAGTCATGTATGATCTGACCTCCAAACCACCTGGCACCACAGAGTGGGAATAAAACACAACATGACGTCATAACAACAGGACACGCACTCACACACAATGCACAAACACGCTCAACAGATCCCAGAGAGGGCTGGTGAACTCCTCTCCTTTTCTGTCCTCCTTCCTCCCTCCCTGCTTTCCTCCCCCCCACCTCCCTCTTGTACCCCCACACCTCTCTTCAACATTCCCACGGAAGGCAGACCGTACTGTGACGGGCGCACATGCAAAGGCGCTACTACTCTGCTCTCCCCCACGACTCCTCCCTGGTTTTAATATTTTTTGGCGATAGGGATTGATTAATGTTGGTTATTGATAATATATTGTTTTTGATCCATGTACAACAGTGTATTTCCTCTCTATAATGAAAAGGTGAATTGCTGCTTCCTTTTTTGTGAGGTCGACCTTTAAAGGCGAGTGGCGAGAAGCTGTGAAAGTTCAGAAAGTGGACTTTGATGTCGTGCCTCAGGTTGCATTGTGGAAATAGCTGAACATGAAAACGAGTAGTGTTGTGAAGAGATAGAACAGCAGGAAGAGAGTTTGGAAATCTTCACTTGTTTTCTGCCTTTTTTGTCGGATGTTTTCGTCTTACTGTTGTAGGTCAGAATGTTCTCAACCTAAGACTATCCTCTCTATTTGTTCAATTTCACTTCCTGCCTGTATACTGTGCTATGAAGACGGCCGTCTGTCTCAAACTGAACAGACGACCTATGTGACCAATCAATAATTTTTAAGCTTTTTCTTTTGCCAAAAGTAGAATATGCTGTGGTGATATATAACATTGTGGGCTCCTCTGACGATCCTCTCCAAACTATGTGTTGATCTTGACTTGCTGCTGTACCCGTCGTGGACGGCAGTCAAAACCAAGATTAGCTTCAGTATGATGACTAGTGTGCAGCTGTGCAGGAGGCCAACATGATGGGTAACTTTGTATGTGCCTGTTCTATTGTTTTTGTTTAATTCTTTGGTGTGCGTGACTCGACCTGGACTCTGATGTTTTTCCAGAAAGGAGGATATAACACTGTTTCTCCTCATGCTGCAATATGTATGCTTTTTATGAAGAATAAACATGACAAGAGGACTAACTAATAACAAAAATTATAAGTACCGTAGAGTTTATAACCACATCGTGTAAATTGCTGTTTCATGATTATTCGGCTGCTCTTTTGTTGCGCAGGGGGCACATTTTTTGCACATTTCGTCTCGTCTTCACCCATAAAGCCTCGGTGCTTTATCAGCATAATAGAATCACACATCGAGCGGGGACTTCACTGTATTAAGTGTGCCACTCTGTAGTGTCAAAGGTCAGGGTAAGAGTGCTGTCTGTTGCCATCTCTTAACAAAAGGTCACTGTGTCTCAGAAAGGCATTACTGCTTCATTTTTCTGTTCTCTCAAACCATTCAGCACTTCATAATCTCTAGTCTTCAGTCATGTCATTTAGACCTCAGTGGATACAGTGCTCTCAGGTTTAACTGAGTTTTAAAAAGTGTATTGTACCCCGATAGAGACATTTCACCCAGACGTGAAGGTTCTCATGCCTCCAGAATTTGTCTTTGTGCCTCTCGTCCTCTGTTCAACCCTTCGACTTTAGTGGCAAAATACTCCTAATGCAAAATGAATGGTTTTCCTAACTTGTCTTAACTGCTTTTAGTGTTTCTCCCTCTGTTCTGCCTTTTATACGTGGGTATTTTTTTGTTACATATGTCTCCGTTAGAAAACAGCTTGATAGTAATGGACATATAATTTTGTAGTTCAGTTTAATTGCAATATCAATAAGATTAAGTTATGCAATTTAATGTCTGATGTTTTTTTTGTTTTATTTTTTTATTTTGTTTTTGTTCAACGCTCATTCTCCTTAGTAACGTGCCTCAAACCAAGCCACTGCATGCAGTTTCAACTATGATGACATTTGTACAATGGAAAACTGAGCTTTAATAAAGATCTCCATGTTGAAACTTCTCACTTCTATATCGAACTGCTTATCATCTCATCTGTCATCTGTATCGTTTACTTTTCTGACCACTTCATTTGTAAAAAATATTTTTTAACAGTTATTTTTTGGTGCACTTTTTGGCTTAAAGGTATAATATGTAAGATTTAGACACTTATGTAATTCATACTCCGTCCATGTTGCCAGAGTAACTGCTAACTGCTGCTAACTGTGTTCTGTTTATACTTCCATGACTGTAGTTATTGTTGGCTTGTTAGCTCAGTTAGCCATGCAGCTAGCTGGAGTACTGGGGGAGTGTTGGTGTTTACAACACTAGTACAGCAGCTTTGACTGCTGAGAGTTTTTTTTAGGCCTGGGGCTAGCTGGTTAGCATGCTAACTCCAGTAGCAAGTTATATCTCTGCAACACAATACATTGCCGTCTTTGACATAACTTCAAAACTGTTATTTCATCACATTCTGTGGATAACTTTAATGTTTTAAACAAAAATTCTTATATATATATTTTAAAATAACTAAGTGGAAAGCTGTCCTGATATCTTTCCAACCAATTAAACACTATACACCCCAAGATATTGGAAAAGCTGTAAGTACAATAATTCAGAAGTCAAAATCATTTTTGAAATTAATTAAATAAATTAAAGCTTTCTAATTAGTAATAGTTGATTCAACTGAACTATTTTGAAACTATGTAAGTGGATTCACACTTGAATTATGTATATAACTATTAATTCGGTGCAAAATCTAAGTATTGTGAGTAGTTTTTCTCAAAACAATCATTATTCAATCAAAATTTTTAGTTGTTGATTCATTTTCTTTTTAGTATATCAGAAAATACAGACAACAACTTTCTGGTGTTGGGAAATATCCCTTTAACTCCTTGCCTCTTTAGAAATGTCTGCACGGAGCAGTGGTTTGCTGTTAATGACTGTGCATAATTGATTTCTCGCAGAACTCATCAGTATTAGTCAGACGTCTCTCATGTGCCTGAGACGGATCACAAGGGCACAGTCACACACTCACGCACACACTCAGATGTTAATCATTCATCAGCAACTACACAAGAACTACATCTAGATATCCTAATTTTTTGCTTTCCATGCGACAACTTTCCTTGACTTTAATGTCATGTAACAACAGTGACATACAACCACTGTAAACAGCCATAGTGTTGAGAGAAGTTTTGACTCTAATTAGATTTTATGAAGAGCCTATTTGTGTGCAGCCGGCCCTTGTTACCCAGCAGAGGTCCCTGTGTGTGCCAGGGGGTTCAGGTGTGCATTGGTCTCCGCTGACTGAGAGACAAGAGCAGACAAGTTCAGTCACACATCAACACACGGCAGAGCCACACTCAGGGGACGAGGCACGATTTTTTTAACAGTAGCTGCTCCGTAATGTTGCATATAGAGTGTACAAGTCACCACATGCAGCTGCCAATTAACTCCTGGCCTGTGGCAGTTTATCCACTGCAGCTGACCCGAGTACAGACGAGTACACTGATCTGTATTCACAGGAAAGAAACAGAATGACGGGATGTTTCTTTGAATATATTTGACTTAGAAGTGTTTGTGTAATTTTGGTGATCCAGTGTCCAGTTTGTGCTGTTGGATGGAGACATAACCTGTGAAACACCATTTTTAACCGAACTTCATGTACACACTATTAATGAGGTCATAATGCTTTGGTGTTTACTAAAATTAAAGTCCTTCTTGTCTTTACCTTTCATGGAATAAAGATCGATGTGCCCTCAGTCAGTCAGTGTAATCCAGTGTCCTGCTCTACACTTCTGCTCTGTTGAATCAGTTCTCAGGTTACCCTGTGTAGCACATCTCCCTTGAGGACAGATAAGACACCTGTCACACTTGTGCTGCTTCCTTCTCTGTCTGCCACAGCGAGAGCTCTCCTGCATCTCCGTAGCATGGAAATCGGACGCTGTTTGCTTGGATTATGTGCCTTTTTCTTCTTTCACGGATCTGTTTCAGCAGAGTCCACGTGCAAGCTGAAGGCCAAGTTCAACCTGAGCGGCTACAAGAATGTGGAGAAGAAGAAGGTGGTTGTCGGTGGGATGTTTCCCGTTCACATGCGTATCGCCTCCACTGATGGCAACACTTCGAGGCTGCCTGTCTCCTCGGGGTGTGAAGGGTGAGTTGATCTGCTCTTATGTCTATTTTGATTAGTGTTGGCTTAGTTTCTTTTAGCTTAAGTTGTAAGAATGTATTACACTAATCAAAGATGACTCACAGGCCTGTTAACATTAAATTATTTAATATTTTAGCCCTGACGTGAGAAATATTTTAACCTGATTTCAACCATTGTGTATTTAACCTCATGATATTACTACAAAAAATAAGACAGAGCAGTGGAGGACCTCTGGGGCCAATTAGCTACAGTAGAAGTATTATTATGGAGACAGGCCGTTACAGTGTAGTATGCAACAATAATCAGCAAGCCTGTGAACTGTCCTCTTGTGGCCAATTTAGGTCATAACATCAGTGACTGAAATAGTCTCTGCATAGCTTCCAGTCATCAAGTATTATACTAAATGTGGATCTGAGTTTTTATTGTTCTTTCTAATCTTGAAGTCAAAGACAATATCAACAACAGCTAAACACAAGATTTTGTACTGTGTGATATATTGTTATGTCATCCTCCAGGTTTAACTTCCGTACCTTCCGCTGGACCCAGACCATGCTGTTCGCCATCGACGAAATCAACAAGAGGCAAGATCTGCTGCCAAACACTGACCTGGGCTACGTCATCTACGACTCCTGCTTCACCATCTCCAAAGCCGTGGAGGGCACCCTCACCTACCTGACGGGCCAAGACGAGGCCGTACCCAACTACCGCTGTGGGTCCGGGCCGCCTTTGGCTGCTCTAGTGGGTGCCGGGGGCTCCGATCTTTCAATCGCCACCGCTAGGATTCTTGGACTCTATCACTTCCCTCAGGTGAGTCATACAAAGGTAGATAAAGGCAAGGAACAATGAACAGATAGAGAGAAGAAAATGTATTATGTCTCCTCTCCTCTGTCAACTTTAGGTCAGCTATTTTTCATCTTGCTCCGCCTTGGAAAGTAAGTTCCAGTTCCCCACCTTCCTCAGGACCATTCCCAATGACAAGCACCAGTCTACAGCCATGGCCAAGCTTGTGCTCCACTTCGGTTGGACTTGGGTGGGCACCATAGCTGCCGACGACGATTACGGCAAGTATGGCATCAAAGACTTCAAGGAGCAGGTGGAGGAAGCTGGTGTCTGCATCTCCTTCTCTGAGACCCTGCCCAAGGTAACCAGTTGGTCCATCACATCGTGTCTGTCTTTTCTAGAGATGTATGAGAGTTCATGCCTTTTTGTCACAACCTTCAGGTGAACTCTCCAGAGGACATCCAGCGCATTGTTCAAACTGTAGACGAGTCCACAGCCAAGATCATCGTGATCTTCTCATCAGATGTGGACCTCAGTCCTCTCATCACTGAGCTGCTCCGGCACAATGTGACCAACCGTACCTGGATTGCCAGCGAAGCCTGGGTCACCTCCTCTCTCATATTGGAGCCAGGGGTGAGTGCTCATTGATTGATCGACTGGTATCACACTTACAGATGTTCCAGAGGTTCTAACTAGTCTGAGCACTTAAATGTGAATCACAGTTTGAGCTGCAGTTCATAATGTGCATGTTTTATGCAGGTGAACTCGTTGCTGGGTGGTACCCTGGGCTTTGGGGTGAAAAGGGCTCAGATCCCTGGTCTGCGGCGCCATCTACTGAATCTGGACCCCTATGATGACCCGCTCACTGAGGAATTCTGGGAGACGGTGTGTTTAATAAGTTGACTAAATTGATCTGTCGTCACACATCTACTGGCCACATGCAAAATCAGATTTTGACTAAAACGCAGTAATCACACATCGTAGCTTGGACCGACAATTTCTAGGACAATGGAATAAAAGCCTGTGACGATGAATATTCAGTGACAACATTTTGCGTCCTTATTTTTGTCTTGTAGTTGTTTAACTGCACGTTGGACTACAGCAAAGCTCTGAAGCAGGCCAGACAAAGAGCCAAGGAGACGAACGGCACACTGTCAAGGGCAGCGAGGGCGGTCCCTGATGGGCTGTGCACAGGGCGTGAGTCTCTGGCACAGCTCAATAACACATACTCTGATGTATCCCAGTTACGAATCACTTACAGGTCAGTTCCCGCCACTCATGTAGTACTGAATCAAGTAATGTCACTAATGCAACCAGATCCTGTTTATCTTTATGCTACTGGAACTGCCTCCACAACACCTCTACCACTAAGGACATAACACTACTCACTATGTGTCTGGCTGTGGATAGTTTTAGTTTTATGTGCCTAGATTTTACATGTAAAACTTGTGCTGCCACTGATATATTGGAGGTGAATGGGATCTCATTTGTGTTGCACAAAGCAATGAAAACATGTTTGAAAAACTCAAGAGCAATGTATCCCTCCAGAGACACTGTCCTAGATAATCATGATTTCATCATCAGGGGGGAAAGAAAAGCTTTGCAGTCGATACGATACGATACGATACGATACGATACGATACGATACGATACGATACGATACGATACAACTTTATTGCCATTTTACACCGAAATTCATTTTGTATCTTTGGGCAGTGCTGTTCAAGAAATTTACTCACAGGTTAAACATACAGTCACAAATATGACACATATTTATAGACATACAGAGTACATCAAATAATCACAGCATTAAATATATCACATATATCATAACACTTTATAAAAATGGTGTATTCCATTTGTTGATATTGTCCAAATAACTTTAAATGAAGTCTAACTCAGGGTATGTTCCACATTCTGAATTAAGGTCTTGCTCATAACTATTTCATTAGTATTTTGAGTGGGTTAAACTACCAATATGCTATTAAGCAACTAATTAATGGTAGATATGTGTACCACACATATGTGTAATACAAAGTGTTACCATTCCTTTGATAGAAAGTAGTTCCAGACTACTGAAGACATTATTCCTGAAAAAGACCTCCATTATTATACACACCTCCATTGTGTGTGTATAATTTGGTTGAACTAAGCCTTCACTGATGAAACCAATGGAAATATGGATGATGTTGTGATTGATAATAATAAATATGATATTGTCTCCTCACAGTGTGTACAAAGCGGTGTACGCTGTTGCCCATGCCTTGCACAACCTGGAGCACTGTGAACCGGGACGGGGGCCGTTCAACGGGAAAGACTGTGCTGACATCACCGACTTTGAGCCATGGCAGGTGAGCCCTGTGTGAGAGTGTATGAGAGAGAGCACAACTGTTTTTATATGCATGTGTTTGACTCAGGTGTGGCTCTCTTCCTCAGCTGATGTACTACATGAAAAACGTGCGTTACAATGTGCCGCACACGGGCGAGGAGATCTACTTCGATGACGGAGATGTAAAAGGCTTCTATGACATCATCAACTGGCAGTTCAACAGTAACGGAGAGATATCCTACGTCACTGTGGGACGCTACAATGGCTCAGCAGCCCTAGAGGACAGGATGACCATCATGAATGACTCCATTGTGTGGAACAATGACATGTTGGAGGTCAGCTGCATACATTGATTGAGACATGTCGATTTAGTATATCCAAGTTTACTTTCTCCATACTTGTGAGTCATTACACTCAATCAATCTATGTATTTGTGTGTGTGTTTGCAGCCTCCTCGGTCAGTGTGCAGTGAGAACTGCCAGCCGGGCACCAGGAAGGGAATCCGGCAGGGAGAGCCGGTCTGCTGCTTTGACTGTATCCCGTGTGCCGATGGAGAGATCAGCAATTCAACCAGTCAGTATACAGTTTTCAGACTGCATCTAATAGACATGACGTTATCCTCCTGCAAAGTCTGAACTTCTGTTGAAATATAAACCTTAGTGAATAAAGTGAGTAAATCTTATTCTAATTAAACAAAACTACAAGAGGACAGACCAATGGACAGTTGGCCTTATCTTAGTGAATCTGTCAGGGGAAAATACTGCAGTTTTATTTTATCACTTAACATTAGCTATAGTCCTAGTGTGTAGGAGTTAGGGGGATGTATTGGCAGAAGTTTAATATAATATTCATAATTAAAACACAATTGTTTTCATGAACTGAAACTAAGAAAAGTTGTGTTTTTGTTACCTTAGAATGAGCCTTTTACATCTACAAAGGTAGTGGGAGTCCATGTTTCTACAGTAGCCCAGAGTGGACAAATAAAACACTTACTCTTGAGAGAGCATTTTTGCGTTTTCCCCGTTTTTCTCCTGGGAGGGTGAGGCGAGGGGTATTCAGTTAGTTGACGTCTGCACCGTCACCACTTCTGCCACTAACGTCTACACAAATGCTGTGTGCTAAATGCAGATACACAATAAAGTAATTTGATAATGACACCTTAAAAAGCCATAACATGCATTACGGAAATTAGTGCCAATTACCATAGTGAGCATATAAGACACTACAAAAGAAAACAGCTATTATTTTGCAGTTGTATTGAGGACCATCAATAGTTGTACTATTGATGGTCTGCTATACAGATGATCTTGAAAAGCCCCCCAGCAGATTGTTTTAAGTCTTAGAGGGCTCAGGACAACTGGCCTGGTGTGTAAATGCGCCCCTGCAGCTTTCTTATCGTCCCCTCTCTCCGTCTCTCTCTGGCAGATGCTCGTGAATGTATCCTGTGCAGTGAAGACGACTGGTCCAACAGTGCTCATGATGTCTGTGTGCCAAAAATCATTGAGTTCCTGGCCTTTGGAGAGCCCCTGGGGATCACTCTCATTGTCATCTCGGCCGTCGGAGCTCTCATCACTATCGCAGTCATGGTGAGACTGGGAGAACATACCCGATGATGGAGATTGAGAAGCTAAAAATGGTTTATTTACCTGCTCTGTTTTATTTCCCAGGCAGTGTTTATGGTGAACCTTGGCACTCCTCTGGTGAAAGCCAATGATCCTCTGTTGAGTTTCTCGCTGCTCTTCTCGCTGGTGGTGACCTTCCTCTCCTCCATCGTCTTCCTCGGAGAGCCCCAGAACTGGAGCTGCATGACCAGCCAAGTAGGCCTGGCCCTGGGCTTTGCTCTCTGCCTTTCTTCTATCATGGGTGAGTAGAGTAAGCCTATTACTGTACTATTCTTTAAGCAGCAATAACAAAATGAACTCCTTTTTTTTGTTCTGGTGTTTTTGTACTTCAGGTAAGGCAGCAGTGTTGATGCTGAGAGCTCAGGCTCTGAAAAAGGCTCGTGCCCGAAGCAAGGCAGCTGCCAAAGCTGCAAAGGCTGCAGCTGAGGCAGCAGCCAACAGCGGCAATCCTGATGTCATTGTAACAAACACAAACACAAACAACAACAATGACGCCGACGTCGGCGCAAACCCTGAAGTTGACTCTCTCACATTTGGCCACCAGAGGGCAATAGCTGCTGTGACAACACTGATACAGGTAAATGCACTGGAACTTGCACCTTACTTTGACTTACTCTGTAATATTTCTGACATTTTCATTCTTCTACACAGGCTATAGCGTGCACAGTGTGGCTCATCATCCTCCCTCCTCACGCGATCAAGAACACCTCGGCCCAGAATATAAAGATCATCCTCGAGTGTGATGAAGGCTCTGTGGTCTTCATCTGTTGTATCTTCGGCTATGACATCCTGCTGGCTCTGGTGGCCTTCGTCTTTGCCTTCATCGCCCGCAAACTGGAGGACTACTTCAAGTAGGGAACACACAAGGTTTCAGGGAAAACAGGAATATTTAGAGTATGTTTCACGTAGGTTCAGTGGCAGAGTGGGAGTATTCAGTACACTTAATATAATATTTCTGCATTGTGGTTAGAATTCTTTTTTTTAAGTCAAGTTTAGACATTCCCAGAACTTTTTGTGATGTTTGCCATATGTACATCATTTTTACTGATCTTAAAATGACCTCTGTCAAGAAAAAAAGATTCTTCCACCTTAGAAGAAATTAATCTGACACTAACAGGAATTATGTAAAAATAGACAGCTGGCAGGTACACCCAAAACATCTGTGTTAATTTGGCGTAGATTATCAAATTTGTACTTTTCTAGTTTAGTTTTTCAACTGTCGTTTGAGATGTAGGGCATTAATCCTACTGTTGCTGACACATTTTGGTGTCAAGAACATTTTGACACTTCAGAGACATAATGCATGATGTTTGTTATTCTCTCTTACAGCGAGGGGAAGTGTTTTACCTTCGGTATGCTGGTCTTCTTCATAGTCTGGATCTCCTTTGTCCCGGCTTACCTCAGCACGCGGGGCAAGTTCATGGTCGCCGTCCAGATTTTTGCCATCCTGGCTTCCAGCTTCGGCCTGCTGACCTGCATCTTCCTGCCGAAGTGTTACGTCCTCCTGGTCAAACCTGAACGCAACACAGAGGAGATGATGAGGCCACAGGCCAAACCACGAGACGGCACCTCGACTGGAACCTCGGCCTCACTCGCTACAACTGCTACTGAGGTCCAAGCAACGACGGCATCCGCTGGGATTGATGATTAGTGGAGCATTGCTAAGAACTGCTTTGAGCCACATTACTGAACGTAGACGGAGGATGTGCCACTGCTTCGTTTGGCAACTAGTCCAGCTGATTAGGGTGATTATTATTCACATTTATATTACAGTCATCATGTTTGGTCTTAATTCATAGACAAACTATGTCGTTTACAAAATATTTGGCTGAATATTTCAAACTCAAGTCAACTGTACCTATTACATGCATAACATAGGTTTGATTTCAAGAAGCAATGAGGAAAGAAAACTGCTACCTCAACAATTAGTCTCAAAAAATGCATTTTACAAAAGAATTCTGCTAAAACATATTTTAACAAGTTCAGACTGTTACTGTCAAAGCTGCTGTTGTTTCAGTCATGCTAGTGGGATTACAATTAAGGCAACGTTTACCTCAGATATTATACTGCTGTACTTCTAGTTGAAAATCAGTTTCCAACACATCTGTCAATTTTCAAAATGTCATTTCGCTTTTTGTGGTTCCTGTCAAAATATTTGTAGAAAACATTTAAACTGCAGACTTACATTTCTTTTACTATAATAACCTGCCAATGTAAAACATTATTCTGTAACTCTGTTGGTATATAATACCTTTCCTACCAATATAATAAATATTATTTTCAGTCACTTTAATACGTGTTTTTCTTGTTAAAGTTTATTTTAAGCTTATTTGGGGGCAGTACTTTTAGTGACATCCATGAGATATATATTGCAGTGTGCTACATAACTGCAAACTCTGAAGTGGAAAAGGATGTTGTCCTGTTGTTCAGTGGAGTGTGAGGATGAGCCAGGACAGGCTAGAGATGCATTTGTACAGTGGCCAGAGTGATCCAGCAGAGGGAGCTGGAGGAGGCAGTTGATGTGGGAGCAAACATCATGGTTGCTCTGCTGACTATGTTGCTGCCTCTTTTCTGTTGCCGGGATCTTTTGATATTGAGATTCTTCTCACGCTTCCGCTGTTTTTGCTGAGTGTAGAAAGTGATTAGAAGTGTAGGTAATATAAAACTGACAACTTTTCCGTTGGAGGGAAAAATATGCTTGAATCCATCTGATGGATGACTTAGTGTTGAAAAGATGACGAGATGAGACGAAGCTTATTAAACAGTGAAAAGTAGTATCTTACTGAACAGCAACAAGGCAGAAAGTGTTTGGAGTGTGTTGACTGTCTCTTAAATCATGGTGAGCTTTGCTAACCTCACACTGCATCTGTATATTTTGTACATTTCAAAACATTTTGCATCAGTGAGCAGCAGACCCTATCATCCATGTGTGTGTGTTTGACTATGAAGCCAATGTGTATGATGCATTATAACGCATTATGAACATACATGTAATGCATTATAATGCGCCTATAATTATAAGCACTCATCTCATCTGCCAATAATCCAGGGATTACAGTAATTATAATCACATTAAAATGTATAATATATACAGTATATATATTATATATATAAAGTGAACAATAAAACTGTTAAAATTATGATTTATATGTTTTTAAAAATTATTATGATGTATGATTTTTAATACATTATGATCCGTGCAAAAAATAGTGTGACCAGCAATTATAAAGTATTGATACTTGATCTGATCATCATCATAAAATGCTTTATAATATATAATTATTGTTATATAAGGTAAATAAGTGTTCTGAATGTTTATGATTGCCTAAAAGTATTGGTAAACTATAGCACATTATAAGTAATTTATTAATGCATTATAGACATTGGGGTCATAATAAGTTATGATTATTGCTATAGCGCATTATGAATATTCATGAGTGCTTATAACTGTGATTATATAGTGCCATCGTCGCATTATAACGCATTGACAGTATGTTCATAATGTGTTATAATGCATTATAGACATGGGCTTCATTGAAAGTGTTGTTTGTGATAGACTGTCTGTGTATTGTGCATCAGTGTGTGTTGCACTCGCTCGTGAGCACGTGGCTTTCCAGGAATCTGTGAAGCCGTGAACTGTGTCCAACCGAAGCTGTCATTGTGGACGGTAACAAATTGTCCTGGTGACAGAGTGCTGAAGGAATGTGTTTATAATTTATTGTCAGCTGACGAGAGCGGACAGGAGCAGTAGTGCTAAATCAAGACATAATGTGTGCACGTGCATCTCTACGTGTGTGTGTGCGTGTGTGTGTGCTCACTTTATTTTACATGTGTCTGAGTGTGTGTCCACGCATGCACTAATGTTAACTTGCAGGAGTTATTATCAGGAACACTGGATTTGATCACTTTGTAAAGTCAATAGGTTCTCTCTGCAGTTTAATTGTAATTTGAATTTCATTTGAGTGAAATTAACTCTGATTTTGCAAGTCCAAGTGCAAAATAGTCGAATGCGTTCCTTCATGACACGTGTCTGCTTTAAATAACACCTAACCTTTTCTATTTTCACCTTATGGAAAGCATCACACACATTTTGATCATGAGCGCCAGCACAACTACTGGGACTACACTGATTCACGACCACGTTTGTGATTCATTTTGAGAAGTGATCCACATTTTACGCCTGACTGCCTTCTCTTCCACAGTAACCATGTGATTGATAAAGAACTAAGTGAGTTTGACACAATCCAAATGAGCCACAGAGCTAGTGTCATTTGTTTTTTTTCCCCTGAATGACCGGCCTGCTAACGTCCCCAAAGTGAGCTGTGTTTACTGAGGGCTGTTGACGGTCTGCTATTGAGCGGAGGAAGAGGAATTGATCAACTTCTAATCGCTGGAGACAGAAACTCTGAAGAGATGGAGAGAGAAGCGTCGCTAATCATCAAGACGACACTGTCCTGCTCCAGTGATTCATCATTGTAGTGTGTGTGGGTGGCTGATGGGTTGTTACTCATAATGATTTATAGAAAAAGGTGCCACTAATTTGAAGCCTTCCTGCTTTATGTGTATATGTTTGGGTGTATGTGTTTGCAAATGTGTTAAAGCTTCATTTCCAGACTGAAATAAATTCAGCAAGCACAACACCTACCTGCGGAGTGGATTGTGAAGTGATTCTGATGCTGCTACAGGAAGTCTTGGACATGTTTTAAATAAGGGCCTCGGACTAAACATGGATCAGTGATGAAAACAGTGACAAATTAAAGGGAAAACCAACACAGTGTCTGTGTGGTGAACCAGCAGCGAACTAATCAGCACTAAAGCTGCATGAATAGCGATACGTTCACTTGCTGAGGTACATACCGAAGTGCATCTGAACACAGGGTTACCATGGGTTACAACGGGATGCCTGAAAACGTTTAAAAACACAGTGATAATCCAGATGATGGCGCTCTTGAATATCTGATTCTAAATCACTACCAGCTAACATCTGACTTTTTTTTTTTTTTTTTTAGAAATGATCTGAAATCACTCATGTTTATTAAACAACAATAAACATAATAAGCTTTCAAAACATTATGGAACCTTTTCCCCTCAAACCTCTGACTGAATATGTACTCTTTTGTTTCTGTTTTTATTATTATATATTTTAAATCATTAAATAAAAAGTCACAAACCCACAAGGTTAAGTGAAATATCACAAAGTGCTCTCACATTCTGATTTATAGGCTGCACATTTCAGCCCCTTGCAGCCTGTCACACTCAAACACTTACCAGGTGACATCAGCTTAGTCTTTAAGGGTTCAGGGCAATGTCGACACGTCACTCCAGAACCTCCCACAGAAGTTCAACTTGGTTGAGGTCTATTGACTGTGAGGGTCATAACATACGATTTCTTTATACTTACAAAACCATTCAGTGACCTTTGTGCCCTCTACGGAAGCATTTGCATTTCCTATATTCTTTCTTTTAGTTTGTGACTCATTTGTATAATACAGAAGTCGAGTTTGAACAAAGAGAAGTGCTCCAGCTGAGGTCATCCACGCTGGTGTCACAGGGAGATTGCTGTAAACAGTAAACACTTTCATGGACCTCTCATCACCCAGTCACACAGAGCGCACGCGCGCACGCGTGTGTGTGTGTGTACTTTACAAGACTGTATCAAGTTTCCTGAGGCGATTTGGTCTAATTCACAGTGAAATATTCTCTGCTCTGAAGAAAAAAATGGATTGATTTTCGAAAACAATACATACGTTGTTGTATTATATAAGTCCTCAATGCAAAATAAGTTTTCAGTGAAACAGAACTTCAAAGAGATCTATTGTTCTTGTCAGTGCAGAGATGTAGAGTTTGAGGGGAGGAATAAACTGTCAGTAACCATATTGTTTTCTTTTTTCTTGCTTTTTTTTCTTGCTTTGGAGTGAAAACATTCTTCTTTCCTACAAACTCTTTCACTTTTCTAGGTCAGAGCTGAAAGGGCATGAGAAAACTTAACTGTACATTGTAATTTCTCATTAAATTAATGAATGTCATGGCTGCTTAACAACTGTCTAATAACTGAGAAGTGTGCTGGTTAACATGGAGACTACAGAGAGGTGCAGAAGTTTGCTCCTCCTAATCTAATACCGGAGGGAGCAGCTGTTCCTATTCACTCCATACAGTTTGTTGTGTGTGCATGTGTGTGTATGTGTCTCTGGTTTACCGCTCCGATGCTACTAAGTTCCCCTCTCTCATCTATATCCATCATCACCCTCCCGCCGCTCCTTCACTGCCTCTCTCTCAGAAACCTGGACTAGTTATAAACCACCTTAATATCTGAAACCATTTCCACTTTTCCCCTCCTTTATTTCTTTTGTGCCGGAGAGTAGAAAACAGCACGGATTCCAAACACTCTTTCAAACAAATGAATGAACAGGAACGATTTTTAGTTAATGGTTCAAAAAGATTCAATTTGCACAATCCTACTACTCATGCATGCTCTTCAAAGGTAAGTAAAGTCGGCTCATGAAGGATTAATCATCCTCTAACTGTGAAACACATTTCATGCAAATGAGAAAAAAAGAAGTAATTATTCATGGAAGATTTAAGGTTGAAATAATTTCACTGGAGTGTTAGAATATATTCAAGAGTAAAATATGCTTCCTGTACATCCAGTTTATAAAAGATGTATAGCTTATCTGGGCCGGATAAGGGCACTTAAGAAAAAAGTGTGCAGTGATTCATCATGCTTTCCCAGACGGGGATATGGAATATTTGACTGTGTGTGTTGTTGTCTGTATGCTGCTCATATGTAGAAAAGTTGCTCTCACCTGTAATAAACCATCTACACAAATTAAATGAATAAATGTTAATGACATTCACGACTCTGCCTAGTAGTGACCTTGAAGTTAAGAGGTTGTGTCTGCTTTTCTGTCAAAACCCGACACGCACCTATTACCACCCGTTTAGTTTTACCTGTCCATCCATCTACTAATTAACTAAATGGGTGCTGTAAACTTTAAAGCTATTTATCTCAGACTAACTTTATGCAAATAAAATGATGTATAATATAATCGAACGCCACTGTAGATGTATAATCACCTCTGCTGTGCACAACTTGACCTGTGACTGTAGTGAAACAGCTACATCTCAGATAAAAAGACAGGCTGTCACCAGGCAAACTGCATAGTCATAATTAGACTAATTGACCTGTATCTAGCATATTAAGAGAAAGAGTTGGGTGTACTGTGCACGCCTTTGTGTGTGTGTGTGTGTGTGTGTGTGTGTGTGTCGTACACTGTATCAGTTTGCATCTCAGCAGGGCTTTAGGATAAAGGACTTGAATGACGGATTTCGTCCATGCTAGAATTTCTCTCTCTGCGACGAGGTCACCACAGAGGAGTCTCCTCGGGCAGCGACCTTGAGGGACAGCAGGTCATCCAGTCATCCAGCTTGGAGTGGAGGGAATTGTGAGTTAAATAACTCACAATTCAATTCAATTATTCTTTATGGCAAAACTAATGAGCAACATAATTTAGGATATCTATTAAAAATCTCACTCAAGTGTTGCCTATCACTATGTGGTCTTAAAAGACGATGCATGACCCTGCAGCAAACTGCAGAACCTTCCAATTTCTAACGCAAATGAGCTGCTGACCACAGACACAGACAAAGGTCCCTCCTTCACTCTGTGCAGTCAGCACTGACCCCAACCTTTCCCCCCTGAGGCCCCTCAGACACGTCCAGCGAGCTATCAGGGTCTCGTTACCCAGCTGAATAATTCAGGGCTGACACTCCATCGCTGATCTATTCACTTGACCTCTCAGGACACCAGTCTCTAGGTATCTGCTTAGATATCAAGAGGAATCCTCGGACCACACAGCTTGACCACATGGACACATTTAATGGACGAGTGCACACAGGTCTAACACCTCTAGCTCTGTCAGTTGGGGTAACGTGTTAAATAAAAAATGCCCTATAATGACCAGCACATCATCAACTTTATCGTATTTCCCCACAGTGTAGGAGCCGGTCATGACGGCTATCAGGGTTTTAGCTAACGTTGACAGCTCTGTCCTGCCCTTACCGGATTTGCACTCCAGAGATCCCAGCTGAACCTGTTAGATAGAGTTACGGTAGCCAGTTACGGTTATGAAATACAAACAAAAGTATGTATGTTAAGCTATAAGCAGCTAGCCAAGGTCACATTCGAATGAATCATCTTAGATTTGTCCTAATTGGACTGACTGGCTTTACCCCACAATGCAAGAAAGATGTTGATGACCGTCCAGAAGTGCATTAAACACACACTATGTAATTTCTGCCGTGAGACATAAGCATGCATAGGATCATGGGAGTTGCTGTCTTCATTGTTAAACAACCACCACTGCTGAATTAATCTGCGTGATGACTTAATGTTTCAAAGTTTTATTCACGTTCTGTTTCGACATGTTTGCAACTTCCTTCCGGACTCTGAGTTAAACTGTGTATTTCTCTGGGTTTCAACATTGTTGGAAACACTTGGGACAGTGTATGTACACAATTCAACAAATTATATAACAGGTCTAGTGGCTTTAATGCAAAAATGTTACATATTATATCTGAAGATTCTTGCCTTTAGGTGGGTAAGCTGGAAACTACAAGGCTTTATCAGAAGACAGCTTTTCCTACCACTCATAAAGCTAGTGATTAGCTAGCAGCTGTTGTTGCAACAGTTGTTGCTACCTTTTTCTACGTCTGTCGGAAGTCAAAGATCTATTGCTCTAAAGAAAATCTGAAATATGCATTTATGACTACTTATTAAACATTAGAGTAGATTGCATTAGCTGAAAGCCTGATCGTCTTTGCACTTAAACATGACAGATGTGTAATTAAACCATTTAAACTGTCTTTATTTGATCTACTCACATCGATCTGCTCAAACATTTTATTGATGGCCAGACTTAAAATGCAGCACTCACTGTTTCACTTCCAACAAAGCTGGCTGTCCTCCTTAAGTTTGGACAAGTGAGCCAGCACTTTACTTAGCCAGCCTTCATAATAAATGAAGTCCATGCCGGGTCCAAGTTCTCTCTCTGGCTCTCTCTTTTCCTCCTTTACCCATCCTCCTCTTTTCCTTATAAGCAGACTGACTTTGAGCTTCTCTGTGCATTTGACTGAACTTGTGTTGAGCCAGGTGGTAATGGGCCACAGCAGCCCCCTGCTCTCCTGCAGTACCTGACGTGAACTAGCATCTCATCAGCATGCAAGCCTTCTTCTCCTTCTTTTTCTTCTCCACCACCACGCAAATGATGATTGAACGCATGCGTCTCCTGGGTCCTTCCGCTCACCTTCACTTAATATACTTTCCAGCTCTTTGCACAGGGCTGCTTCGCTGTTTTGTGTCCCTCTATGAGGTGCGTTCAGGCAAAAAATAAAGTGTATGCCTGGTTGCACACTTCTGTGGTCAGAGGAAGTTTGCAAAATAGTTTGCTTGGAAGTTGTCGGGAGGGGATCCATAAAGGCTGAACTCTGAACTTGCAGTAGAGCAAACACACACACATGGAAACAGTGAAACACAAACCCTCACACGAGGCCTCTATACTGTATGTGAATGTACAGTACATGTTAATATACATCAAAACTAGACTGCAGTGCTAATCTGGCTCCCAAAATAATTTTATAATGGTAGGACAACAATACTACATAATACTACAATTTATTACCATCTGCGCTCACATATTTTGTCTGCGTTTCCTCATTGTTAGGCCTGACAAAGGTGTAAATTTGTGTTTCTGCCGCACCAGCTTGGAGTCTTATGACACAAAGAATGGTGTTAAGACTCCAAGACTCTGAAAAGCTACAGGGGGAGTGTAAATATAGAGTTGTTACTGGTACCAACCCTGAAGATAAAAAGAAGCAATCTGTGTGAGCCAGTGTACATGTGGTGTGTGCTAATAATTGTTAATAGCTCTGCTTCAAACAGTTTCCACTGTGTTTATTACTAGTCTTTATTTTAATCTCGAGTTACTGCCCACACTTTACGTTTGTCTGTCAGTGTGCTTTGTGCGTCTGTGCTCTCGCATGTGCAGTTTGAGTGTGTATTTACATCATTTCTCGTATGTAATTTCAGCACTTACTTGTGTACACCTTTCATGTACGTGTGGTGTGTGTTTGTGTGTGAGTGTGTACGCATTGTCGACACTGGCATGTTTAGCTCCCTGTTTTTAGGCCAGGGCAGGCAGTGACGAGACAAGGAAACCAGGATCCTGTTTCAGGGTGGATGAGGCTATAAGAGACCAGAGAGCACACCGCACAGACAGACAGACAGAAAGACAGAGAGACATAAAGAGCTCAGAATAAACAGACAGGAACCAGACTTAACAAACAAGCAAATGTAGAGAGTTTGAGAACTGCAGATGGCCAAAAAGTAGAGAGACGAGGGTCTGACAGTCAGTCAAAACCAGCCTACCTCAGACATGCATCCCTCTCTGAAGCTGGAGTGATCAGTCAGAGGGGTAAAAGAAGGAAACACTTGGAAACCTGAAACCCCTCCTCTTCACCTTGCTCTCTGAACTGTGCCCTTGAGGGGAGCGGGGCACCCTCGGGGGCCATGCTAGCCGCCCGGAGCAGCGGAGGGGGCGTCGGGGGTGGACACCCACCGCACCATGCGCACCGCAAACAATCGGTGGCCTCTCTCAGCGGGACGAGAACCCATCGCAGCAACTCCCAGGATGCCAAGCGCAACGCCTCATCCGGGAAGCAGGGGGCGCAGCACCGACACAAGGCGGAGCTGATCAGAGAGTTGGAGACCAGCTGGTACCTTAAAATGTTTGGACTGGGCAAAGAGGACACAGTCGCGCAAAAGACTGGCATGCCCTACAGGTCAGTTAAGCCCTGTGAGTGTGCAAGTGTGTGTGTGTGTGTGAGAGAGAGAGCTTAAATGGTGCCCATGCAGCCACACTTGACACAGTGCGAACAGATTGGAGGCCTAATGTGTTGTGCGGAGCTGCTTGTTGATGAACAAAATCATTTGGCTCCATGGACAAATGTATCTGAGAAGTGCTCATTAACCCCTACACACACGCGCACACACACACACACACACACACACACACACACACACACACACACACACACACACACACACACACACACACGGCAGTATTAAAGTTCCCATGAAGTCTAAATATTAACATCGTGTCTTGCTCTATACTTCACCTATAAACTGGTATCAGGTCAAACAATGGCAAAAAAGTTGTTTTGTAGGTACTAATGGTATTTTAGAGTTTGTATTTTCCTGGAAAATGATAAAAATATGTTGATGACTCATCCTGCACATGGGGGTGTATACCAATTACTTAAATTGTTAAATATATGCTCTCTTGTTTTTACAACACTCTCACAGATGTATAAAAAGAAGGAGGCTGCATTTCTGGGGGCCAGCTCTGACGAATTACTGTAGAAAAACACAACTTTATAACTTGAATCACTGATTTGGGTGAAACTTACATCATATTCTTATATAGAAAATACTTTCTGGTTGTCCTTCTGATGTCTTCAGGCTGTTTTACCTCAACTCTGGACAGACAGTTTTACATGTTGCTAAAGTAGCTGCTAACTTGTGCTAACCAGCAGTCTCCAAATGAACACCTCCAGAATGGGGCCCTACGCCTACGACTGAGGCCAGTTGTTGCAGAACTGAGGTGATTTATTGAGTTTCCTGATGGGCGGATAAGGAGCCAAACCTGGCAGGAAAACCACATCAGTACTGTATTCCCTGTTGTCATGCTGGCCTCCATCTTCCGTCTCCAGCCGTGTTGTTCTGTCCCAGCCTGACCGTTTTCCCTGGAAGCTGCCAATCCGGGCAGAGTTTGCGGATTTCTAGCATTGTTTTGATAGAAAACACATAAATATGCTGAAGCAAATATCACTCCATTAGTCATTCCATGGGAACTTTAAGGGCTGCTGCTTCACATCATTAGCACTAAGATCAGTAAATTGGTGTGTATGTGTGTGCAACATACCATTAGGTATACATGGTCCATGTGCACAGATTGAATATTCAGTTATTTTTGGGCTGGACCATCAGAGCCATCTGATGACAAGTGGTTCCCCCTCCTGTCCTGTCATTTCATTTGTGAGCTGTGTGTCACAGGAGTCACGCTGCTCATAACGACCACCGGCTTACAGTCGTGTCACCTGATCTGGCCGTAATGCTAATAGCCAGCATCTGTCTTGCTGCATTAGACTGTGTTGACATCTTCTAACACCATGGTGACAAAACATATGGAGGCAGGAGGGAGTGTTTTGATTCCTGTCTGTGTGACTGACAGACAGAGAGCACCAGTGTCGTTGGTTTCCAGGCTGTGGAGTGTGTGACCATTTCCACTTTTGGAAGTAAGAATATTAGCGCAGGAAGTGGTGTTGATCTTGTTTTCCCATCTGTCTCATCCTGCGTCTCCTTTTTCTCACACATGGATATTTTCAGTGTAGGGTTACACCCCCTCCTTCCCTTTTCATGTCTTCCCTCTCATTGCTTTACTCTGCCTAATCCGTCTGTGTCCCATTCCAATCATTCGAGCCCAAAGCTCCACATTCATGGGTCTGTAGTCCAGCCTTTCTCCTCTCCCCTTATCTCCTCTCCTCTCTTCTTCCCTCGGTCTTTACTCTCCAGCCTCCCTGCTGGTCTTGGCTCTGTTCGCTCTCTAATTTAGAAAAACAAAGCAGAGCCGAGACCAGAGACAAGGATGACTGAGAACCAAGGGCGCAGTGTGGAGACAAACTGTCGAGGTCTACCAAATGTTTATGGATCCCTTCATTTCATAGAGCAACAAGGCAGAAGATTTCACAATTCAAAGGGATTTCTATAATCCCAATTTGTTTGTTCACCACTCAGAGAAAATGTATTTGGCAGACGGTCGCAGAATCACTGTATGTGCAGCTCAGCTGTGAACTGAAGTATATTTTTGTTACACGTGTTTTTTATGTAACTTTTGCTTTCTGGCAGCTACAATGAGCTGCGTGAGCTCTTTTTGCTGCCTTGTTTCAATCAGAGGTAACAGAATGTATGTCCAAGATATCCTCGACATTTAAGAGGTTATCTTTAAAAGTGATGATGGTCATCGTGTGTCTAAAATACATCAGGTTACATCACATACATTGTGTCACATAGCCACTTAAAAAAGGTGCTTGGCTTGTGCTGCTGTGTGTATCGCCACCGTAGTTTTATAATCTCTGTAGCACCTCTGGAACCACTTTCCAATGATTTGTACAGTGTCAATATTCAGTGCGAGTAACCTCTCCGGGAAACTTGCAGATATAGGAACAACAGATCGGTTGCTAGCTGCCCAACCAACCAGCCGGCTTATCAGCTAGTTTGGTTAGCTGGCTGGTTGACCCGCGAGCGTTTAGCTACAATTACTAATCTAGGGGGATAATTTCTGAGTTTAATTTACCTTTTGGAGTGCGTTTGAAATTTTTAGGTTTGGGGAAATGTATTTTTATTTGTCCTGAATACTAATTTGAGCAGTAAGGAAAGGCATACGATCAATACAGCACTTTGATCGCATCACGGCACTGTAGTGTTTGACTCCATACCTTTCGCTACCTAACAATCACCACTTAGCCTGAACCGCGTTGGACTGTAGTGCCACAAAATCCTTCTATAAACCACGTCCTCCCCTTTGTATCCTTCAAATCTCCCCTAATCCTTATCATGTATTTTTAATGGGTAACAAGCCACGAAGCTTTAGCATGAACACCTTAGCTATGTTAAATCCACAGAATGGTGAGCTACATTTTAACTGAAAACTGATGAGAGATACTTCTTACCAAGTGGTCTCTCTTTTCTAAATCAAAACACGTGTCAAATACTGTACTCAGGTTGTTATTTCAGACGTGGCTTCTAATGCCATTTAAGAGCTGCGCACTTCACATGCTTTTTATTTACAGGCTCATAAAGATGCGATGAGAGCTTCTCGTGGTTTGACGAACAGATTGACAGGTGCATGTGGAGTGTGTGGAAGTGTGTGAGTGTGTTTAACAGGTATATGTTTCCAAAGTGATGAGCTCAATGGACCGACAATAAAAAGGACTACAGTGTGTGAATCACTGTAAGATTAGCACAACCTTCATACATACACACACTCACAGATCCAGTATCAGGACAGATTGTCAGGTAAAGATGAAGTGTCCACTATTGTTGTGACTCCCAAAATTAGTTTAATTTAGTTTACAAACTGAAATTATTAACCAAAGTGTTTTGTTGCCTAAACTGAACCATTGACTGAATGCTCTCATGTGACAGTCCTGCACTTTGCAGGCCATCCAACCTTTTTTAATGCTGAAATAACAATTGTTTCATAACAATTTGACAAACTGCCTTGATACTATGTTGTCCTCACACACACAGACCACACATTTTATAATTCATTCCCTGTAAAAAGTCAATACTGATCATCATCATCATCATCAATGTCTGAACAACAAACAATCAACTCTGACCTAGAAAAGATGTGGGCATGAGATGCACCTCTCCAAAAGTCTCACCAATCAGCCATCTCGTGCCTCACACACACACGCACGCACACACACACACACACACACACACACACATTCTCAGGCACACACACACACGCTGTCTGCCAGCTCCGCTCTCTGAGCCCCTGTCGTGGATGCCAAACAGCATGCGATGGCTGGATATCTCCCCCTCTCATTTGAATCAAAGCAATTGCTACGATTTTTAGCTCTCCAGTGATCCTGCATAAAAACTGGGGCAGAATATGACCACAGAAAACCCCAGCTTTTAAAACCACGCTAAAAATAGCCTTTTTGTTTTTCATTGCTACAAATTAATGTAATGCTAATGTTTTTTCAATAGAGACAGAGCATTTAAACTACTCCTCTTAATTGCCATTATGCAGGTACTGAAAATTTACACCACTGTCTTTATAGATCAAGGTAGCTGTATTGCCAAATAATACAAATCTCAATACAAATGTGCATTTTCCTTTAGATGGTGCTTGTTACTGTATGTATGGTATCGTGTGCTGTCTTGGGATCTTCTTGCTGTATTTGTTTATCTAATCTTCTGTTATTCTCATATTCTCTGGAGACATGGTAAGAATTGTTACACACAGTTATTAAAAAATAGTCACTTTAAGTGTTTTTTCCCCCCTACAACAAGTAAGCAGATAAGGAAACTTGATTGGTTGAAACGACGACAGCTAACAATATCACTGCCCCTCTCTAACCAGGTATTGGTTTTATATTTCCTCACACTCATTGGCACCAGAGACAAAGGCGTGGCAACATGACACTATTGCGTGGAGAACAAAAACACATGTTCCACTAGAGCTTGATGGATGGGTGAACCATGGGGATGCTGCCAAGATAGATGGCTTGATTCACAGCCACTGTTCACATGCTAGAAGTATCCACTAACCCTCACTAAATTAAATATTGCAATATTAAAGGAGCAATTTGTAAGATATGGCCAGAATTTTAGTTTAAAACATTCAAAAAATGAACTAACTTCATCAAGAGAGTACGAAGATACAACAGTGTTGACATTATGTCAAATATGTCTATGTATTGTGTTCCAGATATGTCTACTGAGGTTAGCATGCTAACCAGCTAGCCACATCCTGTCTTGTCTAGTAATACCACTTTGAACCGGCAAGAGACAATAGTCTGATAGCCCCCGTAGTTTCAGCTGGGAGATATATGCCAGCTGAGAGTGTCATAAAGGAACAAATAATCTCACAAAATGTCAAGAAATGAAAAGAAAAATTTACCTGTAAACCTTCTGAATTCAAGTTTCTCTTTTTCTGAACTAAGACGAGCTTAATTGCCTCGTTAACACATCATAAAACACACTTAATTAAAACAGTCCTGTTTGTCTTTCCGCTATCACCTCTGGTTTGGTCGAAAGAATTCCTCAGTTCATCTGTCTGAAGTCAGAGTCTCGGTCAGAGCCACTGTAAATCACCTCCATACTGATTCTCCTGTTATTTAACTCATCTCGGCCCCATCCAGCTAGCTAAAACTCACCCTGTGATCCGAGGTCTTGGTCCAGGCAAACTCTGGGGCCACTGGGTTCACGGCGAACTGAGCTATGAGCCAATGGTAGCTAGCTACAGCCAAGGATAGTTGTTGGTTTCTCTGTTGTTATGCTGCCCCCTATGTTTTTGGAGCTACCTTTGAATTATGTCAATATTCTACAAATGACGCTGTTGAATAGTGTTTTCTTTTCTTCGTTCATCTTTTAAAACCTTTGAGATGAATAAAAGAACAGCAGGATTTAAAAAGAGAGGAGCCTTAGGACAGCTATAATGTCCATATATTTTACACAGTTAATGTAATATAATGTTATCATCCTCTCTTTGCTCTCACCCTTCAGCTTTAAGCAGGGTTTAGATTTTCAATGATAATAACAATGGGATTTAGTAGAAAATGTAGGCCAACACACTGGTGTTAAACAGGAGCAGGACAGTCCCTGAGGGCTGGGGACTGATCACTGGCATAATTATTGCTGCCATAGAGTCAGATGGCACAGAACGAGCTTCCTCCATCAAGTAAACAATGCTTATATATTGTTTTATGCACTGAAGATTGCAAATGAGAGGCTAAAATGTAGAAACAAACCTCAGTCATCTAATCTTTATAAAAAAATGATCCACAATAAAGGTTTATAGTGTTGTGTTATGATATGCTGCTCTACTTGTTCTGTTTCTATCACGCTGGATAATTATCAGACATATGAAATCATTATATAGGGACTCACTCACAGGAAGGGGTGTGTGTGGGGGCAGAATTAAAGATAGAAAAAGATGGCTAATTAGTCTCAGGGAGCATGAAGCTGATGGTAAAAGCTGAGAATAAAAATTAGGTGAAATCTTAACATCATCTCTCCTCTCCCTCTTTTTTTTTGTATTTATTCTTGTCAGTAACTCACCTGCCCACATGCTGAGCGGCTCAAAGGAGAATGTGAGTGTTTTCAACACCAGAGGCCAAAATAAAAGAGAAAAAATAGCACAAAAGTGAAAGAGAGAAAAAGTTACACAACTGTAAAATTCTTAGTGAATCTTACAGCAAAACAGGGCATTAACTGTCACTGTATGTGTGTGTATCAAATGTGTGTGCATGTATAGGACCATGCGTGCGCTTCCAGTGACTATAAATACATTGTAAAAACACACTCTGCCGTTGCATAAGCTCAGCTGACATTCCTGCTGCCAGGCAGGATCAGTTTTTCCACCCATCCTGCCGGACAATGGACACAGCTGCCCCTCTGCAAACCTGCCCCCCCAAGTCTATGTCTTTGGGTGTGTGTGCATGTACACAGTCGTTTTTTTTTGCATTACTCTCATGAGCTTCTGCTGTAAGTTGCAAAACGTCAGTCAACTTTGTATGGGAGTCTGACAGTGGTCAGCTCTGGGGAAATGTCCCACTTGAACAAAGTCTTGAGAACAAAGTCATGAAGTAGCACTCTTGTCAGGCTGGGACCCTCATCACCTAGATAGATTTGGGTTTGGACCCAAAGTTTTAGAAACAAAGACTGACCAAGCAGTCGGTACCTGATACCTGCAGGAGAGAAGAAAGAAACTAAATCTTGGGAGGGTTTCCAACCTGGTTTGTGGGGACGAAAGCAGGTATTTCAAGCCAGAACATGTTGTTTTTTTCGCCTAAACCTAACCAGATCATAGGCACAGTGTTGTCCCAACATAGAATTGAAAATGTAACCTAAAGAAATTTAAAGTTTCAGCATATCAGTGGTTTATGAAAACATACATGACCAACATTCATTCTGGCAATTGGGTGAGGGCAAATTACTGTAATGGGCAAATATTTTGGGTTTCATAGTTCATTTGGGCTCAGTTTGTGTGTACATGGTGGACACATCTGCGTTTGGGTATTGTTGCCAAGTAGCAGCTGCCAAAATGATTTGCTGAATACCAAAGATGAATGGAGGAATGGAGATCCAAGTTCAACATCTATGTGTGTATGCGTGTGTTCGTGTGTGTGTGTGTTTGTAGAAAGAGTGACAGTGTGTGTCTAAACTCAAATTTCCCGATATGGTAGAATGGCATTCCTCATGATTCCCACAATCCACTGGAGGACCAGACGTGATGTCATTGAAAGCTCCCAAGAGGAGGCCAGAGGTGAGACATCATATGTGTGTGTGTGTGTGTGTGTGTGTGTGTGTGTGTGTGTGTGTGTGTGTGTGTGTGTGTGTGTGTGTGTGTGATGATGATGATGATGATGGAAGGAGAAAGAGAGAAAACAGAGCAGAGAAAGAGGCTTCCCAGTTTTATTTTGTGGTTCATCATTACAAAAACACTGCCTTCAGACCGGGTGCAATTGTGCATAACATGCTGTTGGCTGTGTGCATCTGTGTGTGTGTGTGTGTGTGTGTGTGTGAGTGAGAGAGAGAGAGAGAGAGTGTGTGTGTTTATTTTAGGTGTTTGTTATGGGCAAAACTCCAGAGTACACTTTGTTTAGAGAGAGACGGAGGAGAAAAGAGAGGGCAGGGTAAGAAATGAAAGACAAAAGAGGTTCAAAGGGCATTTTAAAGGGGGGCTGGGGAGGGAAAGTGAGCAAAGTAACATGAAGCATGCACAGTGTGATGCGTGTATCTGCGTCGGATACAAAAAAAATAAGAGCAGGAGACGTAAATGCTGGAAAAGAGACAAGAGAGGAAATCAGTTGTAAGTAGTAAGTAAAAGGGCTTGTGACAAGGGGAATACTGAGAGACAAAGGAGGGATGATGGAGAAAGTGAGAGAAAGGATAAGAGGGAGTTGGAGAGAAAAAGGGGTAAAAGGAGGAAGAGAGAGAGAGAGAGAGAGAGAAACAGACACAGAGAGGGAGGGAGGGCGGGAAAACTGTCCCAGATTCCCATGCCATTTAATAGGGAGCAAAACCAAACTGAGCTTATAATGTAGACTGGCTGAGCAGGGGGCAAAGTGACAGCGTTAATGTGTGTGTGTGTGAGAGAGAGAGAGCAGAGGCGAGAGGGGGAGTGAGTGAGAGAGAGAGAGAGAGAGAGATAGAGAGAGGGAGATATCTGTGTGTATGTTTCTCTCTCTCTCTTTCTATCTGCATGTGTGTATGTGTACAGACAACATATGAGGCACAGCCCACATGGAGGAGAACATGTAAAGAGAAAAAAAAGCCTGTTTTTCTGCGTGGATGTGCAGCCTGCAGACAGATTGGACTCCTGAATGCTGTTTTTTCTCTCTTCAAATTAAGTCGGATTTTCCTGCATTTCCTCTTTTGTTTTTTTGAACAAGAGGAATATGCTTTATGTGGAGTTTTATCCAGAGGAATACTTCACTTTCCTTTGAGCTTTAATCACACACTGCTCCGTGTAGCGCTGCGTGGGCGAGGGGGCCTACCTGGATTACTCTGAGCGTACATGTTTGTGGGACAGACTCACAGAAGACGGGAGAGACTGAAAGAGAGGATAAAGTGAGGAAGAGGAGAGTAGGAAGATGTACCTGTACAAAGCAACATGCCCGGACATCCCCAACCCGAAGCAGAAGGGGACCAGAGGTCAGGGAGGAGGCCACGGTGGGGTCCAGGCCCAAGGCCCGGGCCAGGGGAGGCTCAACAGGCAGATATCTACAGGGACGGGGCCACGACCCTACGCTCCTGTGATGCTGTGGACGGCAAACAAAAACAACAGTGTGGCGGAGCTCAAACAGCTGGAGGAGTTCCTCAACTTCCACTCGCTGTCGCTGCACGACACGGTGAAGAGTCAGACAGGCATGCTCTACAGGTAACCTCACTGGTGTGTGAGTGTGTGAATGTTTGTAGGACGCTCCCGAAGACTTTTTGTTGCAGTACTCTAAGGCTCACATCTACGGGCTAATTTGTTGCCATGGCAACCCTGACAGCATCACTGCTCAGAGGGATAGATGTTGTTTCTACCTGTTGTGGATCAGGGATTTGTTGCTCTGGTTATTTAGATGATGTGTTGGTTGTGGGGCTTGTAGTTCTTTGACCACTGTTTGTTTGAGATGTTTGTATGATTTCATTTTGTTTACTGGATGTTACGTTTACATTTTTCTTGTTTTGTCGGACATAGAAAAAGTTTGCACCTGAGTAACTTGAATAGTAACACAATGGAAATCGGAGGTGTTAAAAAAGCCCTAAGAGAAGTTTTGATCTCAAATCCAGACCAGCACGTTTGCCCACTTTGTTTCCATCAATTTTAGGGTCAGCCTTTTTACATTATGCAACGGCGATTGCAGCATGGGGACAATTGATCTCAATGTGAAACTCACCAGTTGACTGATCTCTCTCTGAAGGCATCTGTTTGAATGTTAAAACAGCCCTCCAGTGTCAAACTCTGCACATACAGTACATCATTCTACACATTAAGTTGGAGGAACAAGAAGAAAAACACCCTTTTGACTGGAGGGAGACCATAATATCATAATAAAATAATTATAATAATAAAAAAGCCAACAAGTGTTTGTCACATTTTTCATGTTGTGTCACCTGCTGGACAAATTGTTGAATGCCGTTAAATGTCAATAAACTGCATGAAGTCCAAAATCAACTTGAACACGTTTTCATAACATATGCACACAAACTTGAATTTTTGTTTTAAAATCGAAAAGCACAAGCTAGGGTGCTTGACCTGTCTGCATTATCTTGGACAGTTTTTCCCTTGACGTTTGCTCAAACTTGAACCGTAGACATACTAAAGCTTGTGCTTTAGTGTTTGGAGTAGCTCACAGTTCTGTTGTAGTTGCACAAACAAAGCATTTAAAAAATGGCTGTGGTTTTCAAAAGAAAGAATGGATAGGTATGCCAGTTACTGACGTCAGTACACCAGGGTCATGCAAAATCAGAACAAATGCATGCACAGCCCCATACAGGAAATATGCATTAAATAATGCTAAATGTAAAATGTATTTTGTTGTATTTTTGTTAGATAATCTACTTT
Organism: Pagrus major; assembly: GCF_040436345.1. NCBI lineage: Eukaryota > Metazoa > Chordata > Actinopteri > Spariformes > Sparidae > Pagrus > Pagrus major. The sequence goes on along the minus strand of NC_133216.1, from coordinate 22,460,417 downwards.
ATGACAGTTCCTCAAGCCTCTGTGGAGCCCCACTGCCGTCATGTGTTTGTTGTTTTTCTTCTAGTTCGTCATCAGCAAAGCATCATGTCCGTGAGTGGTTTGACTGAGTGTGATTGGGACACTGTGGATCACTGCTCAGCCCTCAGGCTATAGAAAGCAGCATGTAGCTGCTTTGGCTTTGTTGTGTTGTTGTTTCCAGTGGAGAAGAAAGGAGAAGAATGATAGCGACTAAAGGCATTTCATTCTCAGATAGTGTTTCTGTTGTTTGTCGTATCTTGTTGCTACCAATCTTGAACCTTTTACTTTATGCATTCAAATTGAACCTGAATGCTCTTTTACAGATATCCTCTGCTTCACACTCATTCTTCATTTTGCCATATGTAAAACATTCAGCATCTAAATCAAGCACTGCAGTGTTGTTTAGAAATGAAGTGTCCCTGTGTGTTTTATATTTGGAGAGGCTGCTGGCTTAGCATTTCCATGAACTGTATTTTGGTCATTTGAACAGCCTGTTCATCCCCCAGCCTCTCTCATCACTGACTGGCTATATTCTGCAAACATATTTGACTATATTGCGGTTTGTGTAATAATAACATGGCCTTAACTTGTTCTGTTGTTGAGGAAATGAAAGCACAGAGCAAGTCTTTTCCATCACCCCTCTGTGTCCACCAATGCAGAGAGAGAAAGGGGGGAGCAGGGAGGAGGATGGCAGACTGTATCCCTGTTGGGTCAACCTGGCTATGGGAGCTCATATGGCCATGTGCTGTAAGCGTTTCGCCTTGGGACCTCGGCATATGTGTATGTACATGGGCCTGTATGTGTGTGTGTGTTTGAAGGTTTGTGTTCATTGCCATGGTAATAAAACAGCTGGCTGTCCACTTTAATTTCCAGGTCAGTGTGTATCAGTGGTCAAGACCTGTGCTGGACACTCACACTGACACTCACACTCAGAGGGAAGAAAATCCAAGAATTATTGAAATGAAAACCCTTTTTTCTGGCTCAAGCTATAAAACAACTAAAACGAGCCATGACTTTCCAAGTCAACCACAAAATATTAATATAAAAACTTTTTTATTAACATATGAACACCCCAAAGGAAAAGATGCAAATCAGTGAAGTGCCCTCAGTGCCCTTCCAACGAGTGTTCCTTAAAAACCCTTCTGGCTCTGCAGAGAGGTGAGTCGTGACATGATGAATGTTCCTAACTCAACCTATTTAGCTTATGACCCCTGAAAATAAAGGAATTTTCTTCTTGTGAAGCCCCCGTCATTATTGTTATGACAACTCCAGCAAATACTTTATAGAGGTCTGAAAAGGTAAAACTAGAAAAAGAAATTGTTGTAAAATGTTTTTTTTCCTTCTTCTCTTCTATCTTGTTAATCATCCTGCGACACCTTAATGGGGAACTCACCTGAAACTTCAATTCCAAAAATTAATTGTGTGATTGTTGCAAATGCTGCAATCACAAATGCAGTTAAAAAATGTTTAACCCCTAACCTTGGGCCTCAATCCCAGCTCCTTAACTTTGTAACACTGGTATAGCCAGTGTTTCAAATAGATCTTCCCATTGTAAAACCAGACATAACTGTCCTCTCTCTCTTCTCTTTCTCAGTGTTTTAATGAAATTTAGTCCTTTGCAAAGACAGACATGCAAGGTATGCACATGCACATAACGCTCACACGCATGGTTTCTATTTTTTGCAAACCTTTGATTCATTCAAAATTCCACAAGGAGCACAGATGGGAAGAAGAAGAAGAAAAAGAGACAAACTACAAGCAGATATGAGCCACAGCTTCACAATCCATCCTCACATGCCCTGCAGTTTATTATTCATGAGTGTGTGTGTCTGTGTTTGGGGTGTGGGTGTGTGTTTTCAGTTGTGAAGGAGCATCTGTGTGTGTGTGCTTGTGAGACTGCTGCTTCTTACGTGTGCATGCTCATTGTATCGTTAACGGGCATCTTGACCATATAGGCCATGTTGACAATGTACTGTGTTAAATTCAGAACATATGCATTCATCGTTCCTCGGGGCTAATGTGGTGAAAGTTAACGCTAATTATCTACTCAGGACCAGATACTGTCAGTATGTGACAATGTTAGTGAACCGTGTCAGAAAAGCAGAGATCAGCTACTTTGTTCCAGATCAAGACTTGATTTAAAAGAAGCTTTAGAAACTGACTTTGACAGGCAGCCAGTGCACGTGTCGGTCCTGAACGCCTCACCACTGAATGAGCATCCGGCACAGGTTCACTCTGGTGTCTCCCTCAGCTCTGTCTTCCTCCTTCTTTTCTTTCTTTGCATTTTATCTCATCTTTTTTGCATTGTATTAAAGAGGGTACAGCTGTCACAGTTTGTTGTTATTCAACGCCTCCACCATCTGCCATTTTTGAATCACTTGAATGTGAGGAAGTCGTCTTCGTGCTTTGGTTGAGACTCTTTATTTGTGCTAGATTCCAACACAGTTAGCAGGAAACTACATAGAATAAGCTACATAGTTTTCTCACAGCGGTTTAGTTTTGTTACATTCAGGATTACTTTCTGGTCCACAGTTTCCGTACTTTTTATGATGGAAGAACTTGTGCTACTTGGTGGACAGGAAGGCAGTTTCCATGTTTTCATTTGGGTAGCTAAATGAAAATTAATCTGAAAATAACGATTGTGTTCAATTGAACTGTCCTGTAAAAAGAGCACATCCCCTTTTAACCTAAATGGCAAATGCACTCTGCTGATTTTTTAATCACACACACTGAATCAAAGCAGACATCAATTTTAATCAGACTAGATTAATCAAAAGCTCATGATATTATTGGATACAGAGCAGGGAATGCCAGTGACAGTGAGGGGGCATTTAGACCTCCAGGGGGCAGAGGGTCACATTATGAAGCATATGCCATGTGCACATGGGTGTACCGGTGAATGTGTGTGTGTGTGTGTGTGTGTGTGTGCAGACTGGATGTCTGTCGGTCCATCTGATTAAGTGAGCTCTGCCTGCTGATGGAGCGTGGTGTGAAGGTGACAGAGTTACAGTGTCCCCACAGTTGTTTCTCCATTGCCCTGTCACTCACTTTTGTTCTTTACTACTTATTTTTTATATTTTTTTTGTCTTATTTTTCTGTTTTTACACCACTCATCGTCTCTGTCCTTCAGTCACCTTTTTTTCCAGAGAGCGAGAGTTTAAAGAAAAAGGTGAAAATTAGATGTAAAAGCTCTATAATGCAAAACTCAAAGTGAAAATTGGATTATGAAATTGCCTGTCTTTAGTTTCACAGTACTTTTGCGTCTTCCTTTTTGTATAACCAGATACATATTCTAGTAATACATATAATGATATATATGTATACATAATAAAATATATATTATGAACTGCAGTGAAAAATGCATTTTATTTAAGAGATGGGAACAAAATTGAAAATCTGTTCAAACTGAACTACTACTTTTACAATACAATTATGCAGTTTTGCATTAAAACTGGTATTTAAATGAACTCTTGATGTGGAGATACAACGGCATATTGTTTAGGAGTTACCAGCTAAAACACACAGTTGCATGTTTGCTAAAGATTTACCATCTGATTTTGGAAGTTATTTTGGCTGAGTGATAATGATTTCAGACTTTGTTCTGTGGGACTGTTTCTGAGCTCCACAGTACTTTAATGTGGGAGAGAAAAATCAGAACAAACGAAAGAGAGAGAGTATCAGCAAATGTTTATTGACTACAGCCAGTCACAAGCCTGTCCTCTCTGGACTGGAGCCTCATGTTCGCTAAGTGTTTAGACTCTGGCATCTGCCTATGTAAGGAGAGGCTGTCCAGGCACACAACTTTACTTGTTATGTTGTGTAGCAGACAGAAATAGAAAGAGTGAAAAGAGAGAGAGCAACAAAGCTAAAATATAAATAAAAGAGGAGTACTTTAAAATGAAAAATGAGATTATAGTGTACTCACCACTGCCCAAAAAAGAAAAAAATGGTGATGGGGGACTAATCAGTCTCACTTTATGTTTATGCATCTGTCAGCTTGTGGGATAGTTTGTGTGTCTGAGTGTGAATATGTGTCAGTCTGTATTCTTAATCAGAGCCTAATGAAGCTGTAGTTTGTAACGGATCGACACTTGAGGAGCAGTGAGTGAAATCGTGCACTCAAGGGATTCACAGAACACACACACTGTCACGCAATCAGACACAGACATACACACGCATGCAGATAAATGCGTCAATTGCTCATCCTTTATTCATCTTGGAAAACGAGTGAATATTTAACATTGGAGCCGAGATCCTCACTAAATACTTAATTGGTCAGACGGTCACAGAAGCGTCTGTGTGATGGGTTTGTGTGTGTGGAGTCCAATTTTATACATAGAACTATAAACGTTTCAAGTTTGTTTTATTGCATAGACACCCATTTGCTTCTACAGCAATTTGAATACACATTGAAAGTGCTTTCATCACTGTGACTAAATGACTCGAAGAAACACCAACAAGTGTTGTGTTGTAAAATAAATTCAAGTACCACTTTATTAAAATAATTTTAGGCAGCTTATTTGTAAAGTAAATCTCTATGGTAACGAATTTCCACGTGTATTTGAATACAGCACTACAAGTACCTCTTTAGGGCCTTTTTATTATGAATGCTTTTAAGCTATTACTTTAAAAGCCCTGTAAGGGTGTGGTAAAGTGTCATGGGCTTTACACACAAGGTATCAGACCGACGAAGATCCAGTGACACCATTGGCTTAGAACCAGTCATGTAATAAATGACTCTGGACGGAGAGAAAGAGAGCACCTCATCTGTAAATAAAAGATGGGAAAAGCCCTTTAACCAGAGGTTTTATAGTATAATGTGTCCAATTAAGTCACACACTGTACTCCAGTGGGTGTAGTGATACTGAGATGGGAGAGTGGTCTGTGCTACTACCTTTTATCCCCCTGGTTCTCCCCCTAAAGTGCAGGTTTCTCTGCCAAACTGTTCAGTAAAAAGAAAAGTTTTTATTAAAAAGTTAACATTGGCTTTCTTCAAATTGGTGAAACAGCGCCCCTCTGGATTGTTACGGCTGGTACATGCCAGTCAGTCTGTGTGGTGAAGAATGGTATTGCAGCCTGAGACGTCAACACCTGGCCAGGTCAGGTTCACATCCTTTGATTTACAATAAAAAGTTTTAACTCGTCTGAAGTCGCCACTGTTATTTTACTGGCAGACTGTAGATAGAAAAGGCTCAAATTATAGGAAAGTAGTGTCTTGTTCAACTAAATAAACGGGAGAGGGAGTTAGCAAGTTTTCTAGCTACTGTCAGTTAGGCTACTTTAGCTAGCTTTGAGGCTGCTAACCAGCAGCTGAGAGTCCTGAGACAGAGAAGCAAGATATCATCCACCTGTGGAGTGCAGTGGGATGGCTACTCCTAAAACCAGAAGGAGAAGGGCCTCTTCAAATAATGTGAGTAAAATACAGTCTGAACTTGTTAACTTATCTCTCTCATAACTGTCTCTATACTCTGTGGCTTCACTGCTGGTTAAATGTCCTGCCAGGGCTAATGCTATGTGGTTGCTTTGTAGAATTAGCTTGTTGCTGATGTTATTATGAAGGTTGATTTGGTTAAATGGACTAGTATGATGTGCCTGGTTTACTTGAACGCTTGTACCACTTTGCATTTTTAATATTCAATTCAGTTGTGTTTGTGCTGAAGATCTACAGTAGTAGTTGCTTAGTGTATCTATCTTTTGATTTTAAGCTGTGTTGCATAATGAGTAATAAACTTTAATGAGTAATAAACTTTATAGGAGCGTTTCAACCGAAAATTGAAAATTCAGTAATTATCTGCTCACCATTATTCTGATGGAAATTTGGGTGAAGTAGTCCACAAAACGTTTCTGGAGCGTCACAGCAAAACAGTGTTGCAGCAGTCAACAACTGAGGTAGATTCATTAGAAAACAACCAAACATAAAAACATAAAATGGCTCCACACTACGGAAGCCCTAAAGGGCCATGCATTAGTACATTTTATTTCCTCTGTTTTCCCGTGATAACGAGTTAATGTCATTTGTTTTCTCGAGATCTGGAGTTATTATCTCGAAATAACAACTGCTGTTTTCCCGAGATAACGGGATAATTTTCTTGAGATCTAGAGATAACGAAACTTTGTATTCCCGAGATAACGAGGTAATTAATTTGAGATCTTTAGAAAACAAAACGATAGTGTAGTATATTAAATCATTGCAGGAAACATCATTCAGTGTAGCAATGTCAGAGGAGCAGGAGCATATCGATCACCGTGTCACATATCTTTTCAATCAAGGCCTGACACAGGCTGAAATAGCATTATGCCTTGCTATTACAGATAATATACATATTAGTGTGCGTAATCTAAAAAGACGGTTAGCAAGGCTTCAGCTGTATCGGCGGCGCAATCTAAGTGAGCCTGATGTCGTCGTTAACTACATAGCTGACCAGCTGCGAGGTCCCGGGCGTCTCCATAATCTCAGGCCTGTCATATCACAGTCATTATCTCGAGAGCTCGTCATCTCGGGAAAACAAAGTTTCGTTATCTCGAGATCTCGAGAAAATTATCCCGTTATCTCGGGAAAACGGCAGTTGTTATTTCGAGATAATAACTCGAGATCTCAAGAAAACAAATGAAATTAACTCGTTATCACTGGAAAACGGAGGAAATAAAATGTATGAATGCATGGCCCTTTAGTACGGAATTTCATTTGTTTTCTTGAGATCTCGAGTTATTATCTCGAAATAACAACTGCCGTTTTCCCGAGATAACGGGATAATTTTCTCGAGATCTCGAGATAACGAAACTTTGTTTTCCCGAGATAACGATATAATTAATTCGAGATCTCCTCATTAACTACATAGCTGGTCAGCTATGTAGTTAATGACGACATCAGGCTCACTTAGATTGCGCCGCCGATATAGCTGAAGCCTTGCTAACCTCTTTTTAGATTACGCACACTAATGTGTATATTATCTGTAATAGCAAGGCATAATGCTATTTCAGCCTGTGTCAGGCCTTGATTGAAAAGATATGTGACGTGGTGATCGATATGCTCCTGCTCCTCTGACATTGCTACACTGAATGATGTTTCCTGCAATTATTTAATATACTACACTATCGTTTCATTATCTCAAGATCTCGAGAAAATTATCCCGTTATCTCGGGAAAACGGCAGTTGTTATTTCGAGATAATAACTCGAGATCTCGAGAAAACAAATGAAATTAACTCGTTATCACGGGAAAACGGAGGAAATAAAATGTATGAATGCATGGCCCTTTAGGGCTTCCGTACCATACAGCTTGTCTGGCATAATCCAATCCTACGGTGGCTCCCGAGATCCCATATTGATTTGAAAAGACATTATTTACACCCTTTTTTAAGCCAAAATCTTTACTGTAGCTGTTTAGCTCACCTGAAGTGGTTGCATGAGCTCAGCTGCGTGTTAAGGGTGTTTTTGAATTAATTTGGGATCTTGAAGCTTCAGGAGATTTGTATAATGCCGGATGAGCTGTATGGGGCCAGTTCATAGTTTTTTTTGGCCTGTTTTAAAACCAGTCCCCATCTTCTGCAGTTGTTTAGGAGAATTCTCGCTGTTTTGCTGTGAAGCCCCAGAAATGTTTTGTGGACTGTGAAACATTAGCCATCTTTCTGTCGCCTCGAGAGTAAGAAGATAATGACTGACTTTAAATTTTTGGGTGAACTTATCCTTTCAGTTATAATCAAAATATTTAATTGTTTTTTGTTCTCCAAATTTTATGGTCTAAAAGACAAAATATTCTTTAATTGACTGTAAATTCCTGAAATCATGCCAATTACAGTTGTATTTGAGATCTCTATGATCATTTGAGAGCAGGTGGAGGAGTATGGACCGCTGGATGGATTTTAGACAGAGAAGCTTTAGTTAATTAGTGTTTTATCAATCTTAATGATTGATCAGGTTATGCACTTCCTGCCCTCTCTCATCTACACACACACTTTTACTGTTTAAATGTCACTTTAGGGACATTTAATTGACTTTTTAATTCCCAAGAAGCTTACCCTCTGAGACACCAAACCCTATGCCTCAACCTTAACATGAACCCTATGAATCCAACACAGACAGAAACACTTTTATTGTACATACTGAATATATTTGTGGTGAAAACAAATTCAGGTTATTGTCCCCCACTAGTCAATGTTGTTTCCGTACTGGTCTAAGCAAGATTGAAACTAGTTCTTCAATGTGACACATAGGGCAAGTCCCCCAGTACTCACACACACAGACACACACATCACCAGTTTATTAGTCGGCTATTGAGTGAGCTAATGCGTGCTTTTAACATGACTCTCATTAATAAATCAACTCTACAGCTTGGAAAATCAACGAGACTCTCACACACAGCGCTGTAACTCTAAGAGTCTTTTCAGACACAGACCTCTGGTGTTTCTCTTGTGTCAGCACTAACTGACTGTGTGTATCAATAGGGCATCAGTTTGTCCTATTGACGTGCCAGACAGGATGTGACCAGTTAGGACTGACACCGTGCTCTGCTGAACAGCCTCTAAAACTCATTCAGCTTTAGAAAAATAATCGTGCGTCCATGTCTGCATTATTAGATCTGTGAACGACAGAGATTAGAGCATTGGGATGTTAAGCAAAAATCTCCTAATATAGTCAGAAGGTAATGAAGTATGTGCCTCATCCAGTTGATTCATATCCTTCCTCTTTTCTTCCGTCTTTTTTTTATTTTTAATTGTTTTAACTTTTCATTCACCATGAAAATAAGGACAAAACATCATAATCCATCAAGACAGAGGTCTTTGTTTCTCTTCATCTTTATCTCTCGCTCTTTCTCCGCTCTGGTCTTTAAGTCTCGCTGCCTCCTTCATCCCCCCTCTTGGTGTTTGTCCATTATTGATGAGGGCTGATAAGCGGTTATTTAAGAGGCAGCGCTCTCCTTGGGGCTCAATGAGGTCGCTTGAGGATAATGCCCCAGTGGAGCTTTATCTTACTCTCCCACGCTGATTCATGTAAAAATAAAAGTAGCGGTGCCAACTTCAGCTTTGTGGCACACACACAGACACATCTTTTTTATATATTAGCTGATGTTCAAGGTGACTTTGCAGCCAAATCAGACCACAGCCAAAGTACCACGATTCATAATGATGGTCTGTGAGGTCTGAGCAGGTCATGTAACTTAATTAGAAACCCCCACAAGGACTCACTAATAGGTTTGTGCGTGTGTTTGTAACAAGGATGTGAGACCGAACCATTTGATAAGATAAGAGCAGCAGTTAAATACCTAGTTTGTAATGATGATGCAGTGCACATGAGGGGTAATGGCGTGGGCGTGTGAAGAACACCAAGAGGGGAAGGCACTTTTAAAACATGTTTAACAGTTATATAGTACATGTGGGCAGGCAAGTGAGGTGCAGTGAGGAGATACATACATAAATGAGAGTCTTGGGAGATGAAGAGAGGGATCAAAAGAGAGAGCGAGAGAGATAAGAAGTGTCCTCTAATTTGTTTAATAGTGCTGGTTGGGGCTGTCACCACCAGGGGGAGCCGTGGACCTGCTGTCACTTTGTAAATGGACACGAAAGCATGCTACTACCGTATTTCTTTCTGTGTGTGAGTTTGTGAGAGAGAGGAACACTTGTCAACAGTAGATTTAACAGCAGTGAGTGTTTGCCGTCACATTTACGTCCTAAACTTACACCTCCACACAATACAAATTGTAGCACCATACACCTGGATATTTTATTTATCTGTGCACTGTTTCATATTTGTCAGGGCACAAAATGAACGCCTGTGCCCCGCCGCTGATGGCAGAGAGTCAGAGCCCGTAAAAGTCAATTGCTCATAAGCTCCCAGAGATAACTGTGTGTTTGCCAAGAGAGCAGAAAATGTTCGAGCAGGGTGAAATACTGTATCGTTTCAAGAGGCGCTGCAGTGCTCATGCAATGGTGGAATCAGTAGCAGAGTGTCCCCTCCTGTGGATTGCAGAGGGACCTTTCAAACCACGGCTCAAGGGGGGCAATAAAAAAAAAATCCAAGCCAGCTCCTTTAACAGATAAACAATCACCCCTACTCTTTCTTCTTATAGTTCTCTCTCTCATCTCCCCATCTGCCTCTAAACCAATTTTCTCTAAGCTTTTTTTTTCCTTATCTTACTGCTGTTTTCAAATTGCCAATGTGTATTTATTTCACCGCTCACTCCTTTCTTTCTTCCTTCCTTCCTTCCCTCTTTCCTTCTTTCCTTCCACTCTCTCTATCATTTAATCCTAATTTATTTCTTCCACTCCTCCCTCGGTACTGTCATTAGTTATACTCCTCCATATACGTTCAGTTTTAGTGTCACCATATATCTCCACTTAGTTCACAGCAGTAAGCTGATACTCTGACGCAGGCAAACTTTATGCTTCCTCGGATCAGCACTTTTCTTGTCTTTTCTGTGTGTGTGTGTGTGTGTGTGTGTGTCTTCACAGATTGTAATATACAGGAGTGGAGCTTGAGTCCTTGCCAGTTTGTGTGTATGTGCGTGTGTGTAAGACGGTGTACAGTATGTGTGTTTTCGGGTGCAGGGCTATGTTTTGTAAGAAAGGGTAATATACTGTAGTCTCCCTAAAGGCCAATTTAAAGAGGAAAGGTGAGAGAACAGAGGACAAAGAGTGGGATATGAGAGATTGCCATAACAACCAGAGTGCAATGTACACACACACACACACACACATACACACATACACACACACACGCACACACATACACACACACTGTGGACTTTACCGCAGTATTTGTCACTGATAAACGCTGCAATAAGTGTAGGACAACACTGTGTCAGAGTGAAGCGCAGCAATGTTCTGCGAGCATTGTGTGCAAATACTCCATAAGTAGTTGCATTAATCAAAAATCCATAAATAAACAGTTATGTGTTTTTTGTGGCTTCAGTGCAGCAATGCAGCAAAAATGCAGCGATCTGTGGCCAGTGACTGCAGTCTCCCATTTTAATGTGTCGAGTATTTACTCAGCAACAGTGTCACAAGACTAGCCACACCTGGATAGACTTATACATGCTTTAGCGTGTGTGGCTAAGCTGTGGTCTACATATCAAATGTGCTCTTCTATCACCTGACTGATGTTTTGAAATTCAAAACAAATCTAATATTAATTACTGAATAAATTAAATATAATGATCATTACATGAATAAAAAAAATAAATATTGTGTATCCATATCTAAAATAACAAATAAAACAAAAAAATTCATAGACTAAAATATAATTTAATTGACTGTAAAATTCCAGAAACTTAATCTAAATGCTGGAGCCAGAGTTTGAACATGGACTAAGAAAAGAAAGCGCACTTCACGTGTCCTCAAATCACTGCAGTGGCTTCCAAAATGCACAATTGCCGCGCTCTCTGATTTGTATTTGACATGTTTAAAAGCTATAATCCACACCTCTCAAGTCATGTAGTATTGTTATTTTTGCTGTTGTGATGTCATAATCCTGTAAAGCTGCTGTTAGTTTTTATGCTCATAGCTGCTGGAATAGCCTTCCTAAGCACTTGAGATGTGTTCACACCGTCACTTCAGTTTGTGTTTGCACGTTCCTGTGTGCTTCTTTCTTTTTTTCTTTCTTTCTTGTATCCCTAGCACTGTCTAAGCATAACCTTACAATACCTTAATATATAGTAATTTATCTTTTTTCATTCATGTTTTTATTGTTCATTAATTTGCTGCACAGTCTCTGTGATGTTTCCATCGTAACATCATATAAAATGATTTAATCTCCACTGCAGGAAGTGATACTGATGGAAGCAATCTTACCTGTTTCACACAGACACAGTCAGTAAATCTTGAGTTGAGTTGTATGTTGCACAGATGATAAATGGCGTGAGATGTGGTGCAGAAAGTCCTTGTCAGCACACACGAGTGATGGGGAATCCCTTGAGCTTAGATCATTGCATACAAGTGCTCACGCACGCACACATAAATCAATACAGACACACACAAGTACATATACACATTTACAGTATTTTCCTCCCATTTCTTGCACAATCATCCTTTTTATATTTAAAGTTTTGGAATACTTGGATTAGGGCTGTTACTAATGATTACTTTCATTGCTGATTAATTTCTTGTTTATTTTCCTAATAACTTGATAAGTTATTTGGTCAATAAAATGTCAGGAAATTGTTTGAACAAAAAAAAGATGTTGATCGGTGTTTCTCAAAGCCCAAGATGACGTCCTTAAATGTCTTGTTTTGTCCACAACCCAAAGATATTCAGTTTACTGTCAAAGAGAAGTAAAGAAACCAAAAAATATTCACATTCAAGAGACTTGAATCAGATTTTTTCTTATCTTCTTTTTTTTATTACTAAATTACTAAAACTGATGAATCAATCATCAGAGTAGTTGACAGATAATTGATTAAGTGATTAATCGTTGCAGCTCTATCTTGGAATATTATGATTGATGTCAAAACACAGAGAGGAATCGCAGATTTTCCTGATTTTTTAGCTTTTTTTGATCGTAAAGATCCTTTCCAAGTTTGGACTTTGTTTCAATCTTTTAGCGATACTATCCAATCCTTGATTTTAGGGACAGACCTATCACACTGTCTCACCTCGATGATTACTACTCCCACAGTAAAGCACTTATCAGAAGAGCCAAATGGTTTGGCAGGATGGAAGAGCGCTCCTTCATACGACCGCTTCACCTTCTCATTATCTTCAAGTGGTTTTATTTCAACACTTTTATGGTTTAAGTAATTTCGCTAATGATCATTCTCTACAAAGTGCGACAAGAGATGAATTTCATGGGCTATCATTTAAAAGAAAAATTCTGCTTTCAATATCTACAGGAGATAAAAGTCACAATTAAAATCTAACACCCCAAAAAATGGCAGAAGATTTATATAGTGCACTTGCTAGCTATGTGCTAATATATGTAATTTGTTCCGCCCTAACAAATCCAACAGGAGAGATTGAGGGAGATGCCAATCAAGCTCAGTCTACACACACCCACATTCTTGAGAAGTGGTCTAATCAGTCCAAATAATTGAAATCACCTGCGTGGGTTAATCATAGAGGCTTTAAAGCCCTTAATTATGTACTCTTTTTTTTATTGTACAGTGGGTTATTATCACAATTCAATTTCAAGATTAATAGAGTAAATCCATAAATTAACGAATGCAAAGATCACCCACACCCACAGCCGAGCTCACAGCTTTCCTGTAAAGTGAATTATGTTCGTGTACTGTATGTGGAGAAAGTGATGTAAATGCAAAGTAAAAGCATCAAACACAGTAGATTTTTACCTACCCAACCAGTAATCATGAAGTAATTAGAGCATGAAATTGGAGCAAAGGGAGATACACATTAGACTAGACACAGGTGTTTGATATAATCCAATTAACAAAGTGACGAACTCACCAGAGCTGGTAAATGAAACATGCAATCTACGTCTCACTGTGTTTGTCTCTTGAGCTCTTTGTCTGTCTCTCCCTCTTACAGACAATAAAACGCTGATATAAGAACACATGTACATCATTGTGCATACAAATGAATGCAAGCAAGCACAGACATACAGAAGTAAACAGACACCATCTGTTTAATTCTCTCAAAAAGTTTGTATCCGGAACTCAGAGCAGTACTGAGTGGATAGTGAGTTGTATGAGGAATCATTTTCATACATTGAACTTACCTCTTTCTATTTCACACAGGCTTTGCCCTTTAACAGGCTCTGTGGATTTAAGTGTTCCTTTCTGTGGAGCGCTACGCCACAATTTACTGTACATGTACCTGCTCAACCAACCGGGACAAGTCTTTTTTCCAGGGAGTTATGTAGCGTGACCCTACTGTGCACCAAATTTAATGTAGCATCTGAAAGAGCAACATGACTGACAGCCTAGTCTTGCTAGTTATTATGTCATACTGGAAAATACTGCAGTGCACGATTTCTGTCCAAGTCCAGCAATCAATGCCAATTACATGGGTCCTCTGGTTCATCATATTTTAAACGTGATCCAGTCGGGTTGGGTCAAATTATCTTCAGTTTAATGGGGTTCATGTAGGACTTTGTTTTATTGCTGCAGGTCTCAGGCCTGTGTGTCAATTTGTCTCATGTTCAAGTGGATCCAATCATGATATCTGGATCATCATTGACACAGGAGATGATTTTAAAGGTGAGAACTGTAAGGTACAGGGAAATATAATTTATTTGGGACCTTTTTATTTATTTTTTTTGCGTCAGATTTTGGTGAGTAGTCTATGGTTGAGATTCAGATATTGGACAAGTGGTTAAATAAAGATTTAAGGATGAACTGATTAGAATTTAATGGCCAAAGATCGGAGTAGTACAATAAGTAAGTAATAAAAATAAGTAAGCACAATAAAATTTGACATATATGTATCACTCACACACCCACTCACACACCCTAAACACATTCAATACATTACATTCACATAAACTCTACTTTCTCTGCAATGCAAACAAAACTGCAGTAGACCTGCAGTAAAAAATGTGTGTGTATGTGTAGGAGAGAGGATGTGTGTCACCAAAAGAAAAGTGTTTTGTTAGAAAAGTGGCATAAAGGTCAAAACACAATTCACAAAATAAAAAAAACAAGGGCAAATTCGTTTTCAGTTTCTTCTGCGTGAGTGCAGCTCTCTCCTACTTCTGTATAATGTCAAAGAGTGACTTTGTTTTGGTGCTGAGAAACTGTATAGATCAAAGATAAGGTTTCTTTTCCCTTGGAATTGATCTGACATTGAATCCCCTTAAAACAAAAGGGGTTAGCTAGTGTTAAATGCTTAATGGGTAAAAACATTTAATAAATCCCTGTTGCTGTTATCTTCCTTTTCTGTGCTACTCCACAATGTGACATGTGTTCCTCAAATTGTTCACTTGTTGATTTTAAGACTGTACGTAACACTAACTCAATCATTTGTGCAGCGTACCTTCCTTTTAAACATCCCCTGTGCAGATGTAATGTAGCCATGCTATGGCAGATGATTGTGCCTTTAACATCCGTGTTTCGTGACACTACTTACTGTACTTTCCTCTCCAAGGTAACCAGTATACGTGTATCCTTGGTTCCTCCAGATGCTGCCTGGTTGCCATCTGGCATCTTTATTCTTGCCTGGTGTTATTTTATTGCTGCTTTTTCCCACACACATAACGCCTCCATACTGTTTCCATAGCAATGCTATTACTGAGATGACGGCTTTCTCTTGTTGTTACCACTCTTCACTATCAAGTGTCCATATCTGGAGACTCTCTAGCAGCCAGGAACGCTGCTCTCTGCAACAAATAGCTAATTGTGGTGCAGGTAGTGTGGGAGTATATGCTTATTACATGGTACAAGTTTGAGAACAACCTTATTATGTCATGCATTCAGGTACAAAAGTTTACAAAAAAGTTGTGCCTTACAATTATGCTCTCGGAAATTCTCCTGTAAATGCACTGTGTAGAATTTCAGGCACATTCATTTTAGTTGACATTATTTGAAGGCTTAAGATCTAATGGAACTAGAAGTGGTGACTTTTCTCTTATCTACAGTGTAAGCGTTTTTTTATGCTGAGTTTTACTTCATAGAGCAAACACGACTTTCATTTCCTATTTTAAATCGCTCCCTCGGAACACATTCATATTTACCGCAGTGGCCCTGGATGGATACAGCAATGACCTGAGCTGCAGTGGGAGGAAGTGTTAACCTAGACATAGACACACACAAGATTCAACTCTCAGTCCAAACACAGTACTGCTAAAACTCTCTGGACAAGTGTGCTAGAACTGGGTCTTGCTTGCAGGCACTTTATAATGAGGTCCTTTGTTGTTTGCATGTAAAACATATCAGTTGAGACATATGGCGCGAAAAGCTCATATGACTCTTTGCACAGATATTACCGTGATGACCAACCTGGGGATTTGTTAAAGGAGTAATGGTATGGAAAAGAAAGACTTGTCCTCACTTGACTCACTGGCAAATTGCTGTAGCGTTTGGAGTCACCTGGTATGTTGATGTTTTTCTTCTTTCCTTTAATAATAATAAACTATTTTAACTTACACATAGCACTATACAAAGATTAAATACAGACACCAACTGTATTATTTACAGTGTTTCCCACAGAATCAGACTTTAATTGTGGTGGTGGCTGTCCAGCTGGGGTGCCATAGGGCGTGAGCTGGCTAACTTCCGGTTTAGCGCCCAGCTAACTTGAATGGGGATAAAATGTAATCGGGGGCTCTTCTAGACTCTCCAAATTTTATTGGACTGAATTGCTCAAATTCTGACAGTAAAACCGGTCATTTTGCGGGGGATGTGCGGCTTTTATTATGGTTTTACAGACGCATCTTTCACAATATTGCATCACATGACGATGTAAGTACATGGCTTGGCCATGACAAAAACTGGCTTCAAGGCCTGGCGCTCTTTGTGGGGGCTTGATTTCGACGATGAGGCCAGCCGTCTTCTTTGCAGAGGGAGTTACAGTCAAGTCAACTGCGTTAAATAGTCCTCCTCCTCTTCTTTGTTGGTTTTACAGGTGGATTAGAAACCACACCGCCATCCACTGTATCGGAGTATATAACATCATGCTATTCACTGACGGGTGCACTGTCTTGAGTGAGTGAGAATGGGAATGCGCGGCTTCAAAAACAGAAAATCAATATGTGGCGGCCAGTGTTGCTATTGTGGCAGACCGCCACAAATAAATTAATGTGTGGGAAACACTGTTTTTAGGACTCAAAAGAAGAATAATTCAATGATTTAGTTGTCGTCCCCATGAAATGTCCCCATTCATAATTTATTGGCCTGATGTATGTTGTGCATCCCCAGGGAGAATACTGTTGTTTTTTGCCCCAAATACACTTCAATTTTTAATTTGTTTTCCAGTCCAGAAAAGCCACCCTAGATTATTATTGAACCACAACAGTGCTATTGGGCCCTAAATACAGTATTTTGGGATCCACTTTTTCTGTGAGCCCTGGTTAGGTTAAACTGTTATTTGTCAGTCCAAAGTATGTTCAGCTGATATTCTGTAATCCATTTCAACAGTGCCAACCCCAGGCTGACCTTCTATTTTGAAGTTTTAAGAATAGTTTTGCGAATACAACACACTTGTTAGTTCCAGCATGTTTTAGACATTATTGTGCATTTGACACAAACAAAAACCTGTTCATAGTGATGCTAAGCCTCCTGTTTCTTTTACTAATGACTGGTGATTTCTTATATTCTTATTTAATTGTTGCTCAGATGGATCTTTGTTTGGGATAGACCGATTATTGGCCCTCAGATCATACAGGTTATAAAAAAAGCCAGCAGTTTATCCAGTTATCTTAACTACTGTACTGTTTGGAGGTAATGGTAATCTCAGTAATAGTGTCTTGTTGCCAATGAGAACTGTGTGCACATGCAACTACAACAAGTTCTGTTGGTCAAATCACTGTTGGCAGCTCAAGCTGATGTGTGAAGACAGACTACTGTCTGTTACAATAGTGTGTCATACACACCAACAAATGGCACATCAGCTGTCCTGTGGTTGTGATGACAATTTATGTGCTGAACCAAGGCGGCTGGTCAAATTTACTTTGCCTAATCCAAGGGAAAACAGCCCACACCCTGACTCCCCCTTTCCTTGGACACCACTTAAAGTTCTAACAAAAAGCCTACAAAGGGGATGGTTAAAAATAATTGTCTTTCAACTAATAGCTCTTGGTTTATAAATAGTGTGCGCCAAATCAATAATTATGAAGTGTTAATCTCCAAGAAGTTTTGCCAACTGCGTATAGTTGAAGTTGAGTTTCCATTGCATGGCAGCGACTACAACCTTCACTGTAACAACTACAAGGGCGGCCCCACTAATTAATTCTACCCTCAAACTGGGCCTGTTGAAGTGTTTAATTAAGATGAATTTTAATAATTATAGAACAAGTAATGATGTTTAAAGACACGTGAGGACATCTAGCCTTCCAAGTTACAACATGTATTGCCATTATAACCATAACTGACCTTAACTGTATTGCAATTTGGTATTATCTTTTGACCCAGCTCTACTGTAAGACATCTGTCATCAGTACATGGGGTGGAAGTGATTGGTAGCGATAGATACAAGGTCATGACACTTTGACCCTTCTTATCTTCTCCAGCTGTCTCAAGTCTAAATGACTAGTGGTAATCTAAAACTCCTCTGAGAACAATGACACTAAATGGATACACTCAGGATTATGACCCAGTGGTGACCTACCTGTGTAGTGTGTGTGTGTGTGTGTGTGTGTGTGTGTGTGCGTGTGTGTGTGTGTGTGTGCATGCGTGCGTGTGTGTTTGTGTGTCTGGGTGTAAGTGAGTGGGTGATATAAGTGAGTGAATAAAGACAGCTCTTAAGTTATTAATCTGTTGGTATGATCACATGTCATCTCGTTAGGATATTCCAAACGGCCTTATTGCCCTAGCATTTTCTGAGTAAGGCTTGTGGGATATGCCAATATTATTTGTGTTTTAGGAGCATTTGGACATGTATATAGTGCATTACGCGTCTCAACTGGGGTTTTCACCACAGTTCGTGACATAGGACCTCTTGCCCATCACAGTCAATTCTGTGTGTTGTCATGGATGCATTGTACACGAACTAAAAATTCAAATGTTTGCAAGGCTGGGGTAAAGATGCTTGCCCAAAAGAAAACCCCCCATTTCTGGTCATGAGGGGACACACAACTACATTTAAACATTATGAAAGTCTTGGATATCAACATGTTTTTTTTCTATGTGCAACTATTGCCACATCAAGCTTTTCAAGAAGAAGGTTAAAGTAATAAGAGAGAGAGGCTGTGTTCTCCAGGTCGAACAATTTTGCCACCAGTGGAAACCCTTATGGCTTTTATACTTTTTCATGATAAACACCATGTTAGGTAACATTAACAGGGCTGCATGTAAACGGGAATATTAGTGGAATATTCATCTACGTGTAAACAGGCTCATTTTTTTTTTTTTTCACAAAGAATCTTTATTATAAGCTAACCTCTTAATTTTGAGGAGTCATGTACTGAAGTAGTAATTAATCAGCACTCTATTACGTAAAGTCCTTGTGGTCTGGAGGAGAGGTGGTTTTATTTTCAGGGGTAATTTTGTTGGTCCTATGAGTGGAGGTGGCAGCTGTAGAGCGTCTGGCATCTTCCCACTGTGACACACCTCAGTGCTCAGCCACTGGATAATTGAAGCTCTGGCTTTTATGCAAAGCTGAGTGGGGATGTTTTGTGGAGAACTGTTCTGCCAGTTTGCCAATGCTGAAGAGTACATAAACCCAGTTTACTTACCTTCATGTTTGTAAAATAAAGTTTACCCTGATTTTTGTGCTAACAAGTATTTCATGATGCAGATCTCAACATACAGGAAATGTCAGTTTCACGAGGAGAAGGCCTTTAAATGCAAATATGAAAACTACAGACTTTTGTTTGTATCTGCTTTTATTTTTCTGACGTTCAAAAAGTCTTCATCAACTTAATATCCCGGTATGCACCTCCTGCGCATGACTAACTCGTGTTTGGTAAACTGCCATGTGGTGACCTATAAAATGAGAAGGCTGCAAAGATTAAAGACTGACTACAAAAACAAAACAATTAAAACGCAATTATATAGTGCAATGATTGGTCGTTAAAATCACATTACAATCCATCGAAAGCTCACATGTGCTTCCCCTACAAACATGCTCACAGCTCTGCCTCTGTGAGGAGAAGGGAGGAGGGGATGAGTGATTCTCATTTGAGACCCAGCACGTACGTATCTTCATGGTATGGTCCATGATTGACGTGAGGATGACCTCAGGGCCAAAACTCATCACTGTGGCAGGCTTATGGCTGTAATATCCTTGACCCATGATCTATTCCGCTTCTATGTGTAAACCGCTGAAATGATACATTAGAAGCCCGAGGAGATGTGTATGACATTCAGTTGGCATCATCAGCCGTGGTTGCATGCATTTCAAACTAATTCCACAGGATGCTCTGCTAAAATTAAATAACTGCACAGGAAATAAGATCATGCTTTATCCAGAGTGAGCTCTCACACACATATGAAACTTTAATAACTATAATGTAGCAATATGCTGACGTTTGTAGCATTAATGTGCCATATTCACATTTTAACATAGTTTCTTTTATGGCATTTTAATAATTCTTCTGAATAAATTTATGTATCAAAATATTGCACAATATTTGAGGAGGCTAACAGTATGACTTAACCCAAAATGGACCAACTATGCGTCATCAAACATGAACAAAACTTGAAAATGTAACATGTAAGCTGCCTGTTGTTCCCTTGATTCAGCCTGGAGCACAGTTTAATGGAAGTGTTGGGGGTGTGACAGCCACCATAGTGTCACCATTTGTACTGAGAAAGAGGTCACTGAAGTGGCAGGGGTGAAATTGAAATGCTGCTTTTATGGATTTTAATGGATATGATTGACTAATGAAGCATTCATGCTCTCCTTCTTTCTTTGTCATTCTGCCCTTTGGCCTGTGGCCTCAGTCATGCCTGGAAGGAGTAGGACAGATTTAATGATGGTGCCACTTTGTGTGTCTAGTTGTCACATGGAAATGACAGACTGACTAGTTCTGGTTTATTCTGTTCGCTCTTGGCTGACATGTGGCCATACTATGGCCGGCTTGTGGCTCAGATCTTGCAAACAGGAGCGGACTGCCCAAGTGACATCGCTCACACGTGGTATGTGGGCTGGATGAACGTGTCTGGTGTGGGCCAGATCTGGGCCACAACAATTTTGCTATCTGGGTTCCCTGTCAGATTGTGGAAGTTTTAATGTCACATTGTTGCTCATGTGTTTTGTTTCCTTCTGTGTCCGTGTTTGCCTTGTACACATTTTGGTCCTTCCACTGTTGCCTTGTACACCACCTCCTGACATCATGCACCAACCCATTTCATAGATATAAATGTCCTTTCTCCATATTTGCTAGACATGTAGAAAATAAAAAAAACAAATAGGGTAAAAGTGGAGAATTTTACATCACATCTTGCTGTTGGGTGGCATATACGTATACACTACAGTGTATCAAACAACAATGCTACTTTTAAGAAATGTGAAGTCACTTTGCCTACTTACTTTTTCATAAACTTATTTTCTGCATTTTTTATGGACACAAACTGTGTTTCCAACCTAGTTCCTAACACCTGGAGAAGCTTATTAAAGTATCTGACTCTCCAAGGGGTGGCACTCGAAAAGTTTGTAGATATAAGGGACATATTCAACTTCTTTACCTCGGTGTGTTCTTCTCTTGTTTTGCTTACCATACAGTTTTGGTAGGACTGTGAGGACACAAACAAGTCAGATTTGCTCTACAGCAGTGTCAAGTCTCACTGTTAACATCCTCCCTACTGCTGCCACAAATGGTTCAGTCCATGGCAGTGGGAACAGCTCAGTCCTATGGGCAGGAGATGAGGAGGCCTGACATCCCTGATACTGCACTCCAGTTACGTCATGGCACTCCAGGCAGAGCCCCAGACAAGGGCATACGTTTACAGTACTGTACTGCACTGAATGTATGTACGCAACTAACACTTTTTTGGTTAGATTTCTTTCCTGACATTGAAATGTACCCTGTCACTTCTGCATTTGTATAACCAATATGAAAGAGATTAGACATTAAGCACTGAGTGAGATTTAAGGACGAAGTCAATCTGTTTATAATCTGGTGAATCCATTATTTAGCTCAAGCTAAATAGATATGTTCAAAAACTGCAGTTTAATGGCAGATAACAGCTGGAACACTTTGAATTAAACTCCCCTTGAATGCATTTAGGTTGACATCAGCAACCTTTGATGTAACAGAGATATGCGTTGTGTTGCAAAATACAAACGTGCCACCTGATATATAATGAATTATCACTACAAAACATATTTTTGTGTACAACGCACATCTCTATTTACAAAAATAGCAGGTGTCCTTGAATACTGTTTTGTTGGCCTTGTCCACGTAACGTCTCTAACAGGTCTATATTATTGCATGTTAGAAAAGAGCCCTCAGTTGTGCACCAGTCTGTGATTTTATTCTTTGACACTTTTTTCTTCAGGAATGGTTGAGTGAGTTTAGTAAACAGTGACTGAATTTCAAATGTGGCAGCTTGTGTTTCCGTTTGTGAGTGTCTGTGTGTTTTAATGAGCACGTTTGGATGCACTCACATGCATTTGTATAAGTGTGCGTGAGTGTTTTGTGCACTGTGTCCCTTGCTAAGCAAGAAAAACCATGGCTGTCTGCCGCTTGTGTCATAGAAATGATATTCACATCAGAATTAGGTTAGAGAGCACTGACCTGAGGAAGGCTAGACAGTTGGGTGGTGATGCACAGTACAAAATTATTAAGGCACGCACGCACGCACGCATGCACGCACGCACACACGCATGCACGCACGCACGCACACATGCACACACACACAGTCATACAAACATACTTACACACAAGTTATATACACTCACACATAGCGTGGGGCATCTCTTGGGGATTTCAATATGTAGTGTGTGGGCTTTTGCTGACAAAGCTCATGATCCTGCAAGAAGTAGAACACACACACACGCTCATACACACACAGGTGCAAAAGTAGGACACAATTGCCGCCTTACGCTCAGAGTTATGAGTATGTCATCACTTGTGCTTGCGGGGCAGCTGCTGGAAAAACAAAAACAAAACATGGATGTTAATCAGAAAAATGGGGAAAAAAGGCTTAGAATATGTACAACCTGACAAATAATAGATCCAGCTATAAGTTTTAGACACAACCAGCAGAAAGCGTATGTCGCTGTGATGGTTGGTCAGTTGGTCGGTTTTAAAACCGACACACACATCTGTGCGTGTGGTTACGGGACACAGCTGCACAGACTGAGAGGCTGACTGTGCATCAGTTTAGGTTTAACTCGGCAGAAAGAGTAGAGAGATCCCAGGCTGTAAGTGTAATGGGTCAATTTAATGGTATATAGTTGTGGTCAATCAAAAATGATGTGTTGTCTCTCTACCTCTGAAGTGCATGTGCACACACACACACACGCACGCACGCACACACGCACGCACACACACACAAACAAACAAACACACACACACACACACACACACACACACACACACACACACACACACACACACACATTAAGACCTACATCATTAATCTTTAATTTAGACCATTGCTGCTGTTGTGTGTAGTTTTCAGGGAGCAGAACAGCAGTAAATTACCTTTGAATGCAGACTAATGATGTACTAAAGCTCCCTGACCTCCCCTATAATTGGGAGGAGTAGAGAACTCCTGTACTTGATTGCAGCTAAATTCATAAATAACACTGGAAATCACCAGCATCCTAAAGTGATAGCAAGGTATAGCCAGAACTAAATGGTCGCATAGCCAAAATCTAGAGAAATACTGTAAATCAATCTGAGGATGCATTTTAAAAACAAATAAAGAAAACACCACGTGTTTGGGTTAATTGATTATATTTACAACAAATATTAAATTGCTTGACTTTTTAATTAAGGTGATAGGACTACTGCAGCCTGAAAAGGTTTTTTTAGTGTTAGTAGAGGCTGATGCATACATGTTGAGTGACACTTCACAACATTGGTGAAGGGTAGCTGTAGCTTCTGCAGAATACAAGCAAGCTAAAAGACTAACAGCAGAAAGTACTCAGCTGCTGTCACAGACTTTAAGATTCCTCTTAACACATACAGTTTATTACTATCTCTCTGCGCTTGCCTCTGCTTCTCTTCTCTGAGCTGCAGAGAGCTGTAAACTTCCTAATAAAACATGAATGCCAGTATTGATTGCTGCTGAATTGTAGCTCCCTTTACCGAGCAACAGAGCAATAAATGTGTGGTATTTCAGATAATTTAATAAAACCTGTCACAGTGCACAGTTTTTTTGGTTTCGAGTTCATTTTCCCTGTGTTAAATGAGAAATATTGATTTCAGGCTTTAACACAATCCATATTTCACATGTATTTCAGTCATAATTGATTGTGTGCCTATGTGACCTCCTGTTCAAAAACAAAGCAAATATGTAGAAAATGTTAAAGAAAGACATATAGGAGAACTGAAGTATTGAAATGTACTACAGAAATAATTTGTCTCAGATTTTTCAGAAAAAATAAATAATAGCCTACAGCCCTCTGTGAGCAGCTCCATTAGGTTGTACATCTTAGATTAGTGTGTGAGCATGCTAACACCTGCTACTAGGTATGAAACAAAGTGCAGTTGAGGCTGACAGGAAGTTTTGCAGATATTTGGTCATAAACCAAAGTATTGGACAAAGTAAGGTTTTGACCTGATGATGGCATTAGATCAGTGGCTCTCTTTTTTGGGCAAGCACCTCCCTATCCATTATCCAGGTCCCTTACCATCCCAACATCAAATAAAATGTAGGCTAATTGTCTTAGCGTTTGATTATTATTCTGTATTATATCATTAAAAAGCATGCCTGTGAATACCAAATAGCACATTTGATTCAATTGGACGCTATAATATAGCTATACTATCATAATCATTAGTTATAGGGAGCAAAAAAACAAACAAAAAAACACACGCTATGCCGTGTGAATAGAAATTATATTCATGAATGTTAAACATGCAAAGTTATTCAGTTATAAATTAGAGAATTACAGGTTACCAACAAAAAGTCTGAGTCTACTGGATAGAAAGCAGAAGAATACATAGGCAGAGAGGTTAGCTTAAGCCGTAGTGTGCCGGATGCCATCACGTCCACATCCCTGCTCAATGTTGTAGAGACATGTAGGTGGTGTTGCTGTGACTCTGTCAGGTGGCAGGTGTTTATAGAATAGTATTGTAGTTTGTGTATGGATGCTTGGCTAAGTTACGGGAAGTCCGACAGTGGGATATCCCTCTTGTGAATTTGTAACCACCAACCAAGAGGAAGAAACTCTTAATTTCCTTAACAGGGAATATCAAAGAAGAGGGCGTCCATTTTAGTGATTTGATACGGTAAACACCATGTTTGTGAAATTGTATAGATGTTACTCTGATGTCTCATTCTCTTGAAGGCACCATGGAGCTGTGCTACAGACAGTTGACAGAAACAGTGAAGTACAGAGAGTTGTTGCTAGGGAAATGATGACTGTCTCACCTAGTAGCACTGGTGTTAACTGGCTAGTTTATTGAAGACGACATTCTTTTGCAAGTTTCAACATGCTTTGGTGTAAACTCGTCTTAAACAAATTTTCCCAGAAACACTCTCTGAATGTCCCCGGATGGCGGTATAGTCCCTATTAAGAAACCTTACAATTCATCCTGAGGGTAACATTGAAGTGTGACCCAATTTTCACAGCAATCCTTTCAATAATTGAGACATTACACTTAAAACCGCAAATGTCACCTTCATGGTGGCACAGCAGAAGAAATCCCCATGGGGATTACCATCCTCTTTGTGACAATCCTTCCAGTAGTCATGTTTCAGTCTGGACCAAAGTGGTGGACTGACTGATTGACATAGTCTTTTGTCTTAGAACCACCGGCAGCATGGCTAAATAAAGAGGTTGAAAAGTTTGTTTTGTTAATTGTGGCAAATTTGTGGATTTTTTTCACCTTAATCAAGCCTAAATTGTCACTGTGTAGTTGTTAAAAGCAGTGTTTTTCTGTTTGTTTGTTTTCAGTGTTTTTCTCGCTCAGTTCAGTGACTCTGGCTTCATTAACTAGTGGATCACAGCTGTGCACAACCTCCACATACTAGTCATTGAACTTCAGTGACACAGATATGATAACCTTTAATTCAAATGACTGATAACATATACAGTATGTAAGTAGATGACACACCACTCTTAGAAAATATGACACATTTTTGTTTACAGTAACACAAATTTCATCCTGAAGCTTTGGTGTTTTGACAGTGATGGATAGACTGGTGTGTTGCGCACACTCCAGGACAGAAATGCACCTTGCAACCACAGTCCTTTTTCACTCAGCACGTTCCCCTTCCTCATTAGAGTAAAGAGGATTCAAGACAGCTCCAATTCCATGTGTGGAATTCGTTGGGAATCTGCTGTTCCCTTAAGGAGTGGGATGGGATCGATCAGGAATGAGCTGCTGCAGAGTAGCTTTTCCATTAGGTGTGAAATTGATCTGAGGCTGTGTACGTCCCCCAGTGAGGTGGGAACAATGGAACAGGAGGGAGTGCAGGTAATATGACGATATTAATTCTATAGGACTGAATTTGTATTGAAAAAACATGCTGTCTGACGCCCTAAGAAGCATGTTTGATTAACACATTTATTCTGAGAAAAGATTGACTGGCTTGAAGATGAGAGAGGTTCAGGTGGGCTGATTAAAAGAAGGATTGCAGGAATACACAATGGGCTTCTGTGCTGTTGAAATCAAATCAATGAAATACAGCTGTTTAAAACAATGGACTAGATCCAAATCATTCACAGTCAGCCTCAAGAGGCAGCTCTGGCTTTGTTTTATGTAAGCCGCTTTATCCCAAAAGGCTCTTATTGGGCGATTTCCAATGCCTGATGTACACAAGGTCATTTCAGCAGAAAGAGCTGCAGGAATGAATTCATCACGTCATGTTTATAGACAGTTAATTGTCTTGTCTAAATGGATGGATCAAGCTGAGACATTTTCAATCCAAGCA
The DNA here is from genome assembly GCF_040436345.1 of Pagrus major. Taxonomy (NCBI): domain Eukaryota; kingdom Metazoa; phylum Chordata; class Actinopteri; order Spariformes; family Sparidae; genus Pagrus; species Pagrus major. The sequence continues at coordinate 22,433,804 of NC_133216.1, read as the reverse complement.
CTTTGCTTGGTTGTTGGGTCGACTGGGTATCAAACCTCAATACCTACTCAGACATTAATCAGACATAACCTCATAATCAAAATGAACTTGTTTTCTTTCTTTTTTTAATAACTGATTAGTAACACATCACAATTAATAGCCTATAAACTATAAAATGATATGAATCTGCCACATAACTAGTAACTAAATGTATCAAATAAATGTAGTGAATTGGAAGTATAAAGCAGCAGAAAATGGAAATAGTCAAGTAAAGTACGTCAAAATTGTACTTAAGTTCAGTACTTGTACAGTAATTTGTTACTTTCCATCACTTGTTTTTCTAAATTTTGACACTAAGATTTTTATTCATACTGCAAATGAATATCGGTTCCAGATATCGGTTATTGGTCTTGGTCTCCTCCAAACCACAATTGTCCCTCTCAGAAAGAAGTGGCTTTGCTCAGGGAAAAGTTAAGGGGTCACCAAAGTCATTAGTGTTGATCCTCCGGTCATCATCTATATCTGTACAGTATTTCATGTCCATAGTCCTCAAAGTAAGGTGTCATAAAAAGTTTTGTTATTGGACCGTAGGTGTCCTGTCAGCACTTTCAAAACCCAAACCTATCATTTGGCACTGACAAAAGTACATGGCTCGCATTCAGCTGGCTTTAAGTCGTGGTGAAGAGATCACATTTTTTTTTTTATCAATGTAGCAGTATGATCTACAGTTAATTCCTTGTCGTTGGCTTTGTGCCTCCCTCCTCCAGTTTAGAAACTGATTTAAAAAAAATTATAACACGGGTGTTAGCATGACATTTACATGACATTTACAACAGCGTTCTTGCTGTTGGCACAGTCTTTTTATCGTGTGTGTTAACATTAGACATTTATCAGCTGTTGCAGAAAAAGCATCTGCTGACAACGTAAACAACCATACACACAAACATAAACAAAATGCATACATATTGAGATTCTTCATGTGTATTTGATTAGCCCAGATAATGATATGGTGCATCTATTCTGTCCAAACACTTGCATATCGGAGCACTGCAGTGCTGACATTTACACCACATGTGCTCATCCACCAGACACACACACACACACACACACACACACACACACACACACACACACACACACACACACACACACACACACACACACAAAGAGAGACTGTTGAGAGAGCCCCGCAGCAAATACTCCGTTTACCTCCGCTTGACACCCCTTATAGAATTACTGCAAAGCATATAACATAAACACCTTCCTCTGCAAACACACACACACACACACACACACACACACACACACACACACACACACACACACACACACACACACACACACACACAGCCATTCCTATGCAGGCAGACATTTGTGCTGTAATCAAACACATGCACAGTCACATTAATTCTTCGCAGCTCTGTTACGCCCCAGCCTGCTTTTTTATCCGTTTTTTTCTCTCTTGCTTACAATCTCTGCACACATCCCCCATCTGGTCCATCCATCTTCATCTTGTTGGTTTTGATTCGTAGCTGCCTATTGAGGTCGTATTTACAGTGTGTGAGGGGATTTGAAGAAATGATTTACTTTATGTCAGCAAACATATGTTTCTGACTTGCACATACTGCAGCTTGTGCATCATTTTTTTGTGTGTGTGTGCACGTAGAGAAAGCACATGAACAACACTAATTCAAAAGACCAATCAAGTATACATGTTGTCTTTAAATATAAAGTGATTTTAGTGCAAAGAGCCAAAATGTGGCACAGTTATAGTTGCAGGATTTATCTTGCTACAACATCTGAAGTTTCTTTTGTTTTTGATGAACAAATAGTCCAAAAATTACAAAACAATAGGAAGGAAGAAGAAGAATAAGGAATACCATAGAGAGAATAACGTGGAAATAAATGGCAACAGCTTTGCTGTATCGAGATTATTGGGGAGGAAGTGGGGAGGGAACCTTCAAAGATGGGTGACAGGTGAGAAAAAGAGTGTGAGAAGGTGAGTGAGACAGGTAGTGGGAGCTAAAGAGAGAGAGAGACAGGAAGAGAGTGGGAGTGAGTGAGGGAGAGAGAGAGAGAGAGAGAGAGAGAGAGAGAGAGAGCTGTGTGTTGCACCACATGCCTCTCAGTTCCCTGAAGGTGTGCTGACGGCGAAGTAGCTGCCCTGCTGAGCCAAACAAAAATAAGGAAGGCAGGAAACAGGAGCATCCAAATATCGGATAGAGAGCAAATATCAGAAGGCGAGAGAGAGACATAAAAGGGGAGAGGAGAGAAAGAGGGGGAAACTGGGGCACGAGCATATTAGTGACACGCATTAACATCAGCAGGCAGGAGCAAGGGAGCGCTGAAGAAGAGGCATGAGGAGAGGAGAAGAAGAAGAAGTGACAAGACAGGAAAAAGTGCTGATGGCAGAAGTGTGATGGTGCAACCTGCCCGGACCTGAGAGTGACTCCCCGTTCTTGTTTCCTCCTTCCTCTCTGCCCCCATCTCCTCCTTATCTCTCCTCTGACCCTGTCCCCTCCTCCTTCACCCTCCTCTCCCTCCTCTCTCTCACACACTATCGCTCTCTCTCTCTCTCTCTCTTCACACAGTCAGACCGGGGAGAGCGGAGTGCCTGGGTCGCATCTCTGTCTCTGTGTTTCGTTCTCTGCTTTCTCTCCGGCTCTTCTGATTGTCATTCTGCAGCTGAAACCCTGTAAGATAATTCCCCGAGCTCGGCACCAGAGGCAGGACACAGGAGAAGGGAAGACCGCTCTTGAAATAAATTGGGGATTCCTCAAAGAACTGTGGAGTCTTTTGTTCTTCTCAGGCTTTTTGATGATTGACCTGTTCCGCTGCCTCTCTTCCACAAGAAAAGACTTGAAATGGGAGGCTTGATTAGAGAATAAAAAAGGAAACAGAGGAGAAGCTTTTGCAGCTTTATTTTTGCTTCACAGAACAAAGTGATGCAAATGGAGACACATCGTTTGGAAGCGAGCGACTGAAGACTTAATCCATTTCCAAGGAAAGAAAAGAGAACTGCAAAAGGAAACAGGAGGACTTGAACACAGACCTTGAAAAAAAGAGGACGAGAGGCTAAATCAGTAGATTTTGAAAAAAACAAACACTCTTTTTGAGACTCAGGCTTCCCCTGCCAGTGTCAGTTTCCACTCCTTCTGTCCCATCTGCACTTTTTTTCCTCTTTCATCTCGGGCTCTGCTCCCCCAACTAAAGCACAACCATGCAGGTGTCCATCGCCTGCACGGACCACAACCTCAAGAGGGGGAATGGGGACCACAGCAAGCAGAGCGCCACCAGCCCCAACGTGGTGAACCAAGCCCGGGCCAAATTCCGCACCGTGGCCATCATCGCTCGCAGCTTCGGCTCCTTCACTCCACGCCACATTTCACTCAAGGAGTCAACAGGGAAACACACTGGCATGAAGTACAGGTGTGTGTGGCAGAATTAGCAGTGTGTGTGTGTGTGTGTGTATAATAAGTGGGGTGTAGTTATTGAAGGGTATGTTTCTTGAAAAAGAGCTGTCGTTTGTTTGTTTGTAGTTTTTTCCTCCCAACTGTTTGTATGTTGTACTGTGCTGCTCATGTTCCTGTCTATATTTCTTTTCTCCTCCTCTTCAGCTTCCTTATTGTTTAATCATGCTGCTCAAATTTGTATTAGATTTGCCCACATATTTGTGATTTTAGCCTTAATCCATTTGTTGTACAAATCTTTTACACTTTTCAAGGTCAAAAGTTTGAAGATAGCAAAAACAAATTGTGTAAGAAAGTCATCCAAGCAAGGACACACTTCCTAGACAGACTGGAATTGTATCATAATTATATGAAAAAAATGTCATTTAAAGAGTTTTGTCTAATTTATTAATTAGTAGCACATTTCACATTTGATGATGGTGCGATAAAGAATATTTTTGTGTAAATAAGAGTTAAATCTTATTGATAACCTGCTGCCACAAGACTCCCCCTCTCTGCCTTAAAATCCCCTCTCACACGGCTTTTGTTGCCGTCATATTGTTCCATTTCATGAAGCCATTCTTGCCAACACCATCTGAAGCACCTTCTGCCAAGCCTGCAGTATGTTTTCAGTGAGCTTGCGCTGCACATTTCAGATCTTGATCCTCGGGTCTCCAGACTAGTCGTACAGAAGCTGCTCATTCACGCTGGATGTCACAAGTAAACCTGTCAGCATTTATGAATAGATAGTTGGTTTACTGACAGTTCCTATAGGTTCTTTTTTCGGTTCTATCACTGTGTCTCCTCTCTCCTTCCCTCTTTCTCCCCACACTTCATTTATACATCGTTTCTCACATTAACTGCCTCGCACAAATCTCAAAGCTCTCTCCCTCGTTTTCTGCTCAGAAATACTCAAATGCTCAAAACCAAATGCCATGAATGGAAAAATACTCTTCTTCTGCTTCTCTCCCACACACCTCAACACTTTTTTCTAACTCTCTCTCCTCTTTCTCTCCTCTGTGGTTTGGTGAGACAGCTCTGCAGTGTGGGCAGAGTGTCTGAGTCGGATTTGACCTCAGCAGTGCTGCTCCTCAGCTGACTTGTGTGTTTGACTCTCGTAGCCTCGGGCTGCGAATCTTACATAAAATATGGTGCCATTACTTTTTCCAAGCTCTGCAGATCACTGTGAAATCAGACTGGTGTGCGTGTGTGTGTCAGAGTGTGTATGAAGACATGTTTTGCGTGTGCGCAGAGAAGAGATAGTGACAGATTGCACACACACGCTCCTATATTCGATGTTGTTCATGTTCTGCTGAATCAAGTCACTCTGTAAAACCCGTCAGTGTCAAGGCAGGGAAATAAGAGACATCAGGTACTAGTTTTTGGGGTGATTTTAAGACTGATGTGTAGTAGCTGTTGTCAGATAAAAGTTCTGCAGACCGCTCTGCATATCACAAAATAGGTTAATGATGGAAAATTGCTTTGCCTGTCTCGCAGGGAAATACATTTTTCATCTGCAGTGAAAAGTGAAAACTGCCACAGTTCATTTTTCCCCTTTTTTGAAGGAATGCTGTTCACCTACTTTTGATTTTTGAAATGGATAAAAGCCCTGGGCCTGAAATAATACTGATTTAATGCTTATTGTCAGTTAGTCTATCTTAAACAACACTGACAGGAGGTATCAGTTGAGATCTCAGAAACATAACTTTGTGTTATTGTGCTATTGTTGAAGAGGGCAGCAAGGGACACAGTGAAAGAACTGTAACATGTAACATGTTTGCAGCATGTAACATGTTTTATACAGGGATTCAAACAAGTGCCTGAGTTCAAGGCACTATTCAAGGCAAACAGAAAACTGTTGTCTCATTTTTGAGACTATTACATATTGTCCAGACTCTGAAGTCGTCTAGACAACATGTAATATAAGTGCGCTGCGATACGACTTGACCAGTAATGAGAGCTGGCAGACAGGTGAGCAGCGTACAGGCCATGGCTCAGTGCCACAACACATTGTGTTCGAAACAACAGCCAAGAGAGGTGGGGGTAGCCAGTAAACATGCCTGGACTAAAAGTGAAATTTACAGCGCTACACCTGGCTGGTGACATTGAGCTGAAAGCAAATTGGTCAACGGATTCCATTCTGCAGAACTAGAGGCATCTAAAAAGGGAGTCTACTGGGGTTTGATGATTCGATATATGGACTGGTCTGCCTTAAAAAACAGACATAATGTCAGTGGCTCTGACAATATGATAGCAGTGAATCACAGCCACTTTAAACATGTCTCAGTTACATACTATTGTGTGAACGTTATTGTATTTAATTTTTTGAATGATAAATCCTGGAAAAGCAAGCAATATACAGTGTAAATGATGAAGACTAAATGACCGTCCAAACCAAGAAAGGTAACTATAACAATAACTATAAACATATCAGTTTAAAAATCATTCTAACAAAAGTGGATGGTGTAGTCCACACCACAACTATAATGACGACAGCGGCGATTGTTATTGTTGGGATCACTTTTTTCATGTTGCAGGATGTCTTCTATTACTGGTTTCTAACTGTAGTTGACCTCTTTTTTCAGAGAATTGATGGCATTAAAGGTCCATTTTGTTTAAAAATGTATTTTTGAATCTCATTTCCAACTTGCCAAATACTGTTGCTTTGGGATGCCGACGGACTCGACCCACAATCAAAAATCAACGTTACAAATTGAACCTTTAATAGATGGTCTACTCTCATCACTCAGTCTTGTTTATTTATAAAACCTATAAAGCCTGAGACATACTGGCAAACGGTCTTTGGCGTTGAAAGGGTCTCTGAAGTTCATTTTGTCTTTTGTTGCCAGGATACTTGACTCATACAAAAGTATGAATAAAATGAGTCTTCAAAAAATGACAACTCTCATAACAGAGTGTTGGATTTTCCTAACTCTCCTCCTCTTTGAACAATTTCCATATCCATATCCTTCTTTTTTTTTCATATCCTTCCGTTTTTTTTTGTTTGCTTTCTCTGTGCAAGGTACAGCAGTAACAGGTCAGCAATAGCCATTTTCCTAAGCTGCCGGCATATGAAGCTGGACTGCTTTGTGTCACATTTTACAGAACGTTATCAGTTTGGATGCTTACATGGTTTTCATTATAATTGTGGTTTAGTGATCGCTCTTGGTGTAGATGGCCCTTAACATTGTGAGTACTAATACCACAAAAGTTTCCTCTGATCTTAATGCTGCCACGTTGTGTTTATATCCGGGGAAGTTTAAGATGTCATAGAAGAAGCTGAAAAAGAAGCTGTGAAAGATGATCTGAGATATATATCAACAACCATTTTACATTGTTATATGTACATCACACGTGTTTAACGGATGCAAGGGTCTTACTGTTCAGGGTTTACTCTCCTGTACTATCAATGCCAGTGCATATTGATCTACTGTATCGTGCAGGAATAAACAGAGCAGACACGTACGATGATGCTATGAGAGCGCTGTTATGTGTGCCAGGATTTTGTAGTGTTAGTCATATGTTTGTCAGCACACATGTACCTACATTTCAGGCAGCAATAAGAAGCATTTATTCAGAAAGTACTCAGTACAGCGCAGTACATGATGTACGTACAGTAAATATATAAGAATATTTAATGTATGAGTCAATCCGACCACAAGCTGCACATTCTTTTGAGAATGGGTGATTCACAGTGATGTTGTTTCTTGCATGTCATATACTGTAGGATACGATAGTTTGAAATTGTAATAATTGTTTTTCTCTCCATTTTTTTCATTCTGGACTCTGAGTCTGGAAAAATACACTGAATTGATTGATTGATTGATTGAATCCCCTTCTTGGACAATGCATCAAAGAGAGGGAGCAGTGTTATGGCTGTTGAATTGAAACGTCACTCAAACACACACAACACACACACACACTCTATACACTCCCCTATACACAGCTTCCTCTATAGGATGCCAAACCATATGCCAGTGCGGTCTTCCTGACAGTTTGTCATTAAAAGTTCAGTAGGCAGAGGATGGTGAAAATGACTTCTGACAATAGATGAGGACGGGGCTAGAGTTTCTACACACAGCTCTATACAGTTGGAACAATGGGGGAAAATAGGAAGCGAGAAGAATAGGAGGTTGGAAACGAAAACAGACAAGAGAAATACCTGTGTGTATGCGTGTGTGTGTTCTAATCACTCAGCACTGTATTGTCTTGCGCTGACAGTAATTCTTCAGGAAGGACAGTATAGGATGAGATAGACAGTCACTACCCCCTCCTCCATCTCTCTCCATCCCTCTCTCTTTCCCTCTCTCTCTCGGTTTCTTTTTGTTTCAGGAAGTGAACCCAGGGTTGTACACACCATCTGCTCTGGCACCTCGGTGTAGGTGAAAGCGTGACAAGTGAGGAGGATGTGTTTGCCTCTCAGTGTGTACCTGTTTGTGCTCGTACAGCAGTTTACGGTCACATAACACATACAGACGGGTCACATGTGGGGTCACGCTGTTTAACAATTTATTCCTATAAACACAAATGTGTGTTTCTCATGTTAGAGAAGAGATGTGTCAAACCTGGCTGTCACAAATATAAATGAATGACTTCAAAGATTATACATGGTAAAATGAAAGAATATGAATCTCTAACAGCTTGTATTTGTGTGCATTAATAGGAACAACCATGAGGCAGAGAGTCTGTGATGATGGTCCTTCAGGTGCTCTCAACTTCAACTCTGACATCCTGCAAATGTTTTAACTGCATCAACAGATTTAAATACTTTAATACTTTTCTTACTGACTTATTGACTGATAAGATATGTTTTTACACTGCCCTATGTGAGCTTGACTGAGATGAGATCATTTAAATTTTAATAAGTTGCGACCACAGCAGAGCTGTAGAGTACGGTAGGAGCAGGCTCGGTTGGTGCATGCCTGTGGAGGGGTGGGGGTGGTGCATGCATCGCTGTACATCTGAATACAGTGATAAGATTAAGGATTATGGTGGATTTACAGTATGTGCCCACACTTTGATTGTGACAGTACAGCAAAAACAAAAGGTTCGCCGAGCTATTTTTGAGTCTGTTACTGTCTCCCACCATCACTCTGATGCACTGATGGTGAGAGCTCATCCAATTTATAATGATTTCCTTTACTTTGAGACTCGGTAAACAACATTAGCATCAGTCAATCAGTGAGACAGGTGGAAGGAGACATACAGAAGCGAGAGAGGTGGTAGATGGCTCTCATGAAAGGATTCAAATCCCATGCTGTAGTCTGGTTACTGTATACAGGATGCACTTGTATAGAGTGAGCCACCAGGGTGCAACTCGCTCCCTGTGTCGCCTTCCCTGCGTCACTGTGTGTTGTGATAACGAGCCCTGAATCAGTCAGAGTTCCAAGCTTGGCAGCATTTGAGATTAGCGAGAGCTGCAGTGATGTTTGTGTCGTCCCCTTGTTGGATTTATATTTCTATGCATGTTTCCTTTACAGAGAGAGAAAGAGGGAGAGAGAGAAAGAGAGAGAGAGAGAGAGAGAGAGAGTGTTAGAGAAGGGCAGATAAAAATGAAGCAGTAGGGAAACATAATTGAAAGAGGGAAACATTCGGAGGCAGGAGATTGTGCTTGACTTAATATCAGATCTATTAATAAATCAGAGGTGTGTGCGTGTGTGTCAGTATAACCCCCCCACTGAAATGTGTGAGGCATTACAATGCTGTACTTAGCTGCATACGTGCCCTGGTCTCTAACAGGCTTCACTATCAATTAACCTTACCCAGACTCTGACTTTTTGCTCTGAGACACATCAGGTCCAATCAGGTGGTAACATGCTCAATAAAACACTAGAGAGACGGTTGGTTTACCTGCGGTGGCATTCACTGCTGCACTTACTGTTACGAAATTAAAGGTGCCCTGTGGAGTTCTCTTGTAAACAAACAAGACTTATGTTAACATTCACTGTTAACTCACCAAAACCCATCGTGTGCTTCTTTATGATGTAACAAACATGCTGAATGTATTTTACTCCAAATAAAACATTTGCAAAGCAGATTACTTTTTGATATTTTTAAACTACTTTGTTTGCATCCATATTTATTAGCTAGCGATTTCCTTCTTCCCTGCCTTTGCTGATGCATTACTATGTTTTTTGGTGATCATCTGTAGTGTAGTCGAATAGTTTAGTTAGTGGTTTGTTTTCTACGTCACCTTTGTCTGGCTATAATGTTTAGTTCATGATAATCTAGGGCTTATGGGAAATGGTGTTTGTCAAAAGCTGCAGAAAAAAAGTTTACCACCCTTATCTGGACATATGGAGTTTATCGCACAAAGTTATCTCACTTCCGCAACTTGTTCTGTTTTAAGGCCTCCCAAGAGGTTTTATTTTTTCTGATAACGGATTAATTCATCTTGTTATCTCGGTAAAACAACATGTTATTTAGTGGAAAAGCGACAAAAACAACTTTTTTTTGAGGTTTCAAGAATATTCTCCCATATATCAGGAACACAACATTTGTTTTTCTGTGATGATGACATAAATAAGTCATGAAAACAAATCCAATTTTATTTTAACATTTATTAAGGTAAAAAGAAAGAAATAATATGTTTGACCCATGACCATGTGAGCTTCCGTAGGTAACGCTGTACAAAACAGTAAACATTTACCTGAAGAAGACATTTTATGTTTGTGTGCATAGACTTTTTAACAGCAGCTGGCCCCTTGCTCGCAGATGAGCGAGTACACAGTGAACAGGATGGCAGTCTGTGTAGTGTTTAATATGGCGTGCTACCATCTGATTGGGTGGTGATAGAAATGTCTGTCTCAGGGTGTCCAAACAAGCATGTGAAAACAGCAGAGGGTCTCCATTAATCCATAACAGCTTTATTTGAACATCATTGGTGCAGACTTTACTCTGCTCATATTTCCCCTTCATCTTAATCTTCGTTCTCACTATATTTGATTTACTTGCTTCTCTGAGTGAGGCATGGGTTCATTCATCACTCACACTGTTTTACCTTCAATGACAGCTAACCCTGCTTTTTCAGTTGAGATAATAGAGAAAAGAGAGGCAGCAGATGTGGGAGTTGGGAGGTGTTTAGTGGGTCACAGGAGTCAAGGCCAGTGATTAGCGACTGAAACACAACAACCAGTGAAAAGACAGCAAAGGCCAAACACACATTCATCACAGGATAATAACATACTCACAAAGAGCTTCTTATTTCCAGCTATTGAAAACTAACTGCATCTGTTTTAAAAAGAGATTAAAATTTGATATTTTTCAGTGAAAGCTGATGGTAAGAAAATAGAGCTGTACAATTTTTAAAAGAAAGGTTTGGCCACTGAAGAAAGAGCAAGAAAAAAAGCTAACTCCTGATGACATTTCAACATGTGTTGCAATAAAAAAAACATGAAGGCTTTGTGAGTACTGGGCAAGCTTATGCAGGAGCCAACTCATAAACTGTTAATTTGGCAGAGGAGGGTTGGTGTCAGCTCAGCTACTGTACACAGGCTGCTGAGAGCTTGCACAGTATAGCGGTGTGAAAGGCCAGATAAGCAGCTACTGTAAAGGTGTTTTATGGAGGAGGTACGGAGGTGCACTGCATGTGAAAGACCTCAATGTTTTGGTCATAATTAAGACATTTATTATTGTGCATTTTGCAGCAATGTGTGAAAAACAGTGACACCATAAGTTCCTGTGTGTGCATGTGAGTTGGTGTTATAGAAAGATGGCAGCTGTTCAATTCCACGTAGCTGTTTCGCAACACGACAACAAATAATGTACGAGAAAAAAATAGAATGAGACAGATGATAATGAATAAAGGAAGGAATTCTTTGTGCCTGCTGGTCGAGCTCCAAACCACCACACAACAAATACTCAACGGCCCTAACCAACGCATTATCTCTGCTTGTTGCTATGGTAATCATGTCCTTGGCTCTGTAGTGCCATCATTCAATTTGGAACGCTTTAGAAGGCACACACGCACACACACACACAAAACAAACATATTTAAGAAAGACTTTAAGCCACTGGCGGTATGAACTAAAAAGGCAACTGAACTAAAGAGTGACAGAATAATGGGATTGAAACGGTGAGGGTGATGGAAAGAGACAGGTTTGAGCCCCGAGTGCTGTCTATGTCATGAAAGCAAGAACAGGACCTGCTGATTTTAGTTGTGATTTTGAGCAAAGAGTAGGCAGTCATTGTTTTCATTGCTTTCATTGGAAACACACTGATTTATTGAGCTCTGCAACTCCATTTTAAGAAAAACCATTAAAAGCGACCTAGTATGCATTTTTCACACATCACACTACATCACCATGTCACACATTTGTATAATGTATGCCTAGTGGCTCGTTTGGCACATAAGAATTAATTTAGCACAGCTGTTTTGTTGTTGTCAGCTGTGCTCAGGAGTGTGTGAGCTGACCAATCAGAGCAGACTGGGTATTTGGGAGAGGGGGCCTTAAAGAGACAGGAGCTAAAACAGGGGGGGAATAAAGCGCTGCAGCAGTGGACAGTATGAGAAAACTGTTGTGTTTTTTGAGCATTAAAGCATGTAAAACTATTCTAGCAGTAACCCAAAATGAAAATGAGCATAATATGACTTCTTTAAAACACACAATGTCTCTTATAAATACTATAAAAATTCAAGTACTGTGGTGGGTTTAAAACTCTGTTCAATGCTGTTAGAGAAACACGAGCAGGTATTTAGCTCACTCAGAGTGATGCAGGGAAGATAAAAGGAACAAGAGGAAGGACAGGAGAGAGAAATACAGCAAAGACCGAGTGTGTCAAATGTATAAATGATTACAGTGGTAAATCCCTGCAGGGGGCTATTATATTGAACTGTGGGCAGAATAACAAACAGTGACTGTGACTGGTTGTCTGTCAGTTTGTCTGTGAACTGTTGCCGTGCCCTTGGGCGTCCTGAAAGACACTGATAGTATTATTAATTCTTGTGACAGGTCTGCAGCCGAAACTCGCTCCGAGTTCAAACCTTTTATCTCGTGTGTGACAGCAATTGATAAGACTAATACCTCCCTGTGCATGGCTGAATAAAATATGTCACTCGGTCTGCTGACTCTGAAGTTACAGACTGCTTGTTCTCGAGTTATTAATGCAAGAATAAAGTTATAGTAATATCACGCGTTGTCATTTTATAGTTACTGCTCCTCTGATCTGATCCTAATAGCACTGATGTTAGAGTTAAGGATAATGGTGTCATCCGCGTTCAAAAGCTTCAAGTGCTGTCTTCCCCCTTTTACTTTGGCTTTTTAATTAATAGAAGTGCTGGGAAGGCTTGTCAGGTTTGTTCCATAGCGTGGCAGGAGAGTGATTTAAATGGGGCTCAGAGCCAAAAAACAAAAAGCAAGCATCATTGTCAGTGTCACATAAAGAGGGCTGTAGCTGCTCAACAGGAGAGAAGACAAACAACAAAAGAAAGAGAAACAGACGTGAATAAAGAAAGTTAATCAGTGAGTTAACTTTTTTGCTCACCCTAACCATGTTATTAGATGCTTAGCACCATGTTGATCAGTTGAAAGTGCACACTTTTCTCCAAAAAATCTGTCCTCCCAAAGAACGTTAGTTCCTCCCAGAAGCCTTTTTAAGTTGGTAATTAATCCTTCATCCCAGAAACAGTGTCACTGTAAACACGCAGGCTTCCTAGCAATTAGCACAAACAAGTTCATTGTTAAAAGAATCCATTTTGGGTGTCTACTGTTCCTTGTTGTTAAAGTACAAAACAACATTTTGTTAGTGGTTTTGTTGCTTTGTTGGAGCTCAACAGTTGCATGATGTTCCCTTAAATGGGAACTTTGCTGATTTTCAACCAGCTTTGTATCACTACATTGTTCGTAGTTTATGCAAATGAACAATGGTAAATTTGTGTCATCTGGCAGATTCTAGAGCTGTTGTATCAACTACAGATTGTGTCTGTGGATGTGGCAAACAAAGTGTGGAGCAACAAAGAGTAGTAAGATCGAGAGCAGGAGCGTCTCACTAAACTCTGAACTAGGCAGTGCTGATAAACTATAAACCAAGATTTTTTTTTATTACAATGCCTATTTTTTGCCTACAATGTTTCAAGAAACATAATTTAGTGTACTGTTTAGCTGCAATAGAGAAGATCGTGAACCAGAAGTTGCTGAAAACACTCCGACCAAACTGTAAAACTGGGACGTGCTGACCCATAATCCTGTTAATTGTCTATTTCTCGTAGGGCTCAGCGATATGGCAAAAAATACAACTATTTGATTGATATTTATCACGATATATAATTTGGTCATGCTGCCAGTTTGAAGACTATAATGACTGAAGTCTGAAGAAACCAGAGGGTTTATTATTTAAACTTTAGAACAGTTTATTAACAAACAAGAAAAAAAACAGTAACATAAACATTTAACTCTGTAAAAAATATTTATCTGGTTAAGTACTTTTACTTTTACAACTCTCAAATGTTTTAGAGGTAGAAATCTGAGTAAAAAGTGTAAAATTACATAATGTAAACATTTAACTGTACAGACATCTGCCTTGTAACTTTACTAATGTAAAAAAAACTAAAGTCTGTGAATAACATCACATGAACCTTTGGCAGGGCAGCAAACATCTCAAATGTTTATACAACCTCGACAAAAAAGAGGATAACGGCAAAAATAAAATCAAGTAATACTGATCATGCAGTGTTTTCCCACACATTAATTTACGCAATATGTACATTGGCCGCCACTTATTGATTTTCTATTTTTGGAGCTGCGCTCTCCGTTCTCACTCAAGACAGCGCACCCTTCAGTGAATAGCTGTTATATACTCCGATACAGTGGATAGCGGTGTGGTTTTTAGTTTGCCGGTTAAACCAACGAAGAAGAGGGGGTGCATTTAATGCTGCTGGCTTGACCCGAACTTCCTCTTCAAAGAAGACGGCTGGCCTCATCAATTAAATTAAATTCAGTAATTAAATTTTTGCGTGCCTCTCATCGCCTCACAACCCCTGCAAAATGACTCGTTTTACTGTCAGAATTTGAGCAAGTTTAGAAGTCTAGAAGAGCCGTCCGATTAAATTATTTTATCCCCATTCAACTTAGCAGTCTACTAAACCAGAAGTTAGCTAACTTGGTCCCTTTTTGCCGAGTGATAGGTTGTTAGATCTATCCACATTGAGTAATCTGGTGCGGCACAGTGCATTATGGTTGTTGTAGGTTTTCTAACTTTTGAGCAAATTGGGATACTGTAGCAATATTCTCTGTTTTCTCTGGTCACGTTGCAAAAGTTTCAATAATATTTACTTCTTGCTACTGCAGAGACAGCCCAGATTGATGTTTGATTTCAAGCTGTGATATACTTTAACCGTTCACTACAGTCTAAGTGCAAAGTGAGCTGCAGTGGGATGAAAATTAATTGAATGTTAAAGCTCAGCACATATATTAAGATGAAATATAATGTATGTTTCCCTCTTAATAAGCATGTATGGTTAATCAGTGGCCAGTAATGTGTCACGATCTGCATACTGGATCTGCCCTTCTCTTGACTGGATGCCAGTAGACAATGATGGGGGTGCATTATCCCAGTATAAGTGCCAAGGCATAATTTCATGACTCTCAGAGCAGATATTTTTATGCAAACTGAGCTAGAGTGCCATCATCTGTTTCGTTACTCCCATGCCTGCGATGGAATATAAAAAGTAAATTTTATTCCCCATCCCCTCTCATTGTTGTCCAAAAAGCGGGACAACCACTGAATAAACAGCCCAACACCCTGCCTGTTTCCAGCTAAAAATCATCCTAACAGCCATGCCTGTGTTGACACTTCAGGCCAATCAGACAGACTGCCGCTGTCTGTATGACAACTGATATCTGCAGGGCCCAGCTTGTCTCTTTCACACAAGGTCTCCTGACAGCTCTTTTACCGGATTTACAAGGATCCACAGTGAATCTTCCTGCAGGCCTGAGGGCAGCGGGTTGTACATTAGAGGTATCCTGCAACTCCTGGCAACTTCTTTCTTCCTTAATTCCTGTTTGGAGCAGTGCTTAATTAGATAATGGATACTCAACCTGCATATGGATCAAATCTAATGTATTATATATGCATGGAGCTGTGACAACAAGCTTTTAACTTGAATTCGCTATTTAACTTAAACTACACCAAACTGTTTGTTCTCACAGCGTCCACTAACATCTTCTCTCTCCTAGGAGACAGACTCATTTGATTAATTTTTACATTTTAAAATTGCTGTTGTATTCAGGTGCAAAACCACAGTTAACTTACAGTGTACAATGACGTCCGGTGAGACAGATGTGTTGAAATGACATCTCGTAGCTGTTGTCTCTCATTCATTCAAATTATGGTTAATATTAGAGGAAACCTCCAAGTTTACTGTCTTTGTGCCTCAATTATATTGGTACTTTTCACTATCTATATTGAACATTGTTGGTATCGAATACCAACCATGACATATATTACTACTGGATATTTTTACTAACCACTGATGGAACAATCCCAACATAGATGAACCTGAACTGCTGTCTGCTGAGAAATGTTACTTAGAAGAATTTGCACAGATGACATCAGCAGCAGCAGCTTTTCAGTCATCTTGAACCTGTTTTGTCATAAAAGAAGTATTCTAAGAATATTTTTAAGGAGTTTTATTTATTATTTATGATTATTTACTTTGAAAATGAGTGTGTCACAATTACACAGAAAGGACCCGCAGGACACACAGGCAGGCAGGTGGTAAAACAAAACGTGAGCTTTAAAAATTGGCAAAAGAAAATACAAAAGTAGTACAAAAACTAAGGACAAGCCAGAATACCATTAGGAAGAAATCAGACTGGGAGGAGCACAGGAACACAGGAGGGAAACATATCACTGGGAACACTGGGAAGTAGAAAGTGACAACAAGACACAAGAGGATATAACTACAAAATAAAACATAGCTACCCAAAAACCAAAACGATGACATTGTACAAGTTGGCATGTTCACATGCAGAATTGAAGGTTGAAGTTATGGGTCATGCATATTTTAAATTTCACAAGCATTGCTGATGTAAACAAAGTTTGCATTTGGATCACAGATAGTTAAATATTTGCTGCTTTTACTGTTGACATATCTTTACACTATCACCTGGCACGCTATTTGTTATTTAATGACATGTATTTGTTTCAGTTTAATAAAATAAACCACAGTTAATACACATTCTTCTCTTTCTACTAAACAAGAAGAATGAGTGAATGTCTCTGCAGCTGATATACAGAGGATATTTGTACGAGCTTCAGCTTCATTAATTAGTTTTCTCTTGTTTTTATCTTTTGTATGTGAGTTAATGGAAGCAATAACACCTTTGTTTCTCATTAAAAACCACAGTGAGAAGCAGTTTGTTGTGGGCCTGTATATATGCAGTTTGCTATTCTCTCCTCAAACTCTCCTCTCTTTCTGTCTCTCTTTGACAGTCACAAATCCTTGGAAAACATAACTGAAAACTCTTTGTTCTGATCCTCTTGTTGAAATACTGGAGGTGTGGACTGAGAGAAATCAAATATCATGACAACCTCCGATGACTTCACTTCGTTGTAATTTAACACGACATGACTGCTTTGATCTCTGGCATACTGCAGCAACCAAAATATTCACATTGAGCTAGATGAAGACAAGGTTTCTGCTAAGTACTGATCTGTCTCTATTCTCCACGTTGTTATTAAGCTGAGTGGACATTTTCCTGATGAGCTGGTGGTGGAATTACATTGAATTAGATGTTGTAGAGACAGGAATGTTGACAGAGGTAAAACGAGGATAGAGAGAAGGTTAGGAAGTATAATTGATTGGTTCTGACTGAGCATGTGTGTCAGTGCTGCTCATCCCTCAGTGTCTGTATTAACTATGACAACACAAACACACTTCCTTTCCCTTACAGATTCACAGATTTACAGATTTTCAATTCACACCTTTTTCTCCCTCTGTCAGATTTACCCCCTTCAGTCTTTCTTCTTCTTCATCTCTTTCACTCTTTTCTTCTTTCTCTCAATTTTTCTCCCCCTCTCCTCCCTCCACAGACAGCAGTGGCACACTAAATGCTGTGAGGAATAGGTGTTACTGTGCAGTGTCTGCTCAGCTCGGTGCCTTTGATCCATGTTGTAATCAAAATCACCTAACTGTGCCCTGAGGCTGATGTCATGGTGGGCTGACTTTTACATACCCATATTGTATGCACACACACACACACACACACACACACACACACACACACACACACACACACACACACACACACACACACACACACACACGTTAACACCTTACCAAGCCATTTAAAGCCACACTAATACACACAGCCATGGAAAGCCTCTCTGTGTCTCGGAGTATTTGCTGACGTCGCCTTGGGTTTTAGAAATTTGGCAATTTAATAGCGCAAATGATTAATTGATTAATGGAGGAAATGATCTGCAGATTTTTCAATAATGAAAATAATTGTTAGTTGAAGCTCTGATAATATAAATCAATCCTCATTCGGCAGCACTGTGTGTAATACTTTAATGGGTTCTGCAGATAAAGATGTGGACTCAAAGGCAGGACTCATAGGCTGAGCAGCTGAAAGCAATCAATCACTTGCTCTGTAAGACATTAGATGTGGAGTGCGGCAACAGGTAATCAGTCGCAGTGTAAACAATGCAGGCAATGGGCAGGCAGCACCTGGAAAGGATTGTGGTCAGGATCAGGCAGCCATGGATCAGGAAAGAAGGCTGGAACGGTTAGACTGGGTAGTACATTATGCCGGGTTCAGACTACATAATATTTTTGTCTGTTAAGCTGGTGACCATGTGAGATTAGGTGATTATAGAGTCACAAATTCTTGTCATTACATTACCAAGAGACCCAGGACACAAAAATGTTATTAAACAATCGTGTCTGAAGTGGTGTGTATGATGCCGGCTGTCTTGTTAGATTACAAACAGCCTAAAACAGAAATAGAAATTGTTTCCAAGGGATGTAATGATCCATGGATCCGGATGGATGTATCAATTCAATGGTTAATGATCGGATGGAATCGATGCAAAGTGAAAAACATCAATCCATGTCATCAGCTTTAGGATGACACACATTTTTCTGGCTTGTCTGTGTCACCTTGTCCTAAATATTCAAACAGTGCTACTCCCAGGCAGGTAATGGCAAGCAACCAAGAACAATGCAATGAGAATATTTACTCCCCTTTCAGGAATAAATCAATAAACAGTTTGGAAATATTGTGGATTTCAGAGAAAAGACGAGTCAACAGACAAACACGTCTGCTAACTTGTTGCTCTCGCTACGCCAATATCAGCTGTTCTTTTTCAACAATGTTAGGCTGGAAAAACGCGCATGCAGGCTGAATCTCAACCATGATGGCCTGTCAGGAGTCCAAATAATCAATATAATATTGTATCGTACTTAAAAACTGGTGATTTACACCCCTACTGTTTCCTCTGTTTCACAGTCCCCCCTAACATTATTCTTCTTTTGCTTCGCCATTTTCACAGTCGTGCATGAAAGAGCACCTCTGTGCTCATATTGGTCAATGCCACGACAATGTCTACTTTGATGGGCTACACAGGTTAAAAGATTAATTATTGCGTCTAACATGTCTATCAGGTCAGGCTAACATCTGGAAGATATCATGGAGTCTAAACCTGGCATTACATATGCTGGCTGAATGGGGAAAGAGGGCTAGTATGTACACAGGGAAGCCAATGAGAGACTGGGAGAACAGGTATTCTGGTGTGTGAGGGGATTAGGTGACTGAGAGTGCTGGCAACACACTGAGGGCAACTAGGGCAGGTGAAAAATCAGAGGGGAGTTTATCAGTGAAAAAACAGGAAAATGAGCAAAAATGACTAACCGGAGTACTGTAGGCGTCGTGACAAATACCCACAATGAGTTCCTGTATTAAGCTGTCATAAATGTCCCACTCTGAATGAACATCTGAGCTTCAGTTCCAAGCAGTCGTTTGTGAGGGAGGAAGCTGACACAGTAAGCGTGTATTGGTCACTGCATTAGCAGCTCCTACTGCATGGTTGGCTTCTCTACCCAGGAACAAAGAGGAGCTTGAACTTGCAATTTGTATTAGAAGAGAAACACAGTAGTCTGAACCTTGCATCAGAAAGCGACAAAACAAATTGGGATGAGAATGAAAAATAATTTATGCATGCCGATGAGTTCTGTGCAATAAACACATGCAGCAACAACAGTTCTCTCACTCGGTTATATCTGCATGTGTAGTAGTGGTGTGGGGGAAGAGGGACTGTGTGTGTGTGTGTGTGTGTGTGTGTGATTTTGTATCCATATGAAGGCCATATAATTGACTTCCGTCTCCATGGAGATGTGAATGACTGCAAAAGCTGCAAGTGCGAGGCTCCGTCGTGTGGGTTTGTCTAATGTGTGTGAGGTGTGCTTGTTGGAGGTTTCGTGTCTCTGTTTTAAAGTGAATTTTTGCTTTGTTTGGTGCAAACTGTGGTATTAAATAATGCAGTGTGTGGAAAGTTAACTATTTTATGTCTTGAAGATGTACATACAGAAAGTTCTGGTTCAGCGCTGGAGAGAATCTCTTTGTTATATGTGATCTTTTTAAAGCTGAGATCTGTGGGTTTCTTTTCAATAGCAATATTTTCTCACTTGGTCAGTCTTTTCTCTTTGATATCTTTATCTCTCTTTCACACACAGAGCCATAAATACACTCATACACACATCAGACAATTTTACAATCACATATCTTTGCAAACACACAGACTATAAATACACACTCTTTCACAGTGAGCATTCAGATCGATAAGAGTGAGTCTTGAGGAGAACAGAGATGAATTAAGGGAGATTTTGTGTGTGTGTGTGTGTGTGTGCCTGTGTGCGTGTGTCTGTGTGTGTGTCTGTGTTAAAGATGGTGAGTGAAAAAAAATAGGGTGTGATATACAGTGGGTGAGCAATTGAGAGAGCTATATGGACAGACGTTCAATCCCACACAGTGAGGAACTCCCTCAGCTACTTCTTTAATATGGCTAAGATGGATTTGTTCTCCTTCTTCTTCTCCTCTTCCACATCTGGTTTTTGATCAGTGTCAACATCAAAGCTGACACAATGAAATGCTCCTGAGGAGACCTCTGATTTTCGCTGTGCTCGTCCTCATGTGGTGCTTAGAAGCAGTTGTAACTTTAAACCTGCTGTAACACAGCATCATTAGTATCTGTCCATTAAAGGTAGTGGTGTTGCTTCAAGTGTCCATTAAAGCTCTTAATGTGAGGAAAGTGGGGAGTCTCATGCAGGAGATCTGTCATGAGAATGAAGACAACTGAACCATGTTGATGTGGAAAGATATATAACCTGTAGACATTTAAAGACAGACTGAGAAGCACACTGACAAGATGGATGTAATAACTCCATCCTCATTACTTTAAGTGAGAAGCATCAGCTCATGTTTAACCTTTCTTGGCTTCGCTCTAGTGGCTGGCTGCAGTTTCTACAGGATTCAGCTTACATTTGCAAATGCAGTCTCCTGTCTCTATATATGCAACTATGCTATACGTTTTGAGATGGATGTAATGATGGTGTCGTTCATTATTAAAGTTCACGCAAAAAGGTTTCGTAATCCACAAAACATTTTCTTCGTGTAACACAGCAAAACAGTGTTACAGCATTCTCCTAAACAGCTTGTTTTAAAAACTTCTAAAAAAAAACAACTTCAAAAAGCATACAGCTCGTCCAGCATAATCCACTTTACATATTTGCTACAACATAAAAGTGTTTTATGTTTGTGTTTAGACACTCACAGCTAAAAGTAAAGATTTTGGTCTTGCTGTAATATTGAAATTAACTCTATAGTTAATAGAAGCATGGAACATGGTGTATTTATCTAATTAAAATTTAACCACAACCCACAATGTTTCCCAGACCTTTAACCAAAGTGCTTTTATTGCCTCAGACTAACCACAAGCCAGACCTGGGATGCTACTTTAAAAAGATTGCCAAAGATGTAGGGAGCAGTTACATTTTCCAACAAACAGTTAATTGGGAGAAGCATGTCAGCGATATATGAACGTGATTTCGAGCTGGGGCGGTAAGAACGTTACAGGGTTGAACTGCCAAGAAAGTTTTCAGTGGTGCCTGAAAATGTGTAACTGTATAAACATAACTAGTCTTACATCAAGTTGAGTGATATATTTTTTTTTACTTTGTTGTCATAGATCGATTTCAATCATCCAAGCAGGGCAGGAGCATGTCAACACACTTGTACACTTTGTGAATAGTAGCAACAATGAATGACCCCTTTGACTCTCCTGGTCCTGCACTTCCTTTGTAATTATGCCCACTTTCTCATTTCCATTTACTTTTTCTCCTGTTGTCCATTTCTATGAGCATGGGTTGATGTGTGTTCCCTAAGGTGCGCTGTGTGTCCATGTGTATATATATGAGCCTAATGCACCATGGTATTGCTGTTGTTATATCCTCAGCACAATCATTTTTTGGATGAGAGAGAAACAAGCAAAGAGGTCAACAGAGGCCCAATAGAGATTACATTTTTAATGATGAGATATTGCTTGTGGAAAAAAAAAGGATTTTGGGTTCATTAGTGTTTAGCCAGCCAGTGCAGTGTTAATTAGTTAATACTACTAAACAAGCACTTCTGAACCAAAGCCTAATTTATCACACTCACTCCTGAGAATCTGGTAAACATATTATTACATACATAAACACCTGCAAAACACAAACACAGCCAGAA
Source organism: Pagrus major (assembly GCF_040436345.1). NCBI lineage: Eukaryota > Metazoa > Chordata > Actinopteri > Spariformes > Sparidae > Pagrus > Pagrus major. The sequence continues at coordinate 22,411,657 of NC_133216.1, read as the reverse complement.
ATTTGGGTCCACATTAACTTTGCCTTGAGTACATATTACAGTTATTAACCATTACACTGCCTCTGGGAAGCGGCAGGTGTAGTCTGGTGAAATGGGAAAAGTTGAAATAATGAACTTCAGCCATGAGATGGTGAAAAAATTGTGCTGCAGGAAGCATTACAAATTAGATCAGCTGTGATGACACAAAGCCGATGCATTTTGATTCCACAGCATGATAATAATGTGCAACATACTTAGAATATTACTCGATTTCGTAAACAGTTAAATTGATGACAGCAGCCTATTATAGAAAATGAATCTAGGACAATCCCATTTTAACAAGGTCAGTGCATGTGCAAGGGTGAAAATAGGAGTTCAAAGATTTAGGTCTTCTGCGCTTTTAAGACTGTTTCAGCAGGAACAGAGGTTTTACACAGGCTGCAGCAGCACTCAGGCAGAAATACAAACCTGCTTTCAGTTTGATGAGATAATGGATAGAACCGAGTGGGCAAATCTAGGTGGCTGAATGCTGACAAGATCTTACTTTGCAAAAAAGTTCTCTCATCTGAGGTGCAAAACTCAAATTTCATCAACTAGAAGAACCCCACACCCCTACCCAGGGATCATGACTTGCTGTGATAATGAAACCTGAGCGAGCCTCTCCAGATCAGGTTCTATGGTGGTGATGATGAAGCTGAACTTCTGTCCTCTTGTCACCCTCTCTCCACATTTTTTTGTGTAAAAAAGAGGGATCTGCAGACTTAAAAGAGCAAACAAGAAATACTTTTTCTGTGATGGGCAAAACCTGAGAGAGACAAAGTGAAACTGAGAGAGAAAGAGAGGTTCTTCTACTGTAAGGTGACAGCTGCAGTACACCATACTGTATACTGTAGGTGGATGGAGTCAGGGCTGCTGCAGTGTGGTGCAAGGCAGAGTGAGTGGTGATGTTGTGAATAATGCAGGATGGAGTGGTCAAGCTGGGTTTACTCAGTGGGGTTATAGTCTGCATGAACTAATTCACGGCTCACATGCTGGACTGATGGAACAGTGCATGAGGAAGCTGCATTTGGTCCTCTAAGTGATGTTCAGTGCAGATTAAGGAGAATTTTTTAATAGTGGTCCTGAAAGGTGGAAGTTTTTTTTTTCTGCTAGGACATTTCTACCAGCCAACAAACTGAACATCACGTCATATTAATATAATTCAAAGACTATAAAACTTAAAGGTAGAATCAGCAGGATTTTGTCAGAGCTGTTTGTAAGAAAGATAGTTGATTGTTGAGTCTCATTCCCAGGATGTCAAAAAACGATTTGGGTTGGTAAAGTGTCACGAGCACACCAACAAAGTGAGAAAATAAAATCCAGGCAGAGGGCTGTCTGCAGATATGAGACATGCACAAACCTTTTCTCCCCTTTCGAGTCTCCCTCTTGTCTGTTTCCGTCTTGCTATGTCTGCTGTGCGTGATATGCACTGATAGGTTGAAATCAATCTTGCGATGTTGGGAAGGCAGCGTGCAATGACGCAAAATACAAAATAATTGATAATTCCCCTTAAATACATTAAAAATGAAGTAGTGAGCCTTTTTTAGATATTGTATAAATATTTGTGTTAAAATGTAGGGAGGAATAGTAAAAAATTGTCAGAAAAATAAATACTCAAATAAAGTACAGATACCTGAAAAATCTACCTAAGTACCGTAACAAAGTATTTGTAATCCATTATTTCCCTCCTCTAGAAATTTCCATTCCCACAAAAATGACTCATATCACAATTGCATTATCTATTAAAGTAATTGCAATATGATTGTTTTCATGTAATCAAGCCCTACATCAGATTTTCCTTTGAATCTGTGGATGTAGGGCTGGTTGTCCCACATGCGTGCATTGGAAAGTGTTTTGTTTGGATTGCTTATCTTGCAAATTTATTCCAAATCCCATTGTAGTTGATCAAAGGTCATCTTGTTACAATTAATTTAAGATTTGCTTTGCTTCATTAACCTTTATTTATCTTACGATTGAATCACAGAGCTGAAAACATTTGTTGATCCCTGAAGGTATTTAGTTGTCACACGGCAGTGTCAGATTTAGCTGCTTTGATTGGTGGTGCAGTCTAAATGTCAGACGGTGACCTTGTTCTTATTGTAACATACAGTCGTGTTAATTAATAATAGAACATACCAACATACATAAAACGTTCAGAACACAGCAAATCTTGTCCCATGATGGTTGAGTCCTTTGAAGTTTTTCATTAGACAAACACAACAAGCAAACAAAGAATACATTATGCTGCTTACTGTGTGTTCAATATGTCGGGAAATTACTATCAGTGGTGTCAGCATAGAAAAAAGAAACCTTGTTCTTTTATTACTACGAGAGTCTTTCTGACACTGTCACCCTCTGCTCTTTGAAAGGCTGCAGCTGCGTTTTCCTTCATGAGAACACAAACGCTCTCTTCTCTCTCTTCTGTGTCTTAGTCAACACTGATTTGTAGAGCTTTAATTTGTCCCTGGACGAACATTTCCAACAATCAGTTTTATATGATTATTGTAAAACTATGCTAAATGAGAAAGGTGGCTTATTTTATTTTTGGTGTTTATTGCCGCAATAAAACAATGTAATAATAACATCCATAAAATGGCCATAAGTAATATTAATGTGCTAGAGACTCAGCAGGGCTGATCTCTCCTCTGAGGGAGCTGTGCTTATATATTGTACTTTTTATGGCCCACAGCAGTTTTATGACATTTATAAAACTGTTCATTTTAACTGCCTGTATGGTACAGTATGTGTGCATGCGTGTCTGTACCCTTATCTATGTTTCCGGTGTGCATGTGCGTGTGCAGTCAAGTCTATAAAGCAGTAACTTAGTGAAAATCCATCAGAGCGTTTCTGATCTACTGTTCTGGGGGATTTTATTGATCGCGCCCCACACACTGCAGCTCCCCAACATACACACTGATGGCTAGAAAATCTGCTGCCGCTGTCTTTTCTCCACCTCCCGTGTAAATTAAATTCAATCTGTACACTTTCGTTGTGAATGTCAGTGCTGTGTTGCGTGTGGAGGTGAGTGTATGCTTAACTATGTCGGCTGATGTGCATGCATCTGGAAATAAAAGTGTTGGTATGGCTGCATCTGCACTGTGTTTGTGTGAGTGTTTGCCTGTATGTGTATTTGGATGTGCTTCAGAGTGTGTCAGAGTTGTTCCAGTTGCATGATGAAAGGCCCCTAAACAATATCACAGACTATCAGACTGAATACACTCCACTTTAATGTGAGTGACACCTTGTAAACTGCTTGTGTGTGCAAGCCTCAGCAGCATCAGTGTCAGTGCGTCTTTGGGGAAGAAGACTTAAATGAGGTCATAATTTATTAAAAAAAGCAAACATCACTATTTATATTATTTTTCCTGGGAAAGTATTGAGGGGAATGTAGTTCTAATTACCTGCTAACCCCAAGATACAACAATTATGTTTCCTTTCCCACAGTAAAGAAGGTCTTTCTGTCTGTAAGGGCACGCTCACATCAGGCATTTGCAGCTATTCTGCTGAATTCTCGAGTCTTTTAGTTTGTGTTTGCAGGTCAGAGTATTAACAAACTCACGTGATAAACTGCACCTGCTTCAAAGTGCGAGCTTCATTCCTCTTCCATGCAACCAACTGTGGTTTGCTTTATAGAGTGAGTAAGATTGTGATTAACCTAACAAGAAGACACGACCATACAGCAAACATATGTTCCTAATGAACATGATATCCATCGCCATATGTTTGTACAGCCAGAAGGAGATGGATGTTGACATTCATATCCAGCAGAACATTATGAGATGAGCTGCATGCTCTGTTCTTTAACAAGCAGAGTGAGAGACTGAAACTCAAAGTGGTTCTCTGTGTATCTTCCAGGAGTGTGCAGCTGAATCAACTGCTTCTAAGGACAGAAAATCTTATTGGGCAGAAAAAATGGTTGGAGCACATGAATTGATTTAATAAAACTGTGTCATAGTGAAAATGGACAAATACATTTTGAGTCAACACAGCTGAGGTCTGCAAAGTATCAGTCAAGGGAGAACTGAACAAAATTTCTATATCTAGTGGAGACGTAGTCTGGAGTTAAGCTCCCAGTATCCTCCATCAGAAGTTTGTCCGACCTTTTCTATAGCTTTTCCAAAACTGACAATCTATCACACCCACTTCATGCATGGTTGGTTGGTCAGCTGTGCAAAGGTGAGAAGGAGCCATGCTTTGATGTCGCCACTTTAATTCTTCATCAGTCATACACTTTTTTACACTAAAACGAGCACGAAGTATGTGTTTTTGAAACGTGGGCACACCTGCTCAAAAGAGGCAGTCGACTCCTTTTTCACTGTCAGTACACCAGTTTGCCGTCCTGTTCTGGTGCGTCTCATTAGATGTCACAACACGTTTATTGAATGAGAGCAGAGCTTGAACACAGACGGATGGAAAAATATTTATGCAGCAACATCCGGAGCTTTAAAACACATCACAGCATCGAGCCGAAAAGGGGTGAAAATTAGCATGTCCACCTGGGGGTCCATGTTTCCATCTGTAGGAAACGACCACGACCTAGAACGTTATTTATAAGGTGACTTCTGTAGAGCTTAAAACATCAACAAGCTTTTTTCCCGTCTCTATTAATCCTTTCTGTAACTATTATTATAATAACTCCATTCACAAGAAGAAAATGTAGCAAATACATCAATATCTAGTGATTCTATACCAAATGATCCAGGCACACATGGCACTCTGGCAGTCAGCAGCAGAGTTACAGCACCTGCCAAATTTTGTTTAAAGTGCCTTCACATTGAATGTATGGAGTGAATAGATAATCTTGAGATATTTTCAGTTTTAAAAATGATATTTTTAGCCTATCAGCTGTGCATAAGTACCCTGTCATTTACCCCCACAGGCGAGATTATTGTCTGTGTTTTATTTCTCCGTTCCTACAGTGAATTACAATGATTATCTCACTTTATGATAATGATGATAGTATTCATTCTCTGAGGAGAGCTTGAGTCTTGACTGAAAGACGCTGGAGGAAGCTTCTTAACTATCTCTTATTTTTTAGGGACTGCAGTATTTTTAGTCCGAGGCAAATGTTCCTAACAATTCATACAGGCCATAGTTTTCTTCTTGGGGAGTTTAAATCAGAGCAAACTGATCAGAAAACTTTTTTAAAAAGTGTTACATTTCAGTTCAGACTAGGACTGAAAAGAAACAGTGTGTTAACAAATTCTTATACTAATATTGTTTTGTTTGAATTGCAATCATTCCCCCGTTTTTTGTGATCTAGTAATGTATTCTTTAAGTAAAACAGTACCATCCGCATACTTTAGTTCTCATTAATATTCTGTGCACCGTGGTTTCCTTTCACCAATGACATCTTTTCATTTTTTGAATGTTAATGACTCAGTGCTGCATTAAAATAATCCTAGTGGACTCTCTCTGGACCATCTATTCATGTAATGACGTGAGTTTGAAATCCTGCCTCTCTAATGCAACGGCCATGACCCATTAGACGAAGGAAATGCTTATCTGTATAAATAATTAATTAGAAACCCGGTCTCATTGTCAGATAGTCATTGGACCAACATTGTTTCCCTGCTATAGGCTGCATGAATGAATGGGAGGTAATGTCAGGTGGTTTGATTGTATCTCTCACTATTATTCTCTTACTCGCTGACTATAATGCAAACTAGACCCCATGAAATGGCATGATAGTCATGTAGCCTGTGCACATAACAACTCCTAAGAGACTTGTGATATTATGAGTGCTGGTTCTATGTATAGTATGAATTAAAATGTCACCACAGCTCTCAGTCAGTTGTCACTTGTGGATATATTTAGTTTAGTGGAAAGAAACTATAATGGTTAGATTTTCACTTTCCATTGAGGCTCCAATGACTTTGAAAAATACTTGGTAAGGTACTTTGGATTATTAAGAAGTGTTAATTAATTATTACTAACCGTATTGACAGTAAATTTCATTTCATTTTGTATTTCATGTATGTCGATGATTATATTGTATAATTTTCAAAACCCAATTTTACAAAACAAATACACCAAACTACAAATTCCTTGACTGAATATGGAGCAAGAGGGGGGGGAACTTATATTACTGCCCCTTTCTTAATAATAACATAACTTAACATAAACACAAGCTCTTTATTCCAACAGTAATCACTGTTATAGAGTGTTTGGTCAGTAACCCATGTCTCTCCTCCGCCTGCTCATGCAGTAAAAGAGAAAAGATGCTTTACTGCATCCCTGCCCACTTTATTGAAAGTCAATAAAAAGGAGGTCCTGTCTGCTTGGCCAACACGCAGAGAGAAGGATCCTCCTGTTCTGGTACCTACACCGTTAATGGTGGAGCAGGGAAAGCTACCAATTGCGAGTGATGTAAAACAAGCATTGAGAAACCCCTGAAGAAAAGAAAGAGGCAAAGAGACCAGCCTTGAAAAAACAGAAAGGAGTCATGCAAGTGTTGTGACGTAGAGCGGAGGGAGGGGATTGCTAACAGCAAAACAGACCGGAAGTTAGGTAAAACGATGACAACACTTACAGCTGTTAATGATAACCAAGCCCCCAGGAGGAGCGCCAGGCTTTGAAGCCAGTTTTCGTAGTGGCCAAACCATGTAATTACATCGTCATGTGATGCTGCAGCCCAAAAATACATTTCCCATAAGCTAACATTGTGAAAGAAGCATCTGTCAAAATGGTGGAAACATTTTTTTGAGCGTCAGAACCCCTGATGAGTCATTGTCATAATCAAAAATCAAAAATAACCCATTGAGGGTTGCATTTCATTCAGTAGGTGATGTTGTCAAATGTGGGTTAATTCTGTAGCAATTTACATCTTAATGTATGCTTTCCCAAAATGCTGTTGTTTTGACTCAAGCATGTTTGCCTGGTTTTCATTTTAGTGAAAGTGAATGATGATGTCATTATTATTCTCTCATGTTTCTCAAACATAATTAGTTTGTGATCTCAGCTCGATATGATTTCTTGAGACCATGACGAGTGATGACAAGAACAGAAACTGGAGTGACCAAAACAAGTCTGTGTATGAAAATGGTGTGTGTGTGTGTGCGTGTGCATTCCTCTCATTGTGCCTGTTTGTGTGCGAATGTCCCTCAGTGTGCTGTGTGTGAGTGTGTCTCACATGTTATCTCCTTTATTGATTGAAGTCTTAATTAGTGTGTTTAATGACCCATCAGGATTAGTTGAACATGCTGCAGATGGACAGAAACATGAGCAGCATCACAACTCTCAGCCTCGCTATTGCTCAGGTATCTGCGTTTTTCTTGTGATTGCTCAATAGCATCCTGTCAGTGGCTGTTGAGGGAGGTGAGATACTCATTTCAGTTCCTCGCTGCACATTTCCAGCCGCCTTAAGAATTTGAATCTTACAATCTTAGTGTTAAGACCACTTAGATACAGTATCTCTGAATTGGCTGCAGTCCCAGTTTGTGCACCTTCTTCTGTCCCTGGTCAGCTCTCTGCAGCACAGTGAGTCCCAACAGAAGGAAACAAATCAACCCTGTGTTCCCGTTTTTAACAACATAGACACTGCTCAGGTGGCAGCAGAAAATTCTGCTGAGTTTTCTCTCATGGCCATTGGCCTGGCATACGTCCCTGTCTCCCCTCCTAATTTGTACATTTTAATCACGCACAATGCAAAGTCATCACTGGAAGCAGCAGAAGCTTCAGTCTGTATTATCGTGATGTTTTTACTCCCTACCAAGAGTCTAAGCTCATCTAAATCCATGTGTAAAGATGGACCTTAATATCCTCTTTTACATCATTTATTATCAAAGTTTGTTATTTTGTCTGCAACTTCCTCATTTGGTTGCAGGGAACAGCCGTCAGAAAGACACACTAATCCCTGTTAAAACTGGATTAGTGTTTTTGTTTGAGTCTGTTAATGGTGGATGTTGCAAGTGGCATCCTTAATTTTAATACATTGTGATTCTGATTTGGCTGTAATTTAAAAAAAAAAAAAAGCCAGTAAAGTAAAAGAAAAATCCGGAGCAACCGACTCGTGTTCAGCCAACAAATAACAGTTAAGCGCAGACTAATTTGGCCCGACATTATGTTTTTTTTCGTCCAGCAGATTGTCCGACCAGCTGCTCGTGTAAGTAGAAGTGCAGATCAGCATCTACCATCCAGGCTGAGAGATTTATCCTGTATAAAAAGATGCTCTGGAGTGATACACGTAAAATTGGAAAATCATATTACAGAACCTTCCCAGGTAAATGAATCCAGGCTGAATAAGTCATATAAATCCTCACAACAAAATGCAAGGTCATGAAATCAATAACACTGGAGCACTCACAAATATATAATGTGTGGTGCGCACACATCCAGTTATGATATATTTTATAGGCACAAAAGCACGGCTTCAGTCTGTTATACACACAGAGAGAAACACACACACTCACAGAGAGTTATGTATGGAGTCAAATAGACAAATTAACCCTTTTCCATGCCTGAGACCTGAAGGGAAACTCATCTTAAACCTTGTGTGTGTGTTTTGCACCCACATATATCTGTGTATGCACTATCTATAAATACATGGTAGCTTCTATCAATTTATACCACATATGAGCCTATAAATGCCTCGCCTATCCGTATGAGCGCAGATATATGCGCTATGGGCAGCGTAATGAAGCAAGCTGACAACATAAATAAAATTCCTTGAGGGCTCACATTGCCATGTGGGTCAAACTTCAAATCAACTCTGTGAATCTATTTTTAATGTTTAGAGGAATGTTTTCACTTTTTCCTTATGATGGCAGAATGTTGTTCACATACTGGATGGTTAAAGACTTAACATGATTTTGGGTGACATTTAATCCAAGTATGATAGATTGCTATATTAAACTACATATATGCTGGAATGGTGATAAGAATTCTTCCCAAAGAAATCCACAGTCCAGCAGCATGAAACTACTTAAACAAATCGTCCACAGGCCTGTGAAGGCAACCGAGAGAGAGACGGGGAAGGTCTAATTTTTCACGTCACATAACAATCTGCTCACATGTGGCCAGTAAAAAAGTGATTAACTTCTGTTAACTGCTACAAATGGTTACACAGATCCCCAAACTTTCCTTTTTTGTTGATTTTGGCGGCCCCTGTAGCACCAGACTACAGAGCAGCTTTTATGTTCAGACTGTTAACTGAGCTGTGACTGTTAACAGTCTGTGACTCTTTAATTCATCCTCAGCGCTCTGCCATAAAATTACCTGGATAAGTTGAAATTCAAAATTCAATTAAGAATGACTATAATAATAATTAGAAATAGCCAGTCATCTCCCTGACGGTCTTGTTTGCTTATGTAGGTCCTATGGAGGCATCAGTATTCAATTGTGACTGATTCATAACCAGTTAAAAGTTAAGTGTTGTAGGTTTAAATCAAAGAATCAGAACAAGGGCAAAGTGTGTAAGGAAACTTCCACTTCAGGTCATAATCATCCTTACCTGCTGCCATTTTTTTTGTGATCCCATTGTGTCTGATTGATACTACGCATATGCAACCCTCAACAGAGATGAGAAAGAAGTGAGAAGGCTCAGTCCTCCAATTCAAAATTATGTGTTTAATTCTGTTTTTTTACCACTTCCCAGATCTGGCAGGTGAGTTGCTAGATTTACTAGCCTGACATGGCATTTTACTTACCCTGGGCAGTCGGGCATTCCTTATTGTTGAGCCCTGATAAATCAGTAGTGACACATTTACTATGGTTGGAGACCAGAAGCACGCTGACATCTAGCACTATTCCTATAGTAAATTATTTACTTGTGTTCATGTTGCGTGGTTGGTTGATGGCATTTTCACTGTGTGCCAAATAAAAGAAGGTCAGTCCATCCATCCATTCATCCATTCACCCTTCTTTTGGGAACTGAGCCCAATTCAACAGCAGGAAAGCCAAAGTGACAATTTAATATAATTAGTCCATGATTAATGTGCAGAATCCTGTAACACTTAACACAAGATTGCATTACAACTGTACGGACGTCAAGCCATGTGTGTGTGTGTGTGTGTGTGTGTGTGTGTGTTCCTCTATGTTTGGGTGCCATCTTTCGCTGAAAGGGAATCTGGGATCTTCTAAGAATTTCACTTGGTATTTGTTTTGTTTTGCCTCCAGGCTCTGAGTCATCTAGGTCTACAGTCGAGGTTTGGGGAAATTAAGCCAAAGCTAGCGGCTCTTAAGCACTATGGAGAAAGCATTGATTTTTTTTCCCCTTCTCAAATAAAGAACACCAAACAATGCCGTAATGTTCTGAAACAGTGTTTTGCTGAGCACACGAGGGCCTGTGTAGATTGATCCACTAGCTGCCGGGGGTCTTGCAATATTAACAAGTTCAGAATAAATATCACGCATCTTGGCCTCTTTAGGTTTGTCATTTTTAAGGAGTTACCCTCAAGCCTAACGCCACTGTATACTATAAAGTCCTTATTCTTGATCTCAGCAGAAATGTATTGTCAGAGAAGTTGAAAATCAGTTGTTTTCAAACAGAAATGTAAGGAAGAAAAGTTTCATCCACTCCTTTGTCAGCACTTCCTCCACTGTCTGTCCTTAGTTTGCACTTGAAGTTGCTGCAGATCCCCACAACAATATCATAATCTTCTGCAGAATGCCCCTGTGTTTTTGCAATTGTTTGAAATACTTCGGATTCCCATCAGCACCTCTGAAAATTGAAGGGAAATTGATTTGTGTGAGAGGCAGGTGGGACACTGGCTTTGTTCTATCGCCGCAACGAAGAGTGAAAGGAAAAATAATAGGAAAAAGGGTGGCAGAATTACCCGACCGGCTGCCAAAAAGGATTCTGTAGTGTAATGGATCTTGGTTTGGGGAAATTGCTTGTCCTTTCTCAGATGTACGGGCTTTACATAGCTTTGGAAACCAGTTTGTCTCTGTTGCTGAACAGCAAGACCACTTGACAACAAATAGATCAGAGACTTTGGCAGAATGATTCAGGCCTGAAATGTGAGGATCTTTTGCCCACGCAGCCACTCTGAGTCACTGCAGGCACATATGGGGTTGTGCTTGGTGGTGTCCTTCTCTAACTATTCAAGTGCTGGTGATACTGCCACATACATGATTGCATCTGAATCATCTTAAACATGTTTAAACATCCTCTCAGCCTGTCATCAGTGCTTCTCCCGTCGTGATCGAACACACTACAAGAACAAACTTGCAGTTGTACAAATACATGCCGGGCTTGTCTCGTTGAGCGTGAAGCTAATTGTGGGTAATTTGCATTTTGAGTACCTAACTTAATGCAAATTTGCCTCAGGAGAAAAATCAAGAGGTATATGTATACTTTACATAACAAGGGGACCGCCAGGACAGCAGTCCTGTTCCAACAAGGCTGAAACGATGGAAGCAGCTACATAATAATCCAGAATGAGTCCCAGTGGTATTTTTTTACTGTGGGGGTTGAATTACGCTACACTATATTTAGGTTCTTTATTATTCTCCGAGTCATTCGTCATGTCCAGGTAAGCTTCTGTTGATTTGTTTTCATCAACATGGCGTGAAGGTTTAGAATAGATGATTATCTGCTTCAGCAATGGACAGTAAAATTTAATCAAGTTTGTCAGAGAAAGTCAGTATGATTTTGTTAGCGTTAGATTATTACAGCTCCCATGAGTCTCAGCCATGTGGACGCCATCAAAGCCCCATCAGAGCTGTAGTTCAAGAATGCTGACATACTCACCAGCTGCAGCTTATGAGATGTTAATGCAGAGATGTGTTCTATGAGCGAATAATACTCAGATACACAGTGAGAAGTGATACGGCAAGGCCACACATTAAAATATATCACAGGTACGGTAACACGTGTATGTACTGATATGGGTGCTATGTGTTTACTCTACAGATGTGTGGGTTGTTGAAGCATTGAGCCAAGAGCGTCGTTATTTCTGTATCTTTCTATTTTTTGTCAGGTGTCTTTTCTCATGGTGACAGCAGGAGGCGTTGAGAAGCGAGACTAAAAAAACCACAAATGTGTGTTAATGTATTTCATTTCCATATGCTGCATAGCCATTCATTAGCAGCATCCACCAAGGGTACAAATGCTGTACAGCAATGCATATTTGCATCATCCAGTGCTGAATCAAATGCTAAAGCATACACATGCACACAGGCACCGCAAAATTCTCCATACTCACAATTAATGCTCTCGTCACAGTATATATATTGCAGCCACAACTGGGAAGGTGTCAAAAGACTGATTGGCTGAAAGTGTACTCCCCCCCCCCCGCTCCCATTGGCACTGTAATCTGGCCTTGCTTGCTGGGTGACAGCTTTTATATTACTCCTATACACAGGCTGCATTACTCTGCCTGTACGTAGGCTTTGAGAGTCCCCCCCCTGCACTTCTTCACTTCCCACCCCCCACCCACTCAGTGCTCAGGCTTTGATAGGCATGAAATAGCCCCAGTGCTGAGATTGCTCCTTAGTTTGGCTCGTACAGGCACACTGGTACAGACACATACAGGCACAACATGCAAGCAGGTGCAAGTGCATGTAAAGCTGAGCATGTGCACCCACCATATACACAAATGTGTTCATGTATTTATGTATGCATGACTGCATAGGCACATTCACAGGGCCACACGCACATATAGATTGCTTTATTTTCAAAAGAGACTTTTCAAGAATAATGGTTGTGATTTTAGTATGAATGTATTTTTCTACCGAACTTCAGTAGGCAGGGTCTTTGGGCAAAAGGTGACTGACTGTGCTCTGGGGCTACAGCCTGCAGGATATTGCAGCACAGGAGATAACATGGTGGATGTGAGGGGAGGAAATTTAATGTGTGTTGTGTTTGTTTGTTCAAACAAGTCACAAATATAAAGTTTATTTTTTAACAAAGGCTACACAGTTTTGAAAACAGCTGCACATGGGAACATGACTCAAACAATACACAATAGATTTGTATGTTGGGGACTATTTTCAGTTGCACATTAATACACGTTTGCTCCACTGAGTGAATCATGTTGAATGTGAGATTAAGTCAGAATAAAACTACAATGCCCAAGTTCTTTGAAAATGAAGGAACATGTCACCCATTGATACATCTTTTTTGATAGGATGAATTCATTGTTGGTTTTTGTTGATTTTCCAGCACAAAGGACCTCCTTGTGTGATTATTAGTACAGCCATTAGAGGTTACAGTGAAATAATTCAAGCGAAATAGCATAAAGAGCGACAAAGGTCACTTGAGACTGCTGTTCATGTCCAGTGTGAAGCCACATGTCAACAATGGGTTATTTTAACTTACTAATGTTGTGAGGTTACATGACATAATGTACGTACCGTTACATATGCAATATATGTTCATTCATAACTTAAGTTGCAGAAGAAACAGTGATTTTAACCCAAACCACAATGTTTTCCTAAACCTAGCCAAACTGCGACCGTATGACAAAGGTTCGGTATGCCTGTCGCTGGTACGCTGCAATAGTCATGTTGTTATGTGTATTAAAAATTTTGATTTTTATGGAATTTGTCGAAAACAAAAAGATCATTTTTATTATTGCTCTTGTTGGTGGTGGTATTATGTGTAAGATTACAAGAGGTTGTAGTGAACCACACAGCACTTGTTATTAAAAGAGCAAAACAATATACAAAAATTACATTTAAATGTATTCCAGAGCAATTTATTTGAACTGTAGGTTAAGAAGGCTTGAGGTGCTAACAGGTGCAGGAGAGCAGATTGCTATGGCAACTCCTTTCATGTTTAGAAAAACTAATCAATTGTCGAGTGAATTATTGACTACGAGTTAGCAGAGTTCCAAAGTAATAAGAGAATGTTCAGAGTATGATGGGAAATTGACAATCAGTCAATCATACTACGAAATCAATCGGTATTTCGTCAGTATTACCACCCGATACCGATAATGGATTGGATTGGTCCCAATGCTCAAAGGTATTATCCTCATGCTTGACTGACCTGATGTAGCTTTTGTTCAGTCTCTCTCACTGATTGATGATGTGGGTAATGACAGGTACATTTGACTTGGAGACGGAGGAAGGAGCTGATTGCTTAATCGCTTAAAGTCAATCCAAGAGGATAACATCCCCAGGTGCTGTTTCTTCCCTTTCCCCTTTCCTCCTTAAATGGCAGAATGGAGGAACATGTGTTAACAGAATTAGTATAAAGGTCAGGGTGAGTTGAGTGTCAGCCAATCACAGAACATCACCATCAACTATTATCTGTCGCTGCTTTATCTGCCCCCTTGAGCTCTTTCTTCCTCTTCTTGTCCCTGTCGCTGTCTTGCAGGTTCAAGAGTTGGATCTTGTTCAGTAGGTAGTAGCTATCTATATCTCTTAGTGCTGATTCAGAGTGTGAGTGTGATTGATTCTCTCTCTCTTGGTGAGCTGAAGGCAACTTCATCTCTCTAATTTTCCCCCCTCACTGTCTCTATTTTAATTGGCACATCATTAATCACAATACCAGTTTCCCTCAAGAAAAAGTGTTTTTTTCCTTATCTTTGGCTCCCTGGTGCAGTTTATCAACATTTCACTAGCTAAGTCTTTGTCACCCTTTGGATCTTTTTCTCTTCAGCCTTTCCCCTCATATAATTTTCCATCAGATCGGCATATTTTCATGAAAGCTTTCACAGTTATGACATTTCATTGAAGATGATACATTTCAATCTGAACTTTATTGATATGGGTGAATAACGCGTCATAGTTGATATCTTAGCTGATCTGTTTCCCCCTTTTGTTTCTTATCAATCATCACAACTATCCCCCTCCCTTGATTACTGAGTCAATTAAATATGGAGAGATAATAAGTCCACTAAGCATTATAAGTATCTACAGATGGTTCTCTTTTCCTCTGACGTGAAGTCATTAACATTGTACTACAGAAGATTTTATGCTAAATTATTACGACTCGATATGACTAATTATGAATTTGTGCGTCAGATTCCCTCTCTCTGAATTACGACTAACTACACAATCGTGAATCTGGAGAGTATAATGACTTTCTGCTGTGCGTCTCTACTTCGCAGACCTCTAACAGGACTTGGCCCATTTATTCCATCTCATGATGTAAACTCAGCAAAGATGTGTTGAGGAATTGAAAGAATCTGACATTGAAGATGTTTAGAGGAGAACAAAAGAAAAAACAAGTCAGCAGCAGCAATGAGACGGAGGATTTTTTTTTCCTGCCAAACTGCTGCGTTAATCAGGCATCTTGACAGACCTTCAGAGTTGAATATGAGATGGGTGTGCGCAGTGGAATAGTTGCAGAGAGTTTTCATGTTTAAAAGATGATGGCTGCAAGTGGGAGGTAAAAAGAGAGCAAGAGGATGGAGGATTGTTGGTCTGTGTGAGAGGAGGAGAGGAGAGTACAGCCAGTGTATGTTGATGGTTATCTACATATGCTTTAATAAACAACAATCCATGTTTGATTATTAAATTGAATTAAACTGAGCTGGAGTGACAGGACAGACACAGACACCCACAGCAACTACATTTCACTTTAAGCATTAAGCATATTGAGTTTACCTGTAAATTTACTGTATACATAACATCACCTTGTCTTGCCTTGCCTACTGTAGGACAAAAATAGTAACTGCGTGATTGAGACAGATATGAAGACAAAGCAAAGGCAGATTAATTTACGACATGAGATCACACTGACTCACAAGGCTGATTGTTAAGGGAAAATTACATCTGCGATAGAGTGGGATGTGACAAGTACAGTATATAGTTGGGAGACTTTTAAAACTTAAAGATGATAGACAGCGAGTAGGAGAGAAAATAAAAGAAACTAAAGGGGCATCAGAAAAGGATAGAGAGAGCCAATGTGGAGAAACTGAAGGAAGAGAAAAACTGAGAAAATGGGTACAGAGAACATTTGTAGAGGAGGACACAGATACACCATTTTTAGACAGAAATTAGCGTTTATATGCAGGTTTCTTGAATGCAGGAAAATCACTAAGAATAGGTGACTGACTCCTGTCCCATGGCCAGTAGATGATTCTGTTTTTTTTCCCTCATTTGCCACATTTGACGTCACAAATGTGCCGGAAAACAGAGGACAGAAAAAAATGGACTGATCTCATACCTAATCAGACTACAGAGGACGATAAAACTGATGATGGAAGTTGCTAAGGGATGTGACATCTTGTTTCCTTCTCATCTCTGTTGAGAGATGCATTTGCACAGTATCGATTGGACAGCTGGTTCCGATCAGTTTCAGACATGGAGGCCAGTGCCAATATTACGATGGTTACTCTTTCATAGTGTTTACATGAGCGTCTCTTTCCAACTAAATGCTTACTGAGAGATGTTCAAACTTTAATGGAGATGGATGGAAAAGCATTTACATGCCCGCATTCGAAACTTCAACTCGAGTCATGAAAATGGGCGAAAACTTGTGCATCCAGCTGTCCGCCATGCTGCCATCCTTGAAGTGCGGAGACAGTCATCCATCCATTCTTCGCCGTCTGCTTATCCGGGGTTGGATCATGGTGGCAGTAGACTGAGCGGGGCATTCCAGATGTCCCTTTTTCCAAGCAATGCTTTCCAGTTCCTCCTGGGGGATCCTAAGGGAGTTCTCAGCCAGATGAGATATGTAATCTCTCCAGCGAGTTCTGGGTCTGCACTGGAGTCTCCTCCCAGTTGGTCATGCCCAGAAAACCTCCAAAGGGAGGCATCCTAGTCAGACGTCCGAACCACCTCAGCTGGCTCCTTTCGACGTGAAGGAGCAGCGGCTCTACTCTGAGCTCCCTCTGGATGTCAGAGCTCCTCACCCTATCTCTCACGCTACGGAGGAAACTCATTTCGGCGACTTGTATCCACAATCTCATTCTTTCGGTCAATACCCACAGCTCATGACCATAGGTGGGGGTGGGAACGTAGATGGACTAGTAAATCAAAAGTTTTGCCTTCCTGCTCAGCTCCCTCTTCCCTGAGATGGTCCGGCTCAAGCCCTGCAGTACTGCTGACGCCGCACTAAACTGCCTGTCCATCTCATGTCCATCTCAGGACCCCAAGGCACTTAAACTCCTTCACTTGGGGCAGGAGCTCACTCCCAACCAGAGTCATTTGAGTTGGGATTGAATGCCTTCTGTGCCCTTTCCCACTGAAGACGAAAGCCAGATGTTATCGGGGTTGTTGTCCAGTGTGAAAGGGGTTCTAAACTGACAGTGACATTCAGGGAGATTCAAACAGAGGTGAATGAAACATGAGGCACAGCGAAGTAACTGCTGCTGTCTCCATGAGGTGTAAAGTGTCACCGTAGACGAGCGCCGTGTGTTGCCAGATTTTGGGTGATTACTGTAACATTGTAACCTACTTTATCTGGAGCTCAGGTGGCCTTAGGCGTGCACCCCTGCCCCCTCCTCGTCCTCCTTCCTCCCGTCTCATTCACTCTCTCCGACACACATACACACACAAACACACACACGGAGACTGTACACTCGATAGAGAAGTGTGTCAGATGGTCTCTTGCGGCTTCTAACTGTTTTTCTGTATCGTAAACAGCAATTCAGTGTTCATTTTCAAATTGGTCACAAAGGCAAAACCAATCCCTTTGGAAGACATCCACAAAATCATTAAAGGGAAAGTGCATCCAGAAATAAAACACTAACCAACATTGACCAGACTAACAAGGGCAGCCAAGTAGTAAATTATTTCTGTACTGTGTTAGCTTTCATCAAAATAACGTGTCCAGGGCTGTACTCTTCTAGAGATGACCAATTACTCTAATAATAATATTTACAAAAATAGATTATATTTATAGAGCACTCAAAGACACGATAATGATAATAAAACAAACTAACAGCAGTGTTTGTAGAAATCAGTCAAAACAGCAGTTAAAACAAATAAAAACAAGTGAAAACATCCGGAAAGCAGCAGCATCTAATCGTGCAAAAATACAACACAAACAAAACCTTACACAGTGCTTCACAGTTCACAAAATGTGATGTTCACTCTCATTGTGTTTCCATCCTCACATATGCACTGCAACGTCCTCTCATTAGGGTTGCAAGTAACGCTTATTTTCATTATTGATTAACCTGATTATTTTCATGATTAATCGCTTAATCTAAGATGTCAGAAATCACAATTTCCCAGAATCCAAAGTGACATCTTCAAATCACTTCTTTTGTCCAAGCAGTAGTCCAAAACCCAAAGACAGTATATTAGATGTTGTAATTCATATTATTGTGAATCAGTTTAGTGCGAGTAATACATATAAATTGAGCAGTCACAGTTCGGTAAGGTGCCTTAATCAACATGTTAGTCATTAGATGAGAAAATAATTTGTCTCCTCTACTTTGAACAGCAAAGCCTTTTGCGCCTTCCTGGCCAATTACAACCAACCGTCTAGAAAAAACTAATCTTGTTTAAAATGCACACTCGAAGCATAACCCTTTTTTTTTTTTCTCTTCCTGAACACTGAGCAGCTCCCTCTGCTACTGTCGTGGAGGAGGTAATGGGCGAATCAGTGACAGATCTGTGATGATGACTGTTAACATGCAGGAGAGGAAAAGAGAGAGAGAGAGAATGTTTTGTCAGATGAAGAGAGAGGATAATATTGCCCCAGTACCGGGGGTATTAGAGAAAGTCATTACTGTCCATCATGAGGCAAATGAAGACGTGTTTAAGTGGAGATGAATAGCCTCATTGATGGAGAAGGCTTGTTATGGTAGATCTGTTTGGAAAGCAACTACGGGGGGTTCATATTTCAATAAATATTTGATGGGTGAGGACGGCTGTATTGGTGCACGAGTGTGTGTGTGTGTGTGTGTGTGTGTGTGTGTGTGTGTGTGTGTGTGTGTGTGTGTGTGTGTGTGTGTGTTCAGTGGTGGGGGTTTGGTTATTCATATGTGTGGCTATAAGTGTTTGCATATCTATGCAGAGCCGTTTGAAAGGGATTTTAAATGAGGGAGAAGATCATTTTCTCACACCATCTCCCAAGTGGGGGATTCTTATTTTCTTCTTCTCTGCATCATTCTCTCCATCTTGTCTATTATCCTCCTCACTGCCGTTCTTTCATCCATCTCGCTGTCTCTCCCTGTGAAAGCTGAATGAGGGCGCATATTGTGTAGGCTCAGCAGAATCAGGGCCAACCAAGCTGATCTAAAAAAGTTATTTGTTCCTTTATTACTTCAGTCAACATTGGAGAAAAACAGTCAAACAGTAAGCAAAGGGAAATATACCCAGCTATAATTGCCCAGTAGCTTCTTTGCACTTCTCTCTTGTATAGCACAATAAGCAAGGATTTAATGTGAGTTTGCCACTGCACAGACATAGTTACATTTATTTTGTGAATCTGCTCAATCAAGTTTGTTGTAGGTGGAGGAACCAGTCCTGTGATCCCTATTAGCTGTGTTTACCAACATATTTTTCAAGTATTGATTTAGGAAAGGTCAATAGAAACTGCAAAATTAAAAATTAAAAATTCACAAAACTTCTCAAAAACGTCCTTACAACTGCTTGAAGTTGTTTTTTGCCTTTTTTAAGAAGAGTTAATTTTGCTTTTAGATGTTTTATTACAGAAAGTGTGAACCCATGACCAAAACAGTCTGTAATAGTGTTCTTATGGAACCCCCTCGAGGACCCCGCTTTGAGAACCACTGATTTAAATCTCATAACTGTTCAGATGTTTCCACTTCCAGAGCAGGAGAAGAAGTTGCTTCCGCAGACTAAAAAAGTCTCCTCATTGCTCTGATGTAAAATCTGATGTAACCTTCCTCAGATTAACAAATGTAATAAACAGAAATGCCTCTTACAGCCTCTCTTGATGAACCAAGTCCTAATAATCACCTGACAGTTGTAAACAGAAACAAACATTCATTTGCAGTTTCTTTAAGTTGCTGCTGTTTGTCAGGGATTGATGGATTGATACATGGATATATTGATACATACTTTATTGATCCTGGGGGAAATTTGGACATCCAGTATCCTTATATGACATATACAAACACACAGATACACACAAGGATATGAGAATAAAAATGGAAATAGGAACATATTGTACGAGTAAAAACAAAAAAACACAGCAATGAAGTCTAGTCCAGTTTAGTAACATAGAATGGCATGAATGTACACTGCATCACAAACATAACCCGCCATCACTCCATTTAGACATTGAAGTATTCTGTCTAAATAAATGTTAGTCATCATACTACTCATCACAGTGTGCAGTTTTTTGCTTCGTTAGGTGATCTGTCTGTTCTCAGCTCTGGCTCCAGCCAAGCTTTTCTTGTAGACCTGAATTAGAGTCACCTGGAGTGTCATCACTCATGGTCGTGGCCCGGGGAACAGCGACATCATCATTAATCGCTGGCGGGGCATCCACTGCCTGACTCAGCGCCTCCAGTCTCCATGAGCTAAATTCAAAAGATTGCCCCGACTCTAGGCAGGCCCTTACTTTGAACTTTTTTAAACTGTCGTCATCTTTACAGGCAAGAAAAGCGGCCTTACATAAGTTTGCATTCATGATTTCTTTCACCTGCTCATTCCTGTTCAGGGTCATTGGGGCCGGTTCCAGCTGAACACAGAGTATCAGTCACATTCACATTCATTCCTGTGAACACTTAAATGTCTTCCACTTACTTTCACATAGGACCCAGATTATGGAAGTTCTTCCCATGTTTTCAGGTGTAAACATGGGGAAACATTCAAATTCCAGTCAGATATAACCACTAAACCTCTGTAAAGAGGAACCTCTGTTAATTGTTATTCAAGAACACCTCGTCCAAAACGTGTGTCCTTAGTGGATATGTTATAGGTTACAGAGGATCTCATGCATCATCCAAAATCAATTATCCGAGGGTGGCTTGATTTTTACGCCCGATTAACTATTCTGATATTGAAGGATACCGAGGTGACATATCAGCAATGAATAACTAAAGTGGATTTGACAGGTGGGCAAAAATGAAAGATTGCTGACAGCTGTGAATAATGTACTCTTCAATCAATACACAAGGCCGAGCCTGTAAATCTGATGCTTTTAATGAGGTCGTGCGTCTATTCTTAATGCAAACTTAGAGAGAATGTGAGTATAGAATTAAAATTTAAAAGTTAGTTTAAAAAAGAGTTAGCAAAGGTTTTAAAGCTGAATTCATCTGTGCATTTCCATTGTTTGGTGTTGAGGGCAGAGGCGTATCTACAGTGAGCTAAAGGATCAGGTCTTTGTTAAAGTTTGTTGTCTTTACTGCTTTTGTTACATCTTTAGTTTTCTGCATTTTAAAGGTGCTGATAAAAATGTATTTTCCTGCATTGCGTGTGTCCTGCTTTACTTGTTTTAAGAGTTGTAAAAACTTTAACTGTGGCATCTGTGATCACCTGCTTTGTTGTCTGTGTACACAGTATGAAGCACATAAGTTTCTTTCTCGTACTTTTTTACGATGAAAAAAATAGCAAGTTTCATAATAGAAATGATGACTTGGATTTTAATTTGAGATCAATTGTGGAGAATCCTCTCTAAATAAGGTTCCTCAGCAAGTCAGAATGCGCTGACCTGACATTTTCTGAAAACTGTGTCACCTGTACTCTACAAGCTGATGAATAGGAGCTGTGGTTTTAGCTTTGCACCTGCACAAAACTCAGAAGTCCGTTTTCAAAGTTTGTGTGTGTGTGTGTGTGTGTGTGTGTGTGTGTGTGTGCGTGTGCGTATGTGTGTGCGTGTGTGTCCCCTCGAGCATCGGTTTAGTCATCGGTCCATGTCGTTCTCACAGGAAGCCAACATGACAGGACAATAACTGTTTCTCAGGCTTGATTGGACATGGCAGGGATCTGCCAATCTACCTCACAGCACTGGAACAGACAGGAAGGACAGACTCTACTGTGTGGCTGTAATCATGAGTGGAACTATGCCTTTCCCGTTCCCAAGCCAAGCAACTTTCAACTCAATGTTTTGGTTTTACGGCCAGCAACTTCAAGTTTTCCGTTAGCTGTCACTGCAATGCTGCAATCCATTGCAAGTTGAAGTCGATGTTTCCGTGTCGGTATTAACGACTTCCAATCTAAATGCTTGCATTTGCTTGGGAAAACATAGGCGCCCACACAACAACTACAGCAGCTGATTTAACAAGATTAGGGCACTTAAGAAAAGACAGGAGGAGTAGGCTCCGACTCGCAAAGACTTCTATCAAGCATAAATCAACTGAATGGGAGAGAAAATGCAACTATAAAGTTGTTGTTACTGAACGATTCACCACACAAACGTAACAATAAGTCCAGGCAGTTTATCATATCATCTGTGTTTATGTCAGAGAGGTGGGGTTTGGTGGATCTTGCCTGAGTTTCTGACTGGGAATTCTGACTTGGATGACGTTCCATTGCACTTTTCTGTGATGGACTTCCGAATACAATGGAATGCAGCATAAAAAACAAATATATGATACCAAACGGCAGACAGACATTGTTAGCAACTAGCTAGTGAACATAGTGGAGCTTTTAGCAGCTAAAGAGCCAGATATTTCCTTCAAGTGTTGCTGGAGACCAAAACAGAGCTCAAAGGATGCTGAATATTAGGCTTGGACTCGTCAGGTGGCCAAAAATTTGACTCCAAATGAATGTTACTGTTGCTCCGTATCTCCAAAATATGATATATATGTATATATAGCAACATAGTGTATGAGAGTAACTTAAATGGCAACATCAACAATAATAATTCTTTAATTCATTCCAGAGGGGATCCTCAGCTGGACCGGGTAGACACTACTGTCAGCATGTGCTTGATTTTTTTTCTTCTAATGAGGTTGTCAAGGCAGGTGTGGGTTTTTAGAAGTACAGAATAATTACTCTATATGTCTAGGGATGCATGTATATTCTGAAAAAAACAAAAAAGTCTCATTTTTAGCAGAGACTGCGGTGGTAATGAAAAAGCAAATGAGGCCATTAGCAAGCTAATAACATGCATCCAGTATATATAGCGCACACACAAACACACACACACACACACACTCTTCATCTCCATCCTGCAGTATAGAAGCTGTAATTTTGTTTGTCATTATTTTTTTCCACTGCTGCATTCGCTGTTTCAATTAACATTCCCCATTTTGTCTGATCGATGCCTTGAGGTTTTTTCTGTAGTGCCTCCATCATTTTGTTCTTGGGTGTTTGTTCTCCTCCCCGCTGACGTGGACATTGGACAGTAACATTAAAGAGCAGATTACCTGCTCATTCTACTCTGAAGCTTCACTCCACACATGATGGGAGGCTGACCGTGTCAGTGCTGGAGGTCCAGGAGAGTGAAATTCAATTTCCTGTCAGGGAAGAATCAGACACACTGTCAAGCTGTCATGTGTGTATCTGAGTCAAAGCCACTCCAGCCTCTTGTAAAACTGAAAGGCCTGCTTGTTATTCACTTGACTGTCGGCCTCCTTGACATCATGCTGCATACACAATATTTCATCTACAGATAGGAAAGTCCGACTAAATACAAGTTTTAATCCGAGGTAGAGGTTGTAATGTGTTTGATTAATAGCTAATTCTCAGTTTTTCAGCACTGGTCTTCCGTTTGAATGATCTTATTTGGTTAAATACGTGTACATTTACAAAAGATTTGATTCCTTTTTCTCTGTTATTGCAGGAACCTTGGGAAATCAGGACTCAGAGTATCTTGCTTAGGACTGGGTGAGTAGACTCTCTGGTTCACATCCCATAATGCACTCCTTCAGCAGGCCTTACTTAGCAACAACACCAATTACATGGACTAAATAAATAATATGACAACAAAAAGATCTTTAGAAGAAGTGACTGAGAAGCTTTTCATTGAATCATTTAGACATTTAATCGAGTCACTTGGTAAAACATGGTCAAAGTAATAAATTCAGAACTGGGCTGGGAATTGAACTGTTCAAATGAGCCTTTTTTCTTATTAAAACAACAATCTGCTGTGGTTATATAATTCCCCTACATCCTGGTTCAAATGACTTCACACAAACACACACGCGCACACACAAACAAGCATAAAAGCTCACTTTTTGATTAAATGACTGACTGTAGCCCAATCAGGAGTTACTCGTCCAGCAGAGGTGTTTGTAGTATAGTGTGCATTCGTGCGTGCATTTGTGTGTGTGTGTGTGTGTGTGTGTGTGTGTGTGTGTGTGTGTGTGTGTGTTGCCATATCAATGTGGGTTGTTGGTAAAAATTCACTTTTCACATGAGAGAGTCAAAGCCACCCCCAACTCAGCTTCAATATTTAGCCTAAGAGTGGGAAGAAGACAGCACACACACACACACACACACACACACACACACACAGCATACCTATTTCTGTCACCATGGAGAGCTCTCAAACAACAACAGAGGATTGTGTGTGTGTGTGTGTGTGTGTGTGTGTGTGTGTGTGTGTGTGTGTGTGTGTGTGTGTGTGTGTGTGTCTGTTTACTGGTTCTTGCTCTTTTGTTCTCGTCCACAAAAAATATTAGCCCAATGTTCTCATTCTCCTGGGTAGGACACACAAACAGAGACAGACAGTTGGATAAACTGTAGGTTCACGTCCTGCAGACAAGCGACCCAGACACACCAAACTAACATCAAATAACGAGTGGCCATGAAAGCCGCCTGTTCCTCAACCCGCCTGTGTCTCGGCCAAAAAGCTGCACTTGAACACACCGCAAGGCTAAAAGCCAACTAGCTTGTATGTTCTCTGTGTGCGAGAAGATAACTCTCCATGCCACCAGGTGGCGGTAATCTGTAATCCTCGTTCAAAAAGGGAAACCAGAAGACTCTGGACTGCGGGTACACAGACCCGTTGCTATGATGAAGCAGCTTTTGCCTTTCATTTACACATTACTCTCACTAATATAGCCCCCACTAAATGAGAATGTCTGATAAAAAGTTGCAAATGGCAGTGGAAATGGGTTGAATCATGGACACTACAGTGACTCAAGGGGCTTTCACTTCCTTTTTGTGTTTCTCTTCTCTTGCACTGATTTAGCTGAACAGCCAATTTGTGTCACGACGCAGATTCTACCTGCTCAGTCGGCTGAAAAGCCACTGACAAGGGCCAACTAGTGCCAACGGTGCAGGGCACACCGCAGAAATGTGTGCCACAGGCGCTCACCGACGGCAAAAACATTATTGTGACAATTGTATCTAGGCCTGCTAGATTATAATGATTGACGTAGTTCTACCAATGCATAGGAAAACTGTAATTGTAATTAAATCATGAACATTGCTGTAAAGTTATTGGAAAAGTAAACTATCACAATTCTTTTTAGTTGGACTGTTCTTTAAAAAGCCTTTCTGTTACATTATAATGAGACCAAACTGAAGATATTAAACCCAAGGTTTGCTTTGTGCAGGAAAAGAAAAGGAAATGTGGTGTAAGAAATATCTGAGAAGGAACATTGATAGATGGAACTTTACTGAACAGTGATGATTTACTGATTCATTTAGTTTTGTAATAATGTGGGAACATTATATATATTTTATTTTATTTCTATCAATATTCTACCATA
Source organism: Pagrus major (assembly GCF_040436345.1). Taxonomy (NCBI): domain Eukaryota; kingdom Metazoa; phylum Chordata; class Actinopteri; order Spariformes; family Sparidae; genus Pagrus; species Pagrus major. The sequence goes on along the minus strand of NC_133216.1, from coordinate 22,386,218 downwards.
TTTCACATGTGCTTTGCTGAACATGCCTTCAAAAATTGTCAATTATTCAGGATCTTGAGCCTTAATGTATTGAAGTTTTAGGTTCCCAGTTTGACTGTTGACTAAAGACCGCATGAGATATGTATACGAGATATGTTCTTAATTTATACATGATATCAAAGTGTAGTTTTAACTTTTAGAGAAAATATAAATCTTCATGAACTCCTGTTCACTGTGACTGAAATATTTATTAGTTTTTCCTATCCAATTTCTGGTGGAAAACCCACTGCATCTGCCTGCACTGTTTCAATTAAAGTAGCTGCACTCTAATATCATTTATAAATAAATCAAATATCTTCTCAAGTGTCCTCTCCACATCTCTAGAAACCTCCTTGGTTTTTAGATAAGGAAGTCAGAATTTGTGTTAAATCAAAACATTGCCCAACATGAACAGAATCAAACACAAGAACTTGACTCAGATGATAAATGAGATTCTGTTCACAAGAGATACTGTTAGTAGCAGACCTGCAGGATCCTCTGGATTGGATAAAAAGCCATCGTCACCCTGCTCAGAGGAGGCCCTCAAGGGCTCAGATCAGCCACCATCCTGAAAATCGGATCAAAACTAGTTCTAGTTCTCATGGGATGTGAGCTTTAGCCAGCTTAGAGAGGCTGACCTTCACTAGGACATTTTGTACAGTCTTGTCCTCAAACAGGCTCTGCTTCAGTCAAAGTTTTTTGGTCAGCAGTGGTAGCAGAGACTTGGGAGAAATCATATCCTGTCCAGGAAGATTTTTTTTGTACCTGCTGTGGCTTTAGTTTTGCATCTCCCCAAAACTGCTACCGATGTCCAAGTCGAGTCTAAGGCATACTTTAGCTGACTGAGCTTCCTCATATTTACAGAGGTGCTCTTGCTGATCTCATATGGATGCATCCTTCTTGCATGGATTTTAACTTGGCCAAGCCTGATTGAGTTTTCTCCGATGTAGTTTAAAGCAGCTCCAGCTCTATCACCATATTTTGCACGAGGCACCTCCTGTTTTTAGTGTTAGTGTTGTCATTCTCAGGCATGACCTGAACAGCATTTCAAAGTCCCGCTCCACTCCAAAATCTGTTTTGTTCACCTGGATGTTTGAGCTTCATTGGAGAATGATGTCTGAGTTTTTTTCAAAGTCATATGTTATATCGGTTGACCAATATCATCAGCCAATTCTGGTCTATCACCAATATATTGTTATCGCCGTATATTTTGTTCAACATGTGCCAATGAACTGATGTAATTTTAGACAATCAAGTTAATTGTTTTACTGTTAAATATCGTGCCTCCATTGCGTACGTACCTTTGTCACAAGTATTTGATAAACACATTTGAGGGATTATTACAAATAATTTGGGTTTTATCTCAATTAGTTTTGAATGCGCCAGTGTGATGATAAAGGTTGCGGCCTCCAGTAAACACATGTTTAGATGGGACTTTCAGTGTCGGTGTCTAGCAGTTACACTTTTGAAATAAAAAATATGTATATATTCGTAGATTCTGGACTTTTCATGAGGTAGAGGTGAGGTTGTTTTTTGTTGACCGGTTTATTACCGTTTATTTTTTTGTATAAATTACATTAGTATTCAAATCAGAGCACTTTCATTTGTCCTTAATATGTGGAAGAGATTTTTAATGTTAGATTCTGATTAAAAAACACAGCAACGTTTCTGCAAAGGGCACATCAGATGATTTGTTTCAAATTACATTTAACATTTAACACTCCGGCATTTTAAACATAATTTGATTAATTTTCTCATTTCATACATGCAGATAAATACAGAAAGAGAGCACAGCTTCATGATGCACAGCAGCAGTGACCGCAAAATTGTTCTTTCCCCTTTTTTCATGATTTTAATTGTATTTCAGTTTTACATTGCTTTATCCAACACTTGCCCTGGAGCAGATGATCTTTCTCTGCCAAGAATCGTTCAATCTAAAAGGTGCTCAGCTGGCTGAATAAAGCTGTGCAGCACCAGAAAGTTGAACCAAAAGGGTCTTCCCTTTTGTTTTGGTAGATTAGATCCAAAAAGGCGTTTTAGTGCCATGTATAACTTCAGTTTTTCACGGTGTAATGTCTGGCTCCCAGGTTGTCTCTGAGCGCCGCTGCCCCAGGTGGTGCACAGTAGACTGAGAGGTCTGACTCAAACTGGCTGAGCTGCGCGGTGCGGAAAAGGTCAGCATAATGCCAGCTGCCTGCCACATGCTGCGCCCAGGGCAGACATGATGCTGGCAGGGGAGAGAAGGAAGAGAGAGGGCAAAGAGCAGGATGCTAAACGGTGTTTCACTGTTTAACTTCAAAGAAAAGTGCCAAGATAGAGGAAAGGTGTTGTGTTTGAGGTTGAAAACTGTAATGTTAGAGCAAATTCAGCAGGACACACGCACACACAAACTCATAATTCTGAATGACAGCGTAGTAAACACAAAAATTAATAAGACACACACTCAATCATGTTCAATCATGACTCAGTCATTTGTGTCCATTTGTCGCTGGTTGTGGGAAGCACAGCCAGGAGATGTAACAGTCGCAGGAGTCTCACTTTTTAAAGAGCCAATCTGGAGCGTCACGATGGCGCCCCGAGAGAAACGCCGTCTCACCAGCACCGGCTTCATTTACATAATGGTTTAATCGGCTGAAGACCTCCTTTTCACAGAAATTCAACATTTCTCACTGTTCAGAATTCCCACAGCCTTTCCAATACGAGGGAAGCTGATGTCTGGTTTCTTCATCAAAACATTACATTAAAGAGATAACTTAGTTTGAGTAGTTGTTTATTCAAAATTCCTAAAAATGTCCTTTTGAGTGGTATTATGTTTGCTCACTGGATTACGACTGCACTGAGCACTCAAGACCCGAGGCTGCTTTTAAAACTTTGAAACTGGCAAACTTGGCCAGAGCCCAGAATGTGTTTTAGATGAAATGTCCAAAAGTTATGTAACTATAAAGTAGCAGATTGACCTTGACATGGAGCGACTGGCTGACTCTGAGCTATGAAGAACATGGTTAATGATTGCAACAGCATTTAGGATGCAGATCAACACTGCTGAAGTGCACATAAGCAAGGCAGGGATGGTGAGTGTTTGACCTCAAATTAAATCCATGTATGCAAGGCAATTTAATCTTACGTCATGGTTTTTGTGCACTAAAGGGCCATTCATTTCTGATTTCTGTTACTACTTATTATATGTAACTCAGTCAGTAGATACAGTTTTTAAGTCAGTCATCAGCTGACTAACCTTTTATATTTGAAGAAAAGATCATATCCATACTTATTGCAGTCTCTGTCTATTAACATTTTGCTCTCGATTTAAAATTTTAATCGTGATTGAGCGCAGGATCTTTGTTTCTCTCCAGTCTGTTAAATTGTTCAGCATGCTGGATCATTTTCTAGTTGGCAGAATTTATTTTTCGCTTCATATTTATAACTCATATACACACATTAAATATGTGTAGCTGAGGAATTAATAGCTGTATTAATTCCTGACTCACTGCGTGGAGTTTAAAGAAACATTTTCTTACAAATGCTGACTCTTTGTGCTGGGTTCATTTGCTGCTTGCTAATGTCGGGGAGAATCTGAACAGTCAGATGAATTAGTATTCCACACATACTGTTATTATCCCGGGGCCAGGATGGACGGACGGAGGGAGGGAGGGAGGAAGGGAGGAAGGGAGGGGTGATGAGATGTGAACAGGAAAAATGAAGAGGAAAGATGTGACTCCTGCCTTGGCAGTTCTGCCTTTATCCTGACAGTCTCCATCTCTCACACTATCTGTCTCTCTCTATGAACTCTCTCAACCTCGCTAAGTTTTCCTCCTTCCTCTGTGTTTTCTTTCTTTCTTTCTTTCTTTCTTTCTTTCTTTCTTTCTTTCTTTCTTTCTTTCTTTCTTTCTTTCTTCCTTTCTTCACTGTTCTGTTTGCCTTTCTCTGTCCCTGGTGTTTTGCTCCCAGGGCCCAGCTGTTGGTACAAGCAGCTTATTTGGTTAAAAGAGGTCTCATGAAGGTTAGCTCTGTGCTCGGGCAAGATAAAGATGGCTTTCAAACACACACACACACACACACACACTGACAGACAGTCTGTCGTACAGGTCCAACAAAACCCACAGAAAAACGTTTTTTGCAACAGATTATTGTTTTTATATCATACCTAAAGCAACATTATTACAGACCTGGGATTTGTATTTACGACAGTAGTGTTGCACTCAGAAACGGTGGAGGGCGCCAAATCACACAAAATGCCAATTTCTACATAATGTTGCTTTAAGCAAATACAAAGGCCTTCTTTGTACACCATAACATTTTTTACATTTTTAATTTATGGTTTTATTTTTATTTCTTATAATATCTCTGTGACATTTCTATTCTAGAAGGAGCAACTGTAACATAACCCAGTTTCCCATCGGGGAATTATAACGTATTTCTGATTCTGATTATAAAGTCAGTACTGCTTTCTCTCTTTCCTGGTGGCAGGACTGGCATGCTCGCTCAGAAATTGACTGTATTCTTGTTAAAATTCTATCTCCTGTATATTAGTCTAATAGCCAAATTCTGATTGTCATTTCATTATCAGCTATTTCCATTCCACAAACAATAAAAAAAGCTATTTTCACATTCAAGCAAAACTCAATTTAATATCAGTTCAATTTCCATGCATGTGAAAATGTCACCTACTGTGTGACAAGCTTCTCTGTCTTCAAGGTAAAAACCTCTCACCAGTTAATTGAAACTGAATAGATTTATAAAAAAAACTGATTATCCCTGCAGAGGGGCATGGAGAGTGGATTAATTGATAAGTGAAGTGATTGGTGAAGTCACCGACGGCAGCACAGGCAGCCTGCTGCTACAGATAATTCACTATCTCCTCATTGCCTGAAAACAGACTGACTGCAGGGCGGTCTGTGGTGGCTTCACTGTGCTGTCAGCACACACACTGGTTCCAATGATGCTAATTGGTTGGGAAAAATGGAATAAACAGTGTTTGAGTGTTTGTGTGTTTGCATGTGCAAACCCATTTTAATTGGTGGAAAACAAAACAATGCATGCAGAGGTTTGTGATCAGCAATATCAGAACCATCAGCACTTCTGTGTGAAGACATTTCCTCACACTACACACATGCCAAACACCATCCAGGTCCATATTTTGTCCTGACTTCATGCTGCACTGATGCGGTGCTGTTGATTGATGAATTTTTAAAGTGGTTCTATCAGAAAATCCTGCAGTCCTGCAGTGTAGAGAAGACAATGGCAGGATGGACCTTTGCATGTTGTCAGTAAGTGGACCAACATGTAGTACAGCCTGTTTGGCTGTGTTAGAAATGACAAGGTAACACACTGCCTACTACATACTCACTCAGTGTATACTGTGTACTGCCTACGAAAGGAAAACGATTATGTTAGTAAAGAATGTTCTTACTAGCAGACTGTTCACACATACTTAAGCAATACGTCTTCTTTGCATCAGACCACTGTATTGGTAACAACATTACCGTCTTCACTATACATTCATGGGCCAGCTACTGTCGGGTTAGGGTTACAAAATTGTTTATCACAAATGTAAATCAACATTATGTCCTTCACTCAATGTAGTATTTCCCAGTGTTTTATTTCATTATGATTTTGATGGTACAGTGTCTTGTAGTAGGATGAATGGTGTCTCTGTCTCAGCCACTCTGCCCCACATCACTTGTTTCTGCACTATGTGACTTCAGTGAGAGGGTAGGATACAGCGTTACATACATGTTCACTTCAACATACAAGTTTTCAATGCATAACATTGTAATGATGATGTAAAGAGATTTTTTTGTGGTAAGCACCTACATTACATCTGACAAACTGTTACAGACCGGGATTTGTATTTACGACAGTGGTGTTGCACTCAGAAACTGTGGGGGGCGCCAAATCACACAAAATGCCAATTTCTACATAATCTTGCTTTAAAGAAAACTAGAGAAATAACAGAAGACATGGCAAAGGCTATTGTTTATGGTTCACATTTGATTTAAAGTATAAAGAATTAAGGTAAAAAACCTATTAGGATCAAAGATGAGCCGAGCAATGTTGTCAGCTACTGTCGGTGTAGAAGGCTGCTGAGTTTAACGTTATCTTATAAAAGCAGCTCTTAACTATAATAACAGAGGGCAGTTAACCCGCTGGCTAGCTAGCTACCCCCACAGGCACAAAACCTTGGAACATATTTTTGATTCGCCATCAATTTTCATAAAACTGTCCATGTTTGAAATCTACACAGTTAAAACTATTCAATCAGACAGTCTGCTGTAAGCTGAGGACGTATACTATAAATGTCACAATGTCTCAAATACACAAAATTCACATACAATGCAGTTGAAACGCACTACATTAATCTATGTTAGTATGTGATTCCGATCACTGCTTTTATCTCTACTTCTTCAGCACCCGCTTTCCTCACATCTGTTTTCTACTTTGTACCTCATCCTTTAAAATCTTCAGCTGTGTGGTTCAGCAGCCTAATGTCATTACATATCCTCACTGCACTAAGGGGATCAGACAACCTTCACCATGTGTCCCTGTCTCTCTGCTTCAGCCTGCTTTCACTGTCCACTCCTTTTAACCCTCAATAAAGTAAAAATCCAAGTTGTTTGTAATGCCTTGACTTTCCTCTCCTCTGTAACTGAAGTAGAAATCTAGAAGGATCAACGTTGCCTAAGATTTCGAGTTATGCTCGGTTATTTTATCAGTCCAGCTCTAGTGGTTGATCATTTTACGAGTTGCACAGCATGCACACAGTATGAACAACTGTTTTGCAATTAAATGTGAAAGCCATTTGCTAAATCAATTATGATTTTCAGTTTCTGTTAACGCTGTGAAAAATCAAACTTTGAGATAATCTGTGATGCTCTGTTCATTCGCACTCTGACTGCTATTTTGTCAACCTTGCAGAAAAAAAAACAACAGAAACATTCTTTTTGTGCTGTGTCGATTTTTAAGTGTTTATATTGTTTTGTCCGCCCCCTGTATGCGGCAGCTGAAAAGAGCAGACAGAAACAGATATAGATATAACAGCGCAGACGAAGGCGACTGAAGTCGAATTGTTTAGAAGAAATCAATAGAGCTTGAAGAGGCAGTACAGGAGACGAGGGCATGAAACAGAAGTGAAAATAGGTGCAAAGGGAAAGAAAGAGTTTTTCTTTGTGTTTGTGTGTGTGTGTATATATGCAGTAAGGTGCCATACAGGATCTTTGACATTTAACTCAAACACTGGCGATACCAGTTTGCTCAGATCCTTTCAAAGCAAAAAAGAGCCCTTTTACAAAACTTTATGGCACTTCTCCCAAAAAGAGATTTAAATGGATTCCTGGACAAAAAAAACAATTCTAAGTACTTTCATTGAAGGATAATGAGGCGTTCTGGTGGTCTATTGTTTAGGACACATACAATTCTACATGACCAAAACATCCCAGGTTCAATTTCACAGGTTTCCTCACGACGGAGTCCATTAATAACTGCAGTTTAGATCCTTAAATAGTGCTAAATGTGTCTGTTGGAAGATGATGACGGTGTAGTTTTCCATATTTAACCCAAGTCAAATTATAATTTGGCTCTCGTCTGGATAAACCTACTGTAAACTTCTCAGGCATGACCAGCCTGCAGACTTACTGGAGACTTACTTTATTGGAGCTGGAAATGAATCCAACAGAAAAATTATGACTCAGCCTTTCTATCTGTAGGCAGATGAGCCGAAAAATGCTGAAAAAGAGAGTTAGGAGGTCTGTTAAACTGAGACACCAGAGAAAAATATTTCATTTAAATGTGTGCCATCTATCAGGCTGCCAGGCACAGAACCGGATTCAAGAGTGAAGAATCAGGTTCACACAAAATTGAAAACATAAATGACAACTCTTGCCAAATTTACTACTTGGTAACTCATTAATTTCTCACATCCCTTATTTGCCCCATTTTCTTTCCCTTTTACTCCTTCTGTCCTGTTTTTATGCCTTGTACTGTTGGGCTCATGTCAGTTTGTCTTTTCTCTTTAAACCACCCAATTGAAGTGCTTGACATGTGTGAATACAGAGCAGAAATATCACCCTAAATGGCAAAATATGAAATCAAAAAGCACTGCAAGGTTATCACATTTACTCTTGTTTTACGGCATCATCAAATGCCACTGCCAGCACTTTCCACCAGCAGTGGAATAGCTGTTTAGCACTCGCAGGGACTTAATTTCCATCAAACAGAAAAAACCTCAGTTGAGCCTATAAGAGCGGTGGCCTTGACATTAGAGCTCCGCAGGGTGTTCGTGTCATGCTGTCAGCCTCCAGCTCAGGAACAAAGCTCAGAGCTGCAAGTGCACCTTGTTAGCTGTGATTACAATTCCACCGCGCTAAAGACGGCTAAGAGGGCCGATTACACACATACACACACAGATGTACACACTCAAGCCTTGATCAGTTTGCAGGTATATTAGATTTGTTTCTCAAACAGACATTTGCAAGCGATCAGATCGGATTTTTGTGTCCAGACATCACCAGCCTTTCAGCACGGGTTGGTGTGGTAATGAAGTAGGTGTCAGTAACAGAGTAGGTGTCCGTAACTACGTACGCTGATGATGTGGCTTTCCAACACAGAAGAACAGGAAATGGCGAGTCATCGTCTCACCCTCCAAACAATCACACTGTCAAGTCGCAGAGCAGACAGTTTATTTCAGCGGGAGATGGTCCACGGACTGCTGTTCCCTGTGTTGTCTTTAATGTCACTCTGCTTGTAGCTGCTCTGATGCAAATCTGTGACTCTGGATTTGATGTCATTGTCCTGTTGTGTTGGGAGTGACACAAAGGATTTCAAACTGTCCTTTGTGTCCGAGGTGCATCTGTAGAAATCCTGTTTGAATCACATTTCGAACCGACTCCAAATGTGGTTTGGATCCGATTTGTTTTTTTGCGGCCCAGACTTTCTAAAACCAGTCTGAACACAATGTTGATATTCCAAAAATGGAACAAGGCTTAACACATACACCAATCAGCCACAATATTAAAAACATTGACAGCTGAAGTGAAAAACTTTGATCATCTCAACATGGATTCCACGTGACACAAAACTCTTGCCCAAATACCATTGCAGGTGGTTTTTCCTCATGGAAATCCAAATTTCAAAGATCCCAATCCAATCGAGCATCCGTGCGATGTGCTGAATCAAGTCCCCACCACGCAACCCACAGGACATAAAGAATCTGCCACTAACGCTTGGTGTCAGACACCAAAGGACACCCCCAGAGGTCCTGTGTCCATGCCTCAACGGGTCAGAGCCAAGTCCAATCCACGTTAGGGCCTTCATGAATTGGACTCATTCCAGGACATCCCAAGGATGCTCGATCAGATTGGGATCTGTGGAATATGGAGGCCAGGGGGGCGCCTTGAACTGCTTGTCACGTTCCTTGGGTCATTCCTGAGAGGTTTTTGCTGCGTTGTGAGTTGTCTTGCTGGGCGTGCCACTGCCATTGGGGAGTGCTATTGCTTGCCTTCAGGGGGTATACTTGTGCCACCCACCCAAACACCATTGAAGACTGTATCAGTTCCACATGAAGGCCAGGACCCAAGATTTCTCAGCAGAACATTTGAATGCAATGAGATGAGTATTGTTTTTCAATTTACCTGTCAGTGGTTTTAAAAGGCTGATCGGTGTACACAGGCAAGCTTTGCATACATGTGTGGATAGGAAATAACATACAAACATCTTGCATATTTAATAAGAGCAACCTGTAATCACTGTAGCCCCCTCGACAACTCTGAAAAAATTCAATTACGATTCTGCTGAAGGGGCATGTTGAAGTGCAGCCTTGTTAAGTGAAGATCATCATTATGCACCAACAGATCCAGTTCATCCTCAGGGTGTCATCTGTAAGTTAAACCTCAGTGGAGTTGATGGCATTGCAATGTATGGAGTAATGAGCTTCATTGTTCATCCCGTCTGTTGAAATGAGCAGATGGTTAAGGGCTGTTTCATTGTCTCCTGTCTCTGAGGTGCATCGGTTGTTTTCTGACAGTCGAGCGGTGGAGGTCGACAGAGTCAGAGGAGGAACAGACTGTTCATTCAGCACTGTGGCACAGGTTGAGTGAGAGACGGACAGAGAGAAGGATTCAACACAGAGATGAAACAGAGCAGAGAGAGCGATCATTTGGCCTGGAGGGATTTAATAAATAAAAGACTAGTAACCGATATTTGGAGCCAGTATACATTTCAAAATAAAAACTTACTGTCAAACTATAGTAGTTACATCAAACTAATAGTTACATCTTTGTTAAGAAAGAGTTAAATGCTTTATAAACCAGTTATTAAGCATCTGTAGGTTTATAAACATATATGATATAGCACTTAGAACCGTTGCTCTTTGTAAGCGGCATGCATAAAGACACATTCTCTGGACTGTCACAGAAAGTACGAGTCATTTACAAAAAATCCAGTCCAGTCCAGCAGCGTTAAATAACTAAAACAAATCGTTCACAGGCTTGTAAAGGCAACACAGGGAGACTCATTTTTCACGTCAGATTACAATCCGCTCACAAATGACCAATTAAAAGTGATGAATACATGTAAATTGCCATAAAAAGTTACATAGAGCTCCTTTGACTAAACATTTACCATTTATTAGCTCGATGCTAACATGTTGAAATGCTGAAACTGTTGATGTTGCAATGTACGTGGCAGTCAAAATACAAAAATTCAAAGAAACTGAATCAGCAGTTTTACTGGAAACACTGAAGTTTGAAGCACGAGTTTCTCATTATATTGGCTAATATATCAATGTAGTATTTTTTTTTTACCCTCATATATTGATATTAGTATCTGCCTTTAATTCCAGTATCTGTCAGACTATAATGTGCTGTTTTTACTGTATGTACTTAAACTCTCATACTGTAGGTACATGAGCAATTCATAACATCACTTTTCTTGGAATTTCCCTTTACCTCAGATGACAAATGAAAAATGTGGTGACAATGTCCTTGGTCCTCTCCTGCCAAATTTCAAACACATTGCAACACAGACCGTCTCATATCTTGTCAGGCAGCCCAGATTTTCTTGCAACTCCCAGAACACACATAAGCACTAGACATTTTTGTGATGTAAAAAGGTGTTCCTCGCTCTGTCTGTCTGGCACAGCGGGACAGTTTCAGAGAAAAAAAACGTTTTGACATAATCTGAATGGGAAACATTTTCTGCCACAACAAAGCTACATGCATAATTCAGTGAGGGAATGCACCGAGGATGTCGTGTCTCCTCTGGTTGGCATGGCTTAGCCGTTTTGTCTTGCTTATCAGCATTGTTTGCATGGCACTCAGAGGCATGTGGTACACACACACACACACACACACACACACACACACACACACACACACACACACACACACAGACATAATCACACAAGGACAGCGGACACAAGGTCATCCACATATGCACCAGTAAAGACTGACAGTGCTCACACTGGTGAGGTGATCCTTCAGTACTAAGCTGATATTTTCCTCTTGGGAACTTGACAGCCTTCCTCGAGTAGTGTCACAGCTCAGGTATTAGTAGTGTTTACTTCAGGATGTCAAACACGAACACACACTCGAACACACTGACATAAAGAGCTGAAGTGTTTTCTAATGATGAAATGTCTCTCTCTTCCCTCCAGGTACATGGGTGACATTTGGGGGACAGATAACAGACGAGGTATGAAACACTTTGATTTATCTTGCATATAGATTCAACTAAATGGACTCTGTGTTTTGTTGTATGGTTTACAATCCTGTAATGAGTGTGTTCTTTAGACATTTGTAGATTATCACATCTACATTACATCCTTGGAGTGTAATGTTAAAGCTGAGTTTTTGAAGTGACGTAACGCCATACTTAATATGTGTATCATATCAATATCATTAAGTTAGTACGAACTTAACATAATTCAAGTTAACAACCAGCCACTAAAGCATATAGTCTCAAAAGGTCGACTTTCATCTTGAAATGTCAAGTTTATTCTCGACATTTCGACTTAATTCACAAAATTGCATTTCAACTTTATTCTCGACATTTTGACTTTTCCTCTTCTTGAAGTGCATAATGAAAAAAAAACCTCATTTTTTTCTCAACCCCTGGCCCTAATACTCTTCCGTAGTGATGTGTCAAACTGCATCGTTCAGGTTCTTTGATTCGGACTGTGCTGTATATGAAATAGTCTTGCCTTACCTGTGGAAGCAGTTGAAGTATAAGACCATGTTTTTCTTGATCTAAACTCACTGATACACATCAACTCCAACACTTCTGACAGACTCTCCTAAGGGAAATGTCACAGCACTCAAACACTGATGAACAAGTGATACCTTTGAAATGGCACTACAAAAACCCCCACACCACATTTTGCCAAATCCAAAATGAGTCACCTTTGGAAATGTCCAGCAAAGTGAGCAGCAGTGGGCCGTCAGATTTTCATGCTTCTTTGGTAGTATGTAAACAAGCTGTGAAGTTTTGTTTGACTCAACCTGTAGAAATGATCCACCCGTCATTTGAGTCTTTCCATTTCGAGTCAGCTTGACTTGACAGAAAATAAACAACTTGAGACTCGACTTGTAGTTGGAAGTAAAAGACCTGTGACTTGACTTGACTTGACTTGCTGTAAGTATTTCACCTGAAGAAATTAAGGAAACCTTTATGAAGGTTTTTGTTTGATTATAGTATTTCAACGAATCTTAATAAACAAATTCAATTCATTATTATACTTTTTGAACAGGCTGGATAAATTTGTCAATAGTATCATTATTTGACAGGAATTAACACCTTATCCTATCTTTTTTTTTTTACCAGATTCTGCAGGTAAGACTGAAGTTTCTTGGATAGGGAAAAAAGTGACTTGACTTGCCTAAGGACTCGACTTGAATTGACACAAACTGTGACTTGATTCGACTTGGGCTAACTGACTTGAGTCACATGTCAGTCCTTTTCTCTATAACGTTACTACTAACAGATTGTTTTTCACTTGCACTATATGCAACCCAAAGATTATTTTTACGCTTCAAGTCAATTCTTTCAATTTTACTTGCACAAGTACAGTGATTGTCTATTAGGTTTGGCCTGCTGCCAAAACGCAGATGACCCACAGTCAATACCCCTGCCTGAATGCATCCTGTGTAGACACACAGATGGAGGACTGACGCTGCTGCTCTGTTATCATGCAGCTCACACTACACCTCCTGTTTAGACACAGTGTTAATATGAAAAACTAAAGCACATTTCTTATGACATGCTTGGAAAACAGAAGCTGTCTTTGGGTTTAAATGACAAAATATTTTGTGTTTGTTAATTTTCTGTTAAGAGGAGGCACCGACTCTTTTGAAACATTAGAAAATTGCATCATGGAAAGGAACAACAAAGTAATTATAAACGCAGCTTTATTTTTTTCTCAGTGGTATCACAGTTTACCTTGAGCTCTAATACCTACAAGCTTAATTGGACTACAGCTTAGTTTTTATTGCTTCCTTGCTATAATGAAAGAGGGTGGATTTATTTTTTTTACATTTTAGTCACAACCTTGACAAAGACTTTGGGTGAGATGATTCAGATCATTTGGACTGACTCACATTTTATGCTACATAATACTGAAAAAGGGCATACTGAGGTTCAACACATTATGTTTACATGTGCGTACTTGAAACCCCTTTACCATGCTCTGATTTTGCTGCTGGGGTCTTGACCGCAGTCGTCACACACACAGATACACACACATACGCACACACTTTAGAGTGACACTTAGGGAGAAGGGAACAGAGCTCACCTCAGGGGACATTAAGCTTATGTAACAGTATTATTTTCCTTACCTTAAGGCTTAGTGCCATCAACTCACATGGTACGCTCAAAGCTTAGTACCGTCTTCTGTCCATTATTATGAATGTCCCCAGTTCAATGTCACTGGTATCACTGAGACACTTCGGGCTTTTGATTCGACAGCTGAGATTCAAACGGGCAATGCTGGTTGGCTCACATCAAAACTATTCTAAATATGACATTGTTGACAGAAGATAATGTTTGAGCTCCCAGTAGAGTCACACAATTGGCATTGAAACTAACCAAAGAAGAAGCCAGTGCTGCAGGGCTCTCAGTGGACATACAAACTTAAGCGATCCCACCACGGCCAACACATGCAACGCTGCTGGGTTAAAATGTCCTCTGCTGTCCTGAGTGCCCCCTGTTCAATGTCATTGTTATCAAAAGCACCCTAAATATACAACATGTCCTCAGCAGAGTTCAGTGTCCCTGCCCTCATTAAGAAATGCACAACAACTCTGGCACACAAACACAGTTACGGCATAAAATCTCTGTGAGGGCTGCTCTAATAAGCACAAAGTTGTGCTTCTACAAACAGTGAACACATCTTTTCCCCTAGTTATTTTGTATTATTTATCATAAGGCATGTTTGTAAAGTGTATTAATTGCAACCAGTGGATTTATGAATATTAAACAGACCCTTAAAATGGAAAGTTGGATATACTGCAAAACGGCTGCAGAGAAACTGGAATGAAAAAAACAACTTATGAAGGGAATACTTACACATTTTGAGAAATTATCTTAATCCCATATGCTGAAGGTTAGATGAGAATACCACTCTCGTGTCTCTGTGCTAAGTATTGAGCATAACGACTGGAAACAGGGGGAGACAGATAGCCTTACTCTCTTCGAATCGTATTATTTAACACGTCGTATCTGTACACACAGAAATGTAAAAATGACGAGTTTGATGTTAAAGGGGATTTCATGCTGTAACTTGGCAACCAGTGGCGGGGTGCAGTGACCTTTTAGAGTCTTGATGTCACTGTGATGTTGTCAGACAACCAAGGTCCAGGAAGTTACTAACTTGTTTATACATTTTTAGTGTGTACATGTTAAAGGAGACATATTATGGTTATTTTCAGGTTCATCATTTTATAGTTAGTTTTAGTTTTATAGAATAGTTTTACATGATTTAATGCTCAGAAACGCATCAGTTTGCTGCAGCACTGAATCCACCTTCTCTCTAAAACACTCCCATCTCTTTAAGGCCCCCCTCCCGAATACCTAGTCTGCTCTGATTGGTCAGCTCACACCTGAGCCAGCACCACTCACCCTGTCTTCAGTCGGCTCTGTCGTTTTTTCAGCATCCAGTTAGCTTTGCTTCTACCCTGAATACAAACAACACAGACCACATGCACATGTGTTTGTTAGTGAGCTTTAGAGGTGCCAGTCTGTTGATTTGTAACAGTGGACAGATTCAGGCTAGCTGTTTCCTTCTACTTCCAGTGTTTATGCTAAGCTAAGCTAACCTTCAGGTTCTAGCTTCATGTCATTATTCAGAGTGTGATTGGTACAGTATCCATCTACTCATCTAACTCAAATAAAGTAAATAAAGGATATTTATATTTATTTCCTCAGACCTTTTCCTTTAACATGCACACCAGCAGATGTGAGAGCTATTAGAATGAATCACTGTCTCACATAATAATAAGCTGTCTGGTCTGCAGTAATAAATGCTAGTGAACTGTGCCTTTTATGAAGCCATTAGTAACAGCTTATAAACCTCTAATAAAGTGCGTCTTATCAAAGTGGTAGCAGGTTGGTTTCACTGCAGTCTTGTCTGGGCAGCAACACATTCCCAGACAGAAAGCTCACAAGAGTGATGGTGGGATGCAAGTTAACATTGCTTATTCATTCCAGAAGGCCAAAAGTGGACCCATAAATCAGAAAGTGAATTTGAAGAAAGCGTCTCTTGTCGATGTTAACTTTGATGTAGGGAGTGTGGTTGGGAGGATGCAGTGTAGTCATAAAATCATCTCAAGGCTGTGTGGGTAGTATGTGGGAAGCTACCACGGCCTTGAATCTGGGGTTGTGAGAGAGAAAATGTTTCTTCTTATTATGTCTGTTCTATGTATGGAAATCAAAATCTCCTGCACCATTTGTGCCCCAGAGAAAAAAAAAAAACAACACAAAGAAAGATGCCTGAAGCTCAGCCACCCATGTATTCCTGCAACTTTTGAGTGACTCAGTGTTTCTGTAAAGGTGAGGATAGAAGCGCATGTGTATATGATTGTGTGTTACAGACGGATTGTCTCTGCAGTTTGTATTCACTTTAAAAAAATTATCACATCATTTGAAGGCCATTAGTCACATTCAGTTAATCTGAAATGGCCAGAAGTCAGAAATAGTCTGCTTCGTCATCGTAAACAAACTTTCTGACCTTGTGAATGTCACTTTGATCACTCGATGACAGTGACTGGCCTTTTAGTATCTTATGAGACTCATTGTGAGTGAGCAATCACCAAAGGCCAAAAAGTCGCCCTTTAAAAACTGACTCGATCACCCTCGTCTCGGTTCTGACCGTTTGCTCCTCTGCATCTCTTCATCTGTAGTCTATAAGTAAAGCTGTCTTCAGCATATTCCTGCAAAAAGTCTGTTACCTACTGTGTTTGTTCTTTAATTCCCACTATTTTTCACTGAACCGAGCACTTTCTTACTTTTTCTATCCACATCCAACTTTGTCTTTATCCTCCATCTATTCTCTTACCTCTGCAAAAAATCTCTCATCCCACTCTTCCTTCACTTTATTAAAAATCACCCTCCAGTGCCCCCAGCCGAGATTGTTTCCCCTCCGCACTCAACAGAGACCAGTTAGAGAAAGAACATGCTGTTCATTTTCTGTCATCCCTCTTTTCCCAAACCTTTCTCTCCTCAACTGACCCCTACTTTCTTTAACCTCCATTATCCAGCCCTGTCTTTTCATTCTGCTCTGTTTGGTTTAATGACAGTCCATCCAGAGCTCGGAGACTGAATGAGCCATTTTGAAATGTGGCCACTGTTCTCTCTGTCCTTTACTTTGCTATCTCACTGTCTATTCAACCTTCTTTGAAAGCAGTGGATTTGCATCTGATAATGATGCAGGTCTTAAACATGAATGAGTTCTGAAATACGCTGCAGATAGTAGTGGTTATACTAAGCTGAACAAATATTAAACTCTCATTACTTTTCTTTCTGAGGCAAAGGCAACAGACCTGCATAGTGTTTGTTGTGTTAAGTGATACACTGATCCAATATGGTACAGATCCGTACTCAGTTTTAAGACACACACACACACACACGCAGGCAGGCACACGCACACACACACACACACACACACACACACACACACACACACACACACACACTGTATATACTGTATATATAATTAATGTAAATCAATCTTGGTGTTGTGTTTGTGTTGTTATTTATTATGTTATATCCAAGTGTTGGACAGATGCTTTGGCAAAATTGTTGTTAAACTTTCATGCCAATAAAGCCCCTTTAAATTTGAATTTGAATTTGAAAAATTTTAAGCACCACATCAATCGTTGTACAGTTGCCAAACAGTTTCACAGTGTTTTACAGATTTTAAATGTACAAAAAAGAGCACTGGTATAAGATATTGGCAGGTATCCTGAGTTAAGGTATCTCTGTCACATCTTCCCATTTCTCCTTTGGCTTTGGATCTGTGTGTCCAGTTTATGAGTTGTGTTTCCTGCCACTCTGAACATCTTGCCAAAACAATTGTATAATTTGGTAACTTTTGGAAGATAGCATAAGTTTGATTTTTTTTTGCGATCAGACCCGTGAAACTGTTTTGCCGGTCACTCAAAGGTCCTGTAATTGATGGTGAGGGTTTAGAGTTAAAAGAAACCAATGGGAACAGTTGAAAAGAGACAGGACGTGCACTCTCCTCCCTTTTACTGCAATTAAACAGCATGCAAAATCCTCCTTTGCTACTGAATGTGAAGATAGGTGGTTTTAAATCATTTCATATCACAATAGCTTAATACAAACGTGTTCACTGACTCACAATTAAGTTTAAAATTGATTTTAAATGTCCTATTTGTAATGTCCAGCTCTCATTCCCCGGACTGGGAATGAGACTCAAAAATCAATTTTTCTTACAAATAGGACATTTAAAATGTTACTGATCATGTTCAGATTTGGCTCCGAGCTACGCAATAGGCTTCGAGCTCAGATGGGAACTATCTCCTGCATTTTTAACACCAGTTTTTATTGACTTGTCATCCCTTTATTCTTTTACTTCTTTTATTATCACTTACTCTTTCTGTATTTTATTTCATTATTACATCACTTCTCTCTGCCCTTGTTTCCTCGCATTAATATAAATCCTTGTTGTATGTGGTTTATTGTCTTGCTTTTTTCCTTTAAGAGTCATGCTTTTACTTTGTCCATCTTTAAATACACTAATTAAATAGAGTTTAATATTGTTGTATCATTATCACACATCGGCTTGGACTGCTACCCTGTTTGTGCAGGTTGCACTGAGAAGGTTGAGGAAGGTTGAGACAGATTCTCAGAGGAGAGATTATCTAATTCTTTGAGAAGCAACACCTCCGCTGTCTGCCACCAGTGAAACACACACACACATGGAGTGCTCACACTGCAGGCGTATACACAAGGGCAGACAAACAGATTGCATGCACACATGTAAACACAAACACACAAGCACCATGTGCACACTTCTGTCCCCACACGCCCACAAAACCAACTCATGCGCACGCACGTAACTCCACAGGGAGTTGATGGCAAATTCACTTAAAGTCCCCATGTGATAAAACTCACCACGAGGAAATTAGATCTCGGTCTGATGATTTATGGTCACCATGTCTGCAAAAATATGAAAAATATCTGCACATATGCCACACACACACACACACACACACACACACACACTTAAGTAAAGCATGAGCACTTAATAACTAAACAGGAATGAGTTGACACTACTGTACATCATAGAGGATATTTCACAGATAATAATCACACTGTGATCCCAATAAACCGTGTACATCAACAGACTCACAGCCACACAGGCTCTGTTGGGGCAGGCGAGTTCAGGCTGGCAACTCGAGTGCACTGCAGCATACTCGCACACGACATAGAGTGTAGTACTGCAGCATATATACAGTATCTAACTCATCCTTTACTATAGGGCGCTGTTTTCAAGCCTCGATGCTCGGCTCACACTCTGCCACGGCTGCTGCAGTGCTGTTCAGGTAGCATTTCATAAGCCGCCCCAGCATACACTTTAGGGATCTAAGGGTGGGGTTGTGCTGGATCAAAAGGAGCTCGTAGGACGTTCGGTCTGACCACGATGGAAATCAAAATTGTGTATAGGTTTTCTGACTGGCTACACTGGAAGGCGGATTGAAAAGCTGAGGGCCATAGAGAGGGCAGAGGCGCAATTTTGTTATATATGTTGTCCATAAGGGCGCACATTTTTAGATAGTCTCTCCTAGAAGTCATCCATCGTGTTGCACTCAGTCGTTCAAATGAAAAGTGACAGAAATAGTTGCGAGAACTAGCAGTGAGAACTCACAGTGAGAAGTAGGCGTAAATGTTATATTGCAGGTTAACGTTATACAACGCACCTAATCCATGACTGTCCGACAAGCAGCTCTGACGGACCATCTTGAGGAGAAGTTATTACAGTCGCTCCTCAATCCCTGTTGTGCTGACTCGCGTATCCTTTTGGGGCCTGGAGGTCAGAGCCCAGAAGTCAAATATCAACTCGGTACATATTGGGCCTTCACATAATAATCCATTCCACATGAGTTGGCAGACTGAAACAGTGCTATATACTGAATAATACAGTCAAAGTTATTTATTTAATAAATAAATTATTTGTGTTCTGTGGAAAGTTTTGTTAGTGTGCTTTCCAGAGAGAGAAACTAACCAACCTTCAAAATATAACAGCTGGTAATTCCAGAGTTACTTTAAAAGCTTTCTTAGAGAGTTTGGACCTTATTTTGGTGTCGTCTGTTGTGTTTGCTGTGTTGATTTAAGTCACTGTCTTGATTGTCCTGTATGTAAGTGACTTAGTTAAACAACTCTGAGGAAGGCCTCAGGTCAAAATGCATGGGCACTTGTATTTAATAAAATATGAAGCTGTGGTTTCATGGCTGTGTACCACCTTTTTCTACTTCGATGGAACAGTTTTGGTATCTTGAACACTGTTGCTGTGGAAACAAGTCCTTAAAAAGATATACAAAAGATAATACACATTGTGCACACTGGCCTCACTGTACCATCTGTGTGTGTGTGTGTGTGTGTGTCCTGACCTCTTGCCAGATTGCAGAGCAGCTAATGACCATCGCCTATGAGAGTGGAGTCAACCTGTTCGACACAGCTGAGGTCTACGCCGGCGGCAGGTGGGTGTCATACGAACCTCTCAGTTCAGCTGAGCTCATAACAACCATTCATGTTTTAGTGTGATCAGGTGCAGACATCTGGCCCCACTGTGGCTCCAGGAAGTGTTTTTACTTACTAAGGTTTCCTACATACAATTTATTCCACTCCTTTAGTGAAGTGGTAAATAATCAGCAGGTCTGGAATGATAATTCATGACCACTCATCGCCACTCTAGACTACTACTTTTTCTTTTAAAACCTTTTCAAACCTATATTTGAGACTGGATGGGTAACATTTACTTCCGCTTAAAAGAAATATCTGCTGTAAATGTGAGGCTGGAATTCTTGTTATCGTGGCTCTTTGCTTGGAGTAACCTGAGCCTGCGCCTTTGGATAATGTTAAAAGATGAAGAGAAGTGTAAAATATGAATATTCTTGGTTTACATTATAGGATTATAGGAATGTTTGGATATTTGTGTCAGATTAAAATGCATTACAGCTCTGAAAAGGCTTGCAGCCATCACTGTAAACTAATCCGCCAAATTAGACAATTAAACAGTCTGATGTAAACACCCTTCTAGCCTGCGTCAGCTTCATCAGGACAAGTGAGGAGATTTTCCTTATTATCTCAGCGTTCAGCAAGTCACAACAGAGTGACAATAGACCATATTCCCACAGTGGCCATTTTTCTTCTATGTCACACTCAGTGAGTGGGAAGTTCAGATGTTGTCCTGCTGTGCTCCAGGTTGGAAGTTGTATAAACATAGGGAAGCTGACAAATGGTTATCATCTCCCAACTTCCTGCAACTGAAAAAATGACTGAATTAATTTTCACTATTCATTTTCTCTTCAGTTGCTGATCAATCAGGAAGTGGTGAAATGATAACAGTTTGTCATATTCCCTACATTTATATGACTTGCAACCTGGAACACAGCAGTTCGTGCTACCAAACCTGAGCGTGGCGTCAGAGGAAAATTGCCGGCGTGTGAATATGGTCCATACACTTAACAAAATTGCCTCGTCTCAGTGGGGTTTGACCTTTCTACTATTAAAACAATCCATATGGCCCACTAAGGAGTGATTTCCTGTAGCTGCATTGTTAAATAAAATTCAGTCGGACATACAATTCTTTCACTGTACGATGGTTAAGAGTATTTTAAGACTTTTTAAATACACCATTTAGCCGTCCATTCATGAACAAACAGGTTTGCCATGTTTTTAATGCACAGGGGGGCTGTTTAATTTTGTGACAATGAATTGCGGTGTTTATGAATTATATAATTATAATATATTATTATGTTTATGAACTATTTAATAACTCCGCCTCATTTATATTGCCTTGCAGGGCGGAAATCATTCTCGGAAACATCATCAAGAAGAAATGCTGGAGGTAATGGCGACATGAACGTGTCTGATGGCTTCATCACTTTCGTGTGAGAGAGAAAGCTGGAGAAGGACGACGTGTGTGCATGTCGCAAGAGGCAGGAAGTGTGCGTGTTTGAGGCCTGTATGAAGGAAAGACAAATGGAAGAGGAGTGAGAGATGTTTTTCCCAATGGTGTGGGCAAATGCATGTGTTAGTGTTGCAAGTATGTGTAAGAGACAGACATGTTTGATGTTTAAGTAATGCTGAGTTTGCAGTTTGAAGTCATTTGCATGTTTCTGCATACATACGCGCACACACACACACACACACACACACACACACACACACACACACACACACACACACACACACACACACACACACAGGCAAACAGACATATTGCATCAAAGCATGAAACAGTTACCCTGTTTGCCTTCAGCCATTTCAGTTTCCACACATTTTTAAATATTCCCTTGATGGAGTTATTTAAACATGCTCATTTTTGTATTATTGATAAACTCTGTAGGAATCAGGGAGGAGAAAGTTACAGTAACATCAAAGGAATAAACTAATGGAGCCTTACAGCAATATCAGCCTCTCTATGTCAGTATGAAGCAGCTCTAATGTTGCATGTTCTTGCACCGTTCTGGCTTGTAATGTTTATTTGCAGGGACATTTGTGTTGTCAAGGCTCAAAAAAGGAGGAAAAAGATGCAGAGTTTGGGTGAGAGCCTCCTCTCTGATGTCTATCGCAAGGATAAAAAATCTTGATGAGAACGACTGGCAGCGAGTGGATCTAAAGAGTTTAGATCAGGCGTGCATGATAATATCGGCACATCATTGGTACTTGCTGATAAAGGCTTAAAAATGAAACATCAGCATCGACCCGACATGGACATTTCTGCTGATATAACAGGCTTTAATTATGGGCGTGCAACACAAACCCACTGAATGTTGATACTTATTGTTTGTGTAAGCAGGTGGTGAGGAAAATATGTGCATATATTTGTACTGCCATCAGCCAAAATGAGTTGCGTAATATCGGATATCAGCAAAAATCCATTATTGTGCATCCCTACTCCTGATTAGAACACATGTGATTTTATCCGCTGACTGTCAACACCAGCTGACCCAGATTAGAACAGACCCATAAGTCGTCATGCTCGTCTCGTATTAATGATCAGCTCAACAGTCGCAACGTGTGTCTCCGCCTTTAGTGACATGCGCTGATCTGACTACTTTACACCAGTAGGTGGTTTGATGCTGGTGCAGTAAAGACACACTGATCCTGGCATTTCAGTCATCATGAGTTTACAGAGCGGATGAGAGAACAGGATGTACTGAGGGATGATGATCCACTTTTTACTGCACAGAAACTTCCACGTTCAATGAGCAGCTCTGTTACCGTCACTTGATGGAAAATAAGGCGTCAAGCTTATCCTTTAATACAAAGTAAACAGATTGTAGGCAAACCTCATATGGTGTATCTAGAGAGGAAACATTTAATGATTTAACAGAGCACCAGGCATGTAATAACAGGGTGTCACCCAAATCTCTTAAGCAGCATGTGGGTGGCATATTCACACCTGTTGTATGTGTCAACGATTAGTCCAACAGTTTGAGGATAAGAGGACATTAAACTGCTTTAGACTGAAAATGAATGCACCTCAGTGACGTGAGAAGAGCTGATTATGGCTTTAATTGCAGAGAGAGCAGATTTAGGGATAACAACATCTGTGATAGGATCATATGTGGTGGAAAGAAAAGTTGTGATGGACCTGTATGTCTGGATAAGAGAATACAATGAGCAAGTGCAATGCATTATGTATCGCTCACTCTGCTGCATCTGTCTTCTGACTTTCTGTTTCTGTCTCTGCACTTTCTCAGGCGATCCAGCTTGGTCATTACTACTAAACTCTACTGGGGAGGAAAGTAAGTAAGAAACTTTATAAACTAAAGTAAAAGTACTGCTACTTTTCAAAAACAGTTACTCAAGTAGGATTAAAGGTGTGTCCTTTACTTAGACCTGAAGAAGACAACCTGTGGTGAGATCATTATATCAGTCACGTCCACATTCGTGTGCATAATGTCGGTCTCATCAGCCCATCTGATCACGTTTAAGTTAGTTAGTAAAGCTTCATTTATTTAGGAGGTCTCATTGCGGTCAAACAGGCAGTTGGGGTGGCCTTTTTTCTCTGTGACTGCCTGTGCAACGTCATGCCACATACAGTAACATCCACTTCCTCTGCTGAAACTGGAGAGAGAGAGAGAAATCGGTTTTATAGCACACACACACGCACACACACATATGGACTGTTTCGAACAGGCTGTCACACTCCTTGGCAGAGACTGTCCAACTGTGTCTGGAGATAAGGATGAAGGTATTCTCTCTGTTCCTGAGCATCCCTTCTTCCTGGGAGGAAGGTTTAGTCCTCCACCTCTCTCCTCCAGAGTTTGGATGCATAATGATGCTGAACAGTTGAAAGCGCACTGACCCATTTTAATAAAAAAAGCCTGATATGCACATTCTCATGTCTTGTCCTCCAGCCAGGGTCAAAAGGTGTTTTAAAACAACTTTGACTCTGCTTGCTGAGCAAGATGGCACATTTTAAAAAAGTTATTTTAAAGTCATATACTTAAAAGTGCCAGAAAGTCCAGATATTATCGAAGTTTAGTACACATTCCTGTAATTAAAGTCTGCTCATCGTCCATGAAACACAGCAACAATCAAACATTTCGTATAAACACTCTCATACTGTATATTCATTCTGTATTGTGAGTTACATTACACACAAGATTGCATTTTTCTCATTTTCCTTTTTGAAGACCCAAACATGAATTTGTGACTTAAAAGTGTGAAAATATATAAAATAAAAAATGCCTTGACAGTGTAGCTCATCATTGGTTTGTGTTTGTGCCATCAGAGCAGAGACGGAGAGAGGACTGTCAAGGAAACACATAATTGAAGGTAAGACAAGTTGAACTTTGGTCTTTTTCACTTACTGTACATTAAACCTTCAAATTGTGTTTATACAATCACCGTCCACTATCTCAACCCTCACACCTCTCTGTATCTCCCAGGTCTAAAAGGCTCTCTACAAAGGATGCAGTTGGAGTATGTAGATGTAGTTTTTGCCAATCGCCCTGACAGCAATACTCCCATGGAGGGTGAGTCAGCCAAACAACTTTGTACTTGAGTAACCAATCAACTTGTATGAGTTGCTTCTCTGTCACTTGTCCTGAGGCCAAAGTGAGTTTAAGATGTTGGATGACGATGTTGATTCATGTTCGGGGATATTGCCTTTGCTGTTTTGCAGCAGGATGAGTTCACAGTTTTTAATCAAGTATTTGAGTGAACAGTGACTTGTGTTGTGATGTTTCAGAATGTGTTTGCTCAAGTGTGTTAAACTTTTAATTAATTCTCTGACTTCCCAACTGGTCAAGGCAGATGGAACTGGATAACACTTTTTTCTTTTTTTTTTTACTTTAAGTGTGTTTTTTGTTTGGGGACTGCAGAGAGAGGTTGTTTATTCGGTGCTAGAGGGCAACTGTGTACTTGCAAGAGAAATTACAGAGTTGGAAAATAACAAAATAATAAATGCGATCGCAGCGTTTGAATTTTTCATCATCTTTACACAGAAGATATTTCAGGATAACCAGTGATGTTAGAGCTGCTATACTAGAGCTCTAAGTCCAAGTGCGACAGGCAACCCTACATAATTCATCATCATCTCTTGTTGAAATGCAAATAAGTAGTGTATTGGTTCCTCATTAGTCATCATTAACAAATTGTGTACTATTGCATTCTACAGATAAAGCCAATTAACTGTGGGTTTTCTCTCGTCACCTTATTAATTAGTGCTCACAACTAATCAATAAAGACATTGCCTGTTAATAATTACCTGCTTTGCTCAGAATTCCTACTGTCTTAAGTGGGACTTTTCAAATCTTTAAAACTAAGCTTAACAAGACTTTTTAATGAACCTTAATTGATGCAAAACTAGAGGCTACTGCAACGACGGGGACGGTAATGATGAGAACTTTTGTTTCAATATTGAAGATTTTGATTACTGACGTGAAAGCAGAGTTTATTAAACAACACTGAGGGATATCGCCAGGTTTTATTTACGTCTTGTGCAATTGTGGAAGCTACCAGTGAAGGATATCCTATGTCACACACACACAAAGACCTTGATTTCACACTTTTTCTAGCTGTTGCCTCGTTATAGATTCACTCTGTCCTTGAAACTCAGCGTACTGTCTACTACCATCTGCACCCACTGTTCATTTCCTTTTCAATTCCTTCAGCTGTTAGATCTGTTGCTCTTCCTTCCTCTGACTTGTTTTTCACTCCCTCCTCTTCTCCCTCTTGTTATATTGGCCGGAAATGTGAGCCAAGTAGCATTTAAATGTGAGTGCAGTGTAGCACAATCACAGCGTGCTGCCGGAGACAGAGCGAGCCGGATGGCAGGAGGGCAGGCCGAGGGATGGAGAGGAGGACGGGAGAAACAAGACATAGATACTGTGTTATTTCACTTGACAGGATGGTAATTAGTTCAGCATCTGTGTTTAATATTGTTAATAGAGTCTTACCAAATTTGAATGGAAAACAAAAAAACTTGCCCTCTCAACACTTTTGGTCTTCTTGATTAAACATTCTTCTGCAGTTCTCTTCTCTTTCCTTCGATTCTGCTGCTATACTTTTTTATTTTCAGTCAATGTTTTTTTCCTCTTCGCTTCTTACCCCTCACATCCTGTCGTAGCTCCAAGAAGCAGTTATACAGATTGAAATACAAGGGTCCTGCCACAGTGAAGGATTGCAGTATAATTGGAGTGAGCGCGGGGCGATGATGAATAACCTTAATGACAGTCTTAATCTGAGTTTTTGTTGGCCTTGACTGCTGTTGGCTCGCGCAGTCAGCAGTGTTGGAGCTAATTGCATCATTAAAAATGCAGCAGCTTGAACGTGATCTGAGGGGATTTAGTATGTGAGCTTGTTAGTTTGTCCCCAGAGTTGTTAGCGGTGGGTGATGAGCCGTCAGCAGGTAAGAGACACTCAAGGAGGTGTTTGGAGGCTTTTTAACTTCATCAAGGCTTCACAAAACTGGAACAAAATAAAGTTTGTGTACTCTCAAGGCTGCCAATTTTGCTTTTTAATTGTCTTAATGTCTCTTGCTTCTTGACTCCTGAGTGCTTTGGCAAAACCATTCATAAAAACCTGTCTTGTCTTTGTTTCTGTTTCATGTTTCCTTCCTGTGTGACTGTTTGTTTTCTGGGTTTTATCCATCTCTTTCTTTTTTTGGCACTGTCTTTTCCGGTGGCTTGGCTATTGTTGATTCAGGATACATTGCCAGCCTCCCGGCAAGTCACTTCAAACTTGTGCCTGGTGTTTTTTATGCTCATTTTTTGTTCGGAAAAAAAGAAAACAAACAAAAAACAGCTTCTCAGTCACTTTCTGTTTCAGTTGCAGCTCGGTTTTCTGTTTGTGGATAACTTGCACGCATCAGAAACCATTATTCTTATTTTTAAGATTTCTTGTGGTTGCTTTACAGATCCAACAATATGCACATTTCTAGTTCATACTTTTATTTTGGGTTTCTACTATGAAATGTTTACATGATTAAATGTTCAAAAAACACATTTTTCTTCTCATACTGTCCATTGCTGCAGCACCTCTCTCTTCACCCCCTGTCTTTACGACACTTTCACTGTATTTATATAGTACCAGACCCAGGAGCTACTTGTAAGATATGAACAGAATTTTAGTTTAAAATGTTCAAAACATGAACTAACATTATCAACATAGTGTGAAGAATCAGCAGTGTTGATGCATGTATTATGCTGCAGAGATGTCTAACGATGTTAGCATGCTAACCAGCTAGCCCCAGCCTGTCCTGTCTCATAATAACACATTGCACCACTTTGTATCTAACTGATCCATGAGCTAATTAGCTAATGGTAGCTAACCACGGCCAAGGATAACTAGCAAAGAGCGGCAGTTTCTTACTCTGGTGATATGCTGCCCCTATGTTTTTGGAGCTACCTTTGAATTCTGGCCATATTCTACAAATTACACCTTTAAATGAATATAAACACAGTTATACCACCTCCCATCCGATTAAGACTGATGTGCCTCTGTGACATTTTTCGAATACTAATTAATTGTAATTCAGGACCACACAAAGTCGTCTCTCCAATGTCCATTCTCGCTCATTAAGCCTTAACAAGTTCATTAAAGCCAATATTGAATGCTTTACCTCTACTGAGTGAATTATGGATTTCATTTGTCCGTTAAACTTTACGAATGACAATCACAACTGTTTCAAGACAGGAGTGAAACATGCAGAGAAACATTCTTTCTTACAGCAAGGTTTTTGCTGCATGTCTCCTCAGAGTCTCATGAACATCGCCTAAAGCCCCCAGCGGGGACCGACGGATGTGTTTTGTTTGTTTAGAGGGCATAACTGAGTGTGGAAAACATACTGGTGAGAGGAGCATTGCAGGAAATAGGTTATAGTCTGTTAGTAGCACTGAATGTACAGGGTGGACTCAATAAGTTGTTCCCCATCGATCCAGCTGACTGATAATCTCTGCTGTATCTCTACAGAGATTGTTCGGGCCATGACCTATGTGATCAACCAGGGCATGGCGATGTACTGGGGGACGTCTCGGTGGACGGCCATGGAGATCATGGTAAGCAGCGAGGAGCTATGAGTGTCAGTTCTGTGTCAGATTCTCATTTTGAAGTGAAGAATTAAAATATTCAAGGGGATCATTTACAACTTATTTACACCTGGTATTAAACTGGGATCTCTATCCTGATACACTATCTGGAGAATAAACAATGCCTTTGCATTTACACCTGGTGTTTTTAATGAGATGTAGTTGAGTAGCATAAAATGGAAATACACAAAGTAAATGACCCTAATGCAAAGTTTATGTTTGTTATGCACTTGTATATGTTCTCATGGTTTTTTACTTCCTGTAAAAACGGAAGTTTAGTTTGAAAGGACTCTGTATGCATGTAACTAACTGAAATGGGCTGAAAAACCTGGAGTAAACAGTGATACAAGATTAACGCAGAGAGTGGAATAAAATAAGTTTAGCTTCCATCGAGAGTGGTAACAAGCTCATGTGTTGGGTTAACATCTTTCGACTGGAACGCTCCACTCAAATAAACCTCAAAATCAGACTTAAGTACAGTACTTGAGTAAATGTACTTAGTTACTTTCAACCATTGAGATACATTGTTCATGCAGAGTCAGCTGGGTTGTAAAAAGTACTTACAGTCATACTTAAAGTACTAAAAGTAAAGATATCATGTTCAAATATGACTTTGGTCAAAGTGAAAGTCACCCATACTGATAGTACCTGAGTAAAAATGGAAATACGAAAAAGGAAATGTGATGAAAATGGAAAACTGTGCTGTCTAAAGGTTTGAGGAATAACAGGTGTCTCTAGGAAGTGTTCCCACTGAGGCACAGCGGCGATCTCCAGCTTTGTTTCCACTTCCTGTCAGAATCGATGCACCTCCCAACTCAACTCTCGCTACAGTAATGAATACATTCAGGGTGTGTGAAGCCAGAGCGGAGAGTTATGAAATGAACACATCGCTAAAGTGACATTCAAGGACCTAACACTCATTCTCTCTCTCTCGGGTGTCTTTAACGCCCTCCCTCCCCCCTTCTAAGCGCAGCGCGATGTGTTGACATCCTCTCTCTGTGATCACGGTGAAAGGGAGCAGATATCTTTGTAGAACACAAGCCCACATGAAAGCTGTGTAATTTAGATAGCATCAATAATGAAGAGGAGGGGGTGGAGGGGGTAAACACGGCTGCTCGGTGTACGTGACGAGGCAGCAGTACAGTACACACACACACACACAGGCTGGAGGCAGAAGTCATGGGCTGCAGCACAAAAGGGTAATTTGTAAGTTGAGTGATGGCACCAACATTATCCTTACGTTACGCTGAATAGATTCCCCCTCCTACTGCTTTCCAGTCCTGACATGTGTTCCCCAGCAGGAGACCTGTAAAATAAAAGAGCAGGGAATGTTTAAAGAAGCAACAAGCCCGACGTGTGTGTGTGTGTGAGTGTGAGTGTGTATTTTCCTCTGGCATGAAGGACACATGGGAATCCAGATAAGAAGGTGTATAAGGAAATTTGAATATGATGCCTCAGAGAGATGTGATATGGAATATTGATTGGGTGCCTTACTTTGAGCCCCACATTTGAATTTGTGCCACGCTCCCACAAGCTGATTAATACCCTCCCTCTCCCTTCTCTTACCCGAGTTTCTCTCCTAACCTTTACTAATGCAAAAATCACCTTTTGTTCTTTTATTCAAGCTCTTTCCTTCCTTTATTCTCACCAAAAAGAAAACAACATCGAAACAACCGTCCATTTACCTTTTATCTCTGTCTTCCTGTTGTTTTTATCTCTAGGAGGCGTATTCAGTGGCAAGACAGTTTAATCTCATCCCTCCAGTGTGTGAGCAGGCAGAGTATCATCTCTTCCAGAGGGAGAAAGTAGAAGTTCAACTTCCTGAACTTTACCACAAGATAGGCAAGTATTCATTGTGCGTGTTGTGACGAATTAGTCAATCAATGCCTGATAATGAAATGTCTTGATGCTAGTTAGCACACACATCCGATTAGAACATTCTTGCACTCAGTTTGTCATAAATGAGAAAAATAAGGAATAAATTCAACAGATAAATAATCTCCGTCAGCAGCTGTTGCTCATCTCTTTTCATCCCTCTCATACATTTTCACTTTCCTGGCACTGTTCTCGCACATTTTTTCACACCTCTCCCTTCGACGCATCTCACCAAAACGTCTCCTGTTTAACTCCTGCTTGTCTCCATGGTGACAGGAGTTGGGGCGATGACGTGGTCACCGCTGGCGTGCGGCATCATCACAGGGAAATATGAAAATGGCATTCCTGAATCTTCCAGGGCCTCCATGAAGGTAGGCAGGAAAACCTCATCAGGACTTGGTTTGTGACATTCAACACACAAGGGTTATGTAGTTTGTTCCAAGAATAGAACGACCACATGGATCAAAGTGAAAGCTGTGATCCTTAACAGATTTTATGTGTTAAATACACATCAATTTGTGTCAGTGTCCGAAGGGTTATCTAGAAAAAAAGGCCTTAGACTAGTCTCATGAAGAATCTTTGGTAACTCGTCTTCAACAAGGCAAACGTTTGATCCTGAAGCTGGAGATGTTTGTCAATATTTAACATTTTTAAAAGTGTTCATTCACCCAAACATCACAGATAATCAGTGCTGCCTACCTCAGACAGCTATGTTTGGTGTATATAGTATAGTATATAGTATCTTCTAGAGCAGCGACCTGCCCCTTCCTTCTCAGTTCAAGATACAGAAACCCTAACCCTAACCCTAATTCTTGAAACACTTGACTCACTGTACCTAAAGATGTTTTCACTTGTTTTAAAGGAGCTCTATGAAACTTGTTGTGCTGGAAGCCGGTCATTAGTTTATGTTAGCGGACTATTCTAAACTAACGTCAGCTACAGTTGACCCTGTTATCGGGGCGGAGAGAGGCAGTGAGACGAGGCACTCGTGCATAAAGTCACTTCCTTTGGAGTGTCACGGAAAATCCAACCTGAGTCCTTCACAAAGAAACCCACAGTCCAGCAGCATTAATCAGCATTAAGGCTTGTATAGGCAACGAGAGAGACAGGGAAGGTCTCTTTTTTCATGTCATGTTACCATCTACTCATATAAGGCCATTAAAAAAAAAAGATTAATACATGTAAATTGCTACAAATTGTTACACAGAGCGAAGAGAGAAGTAAATACGTTTTGGGGATTAATTATTGACAGAAATGACTTGATAAACTAGAGATTTCTTACAAAGATGAGATATAATAAGCACAAAATGATGTTAATTATTTTCTACATTTTCCATCCTTATCAAATACTTGCACCCTTCACCTCTAAAAATCCTTCAAACTAAACAGTCTGTGAGGGAAACGTTCTCATAACTCATACTAAAGCCCTATTCACACAGGACTAATATTACCAGGGGACCTCATGTGATTTAGAAATTACCACCCCTTGTCTGTGTTTCATGTTATGCATTCGCTCACAGCCACAGTATGTATTTAATGTAATTTAGAGTTATTTTGCTCACTTTCTGCATGTGTTATAAGCAGAAATACACACATGCAGCTCATTCAGATCCAGTAACAGATGTCTTGTGGCTCCACATGAATATGGCAGCCTTGTGTTGCTTCTCACCTTCGTTGTCATCACTCATTTTAAACTACATTATAGCCGATCTCACGGCGCAGCTGTTAACTGCTGTTCAGCATGTTATTAGCCGCAATCACATTTCTTACTTGTTCAGTTGTCTGACAACCGAAAACAGATGTTAAAAAATGAAAAAAAAAACGACCCTACATCACAGAGATGCTGATTCGCATGGGACTAATATTATCACATGACCTTTGAGTGCTTCAGGAGCTGCAACACTGCAGGTTTTTCTAACGATCCAGAAGACATGGAGTCAACAATAAAAGCAGCTTATTGTGCAGAGCAACACACAGTTATGGACTGGCAGTTTTGGACATCACTAATAAAAGAAGATTCATCAAAGTAATAAACGCAATCGACCATAACACAAGTAGTCTGTGACAGCCAGCGGCAGGTGCAGTGGACTAAGAAGGACAGTGGAGGTTAAAACCACAGCCCAGCTTGGACTGATGTGATTGTTGATAAAACTACAAGCCAAACGCCAAAGCATGAGCTGTGAAATAAGATGGAAAATATCCAGTAGATATCGTCTCTGAGCCAACATAACTCAACTGTGACAAACAGACAAACACATGGGCCAGAATCCCTGTGGAAGACTTTCAACACCTCTTTGATTGCACGCCACGACAGTCGTCCAATACAACAATAGTGAAGCAGATGTCTCTCATGCTTCAAACATTTAGTCGAGTTACACTGGGAATGATTTTCAATCTTGTTCTAATTTAGTTTTTACTATTTTTTTTAGATTTTATATATCCATGTATTTTAATGCTCAAAGGAATAGTTTGACATTTTAGGAAATATGCTTCGATGAGAGGATCAATATGCCTTTCACATGTGTGCACTATGAAGCTACAGCCAGGAGACTATTAGCTTAGCTGAGCATAAAGACTAAAAGCAGGGGGAAAAGCTAGCCTGGCTCTGTCCAACGGTTAAAAAAAAATGCCTACAAGCACATCTGAAGCTCACGACAATAAGAAATGTGGGTGAAAAACGTCATCAGCTTTCCAAGGCTGTATTATTCATCTCAAGCCCATAACGACCAGTGGAAACAGATCAATACCAGCTGCCTGTATTGGCATATATGATTAAATGAAGTCATGTCTGCAGCACCTTATCTACTTCTCAGCCTTATGCAACATGCTCACAGTTCAGCAGCACTCACTCCCTCTCACTCCTTGACTCTCCTTGACTTTTCCCTTCCTCGAGTTTTTCTCCCCCCCATATCTGATCTGTCTCTACTTTGCTTTGTGTCTTTCTCTTCCCTCACTCACCCATTCACTCTATCTCCTCCTGTCTCCCGCCAGTCGTATCAGTGGCTGAAGGAGAAAATAGTAAGTGAGGACGGAAGGAAGCAACAAGCCAAGCTGAAAGAGCTCAACCACATAGCGGAGAAGCTGGGCTGCACTCTGCCTCAGCTGGCTGTGGGTAAGATGTCTCTGCCCACCTTTACCTTCTCACAACAAGCAGGAACCTTTTGAATGCAAGACGCGACCACACATCATCCTTCACACAATGTCTGTGTTTAGTTTTTATTTGATTTTCCCCACTGGCTTCACACTGACACGCAAATACACAGATACTTACATCTATTTGTGCTGCTTGTGCATCAATAAAATAACTGAGCTGCCTGGAAGGTAGACATAAATGCATTCAGATTTAAAACAGCTGCGGTGTGCTTTGGAGAAACGGCTGGCGGTAATGTTAAGGTTTACAATTTGAAGTAAATCCACTAAAAGAAACCTCTGATTTGTCTTCTAACGCCCTGTGATAAATTGCTATATGGATCCAGGGAGAGCAAGTAGAGGACTAAAAGCGCTGTTTTATTTGTGGACAATAATAAGCGGCAGTGTGCCATCATGTGGGCACTCTGTGAACATCAACCTCACTGTCTCTCTCCAGCATGGTGTCTAAGAAATGAAGGAGTGAGCTCAGTTCTTCTGGGAACATCCAACCCTGAGCAGCTCACTGAGAACCTCGGCGCCATACAGGTGGGATCGAAGAGCTATATCTGATTCTCTTCATACATCCAGGGTTCTTTACTTTTTACTTTTTTCTCACCACACATACTCAATTCTGCTCTTTTGTCCAGGTCCTTCCCAAGATGACGTCTCACATAGTGTCTGAAATCGACCACATCCTGGGCAACAGGCCGTACAGTAAGAAGGACTACCGCTCTTAGAACAGGCTGGTCGGCCTGCCTGCTTACCTAGCTACTTAACCACACCGCTACCACGGAGCCACCGTTCAATGTTAAGGTCCGTGGTTCTCTCCTTGGGCCCCACTCAGCTCCAGCCCACTTCAGCCTGGAACAGACCAGCCTCGCTAAGCAGCAGCACCGCATCCCGTAACCTCGTCTGTCTGTTTGAGACGCATCATCTCAGGTCCAGTCCAGTTCAGCCAAGAGATGCTTACCCAGCTCAGCTTTTTTGCAGCCTGAAAACGCAAACTTAGTCCCCCTGAGTACATCAAACCTAAGGTGTTAACCCCTCCAGCACCGGTCCATTCAAGTATAACTATGCAGAGTTTAGTTACAGCCCATGTTACAGTTCAGATTCACCATCCATCCGGGGGCCTTGTTAAGAAATTCAGTCCATTAAATTCAACTTCTATTATATGGTAAGATATGAGAATTTAAAGTTAAAGTGCCTTGCTCAAGGGCACCTTGATAGTAATTGTTAAGCGAGACGGTTTTACCGACTCCCATCCTCCCAGCTCGCCCGGTGACTCAGGCCATCAACTCTCAAATGTCCAGACTTCCACCCACAATTTAATTTGAGCACAAAATTCAGATTGAGCACATGTTTTATTCATGAGGGTGACTGCACCACAGCTGAATACATCAATGCAAGCACCTTAGACTTTTTAAATTAAAGGTACCTTTAGGAAAGGGGACATGAAGATGCTTAAGCTGCATGAACGGTCAGTCAGTCTTCGTGCTTTCATTAGATTGCTATGCAGTGCAGCAAATAAATTACCATACGAGCTCAATACTCTCACCTCTCATGTCAAAGTCGTGGGATCAAATGTCTCAATTATTTTCCCATGAAATGTGAGGTTAAGCATTGACACGGTGACCTGAACATACTTCTTAAAAACATAGCTTTTAAGAATGAGGCCTCAACATGCCAGTTTCCCTGTTAGCTTGGATTATCTTTCAACTATTTACCAAATGTACTCAGTCCCATATTTACTATAGTACAGACTAGTATCCAGTAGATAAAATAGGCTGCAAATCCTGAGTGTATTAACAAACAGATGCATGTCTCCCCTGCTATAGCGTGCCTCTCTTTTCTTTCCTACAAAGCACATAATTAAACAGCAGAAAGGAGTTGGGTCTACTGTCTGTGACCGCCTGTGAAGCAGAGGATCATCAGTGTCAGTGGGACTGGGACTCTGTTGAGGGAGAGAGTGAAGCATGTCGCCCCCGTGTGGTGTTTTTGAGGAACCGCTACTCTGCTTCACTAGATTATAGAAGAGAGAAATAACACTTTGGACTACTTTTCTCTCAGTTTGCGCTCGTTATGGAGACATTTGACTCCTTTTCTGCCTGTGAACTGAACCTGCATTGCTGATTGCCTCGATGAACCCTGCAGAAAAGGACTTAAAAGCATATAATAAATATAGTAAATCTATGTAATAAAAGGATGACTGGCCTCCTGGCTGGTTGTGTTTATAATAACTGAAAACATTGCTTGTTAATGGCACAAAGAGGCATATAGGCAAGGTCTTTGGGCAAAGATAACAGTATTTATTTTAGAGTAGTGAATAAATATGAAATTTATTTTGACATTTTGAGATTTTGTTTGGAGAATTATGGGGATGTTATATATACATAAAATGTTAAAGCATACTTTGTAACATAAGAAAACCAGAAAGAAGCCTCTCGTGCATATGAGGACTTCACTGTACTGTATGGCTAATATATAAATAAGATGTAAATAGAGTTATTTTGTTGCTCCTCTGCTGTATCACTGCATCACTTGCAGTGTTTTCAGTCACTCTTCATCCCGTCCTCCTCAAGCCTGACTTTACACTGTCACAGACTTCACTTCTCTCTCCTGAAGGATATTTCATCAACTATCTGAAAGGAGTAAGGCTCAATTTTGTTTATTGTGTTAGCATTGTGAAGTCAGATCATGATATCTGTATTAACAATAGCGTTATTTAAAGCTGCTACAAGGAAGTGTCTCTATGTCAATTCTGGTGTCCCCTGTGGACAACAGCGGTGGTGTTTCCATCGCCTCCTGTCGTAAAGATCTGCTATTGGGTGCATTTGTTTTGGAAGTGAGTGGGAAAAAACACTATTGTATGCAGAATATATCTGTTTATTGCTATATACGTAGGATTAATAACTGTATTATGACAACGGTGAAACAAAGGAAACTACAGAGCAGCTTCTTTCCTCAGGCTGTGAGACTCCACCATAAAAATAGTTTTGATTTCATGACTTATCCAACCCAGATAAGTGGGAATCCAACCTGGTGACAGACATTAAGAATGACTCGTTTATGTAGGTTACATAGAGGCATCAGTATTAAATTAAGACTGTTTCATAACCACTTAAAAGTTCCCTGCACTACGTTGTACTGAACTTCTGCTCAGACTCGATTATTGACCTTAGTTCATCATCTCTGACCAGGCGGCTCAGCTCTCACAGTTCACAGCTGTCACCTTCATGCATTGTTCTTCTGGTTCTTTTATCATCTGGAAAACAAGCCATCACAAAGATCAGCAGAAATGTTGGCCAGGTGCCAGTTGAGTCACTGTCTCCGTCTTCATTGTGCTTTTGTTGACTTGTAGCACAAACGCCCTCAGAGTTTGATGAAAGGAAATTTTCTGTCTGTGTAGACCTTTGCCAAAAATGCTGTTACAGATATTTGAACGGAGCATCAATAAGTGGTGTTTGGCTCAGGGTTTATTTTAAGAAGCCTGGCCTTGGATAATGAATAGACTTCTTTATGACTTTCTGCATTGAAGTGGTGGTAAATACAAAGGAGTGTGAGCTGACATGCAAATTATCATCCATTTACTAACAAAAAACACATCCAGAAAAGACATTTTCTGCTATTTTCCCATACAAATTACTTTCACTCATTTGTGCTCAAGTCAACAAGTTGCTCATTAGTGTGAGTCAGTGACCATGTTGGACCGCGGCATGCCGGTGTGTGTGGAGACTTCTCCGCCCGACAGAGTGCCTTGACTTGTGACTCGTCCTGCTACAGGAGAAAATTCAGGGATGTCTTTTCATTACGAGTTGTTAAATGGTGTTTGGATGCCGTCCTACACACAAGGTGAGAACAGAACAATATGTATCCAGACTCTTGTATCCTAGACCCTCACAAAACAGTTTATGTAGAGGCAACTTTTGGGAAATTGGCTCAGAATGTAGAATATATTTCCTGCAGTGGTATTGTTTTGTTTAGTCTCTGCCTTCCTCAGTGTCTTCTTCAACCAGCCAGTTGTTTTATGGAGTATCAGTGTCTTCAGAAAAGGGCAACATGTCTTCACCAGCTTCACATGCTCTTGACAGAGAACAGTTGAGAGCCTGTTAAAGAGGGAAAGCAAGCAATACAATATTCCTATGAAATGTAATGTATTGATAATTTAAAGAAACTGGCCAAAATCTGTGAGAATATTGACTTTGGGCATTAAGTCTTCAACAACTTCACTCCATGGGGAATTGGTCTGAAGGCCAAGACGGAGAGAAGCTTGAAACAATAAATCTGCAGCTACATGTTCAACCCTTATCTGTTTCAGATAACATGAAACGTCCTACAAGATGATTCATTATCTCTGACCCAAGATTGAAGCCAATTTACATCAGCTCTGTTCAAAATGACTGTAACCTGCTCTACAGATCAATGTTGTTTTCTACAATATGTACATTAGATCGTCATTGAGTTCTTCCTTTTGTTAAAGTGACATGCAAACCATTAGTGTATCATTTCTCTCCTGGACAGTGGTTTCTCTGTAAATAGTCTATATGAAAGTGTGATTATAAATAAATGCATCGCCAATGGAAATATCAGTGTCTGACTTTTTCTTCTGTCGTGTCTATAAAATCACATTATATCTTATTCTTAAAGGGCTCTGAAGAATTTGTTGATATTCTTTTGTTTGAAAAATGCCTGAAAAGATTATTAAAACAGTTTTCTTTCAATCGAATAATCGTTGTGGCTTTAAAGCAGACTGAATGGCTCACACACACGATCAACACAGACAACAAGTACACCTGGTTGCTTTATTTGTTACAAAAAACAGAAGACAGACCTGGAGAAACACCCTCCAGACATTTGATCATGAATTTCATGAAGTTGAAATGTGATAATCCAATCCCCCCTCTTTAACCCCATCCCCAACTTAAGTGAAAAACAATATAGTGTAGAGCCATCTGTGACCCACTCCCGACCCAATCCCACCCTCTTGTCCCTTCTTTTCTTCCTCCTTTACTTGGAGCCTGTGGACAGCAGAGCGATGAGTCCTGAGGAGGCACTGATGGACAGGATGTAGTTACTGGGAAAAAGCAGGTTAAGGAAAAACAAGCATCTGCAGAGTGCTAAATCACAAGTCATTAAATGCATCCGGGTCAGATTTTGAAGCTCACACAACTCAAACCTATCGCGACTAAATTAACTGTACTGCACTCGTGCCATTTAAACAGCGATTCCATATAGAGATGACTGATAATACAGTACATGTAAAGCTTCTTTTCTACAGCACCCTCTGGCAAACTTCTTCTATTAGGGTGCAGTTTCGGCCCTCATACTTTCTTCCAACACTTTTTTCCTACCTTCGATTCTTCTTCCTGTGATCAACACCTCACCACAACCCTTGGTGTGCGTTTCTTTTCTATTACGAGCGTCTCCTCTAACCTGAACAATACCAAATGTTGTAAGTGTTCATGACATGCACTGTACCTTGTAAAGGATACACAGTGGGGTTGAAGTTCTTGAGCAGGAAGAAGGAGGCGACGATGACGAGAACCAAGAAGAGAGTGTTGTTGTAGAAGATGGAGAAGGTGGTGGCCTCGTAGTCAGCAACCTCATTCTTCTTCCACAGGATCCTGGACAAACAGGAAAATACAACACTGTCAGTCACTTTTATGGCCGTGTAAAAACACTGTACACTTAGTAGTTATTAGTATGGAGGCATCACAGAGAACCCTTCACTCAATAAAGAGACTTATTCTGTAAGAGAGGAAGTCAAAGCGAAGACTCTTACATCTGCCATACATTATAAATGCGTTGCTGTTTCACAAGGAGATGATTACTCGAGGCTGTTGTGGTGCATGTCAATGCTTAGCTATTTAAATGTTGATGTCCACAACTATAATATAGTCCTACGGATTATAGTTGGAGGTCAACGTATTTTGAATCTATGAAGATAGACGTCAGCAACATATTTATGCTTCATGCATAATGTCTGACATACTGCACTGAAGTCACTTTTCATCTGTCAGAGCTAATTGTGAAACCAAAAGCAGACAACGAGCATCTAACACACTTTACTGAGGATTTACAAGAGTATGCGTTCACCTCTCGTCTTTCTCCTTGCGGGACATCTTGCGGTTGTCTGCCTCAGACAGCTTCCTGGTTACCTCCTTGGAAACGGCATCCTCGCGTTTCTGGGCAACTCTGGAGGATGAAGAGAGTAAGGTCAGCGTGAAAAGATAGATAGAAATCGACTGATAAGAATAAAGATGAACTACGTTTTTATGCAAGCAATAATTTCCCCCTTATTTATTTTAGGTGGTTCTTTGTTTACCAGGCAGATGGCGTTACTTACCAGACTACTTTTTTCAAAGTTTCCCAAATATATGTATCATTTGTCAATTAAATTTTAAAAATAAGTTTATCAGCAGTGTGACAGTAATTTAAGTGCACCCCTAATCGTACTAATGCACATGTACAGGAAAAACTGTAAACCCTTAAGAGTAGACACATGCAGAGCAGTGTGTTTATCCTTCTTACTTGTGTTTGAGAACAAACTTGACGTTCTTGTAGGCAAAGGCCACCAGGTAGGTGCTGACCAGAGTCATCACAGCGTACAGAACTGCAGACTGGACAAGGTCCATGTGCCAAATCCTCCAAAAGAGCCCTGGAGAGATAAAAGTCACTTACTGATCAGTGAACATGCAGTATGTTGGTTAGAGATGTGTTGTTAACCAGATGTTTACCTCTAACTAAAATCTCATAAAGACTGGGAGTTCATCCTGAGCTTTTAAACAATAAATCAGCATTACATAGATTACTACATAACTATATTGTTTATTACCATGATCCTAACTTGTACTTAAACCTACAGTAACTTCACTTTATAACACTTAGCAATGACAGTACACTAGCTTTAGCATATCACAGTCATTCTTTCTGACTATATTGTGCTATTACACTTTACCGCCTATGAAAGTGTGTCTAATTTTAAGGTTAATTTAGGTTTCTCTTGATAAGCAAGTCATTCAGTCAGTTTTTCTTTAATTAGCTTAACTCCTTCCATGAATAAGTGTTAGCTTAGCTAGCAGCGGTTAGCTGCTCCAGACTCTGGTACTCACAGATGGGGATGGCAGAAACGATGAGTGCGTTTCCGTAAAACAGAGCGGTGGACTTCGCTGAAAGGTTTCTGCTGAAGTCCTGGAGGAGAAGGTCTTCCTCTGACTGCTGCTTGTTGCTGCCTTTGGGAGCCATGTCTGCGGATTGAGCGGTCTGTGTGCTGCTCTGCTCTGGACACAAGAAGACTGACACGTCGGTGTACGAGGAGAAGAGGGACGCGTCAGCATAAACCCGGAAATAAGCCGGCGTTCTTCTTCTTCTTCTTCTGCCTGTAACTCTTACAGGAGACACTTCGGCTCACTGCTGCCCCCCACAGGAAGACAAAGATACTGCACCTGTAACACAGGGTGAGTTCAAAACCCCAACATCTCGTCATTTCCCTCTTTCTCTCAATTTGCCAAATTTAGGGGTTGTTCATTTCTAAAATGTTTCATAGGCTACTTCCCCTAACACAGCCTGATGGATTTTTATTTATGGTCCTCACTGAAAACATTGTGTGTCTTAAGCTGGCAACTGAACCCTTTTCAAGGAGGAGTGGAGGAAAATATGGAAATATATTCCCATGGTGAGTCATAAGTATGGGCTAAAAAGTAAACATTTATCTCATAATTATGGCCTTCTTTTCATAATTTTGGCTTCCTATTTCATAATTATGACTTACCATGAGATTTTCTTTTTAATCAAAGATGAGTTTTCATCTATTTCTTTCCATGTAACTGGCAAAAATTGGCTTCCATAGGAAACACATACACTGTAATAAATGACTAAATGACGTTATTAACAAACAAAAAAAAGGGAAACCCATTACCTCAAAATTACCAAGTAGTAAGTGGTCGTAAAATAGACTAATACATTTAAGTTGTTAAAAGTTTTTAGCTTGTACAACTTAAATGTAATAGTCTACTTTACTTGGTAATTCTTTTCTTTTTTTTAAAAATAAAGTCACTTTCTCAGATTAGTAAGTAGGGTTAACTTACTTACAGTGTACTAGCACCACGTGGCTAGCTTACTCAGCTATCTTACTCAAGACATAGGCTATGTAACCTATATAAAATACTAACAACACCTCTCTTAGTCCCAACGAGTTGATATATGTAAGCTAGTAAGTTCAGTTTACCTTATTAAGTTCTTAAAGTTTGAGAAAATCTCAGTGCTATCAACCAACTCAAGGTGAAGAAAGATATAACTGGAACAAAAAGTCCATTTCAAAACTGTTGATGGCACATTTTAAAGATCTTAAAACAAAGCCAAAGAAAATAACATTTATTCACCTGATACCAACTGGCTCTTCAAATCATTTTTAAATCTTTCTTTATTTCTGTGTTAACTGTCTTCTTACTTTTAA
The DNA here is from genome assembly GCF_040436345.1 of Pagrus major. Taxonomy (NCBI): domain Eukaryota; kingdom Metazoa; phylum Chordata; class Actinopteri; order Spariformes; family Sparidae; genus Pagrus; species Pagrus major. The sequence continues at coordinate 22,344,470 of NC_133216.1, read as the reverse complement.
AATGTTTAAATTTTCCATGTCATTGTGTATTTACATGTGAATGAGCTTTAGATATTGTATATCAACTGATACTCTACTAGAGCGAGATATTTAAATAAGATAACTTAAAAACACAATAAAGGGAAAGAAAAGGGGAAGAGGGAAAAAAAATCAATAGGACGTATGAACACTTCTTAACTGTTGCAAACGAACATGCAAATAACGACCAGATGTACATCACTCCAGGCGATTGGGATGCTTTATTATAAGATATGAAACATCAAATGTTCCTCTTTTCTCCAGTATTCTTACTTCTCCATAGATCATGCCCACTGCCCCACCACATCCCATCTCATTACAGTCACATCAGCACATTTATTTGAGAGAACCGTTGCCAGTCATTATTACACTCGTAAAATAAATAACTTTTATGGTGGTACAGAAAACTCACTGCCTTCCTCTTTAAGTCCAAGTTCTCGTGCAATGCTTTTTTACTTCTCATATCCACCTTCCTCCTCGGAAACACCACAAGTACTTCTCTCATTGCAGTACATTAAAAATGAAATGAAAATTATAAAACTTATTTTAGTGAGGGTTTGAAGAATAATCTCCAAAATCATTCTGCTAGAGCTCCTGCAGCAGAGCGCAGAGTGGGCGTGCTTGTAGGATTCACATTTTGCCCACTAGAGGTCAACATCTACATGTTTGTACATGTCAGTTTAGGTATTCGGCTGACGCACATTTCCTGAGGGACCAGCAACAGTAAATCACAAGGATTACGAACAATCAAGGAAAGAAGGGTCACGGCCTCATTGTGCTTATAGAACTTATAGTGCCAGAGACAAAGTATTTATTTGGTGTTTCAGGATTTTACAGAGCAGTTACATTGTGCAGAGAGGTATCATTCAGTGGGGAGAGAGATGTGACTTACTTCTTGAGAAAATGAGTTTTCAGCCCTGCAGCAAAACTTTAAACTGACTGGAGAGACTTTTAGGAGGCTGAAGGGATAAGCGAGCAATCTCTCCCTCAAAAGAACAACAACAAATTCAATCTCGGACTTCATAAACAGGTAAGTACATGAGACTTCTCTCTACCCCACAGGCCTGGTCTCAAGTGCACACACATATTCAAGATCCTATTTTAAAACTCCTCCTCTACGCACACACATCCTCATCTGACAAACATGCCACAGTCCATGGTGTGCATGAGAGTGTGACCACACAGCTACAGATGTATAACGCATTAGCAGAGCACGAGCATCTGCAAAAGTCCCCTCTCTCTTCCTTATCGTGTCCTCCAAGCCCGTCACATGCCTGCCGCTGGAGACATTTTAAGGCCAGGGGGGGAAAAAAAAACAGACAGATATTCGTCCTGCTGCTGCTGCCACCGCAGTGCTTAACCCCCCGCTGAGCTCTTCTATGTCTTCCCCTGCGTTTGCAGGAGCAAACAGCATGTGCGTGTGACTGGTGAGTGCATGGGTTTGTGTGTGAGTGTTTTAGAATGCAATGCGGACAGGCAGGTTTGCGTGATGTCCCTGTCTTTAAATGGGGATAGAGCTTAGGGATTAAGCATGCACTTCAGGGGTGCAGGAAGGAGTCGAAGAGGAGGAGGCGAGGGAGGAGGTGACGCCAAAAGGCCTGCCAACACAATGCCAGGCACGGCTGCTCCCTTGTGTGTGAGCGCGTATGTTTGTGCCAGATTACTTTGGCTTTGGTGACACCACAGACATGACCACAGGGACAAACACACACACACACACACACACACACACAGAGGCACACAGTGTACTTCTCCAGGGCAGTTTGCCTGGCAGTGCTGGTATGTTTTAGCTCACTATGATCACACCCTAAGGAGCCTTTATGACAGATCACCTCTCATAGTGACAAATTATTTCTGAGTTATCTTCTCTCACTCGCCCAAAGCTAAGCTGCAGGAGACCTGCATCTCCTACATCTGCATGCCACAACATCGTGTGTGTGTGTGTGTGTGTGTGTGTGTGTGATAATGATACTGTGTAAAAATAGCGCTATTGTGCCATCAGCTTTCCAAGGCAATGAGATCAACATGAAGCTCTTAGCACGTACTATTGTACTGTGTTTATGACTGATGATTACTACAGTCACACACAGTTGTATCAGGAGGACAAACACACACGAGAGAAGATGAATAAGAATCTCATGAGGCGTGTGTGACATTCATTTAAATGAGTCCAGGCTTATTGGATTTTAAAAGGTTTCTAAAACATAAGTGGTAACAGAGCTAAGCCATTTTACACGGTGTTGGAAAATAATATGGAAGTCCCCGGCCGCTGCAAAGATAATTCACAAAATGGTATAAAGTATGACTGAGCAGGCACGTGGTCACACAACATCCCTCTGATGCTTAAAAGAGGAACGACATTTATTAATCTTTTATCACTGACATGTGGAATGAATTCTTCACTTGGAGGGTTCAGAGAGAAAGTTTCTAGATTTCTTTTTTTCTTGTCCTCAAAACTGTTTGCTTCTCAATTTCCTCTCTGAGCTGTCTCCAGAGAAAGGGACGGCTTCATTCTGCTAACTACAGCTGAAAAGGAGCTGATGTTTGAGCTCATGACGACAGTGAGGTCGTAATATACAAAATTTATTCACCGGTTTCTTTCTCAAATACTGCTTATCCCATAAAATATACTAGTTTTAGTCAAACTGAAACAAATCAAGTACATTTGAGGCAAGTCAGCTTTACATTAGAATTGAAGCACAGCAGATTTGATGTGTGCTTTGCAGAGTTAGCAATAAACAAAACACAAGACAAGCACTTTTCATATACACTCACCACCACAAGAAATCTTTAGTCAAGCCCAGTCACGGTCACACCACACACTTGATGTAGTTGTAATTCACATACCCCACTTCAGCTGAACAGTGTTGAGAAACCGTAATGCTCCCGTAACCAGTCACTCAATTGTGTTTACTGTTGGGAGTGAAGCAACACTACATGAGCTTGGCTAACCTGGCTAAGCCGCCTAGCATGCTACGGCAACAACTGCTGTACTGTCCAAACTTATAAAAACTAGCCAGGTCCATATTCAGTTCAGCCTGTACAGGAAAAGGTTCACAGGACATAATGTTACTGAACCAAACGGTAGCAATACACGCACCGTTACACCCCATACACACTGGCCTTTTTACCAACACAGAGTTAACAGTGTATAACTAGCTAGCTTGCAACACCTGGGAAAGTTGACAAGCGAGCTAGCTAACTTAATAAAATGTCCACAGATAATGTTGGCACACTATCGCCATCATGTCATTTTAACAGCAATGACCATAGCTGACCAGCTCCTCCATACCGACATCATAACGAAGGCCCGTGTCGCACCACATGAATTTTACACAATAGCTTTCGCTAGCATGTTGACGCTAACAGTTAACAAGCTAACGTGAGCTCCATGCTCACAGTAAAAATTAGTTATCTGGTTATATTAAGATAGCATAACATTGGGTATTATTACACAGTGTCAATATATTGGTTCAGTTTAATTATCTTACCTGTTTTTCATTATCCTGGAGCAAAGGTGAGGTCGAAGGTCCGGTCCAGTCAGTTCAAGCTAAAAATGGCGGGAATGCAAAGGATGAGCCTCAATTTCAGGGCGCAGTTCCAACCCAATGTGCTGGGTCACTATTTTTAACTCAATGTTAGCTCAAACCTACCCAACCTATGACCCAGCAGCCTTAACCCAGCATGTGGGTTATTCAAATAACCCAGTATTTTTAAATTTGCACTATGGCCAAGTGTCAAGTTCAACGGTCGACGGGTGAATTGAAATAGTGGACCAACGGTCGACCACCTTGACAGTGCTGACCTTTGAACAGAGAGCAGAAGAGGAAGCTGCTGTTAACAGTACTGCACCATTCATTGTTACACATCTCCTCTGTCAGAGTATAGGCTGCCATAGAAAGGAGGCACGGAGGCAGGATGCATTCATGAGTGGTAAAAACATTCATCGTTTTCATTCCTGAAGTTATTGTCCCAACAGCAATCAATGTCAGCTTTAGCTTACTTGCATAGTAAACATAATAGAAAAATGGAAACTAGCCCAGTGAGCTGTTGTTATTGACTCTAGCATGTTCCTGGCTTGCTACCGTGTTGGCCCACTAGCAACAGTAGGTCACGTACTGTGAGTAGTTTCTACCTGTTTATCAACAGTAACTCTGATCAGTTCTGAGTTGTTGTTCTTAAAGGCTTTACGTAAGGAAGTCACCATTTCTAGCTGACCTGTAACATTGAACAAAAAGGCTAAAAAATATCACAATTTTCATGATTGTGGGTAATGTTAAAGCGTTTCATTGGCAATTTTTTTTTCTATGTACTGCAATGAACCAGATGCATCAGCAGACTGTAAGGGGTGTTAGACTTAATGTGAATAATAAATAAAAAGTCAGTCATAAGTCTGTGTGTCAGTCTTATATTTACTGTCATTGTTGTCAGGTAAATCTATGCACTGGTATAGCGAGACTGAAGGCTCTGTCACTAAATGACTTTTTGTTCGCCTGGTTTCAGAGGGTCTCAGGTCTTAGGCAGTGCAGTGCAGTTTCTACAGTCAATATTTCAGGCTTTGTGCCATCCACTGGCCCAAAATGTACTTTTTGTGATGCACAATAATTGCAAAAGAAATGGTCATAAAACATTTGAATGAAAATTGAGTGAATAACTAGGCCAGAAGAAGGATATACAGCATGTGCGGGGGCAGAACATTGGTTGCTTTACCTTTTTTTTTTCACTCACCATCACCTCTCAGGCCTCAGATTGTGACACAGTGATAACAAACAGTATCTTTGAGTCGGGGTGAGAGATGAGTGGAGACAGGAGAGGCTGTAAAATGAGCAGATTAGAAAGGAGAGAGCAGACTGACAGAAGCACCTGTGTGATGGCACTGGAGGCGCCGTGCAACTGTTTTCGGGGTCTGGTGACACATCTTCTGTCATATCCTGCTTTCGTTAAGGAAAAGGATTGTGTTCATTCTCCCACCCACACATACTACACCCAGCCCCTCCACCCCCGCCCATAACGTCTCTCCCTTTTCACAGACATTTGCTGAAATGGTTGCGTGCGCTCCTCCACTCCTATCTCCTTCGTGTCCTGTGATTTATGTTCCCCCTTCGGCTCAAAGGCACGGCGCAGAATGTGATATGGTAGAGGTGGAGGTGGAGGTGAGGGGTGGAAGTGAAGGGTGGGGGTCCCTCAGAGAGATGAAGGGAGAAAGAGGAGTGAAACTTTGTCTTTTCAAAGGATGCCAGACATGTGTTTACACTTTCTGCCCACTTTCACCATAAATAGTTTCCTCACCCTCGGGGTTGCGCGCTTGCATGTGAACCTGCATGCAAGCATATGACTGTGTGTGTGTGTGTGTGAGAGAGAGATAGATGGAGACCAAACCAAACTTTGATCTGTTTTCTCCGTTCTCTTTCCTCTTGATTGGTAGGAAAATGTGTTGGAGTTCAAGATATGACATGCAACATTTCTGCATTAAAATGTCTACAAACGACTAGACCGTTGTTCTTTATTTTAAAGGATAAGTTTACCCAAAATAGACAATTTAATCATTATATACTCAACCACTTACCGAGTAGAAGGGTGCAGTTTCGTAGTCCACAAACATCACTTTTTTTTTTTAAAACAAGGTCACCATCTTCTTCAGCTGTTTAGGAGAATGGTGCAACACTGTTTTGCTGTGAAGAAATTTTCTTGTGGACTATGAATAATCACCTGAATCAGGCTGAATTTTCACACTTTGGGCTAACTTATGCTTTAAGTTGTGTAGGTTGTGCGATGCGTTTCATTTGGTAACCTGTCTCTGTAACTTTGGGGAACATTAGAGACTGACAAAAGAAGTCAGCCACGTCATTAAAAAATGTATTATGATATTATGTAGGTAGATTTTCATCGGCAATGGCCGTTCAACTATGAAGACAATGACATTGTTTGTTGTGTTTTGATTGAGAGACCCCTAGTGGCAGAAATTACATACAGGCAAAAAACACACACAAAACCAAGATTACTTGCTTGTTTTTTTTTTTGTTTTTTTGTGATTATGTATCCATAATCATCAAATTAACTTTTTTCAAGGAGGAGATCGTAATCGTAAGAAGACTTTCCTAGAAATTTCCTAGAGAGTGATACGTCACCGGGAGCTAGAGGTAGATAACATTTTAAAAGAGAAAAACCTTTTTTCTTATGCACTGTGTATGCTTTTCCCTGCTGATGACGAAGGCGATGGTCTGTGAGTCATGCAGTAGGTGTGGAGGTGTGTCTGCGGTCAGATAGACATTATTTATCAGGTCAGCCAGACCCTGCCGTACAGATTCATAACTATCCAGGCTGCGATGACACAGGCTCAGCTTCCCCTGCCAGAGTTATGGTGACCCTCCAGGCAGAACTCGGTCCCAAAACAAACGCTCACGTGGCTCATTCCTTCACTCCAGTGAACCCCTGATTTCACTGTGTACTAGAGAAACAAACAGAAAAGACCGCAATGCTCTGTTTTAATGTGTGGATACCAGACGGAGTGCACTGTGGCCCCGGCTGTCTTTTAACAGGGCTGTTTGCTGTTGAATGAATTACGTGGGAATTTATATCCTTTAACAGATCTAATTATGAGAGCACAGTGCACAGGACATGTGTGTGTGTGTGTGTGTGTGTGTGTGTGTGTGTGTGTGTGTGTGTGTGTGTGAATGTTTAGCCAATGAGCAGAGACATGAAGGCTAACCTGCTGCCAACTTGGCTTGTCTCAGAAGCAGAGAGAGAGCAGAAGATGTTGACATTTTGGCAGCGGAGAGAAGCCGCTGTTCCATCTGCATCTGAAAGGTCACTGCGGTGGGTTTTGGAGCACAGTATGTGTGTGACCATGCGTATGTGCGTGTGTGTGTGTGTGCCCCAGTGCCTGCCAAAAGCAATGTTGTTTAATGTGTGTGTCTTTCTCATCAATTCTGTGTGAAAAGAGCAGAGGAGAGCTATAAACAAAGACGCTGGAAGTGTTGGGCATAGCACAAACAGAATAGTAGGAATCCAGGCCCCAGCTCTCTCTCTCTCTCTCTCTCTCTCTCTCACACACACACACACACACACACACATTCATACGCACACATTCCTGCTTTGAAGATGTTTATGTGTTGGAGCAGGCGAGCAGCAAACATTAGACATGAAAACATCAGTTAAAGGACTAATCAAACTTTTTGAGAAATTCGGTTTTTCCAGTCAAGTCAAATAAAGTTATTCAATCAGTTTAATCTTTGTGTTCAACACAGAGATAGCTGACATGTTTAGCCTAGCGTAGCACAAATACTGGAAACTGCTAACTTTACACTGAAACTGAAAAGCAGGCCACTTTCAGCCACATTACCTGCAGGAGCAGCGGAATCTCACCTATTTTTTCTGTCACGCACACGGGTCTCTGCGAAAATCCACTTGAAAATAATCTGTGGATAGTCACATACACATAATGCCAGTGCTTCGCTACAGTTTCAATGTTTATATCTGATGATTATGTCACAGAAATATTGTTGTTAGCTGTATATATGTAATTTCTAGTAAATAAATATATAAATATCATAATATAATTGTGTTTTCTGTTCAGAACAGAAGTGTATATTGTACTTTTAATTTTCCTTTTGCTTTGTTTTGGTCTCCACCAACTCCTGATCGACATGTCTGCTTCTTTAGCTGCTTATTGCACAGCAAGTTCATGAGCTAGTGGCTAACTTTGTCTGCTGGGCAAGTACCGTGCACTGTTTTTAAAGAGACTGTCACAGAGCCAGTTGTGGCAAAAAAATTATGCTGATAAAAGTGGCGAGAGTGAACCAAAAACTGTTAATTTGTGGGATGCTAAAACAAAACAATGTGCTGAAAGATGCTAAAATTCTCCATAGAGCTGAGGAGATAACTGCAGACTTGGTTTCATCATCACGAGTGACTTCTTTCACATTGCACATAGTCATTTTATCCAGCACTAACATAAAATTACTGATTTGAGCAGCTCCTTTTTGTTTGAAAGTAAAACTACACTTACACGGTCTCCAAACTACTGGCTGAGATAAAGAGGAGAATGATACTTGGACGCTGCGGACTATAACCAGAGAAACTGGCTCTTTCCGCTGGAACCTGAAATGAAAACATTTGTGCTGACCGTTGCGAGGGCAACTGTTGGTGAGCTGTATCGAATGACAGGAAGATTTAGAAACCTGCTGTAAAGATGTGCTGGAACTGCTCACTTTCAAAATAATGTATTTCAACTGTCACCTCTGCGAAATTTTTTCTCGTGTGCCTGAGGATGTTGACTAGAAGGTTTGGCAGTTTATTCGCTGTTGTGGCAGCAGCTGCAAGATGCTGTGGCCAAAATATGTCTGTCATGAAAGCAGTCTGACTGCCCCGGTGTCTAGCACTGCACGGCCTGGTGGTTACAGGGTGCACGTGATCCAGACCAAATGCTGAGCTTCAGATTCACAAAGAACAACACAGATTCCATCCTGGTCATGTAACTACAGACCAGCTGTTCACAGTCTCAGAGATACTACGTGAATAATGAGAGCTTAGCTAATTGTGTCAGCACGCTTTATGGATTTGTAAAAGGCGAAGACATCCTGAGAGAAGTATGTGTGGAGTGCGGAGAGCCAAGAGTTTAGGCAGTCTTTACACACTTGATGTTAGAGCAGGGTTTGCATTCTTGGCATTAAGTCAAGCTCTTTCAAAGCTGGGTGTCAGATGTGCTGTTTATGATGTTCATGGATGAGATATCAAGATGCCAGAAAGGTCTGGAATGCGTCCAGTTCAGTGACGTTACAGCGGCTCCGCTGTTGTTTGCAGATGATATCGTCCTTTTGGTGTCGTTGGAACTTTTAGTGTCGCTGTTTTCAAACATGAAACTGAAAGAGGAGCGTCTGGTTATTCCCTAAAGGTCCCATTCAGGTGGAGCGTTACCAAAATGAGCGAGTGGTGCTGAAAGGCACTGAAGGACTGAATGATGGTTAGGCATTTGGTAAACCCCAAAAGGATAAGCATATCAGTAGGTGTGTTTCCATCAGAATATCTTTATGTGTATGTGCTAAGCTAAGAATGTGTAGTGTATCAAATGTCAGCTGAGGGGTAAATGTGGTGGGATTGTTTGATCGTCTGTGCACACAGCTGTTCGGCTGCACACATCCTGCACATGTGTATATACAAACACGCCGCTGTGATGTCTTTGGATGTGTACAGCGCACCATATGGGGAGCGTGAGCGATCAGACGGTGTGGTTGGAGAACATGTGTGAATTCGTCTTGGATACTCTGCATGTCTGACCTACTCCTTATAAAAACCAGGATCAAAGTTGCTGCTGCAGACAGTCTGGGTCTACTGCAGATATCACCACATTTAGATCCTGTAAAAAGACCACCATCATGTTCATTTTAGTCTCAGTCTCATTTTCGTCTAATATTCCATTTGTTATTTTTTGCATTATTCCTTGTTTAATGTACCATTTGGCATGTCCTTTTTTCAATATACATCCTGTTTCTCCCTTATAAAAGCAATTCATGGAGATGGAAGTAAAATATGTCTTTGAGAAAACAGATGTGTCAGCGTCTAAACAGCATCCACATTGTGTAATCGTGTGCTCAGAATCAGAATCATGTGCTTTGTGCCTGACTAATAAAATAAATAAAAGTGCTCGATTTTTCACAGAAAACTGAAGGTCAAATTATGGCACAAAGGAGGCACGTTGCGCAAATCCAAATCAGGAAGAGGCCTTGTTTTCCCCGGTCGCTATCCTCAGGTAACGGTGGAACAACTGGAATAATTGTGGAAACTCTCCACCGCAAAAGAAAAAGAAGAGGGAGAGTGATAGAAACTGAGGTAAAACAAGAGTGAACAGACGGGCATTCACTCTATGAAGAGCGCCGGTGTTGTGTCAAAGTCTGTACCCTCCCTGATATGTGTCTCTTCTTACCATTGGGTCTTGAGACAGTTAAAAAATTGGATTCTTTCAACTAGTAAGCAACAAAACCTACCTACTTATTAATACAAACAGGTGTTTTACTCTGCTACTACTACTTTTTTTTGCTTTAGACATTAGCCAGGCTGTTAGTGGTAGCCATGTTGCTAACGCTATCTTTGCGACAGCGACACCAACAGTATTACCACAGGCGAACACTGTGGGGGGGGGGACAGTTGAAAAGTCTATTTCTCCTTCAATGAGACAGATTTTTACAAATTGCTTTCTGCTAATTGTTTCAGAACAAAGCAGTGTTTTGAACAAAGCCACATGAATGGCTAACGAATAAAGACATTTTAGAGTGTGTAACAAGCATATAATTTCACAGAATGAAGACTTTTATGACACAGTGTGATAATCATCTCTGTTTATGGGGATATTGAATTACATCAGCTTGAACTGGTTATGAGTCACCTCCAACACGGACCTTATCAAAGATTATGTCACCAGATTAGGTCACTGGATGCATTAATCAATTTCATGCAGCATTTTCTTTTTTTCAAAAAGGGAAGTGAACATTTGTAAATGTTCTGAATAAAAACTCAACCAAAGGAATAGGATTTTCTTTTTCCTCCTCTTCCTTATTGCCTTTGCCCTGGTTGTTGCTTAGTTCTGCATTTGGCTGTTTGCCAACTAATCAATTAGTTGATTTAAAAAAAAAAATATTACCAACTATTTTGATAATCAGGTAATCAATTAGGTAATTTTTAAAGCAAAAATGTCCAACATTTCTTGGTTCCAGCCTCGTAAAAGTAAGAATTTGCTGCTTCTTGTTTGTCATTTATGATTGTTGGATTGTTGTTTGGAACAAAAGAAGCTATTTGGTCCATCAATGATCGATCATGAAAATAATTGTCAGCTGTAGCCGTAGTCAATACGAGTTCAAAGACATTCCCTCCAAACATCATTCTGGCCTGATGACATTCAGCTGGCATGCACTCTTTGCATGTGCACTGACGTGTCAAGAAGGAGTTGTGTGCTGAGGCCACTGATGGCATGGTAATAAAAAACAGATTTGCATGATACTCCACATGTATGCACGTAAGACTGTGAATACAGAAGTACTTTGTTTGCCGGTGTGCGTGCCACTTTGATCATATGTTCAAGGTGCATGTGTGAATCGGAGTTAAAGTCCAATTCCATGCGAGAGGTTGACATATTTGCACGAGAGTGTCAATGTGTGTGTGTGTGTGTTTGTGCACTACTGGTTGAGGCAGGGGCCGGGGTCTTATGAGAAGAGTGCTGTGCGTGTCTGCATGTGGGAAGAAGGGAAAAAACGCGTTTAGTGGATCGGATGCTAAATGAGGAGTGGACGAGGTGGGCAGGAAGTGTGTGAGTGCTAGTGTGTGTGTTTACATGTGTGAACTGCTGTCCTAATGAAATGTGAAAGCCCTCCAAGTCACCTCTGCCCTCCCCCAGCTGTATTGCATCCCGTCTGCCTCTCCCACACACACACACACACACACACACACACACACACACACAGGTCCATACTCTTTGATTCCCCCTTTCACACACACAAACAGTCGTGTGTGCACGGCTCGTGTTAACATGGAAGCGTTAGCGTGGAAAGAGGTCTTCTCTGTGTCTTCCCTATCCTGCGAGGCGAGACTCTCCCTGGGTATGTTGAGAGTACAGCTGGCAGTCAGGGAGCCTCCAGACACACACTCACACACACATGCATGCAGACAGAGGCACGCTAGGCAGTAGGTCATGAAGCCGCTGGCGTGAAGGATAGACGGGTCTGACACCAGAAAAGCAGACAGCCTCACATGAACCGGAGAGCATTATCAGGATAACAATGGCGTGTTTCATGGTGTGTGTGGGAGTTTGTGTGTGACTGTGTGTGCGTGTTTAGATTCAGGCAATATTGTAACAGCATGCTCCAGATTGCCAGATTGCGTATGTGTGAAAGTATAAGAAAACACAAAAGAGACCACCATACCGATGTTTGTTTAAGAAAATGTTGATTTAATATATTGGATTATTACACATCCTAAAATACCTCAACAAACTAGCTCTACACTGCGATACAAGACGAAGATGGTGACTTTTTACCTCGAAACATGGCGCCTTGGCCTCATGCTGCCTTAAAATGGAACTCATGAGCTCACAGTTGCCACATGGGAAGTCTTGTACACATGTGTTTGTCGTTCGCGTGGTTAAGTCATGAGAAAGCCCCTGCTCGGCCACAGCATCCAGAGGTCACTGAGGCTAATAATTTAAGAAGCCAATGAGCTGGTAAAGTAGGAAATGCAAAGGCACAAAAAACGACTGTCTTTAAGCATAATGTGTGTAGTCATCAAGTGCATACTTAAGATACCCTTTCATGGGTTCTTATCTTAAACATAAGCCAACTCATAAAAGTAGCGTTAGCTTAATAAGCTAGCTAGCTAAAGCTGATAGAATCTGCTAGTGACAGATAATTGTAATGTAATTTTCAGTCGGAGGTCACCAGCTAGAAATGATAAACCTCTTTTGTCCCCTTCTATCTGAATCAAGAGCTATTTTGTGCGAGAATGGAAAGCTTGGCAGCGTTAATTTGAACAATTGGTCATGAGCCGTGTTCGTTCGATAAGCAAATAAATGCTCTCCAAATAAGACCAAAAGCATGGACAGAGCCGGCGGTCATTAACTGCAGGGAGAGGGTGTACTTTCAGAGCATTGGGCCTTTGGGATAACGGGCTTTTGGTCCAATGGGAGATTTTTCTGTCCTTTATACGTATTGTGAAGGGATTCTTTTAAATTGATCACAATGGGTTTCCTGGCATGCCCACTGAATGTTCCCAGGACGTTCTGCGATATTTCCCGAAAATTTTGTGAATGACTGTGCTGAGACAGAGTGTGTGTGTGTGTGTGTGTGTGTGTGTGTGTGTGTGTGTGTGTGTGTATTTACTGCTGTGGATGACTTGTGTGGGAGGGTGGGGTGGGATAAACCCTCCAGTTCTCAAGAAAGCCTCAACGTTGTTACACATGGCAGCTTTATCTCCCACACGTAGGCAGCAAAGACACTGATGTGTGTCCTGACACAAGGTCACACACACACACACACACACACACAGCACACTTGCAGCTGTGATCCAGATGGGTCAACAGTCCTCTCGTGAATCATACAATCTCTATGACTTAACTGTTGCAAAAAGCCGGTAGCAAGCAGCACATTTTCCATATTACCACCTCCTCCCTACTGCTGTGTCAACTCCCACCCCTGTCTCTATTTCAGTTTCCCTCCCTCACGTTTACTCCCCTCTATCCGCTCCACTGTTAAATATTTCCCTATCCCACTTTCTCTGCTTTCTATTACTGTGTCCTCTGTGGTTTGTGCTTCTTTTTCTGTGTGTCTGCTGTTTTTTTTTTTATTTTGATCTCTTAAGTCATTGTGTGACATTATGGCAGAAATATACTCATTTGCTTTGAGAGTTGATGAGAAGATGTATGTTTTAAAATGTTTGTTCCCTGAACAGAGTCCGGATCGATAACAGCTATGCTGTGCAGTGCTGAGACGCATTTCCAAAACTTACCAGATAGCCTGACCTTCTCGCTCACTTCCTTCCGAGGCAGCTCCTTATTTATCCTGTCTTGGTACGAGTAGATGTGTTATCTTACAGCTCTGGGTGTCCGCAGACAGCCACGATTAGTGATTATTATCCTCTCCTCTATGTTGTTCATGAATGTCCTGACATTAGCAACGTTAACGGCATGACATCAGTGTGAACGCCAACACCGATAGGCTTTTGTGGCACAGCGCCACACGAAAATTTTAAATCCCCATGTCACCACAGTTCTTTTAATTAAGCTAACCGTACCATCTCTTGGCTCCAGACTCATATTCAATGGACAGATATGAGCGTCGTATCAATCATTTTCAGCTAGCTCAGCAAGAAAGCTAATAGGCGTATTTCCCAAAATGTTGAACTATTCCTGTAATTCATGTGTCCGTGTTAAACATCTCTGGAAAAACGTAATCGGCTGATACACACATGTGTAGACTACAGAATACAGGGCAGTGTGCATGCTCGTGAGATGTTCTCGTGCTGATCCTTACTTAACAGGAACTAACTCACTCAAATCTTTTGTTGCTCGACACAATCTCCTCCTTCTGTCTCTCCCATGCATGGTGTATGAAAGCAGCATGCCAGGAGGTGGAGCTAAAGTCTACATATTTCTCTATGAGGAGCACAAACTATTAAGTGATATTATTAATTAAATGAATATGATAGCCTGTGTCTCCCCCGTGGAGAAACTGTGTCTTGCTTTGCTTCCTTTCAAGAGGAGATCAGGGTCAGATGCAGGAACAGCACCTCTAAAGAGAGTCTTGCTCAAGGACACTTCAGCAGGGAGTGTGTTTACCCTCAAAAGGTCGTGAACTGTGGATCGAGGACGACTTGTTGTTCATTATACCACCCTGCTGCCTACACTCCTCTCCTCTCCTTGCGCCCTTTCGCCAGGAAATGAGGTGATTGACTCCCTTTCAAACCGTGCTGCAACACAAAGGCGACCGCTGTACACACGCTTCCTGTGGAGAACGTACAGGGGATAGAGTTCACCCCCTGTGTGAGTCAGTTGTCCTAGAACCCACACACAAACACACCGGTGGGCATACATGTGTATCGAGCATCCACACACTCCCCTTTAAAAAACTCACAAACACACACAAACTGTTCACCTTTAGCTCCATTACTCATAGTTCATCTCTGGCACTTATTGCGGCTTTATTGCATAACCTGCATGCTGCGGTTGCCATGCAAGCAGGAACACATACAGAACAATGTACAGAACAATGCGTGTGTGTGTTTGTCGTACCCTATGGTGCATGCAGAGAGGCAGAGGGGGAAGCAATAAATGAATACTCCGTCCTGGCAACAAGCTGTTTTCCTGTCAACATTGCTGTTTCTGTGCGTGAGTATGTGTGTGTGTGTGTGTGTGTGTGTGTGTGTGAGCGACCATACTGCCAAACTGTTTTTCCAGTCAGGAAACAGCCGAGTGTCATTCTTTCTATCATCCTCCACCACTCCTTCAGTCAATATACTTGAAATCTTAACACTAGCCAACTAGCTGGCTCTCTTTTCTAGTTGTTGTTTTTTTCTGTTTCTCTCTCCGTTCGTCTGATGTCTTTGTGTGCTTGTCATTGGGAGTGATGGATGGTCAGTGAGGGAGGAGGATGAGGAAACATAATATGACAGGATAAGTAGAAGAAAGAGGTATCACAGATCAGTGGGGAGAGGGAGAGACGGACAAGACAGACAGAGGAGGAGACGTTGACAGACAGAGTTTTGGAAAGGAAAAAGACAGATTAGAGGAAACACAGATGGATATGGAGACCATGAATAACCACAGCTAATCTGGTCGGACATCACATTCTTTGATAATTTTCCAGAGACTAAAGTATTGATCAAGACAGATGAGGGATCGATAGGTCAGCAAAATCATTGGAAATCATTCTTTGGGGACTGGGGATACTGCATGCATTTCATGACAATCTTGGCATGGCAAAATTTTGGGCAGATGGAGCAAACGATTGACACTGAAACCTCCAGGCCAGCTGCTCACAATCATACTGATCAACATTAAGACTCTGAGGAGAGTTATGAATATGTTTGAAGAAGAAAACCTCTTTGATTTTATTCTGCACTTCATTAGTTAGTTTTCACAATTGAAGAGGAAATTTCATGTACACAAAAAGTACTTTTCTCCCAATAAAATAATCTGACAAATAAAATATGATAATTAAAGTCATATTCAAGTTCCTCTTTCCAAACTGGATTAAATATCTCCCTTGCATGTCTCCAGTCTGTTTTTTCAGTCACATACTGAGTAATACTGTATGTGGCTGATTACACAGTTGAACAGACATCCCAGCATCCTGTCAAATGCCACCATTCACACCATTTATAGAGATGCAAGCGAAGCAACCTTCACCACTTCCTGAACAAAAAGAGATCTTTTATGTCCTCTTTTCTGTCTGTTTCCTGGGACCTCAAGTTTCTGTGGCTAAAACCTGCACGCCAGGGGCAGCACTGATCGCCATGGCAATGATGGCACCACTCAGCCGAGTTCATTCACTGGTCAACCTGCATCTTGTGCCTCAGACACAGCAGTTGTGGTTGGTTTCAGGCTGCTGACTCTACAACTGACTTTAAACCAATGTTCTCAAATGCATTTCTAATAAAGATATTCATCGCTGCATTTGACAGAATGAGCTGTTAAGCGGAGGGGCTAATTACAACAACAGAATGATAATAATTATCTCATGCTCATTAGATTCCTGTAACCTGAGCATGAAAATGTAAAGTAGGAAAAGAAGACAAAATTAAATCTGTTCATTTGTGGGGATTTTTTTAAACTAGAAAAGAGAAGTACATTTACTCAGTACGGTACTTAAGTACAATTCTGAGGTGCTTGTACTTTACTTGAGTGGTTCCATTTTCTGCTACTTTATACTTCCACTCCACTACATTTATGAAGCAAATGTAGATTTTTTTACTCCACTACATTTAATTGATAACTTTAGTTAGGCTACTAGTTACTTTACAGATGACTTCCTGCATCAGAGCCAAAGTAGCATATTTTTAAATCAATTTATTTTACCTGCAATCTGCAAAAAACAAGAAAAACAAAACAAACACTGATTACGATAATCAGAAGAAATAATTTAAAAAAATATATAATAATATTCCGTTAAATGCACCAAAATTAATACTTGAAATAAATGTAGGCATGAATTAACTTTATTTTTTAAAATTTTCTTTAATATTTTTTATTGACTGTCCCATTTGTTTTACCATTTTATTTATTCATTTATTCATTTTGTAAATGTATTTATTTATTTACATATTTATTTATGTCGGGTTTTTTTTGTATTTTCTTGCAAAATGCCACGGGAGAAGAATACAGAAATCAATACAGGTATGAATCTGTAAATAAATAGATTTAAAAATGAATAAATACGTACAAATGGGAAAGTAAATAAATAGGGGAATGAATACAGAAGCTATTTAAAACAGAAATATCAGTTTATGTCATGTTTTATAAATTAATTCATGCCTACATTTATTTTCAGTATTCATTTGGTGCATTTAATGGCATATTCATTTATTCATTGAGCCATTTATTTGATTTTGGAAGTATCAATCCTCCATATAGTACACAGTTTATATATAAGTGTAAACACTTTTGATACTTAAGTACATTTAATATCAGCTACTTTAAGATTTCAGGTACTATTCCTATGGGTGACTTCCAGTTTTACCAAAGTCATATTTTAACTTTACTCAACTATGACTTTTGGGTACTTTTTACAACTGCATATGACTCATCAATCTATGGGCCAAATAAGAGAGTTTAGGATACAATTCAAATATAAGGTGTATAATTAAATCAATAACTCTTAAAACAATGAAATTATTAACAGCTAAAGTGATCATGTTGTATAAAAGTGGTCTATAAATAACATCAAATTATTGCACAATGAGCTTGTATAATATGTCTCGCAACCAGACATGCAACCAAAACAGGGAGGGAGAATGAAAACCAAAACTGCCCTCCTCCCACTGAGCACACACCTATACGTCACACACAGCCAAGAGGCCCAAAGTCATTCAACCCTGCCAGCCAAGCTACAGCAGGACAGTGGAGTCATCTGCTCCAAAACTGATTAGAAGAACAGAGGGTGAGAGAGAGAGAGAGAGAGAGAGAGAGAGAGAGAGAGAGAGAGAGAGAGAGAGAAAGGAAAACAGCCGATCACACCACTCTGACAGAATGTGATCGACACGTCACGCTTAGATCCAAGTTGAGCTTGGGACATCAGCTGAGGATGGAAAAGGAAAGGCGACACGTAAGCTCTGGTAAACAGAAACTTAAAGAAATCATTAACTAACTTTCTACATGAATGGAAACAGGCCTCTGGGATTCAAAACACACAATGACAAACACTGCCGGGAAGGATATTGATAGCATGACAAGGCAAGATAAAAAGCTGATGGTGAGGATGATCCTTTCTATATGATACCTCTAATATTTAACTCAACAAAGGGGGGGAGGGGTCCTCCCTCTCTCCGATGTGAAGTCGAAGATTTCGAGGAGGAAGAGGGAGGTATCTGTGGCATTCCACCCCTCCAAACCTGCCGGGCTGGTTTCTGGGTCATTAAAATTCCTCTTCTCCTCACTTCTTCTCTCTGAAGCCACAGTTTCTGCCCCAAGCGACATGTTGGCTCTTGTCCACCTGCTCGGCCTCGCCTCCTCTCCTCCACCGTCTCTTTCTCTCTGTTATCTCCCTGCTGCAGAGCTACACTCCTTTTCTCCGTGAGTCAGGAAGACACATTTCTCTAGAAGTTTTGTCTTTGTGTTTCCCTCTCTGTCATCAGCTTCTCCCTTCCTTCTTTTCTACATCCAGATGTGATCACATTGAATGGTCTTTGACAGATCTAGACAGTCATCCCTTGTCTTTGTCTGCTTTCGCTCCCTCCCATCTCTGTTTTTTTTTTTTTTTTCTTCAACTCACCTTCCTCTCCTCGGCGTCTGCACCCTCTCTCTCCAGCGAAGCGTGTAAGGCGTTATTCTCTGGAGTGTCACTTCTGCTTAAATCTGAGATGATGAAGCAAACAAAGTAAACGTCAAACCTGCCCAGACTCCTTACCACTTGTTCAACCGTCCCCTGCCAACAACAACAACAACCACAGTCAAAACCACAACAAAAACAGGCATGACCTGACTAAAATATGTACCGGCAACCTGAGCTTCCAAGCACTTCCAAATGTCACCTACACAGTAGTAGTATAACACAGTCATGGCTCTGCCGAAGAAGCTATCACATCTTTCAGTAGCTGATGAGGAGATGACTAAGGATTACCATTATTCTATCTATGTGACACAACATGAGCTATTTATTGGTATCAATACAATGACTATTGCAATCTTCAATCACAAAGGCTGCAAACAAAAGCACGTCAAAGTCTCAATGCATACCAAGTCCTACACTCATTAAACATGATGTACTGTACGTCATGTATGACTTGTTTACTTCTGACTGCTCGCAAGATATGTGAAGCATCCACATGACAAAACAAACAGGAGATCAGCTGTTCTTTGTCAGAAAACACTGGGCCTAGACATACAGAGAGGACTGCTGGACTTGTTTTAAGCCTGTGTGTGAGCCAATCATGAATGATCATCGCATGTTACTGAATGTTTAGTGACATTACTGGTGACTTAATATGTGAGCTCATCGTGCCTCTTGCAAGCAGCTTTGTTAAAAAATTGTGTTAAGAATATGTTACATCTGTCTCTTACTAGCTTTCAAAACAAATCTCTAAGACAGGAGGCTGTGGTGCTTGTGGCGCTTTTGTCCACAGGGACCGCCAGAATCCACACAAAATGAAACTTCCTTGTGGCTGCTTTAAATTTACCACCAGTATCCTGTGTTACAAAGAGGAGCTTCCAAAGAGTTTGGAAGGCGTGAGCATTTACGAGGCAGAGAGGGTCGAATGAGAAGCCACAATGCAAGATGCATCATGGGAAATGTAGGATCCAGTGTTGTAGGAGAATAAAAATGATGATATATGACTCTCACCTCACCCTCCCCTACGGTGGCACCTAAAAGTGTAAAAAACGCTTCAGTGTTTGGTCTGTCCGTTCTGGGCTACTGTAGAAACATGGCGTTGCAACATGGTGGACTCCATGTTAGTGGAGATATAAAGAGCTCATCGTTTTCTTATCTTTTGGTGACCGCTAAAGAAAACATAATTGTGAATATTATATTCCATAACTGCCAATAGATCCTTCTAAATCCTACACATAATACACTATGTTTGACTCACAGAGATAATTTTGGTGCCAATCCTTTTGTGGTATATGAGTAATGTGACCAGTGACGCAAAGAGCAAATATCATATGTATACCGTATGAGTCAGTCAATTCAGAAATTCATAAAGCTTTATTATCCAGACCAGAATTCTTTGTAAAAAGGTCTTAGATGTGACTCATTAATGACAACTATTATTTGCATTGCAACCAATAACACTACTTGTTGATATACAACAGCAGTCATACTTTCTGTGACGGTTAAAGAGATAAAAACCTCCCTGTAATCATAGAAACTGCCCTCTGGAGAAACATTGACCAATGGCAGGCTTTGGGGAAATAACACAAGACCTGCTGACCCACAGCAGACATGAACACCCACACACAAGCTCACACTCCCTCCCAGGCTAATCTCCTATTCTGGGCCCCCTCCCCAAGAGCCAGAGCCTGCCTTTGATCAGCATACATTGTCAAGGCACACTGGGTGACCTCTGTGTGTGTGTGTGAGGCAGGGAGAGAGACAGAGGTTCGGTGGGGGTGGGAGGTCCCAACCTGAAGTGCCGGATATTGTTGCGCTACTTCCTGCCCTCTAAGCCCTGACCCGGGGAACCACGGCCAAAGAGCCTTTTGTTTAGCTGACCCTCAACCTCTCCTCGGCCCCTCCCCGTCTCCCTCTCCCCCTCTTTCTTTCTTCTTGACCTTTCTTCCTTTTCTCCTTGAACCTCAAACATACACTAATGCCAAACTCTTGGAATTGATCATCAAAGAGACCACCAGAGCACACGCTCACACAAACACACACTCACACACATACACACATGCATTCCTGTTATGTTGCCATAGCAGCACAGATCCCTGATAGTACGCTTTGAACCTGTATGTGAGTAGGTCATTCTCACCTTTCCGGTCCATTCAAACAGATCCGATGTGACACTGAGACAGGTCGTACTAAAGGTTAATGTATGTGTAGAAGCTTGAAACGTCTTAAGAAAAGCTAACATGCATTATGCACAGTGACATATTAAGAATAAGGTGGTCGATGGTCAGCGTTGTAAGAAGACCAAATGGATGTGTTTTTTACCGCGCTCGTGGCGTGGCTTATGGGAAGGTGATTCTGGTCTGTCTGTCTGTCTGTTGTTCCAGATTGAGATTTCCACTTGCAGCAGGACAATATTTTGTGCAAATGTCCTTGGTGTCTAGACGGTGTCTCCTAATGTGAAACAAGATGTTCTCAGAGGAAAATGAGGTCCCCTGAACACAGGTTTGAAGCTAGAAAGGTGAGTAAAACAGTATGACACTGTGTTGTCCTGTAAGGTGTGTTTGTGTATTCAGTTTATTCGGTCATGACAATGAAGAGAGTTTGTTTGTTTGTATTTAATTTGTTCAGACATAAAAAAATCTGTCAATGAAGATTTTTTTCTCTTCTAATTAAAATGTCTTCCCCAAAACTACATAGTGCACCTTTAATGAACAAAAGTACATAAATAAACAATGTAGCATAAACATGCTGGATTTAGCAAGGATGCTAATTTACATGCATAATCTCTTGGCAATATCAGCATGTTTGCATTCGCTGCACATTATACTCTACACTCGGTGTATGTGACAAATAAAGAAAACCTTGATTGTGAGCATGTTAGCATGTTGATGGTAGCATTTAGCTCAAAGCACTACTGTGCTTTTGTGCAGCCCCACAGAGTTGCTAGCTTGGCTGCAGACTCGTTCTTTCGTTATTGCTTGGTCAGATTCATTAAAGGTGCAATATGTAAGATTTTAGTTGAAAACATTCAAAAATGAACTAAAATTATCAACAGAATGGGAAGTAATAACAGTGTTCACGTTATGATGTCTATGTATTGTGTTGCAGAGGTATCTAACCAACTGAAGTTAGCATGCTTACCAGCTAGCCCCAGCCTGTCCTGGTCCAAAGCTCCTGTTGTAGCAGTACATACACTTCTGTGGTGCTCAGAGCTCCCACCACTAGCTGCACTGCTGACTGACCTAACTAGCTTAAAACAGCTGCAGTTAGCAGCAGTTAGCAGTTAGCCTACTCTAGTGACATGCTGCCCCCGTTTGTTTTGATTATAAATTCAACAGGGGGCCAATTGTGCACCTTTACTTAATATATTTAAACCTGAGGCTGCATTTCTGCAGCTTACACACACGTCAGTCTGTTTACTGTAATGTATCCTATGATATCACAGATGTTATACCAGTTAAAAGGAAAGAAGTGAAATAGATACTACATAAATGCAAATATGATATTTGGTATGATTTCAGACTCCACTGCATCAACAGTATGAAGCCCTAATGCACATGCTACTACATGTGACTAGCTGTAGGAGTGTACCAGGGCACAGAGCTCACTGTGTAAGAAAGTTAATGTCTGCCAACTGATGTACTGGCACGTGTGCAGACAACACATGCAGCAAAAAAACAATCTCATTCACACACACACACGCACACACACACACACACACACACACACACACACACTAAAACTACTCAGTATCTTCGGATTCCAGTCAGTCTACTTAAACTAGCGCGCTTGTGATAGCTCTTCAAGTTATTTCAGGATATATGCTGTTGTTAGAGAGAGAGAATTTACAGGTAGCCTGACAGAAAGTTGTTTCTGTGTGTTTTATTCAGAGCAAGAGGATATCTAGAGTTTGCAGGGTAAGCTTGAGATGTGTTTAAAGAAGATGCAGTAGAGAAATTCCTGGTGCCACTTAATACTGCAGCATTAAAGGGAGCCTTGTAATGGGTTAGCACCACCACAGAGTGTTCCCTCCAGCACTGTGGCCCATTAACATCCCAGTCAACCATGTTAGTTACCTGGTTACATCATCTCCCTGCCGTTTTAATGAAAAACCCTTTGTACCTTTTGACTATCGTCTCTCAGAAGTATATTTTGCTACTCACTAACACGCACATATCTCCAACAGACAAAAAGTATCTTTGTCCCTGATGTTTCCCTTTTTAGTCTGTATGTGTGCAACTGAAACACGCCACACAAAGAGAAGACACAAAACCATTTCAACTATTTTAGCCACTGATCATCTCAAATACCTCTGACTATGTTCACATTTCAAAGCTGCCCTGCAAAAACATGTTATTTTTCTGGAGGAGAAATGTGAAGTAAATCCCTTTTTGCAGGCTGCAGGTAGCTCACTTCAGTCATACTTGAGTAAAAGTAAAGAAATCATGTTAGAATATTACTTTGGTAAAAGTGAATGTCACCCATATGAATAGTAGTTGAGTAAAAGTCTGAAAGTATCTGATATTAAATGTACTTAAGTATCAAAAGTGCAAGAAAAAGTAAATTATACATATATTTACGTGTGTTCATATATATTATATACTAGGAGTCAGCTGATAATCAGCCTGGCCGGAGTTCTCTGTCCTGATTGGATAGAGTGGGCAGGGATACCAGTACATTTTTGTACTCTTGTACTGCATGAGCAGAGGGAGGAGAGACATGGGTTACTGACCAAACACTCTATAACAGTGATTTCTGGAATAAAGAGCTATTTAGCATTCAGAATGTAGTGGAAAGGAAGTATAAAGTAGTAGAAAATGTAAACACACAAGTGAAGTAAAAGTACCTCAACATTATACTTTAGTACAATACTTGAGTAAATGTAGCTACTTGGATGTATTCCATTACTGCTGATATTACCCATATCTCTGTTAAATACATTTTGGGTCACAAAGTCCTTAATTCAGGCGTCTTTGTCTTTTTGTTGACTGTGTAGATGTAGATACGGTTCACGCTGAAAGCAACACAAAGCAGGTGTTTGGATTTCATCAAACCAGTGACCTACAAATGATTTGAAGCAGCCACTGTGAGACAAGTATCTGCAGGCAGGCGTGTTTTAATGTTCTGTTTAGCTGTACTGTTCTTATCTTACTGCTACTTCCACTTATGCATGTCTCTCCTACTCTTGTTGTTGCTCCACTCAGTTTTCCATGCGCTGTGTTCTTCCTGCGGCTGGATTAAAAGGGGCGGAAATTGAAACATTAAATAACACATAAATACCCTTCATTTGCCATTATCGACAGGTTTTTTCCAGTCTTCATGTGGCAATTTTACGCATGACGTCCTCCATTTTCATGCTGTTTCATCTCTCACACAAAATAATTAGTCATAAAAAAAGGTTTTGGCACAGCTCGAAAGGTTGTTTCAGACAAACACGGAACCAGTTTCAATCTGATGGAACAAGCTGTGTCGCTGACTCACAGAATGAGGCACCTGCTATATGGGCGTTGGAAGTTACACATATCTGGATCTTTAGTCATATAAAGCCACCAGTGTCAGATCACTCACACTGCCTTTATAACAGTGAAGCTTGATATGTGCTGGAGGAGGTATGCAGAACACTTACTTCCTGTCAAGTCCTAAATTAGAAGTTTAGTTAAGAGGGATTAGCAGCAAAGTGCTCAGTATGCTGAATGTTATAATGTATGAGATAATGAGCTACTTTCCACCCATGAAACCAACACAACACTTTCTTTACAGTTGTATAAAATCCAGAAATATTCCCAATGCGATTGACATGAAAGAGACTAAATTACTGGTCATAATGACAATAATTATACAGCGAGACTTTCATCAGTGTTTATGGCACCCACTGCCACTCCAACGGCAATTACCACAATAAAATGTATTTTTATGTTTCCATGCCGTGGAACTATTTTGTGCGTAAAACAGCCGTGTCAAGGCTGCAGGCCTGTCACCATGTTAACTGATCTGCCCCCAGTAATTGCGTTGTGTGCAGGCATGTGAACAGATAAGATTCAGAAGGTGGGGGCTGAAACGCGGCACCTTTTTGCTGACACTCACAAAGACCTACCTAATATCCTTTCATGTGGTTTTGATTCCTAGAATCAGTTTACTGTCAGTTTTATCCGGGATTAAGCGTAGGTTTAAAAAGCAGGTTTATGTTCCTGTCACTGAGAGCTGACCTTTTACCACCTTTTTAGCAGTGGAGGAAACTAAGTGAGTACATTAACTCAATGTACTTAAATACAATTTAAACTTGTACTTGAGTATTTACATTTTCTGCTACCTTATACTTCTATTCCACTGCTAATAAAAGGCAAATATTTTGCTCTTACTTTACTTGACAGATTTAGCTTAATAATACAAAATATAACCAACGAAAGAGAAAAAAGAGAACTCTTTATTGGCTCCAAGAGGAAAATCATAAGATAATCTCAATAAAAGTAGTGAAACCAATGATATGATATACTTTATTCTGAAATATGCCATTCTGCATAATGAGTATGTTTACGTTTAGAACTTAAAAGGTGCAATATGTCCGAATTTTAGTTTAGTTAATACAAAAAACAACTCAAATTATAAACAGAATGTGAAGATATAACAGTTTTGATGCCATGTCAAACACATCTTTATATTGTGTTGAAGATCTACTGAAGCTAGCATGCTAACTAGCTAGCCCTGGCCCGTTCGTTCTCGTAATATCACTGTAAACTCCAAGTCCAGTCTGCTAGCTGCACAGTTAACACTTAACAGCAGCTACAATTAGCAGCAGCTGGCCGGTACTCCGGTGTAGTTATATTTTGAAGATAGATGAATAGTGTTTGTACTTTACTTCAATTTAAAATATACATGCACGACTTTTACTTCTACTAGAGTATTTCTACACTTTGTTATTGTTACTTTTACTAAAAGAAAGTTAAATTTTTTGTTGATTCTGGCGACTCCGTGGACAAAAGTTGACGATGGTGAAACAAAGTGTTTAGTTTTGTCCCGTACCACTAGACTACAGAGGAGCTTCTTTCCTCAGGTTGTCAGACCCCTTGGTTCATCTGAAGCACTCTGCCAAAAGAAAAAAGTTTTAATTTTATGACCTACCCGACCCAGATACGTGGATATCCATAATAATTATACAGAAATAGCCTATCTTCTCGCTCATGGTCTCGTTTGCTTATGTAGGTCATACAGAGGCATCAGTGTTAGACTGAGACTGTTTTATAACCAGTCAAAAGTTCCTTGTGAGTACAAGACCTGACTACTTGTAGTCGAGAGTGTTGCCACAGGGACTGATGAGGCATCAGTACATTTGATCCTGTGTGTCAGTGTATCTGAGTTATACCAAATTAATCCTCTAATAACGCTCCCAGTACAGAAACACTATATGGTACATTATGTTATTTGTAATCTGATCTGACTATAGTTTCTTTAGGGTTATTACACTTCATAGCAGCACTCCTTCTCAGATGTATTAAAGGATCATCGCAGTACTTGTTGTTTCATGCGTGAAGATCACTCGCTGACTTTTGTAAAACAACAAGCGAGCAGGAGTTGGCAGGCAGGTATCTCTTTTATAGGGCGTCCTCTGAGACAAGCCAGAGCTTGAACAATAGGACGTCGTTATGCATGTCAGCCGAGGAGGAATGCTCGAGATCCGTCGGTATGCAACCAGGCAATTACTCTCATATACGTCAGCTCTCTCATGTCTTCCGAGGCAAGCCTGTAATTTCCCAATTACTAACCCTCATTGGAGCTGCTTTGACGCTTTCGGTGTTTGTCTGAGAGATGGTTGTACACATTTCTGTTAATCTCTGACCTCTTGAACCGCAGCCTGCGGCCTGGACATGGAAAAATGTAAAACTGCACAGAGGTCCATTGGTGGTTTGTGGGTGTTGTGGCGTAAGATGGTTTGCATGTAAATGACTGTGGCACAACATCAGGAGGCTTTTGCCCTTTTGACCCTTGTCATTAAAGCTCAGGGGGTTAATGACGCGAGATGTTAAAAGGGGGCAATTAATCTTATGAATAACATATTCAATTTCCTCCATAGTGGCTCCCACAAGGATCCTGAGGGGGAAATGAGGGTTGCTTTAATTTCCTGTTATTTCACTTTCTAGAACAATAGGAAAAAGTACAAACAAGACTGCATGTTTCATCCTACTGTTATCTCCCCTCCATACAGAGACAAACACTAAACACTAACAGGTTTTAGATGCTTGATTGAGTATTTAGATGTATTTATATAAACTAGTTGTAGAAATGTGCCTCTTATTCCTGTTGAAAGGGAATAATAGAGCACAGCTTGTGACTGTCACAGCCACTTAAAAGCCACTCATCTAATGTCACATAGTGTTAGTCGAAACTCAATTGCTTAAAATGATAACTCTGGCCACACACAGCATGTTAC
Source organism: Pagrus major (assembly GCF_040436345.1). NCBI lineage: Eukaryota > Metazoa > Chordata > Actinopteri > Spariformes > Sparidae > Pagrus > Pagrus major. The sequence continues at coordinate 22,317,503 of NC_133216.1, read as the reverse complement.
GTAACATCCAAGAACCCCTGAGTTGCTGCTTTGATGATCTGACGTAAAAATCTACGTGGTAAATTGCATTTTTCAGTCCAGCCCTTTCTTAAGAAACTATAAACTGTTTGGTTAAGCGGCCTTGTCTGCAAACAACGAAACTTACAGCGGAAGGCGGTGCAGCACAGCAGGTTCCTAAAAACCTACTTCTGGTAAAACAGGGAGGAGAGGGAAGCTGACTCAACGCACAGTCAGTAAACACAACACTCCTTTATGGAAATGTGACAGATCAGCTGCACAGGACAGAGTCAGCCTTCCTAATTACTTTTAGAAACCAATAAACACCAGAGAAGCTTATGGAGGTGACTCATTCTCTTCACAGCTGCCTTTGCTAGAATTATAATTATGTCTCAACAAGTTTCATGTTTAGTCTCATGCGAAATGATCTGGTGTGATTAAACATCCAAATGTTCCTCATGAACTGTAGTTTCACCTGTTTGCATGAGTGACAAAATCATCTTCAAGCAAGACTTTGTTAACAAATTATTAACACATTTCATGTCAGCACAAATGATCTTTTGTTTGAGATGAATACATTTTCTCAAGTACCATATTTATATACAGTTTTGATTGTTGATTAACATTAATTGCTAATTACCACTTTCTTATTAGACATATAAAGGGTTAATTATTGACAACAACAAGTTATTTATCGTAGCGCGTTGTAGATAAATAATAGGCCGACCATTTTTGTGTTGCCAGGTAGAAAAATCCATTTGGTGGGTGAATACGCCTTTTGTAAGGAGCCAATCCTCACAGTGCTTTTATTTTTAAAGTCTAAAATACCAACCAGGAAAAAAGGAGCAACTTCCCTGGGGGGCTTCATACCCACAGGGTCTCTTAAACCCCGACTTCACTGCAAGTCAATTTGTTCAGGAATGTGCACCACTGAAGTATAAAATTAAGAAGGGTCTGGTATTATTACCTGATATGAAACTGTCTTGTTTCCTTTTGTAGCATCTCGTTTTAAGAACCTTTATATTGTGTTCATGTGATGCATGTTCCTTAATAAATATGCCTTTAAACAAATGGAAAACCTGTAGCTGCGTAGTACTGGTCCAGTGTTGGTGGACTGGTTCTTTTCTGCTTATTTGTGTGCAGTCTAGTTAATGAGAACTTGGTGACAGGGTACACAAAGCGCTGGGCGGGTCAATAGCAGAGGTGTGGACTGGATTCATTGATCTGATGACTTGAAACTCGACCTGATAGAAAATAAATTACTTGAGAGTGGACTTTGGAAGTTTAACACATGTGACAACGACTTGAACGACTTGCCTGTGTTCATTTTATGTTTTTGTTTAGTTTTTCTAGTGTTTTTTCGGTCTGGCTGTCAGTATTTCTCTGTTTTAAAGTGATGGGGAGGGATTTTGTTTTGATTGAGAAGAAATTAAGAAATAAATGAGCTTTTATAAAGCGTTTTCTCTTTGGTTACATGACATTTATTGATCTAAATATCAACGGTTACAAAACAAATTGAATTCATTGTCATACTGTTTGAGCAGGTGAGAAAAGTTGGCCAATAACATCATAGTTAGACAGATACTAACACCTTGTCCTTTCTCTATATGAAGATCAAATACTGAACTTTTTTTTTTTTTTTTACCTGTAGTGGATTTTTTGCATGTTGAGGTGTTACTACGTTTACTGAAGTAAATTGTCTGTCATGGATATATGAAGTAATGACATTTTTTGTTGCTTTTTTATTACTTCCAGGGTCCCTGAGGGTCCCCACACCCCCATGAAGCTTCTTCAGTACACCACCAGACTACTCTCTCTCTCTTTCACTCTCCCCCCCTCCCTGTCTCCCTCCCTCTCTCCTCTCCCTCCCTCCCCCTCTGTCTCTGGAGCGAAGCCCCGCCCCTTACCAGGTTACGGGGCGGGGCCTGGCTGTGCGGAGCCGGGAGGCAGCCAGAGCGTCCTCTCGCCACAGCTGTGCTACCCCACTCTTTGTCGGTGTCTGCTGCTTTCTCTTGCGCTTCTCTATCCGGCAGAAGGATACAAAGAGAGAGGCGGACAGCATGAAATAGAGACGGAGCATGAGAGCGGCGGGGGCAGCAGAGGGACGCGAGATACCCAGCCGGACTACAGTCTAGTCCAGACACGGATACTATTATCCCCGGACTGGAGACGGAGCTCCGCCGATGTACGCACTGGATTTCACCCACCGAAGAGTGTCGAGACCGGGGGGAGAGGGGCGGACTTTATCGCGCAGGTAGGGTTTTTGTCGGAGAAACGCAGTCAGAGGGTGTCCGTCTGTGCTTGAAATGCGCTCCGGGAGAGCTGCGCTATCACAAAAAAATCACCCCGGCCGACTACTGCAGTGCTTCGGTGTTCAGGCTTTTAAAGAAGTCCCGCACAGCTCCGGGTCTGGGTCGGAGGAGTGTTTGTGAAGCGGGGGAGAGCTGCTTGTAGAGCCGCGGGGACATATAAGAGCAACCGGGGTGCCCAATTTATCTTTTGTCGCTGCTCCGCCGCAGTGCCTTGTGTGTGTGTGTGCGTGTGTGTGTGTGTGTGTGTGTGTGTGTGTGTGTGTGTGTGTGTAGAGACTGTAGCCTACGTGCAAACTTGCTCGGGCAGCGATGTGTAAGCGGCACGTAGACGGCAGGGGCCGCGTATCGGACTCCCGTGATCAAAATATATGGTCCCGGGAGAGAGAGGTTTTGTTACAGTGCTGATTTTATCGCTCCTGCTCGGAGACGCAGCTGTAATTGCAGGCATGACGTGAGCAAAGAGACCAAAAGACCGCAGAATAAAAGCACAAATACACTGATTATCTGTGTGTCCCCTGTTTTTTTTCCCCCTTTCTTTCCCTTCATATGATTAATCTGAGGCTGCTGACTGTGTACTCAGGATTAGGTAATATTTTTCCGCTTCAGTTCCTGGCTGCGAGGCGCGCCGTGAACCCGTCTCTCCTCTCTGAAACCAGAGTCACTCTAACAGGCTGTACACTCCTATAAAGACTCATCTGATAATGTGCCTGTGTCAGCAGATCATTATGGTGGCTTGTTGCTGCGTTATTCCTGTTATATCTGCAGGGTCATTACGGGATCAGCCTGTAGTTGTTGTCGGAGAGGTTAGACAGGTTTCGTTTCAGCACACGGAGCGGGGAGGGCTTTTCCTTTCCAGGAAAGGAAAGATGAGTTTTCACGGTTATTTTTATGGCATAATTGCGCGTCCAAGCAGCCTATTAATCATGTCTTTATGCGCCGGGATGACTTCACCTTGGAAACTAAGATTGGGGGGATTATAGGTGTTAAGTTTGATGACTACCCGTGTCTTTTCTTTCTCTTTCCCTCAGGACTGACGGGCTGTAGGAACCGATCATGGGGCTCCCGGACAAAATACCTCTGGTGAAACCTTATTTCAAGAAGACGCAGAGGAAATTGGACGCCAAATGCCTTCACCGCGCCCTGGAGGATCCTATACTGACCACTTTACTGAGCACGGACACGCTGGTGTCCGGGGATGGGGTGTTTGTTCCCCGGAACCAGCCGGGCCGGACTCCGGGCACCTTGTGCGCGGCGGCCGTGGTGAAACAGAACTGTCTGGGCCAGGTGTGTCTCAAAGACCCAGGAGCTGCTGACGATGCCACAGCTGGAGCTGGAGTACCTGGGTTGATGACCCGGGACGGTGATGTGGAAATAGCCGATACTACTGCGGAGCTGGAGGAGACTGAGCGACGAGGAGAGCGACCGAAGATCACTGATCCTACCCCCGACAGCCGCTGCTTTCAGCCGAAACCTGGCCTCAGGGCAGCTGGAAGCCCAGTGACAATAACGCCCCCCAGCAGGGATATACCTCCCGTAGTTGCACCCCAGGCTCCTCTCCAGGAGGGGGGCATCAAAAGCAATGACCTCTTAACCTCTGGGGCTAAAAACCTTCCAGTCAAAGACTGCTCCAGCCTGCAGGACCCCCATCCCCTCATCCTGCAGCCCGACAAAGGAGTGCTATTTCAGGATAAAAGTGAAGAGGCCTCCCTTGACCTGGTTTTTGAGCTGCTCACCCAGCTCCAGTATCACACACATCAGTCGGACTCGGTGGACATTTGTGTGGATTTCCTCCAAGGACAGTGTGTTTATGGCAACGACTGTGCCCACCACCACACCGTCCTGCCCTACCACTGGCAGATCCGCAGGAGCAGTAGTCAGACGTGGCAGAGCATAGCAGACGACTCCCAGGAACAGCTGGAGAGACTGTACTGCAACCCGGACAATGAGCAAGTCAGGCTCAAGTTTCAGTAAGTGTCCCTCTGCAGTGGTGCAACCTGCAGGCTGTGTTATCCTGTACTGTGTGTGTGTGTATACTGTGTGTACGTCCTCTGGTTAGAAACAGGTAGCTACTGGTGGGGGAAGCAGTTACAGAGTGTTTCTGTATTTCTGTTCTGGATCTGTGAACTCTTTTCGGTTCAATCATTTCAGAATAGGAACTGAAAGTGTGATATGCGCATTTGCAGGGGAGCTTCGGTTTCTATCATGACTGTTTATTATGGATAACAACACTCAAATGATATTTATAATAATCCCTCAAGAACAATTAGAAAATTCTGACAGAAATCCTCTCAGTGAATTGAAAAAGTTGCAAAGTACAGTACATTGTAAGTCCTGCTGAAAAGGCCACTGTGTGGTAAACTGATAGGTGCATTGTTGTCATGTCACAAGTACCTATGAGTTAACAAATATTTGACATGGCAACAATGGTGCAGTAAGCTGATAGGCTGCTCGTGAATGATAAGCACTTCTGGTTTGGCGTGTTGGAAACAGTAGACCTTGGCCCGAGCTTCCTCTTTGGTTTCACCACGGTGACTCTACAGCTGTCCTGTGCATGTGTGGCCGATGGACTGCAGCCAAGTGAATGTGCCTGTTTGAGTGTTACTTTCACACTTCTCAATGCAGTAAATGTGGCTTATTAATGCACGTGTGAAAGTGTGTATTATGTATTGGATTGTGTGTTTTGGCCCTCACGTGTCTTCTAGTTAATCTGTATCATCGTGCCCTTGTGTAGACATGGCACTCCATCACCCAGCCCTGTTATTGGTTATCTATTTCCTGTATTTCCCTGCTCCCAAACTCACCCCGTGATTGGCCGGAGCGCCGTTCAAACCAGACTTTACGGCACTCACGGCACAAAGCTGTGAACTTCAGTGACCCTCAGTTGCCTTGTGCGGTCACTGACACAGACGCACTTGGCAGCTTCTCTCCCTCCCTCGGTCATAAACATGCACACCACTGTGTACACACACGCACACTCGCACTGCTTGGCACGCAGGCGCTCACACGAATGGGCTGCACAGAGGAGCTCAGTGGCTTGCAGTGCTCACACGCACGCCTTTTAGCAGACAGCAGATAAACCTCTCTTTCACTCTCTCACACACCCACATAGATACACACACATGCAAGCACTTGGCAAACCCCAGTGGGGTGACATAAAGGAGCACGCAGCGCTTCCTGTGAAACCGTACTGTATGCAGGCACATTCACACACAGTGGGCACGTCTGTGCTCACTACATTGACTTTATTGGAAACACAGGTTGAACGATATACATGACTGGAGATGTCCCCTCCACGATAGCCCACAAGTGCAAGTCCCACCTTCCTTCAGCCTGGACCTCATATCTTATTACATGATAATTGCAGAGTCCCACGTAGAGCTTGATGATTTGCTGCTTTTTTATTGTCATTTATGACAGTAAATGAAGAGTGTTTGGATTTTGGACCGGTGATTGAACAAAAGAAGCAATTTGAAGATGGCTCTGGGAAATTGTGATGAGCATTTTACATATTTTTTGATACTTTTTTTTAGACAAAATGATTATTCATGAAAATGAAAATAATCATTGGTTGCAGCCCTAATCCCATGTCACCATATTAGTGAAGATTTTGCAAAATATTGCCAGCAGACTGCTTTTTATGTATTTTTGTTTTGTCACGACTGATGATTATTTTTTACTATTTCTTAAAGCCTACCATGGCTTCTTCAGAAGTCTTGTTTTGTCTGGCCAACAGCCCAAAACCCAAAGATATTTAGTGCGCATCACACAAGTTAACGATAAGCAAGGAAATCCTCACAACCGAGAAGCTGGAACGAGGCAATGTTTAGCATCACATATCGACAGAATGTGAAGACATTGCAGATTTGATGATATGTCAAAGACATTTTTCTCATTAAACCTCTCCGAGCACCCAGTCTGGACCGCTTACTGTATGACTAACTGAGCTAACTAGCTAACAGCAGCTTCAGTTAGCAGCAGTTAGCGGTTTCTCTGGTAATGTGCTGCCCCCTATTTTTTGGAGTATGAATTGTAGAGGTGGCTAATTCTTACATATATCACCTTTAATCAACTCACTGTTTCAGCTGTCATAACATTAGAGAGGTTAGAGTTGTTGTTTCACTATTTAATTTTATTGTCTTTAAAGCAGTTAAAGTTGTAAAATGCAACACGTTAACTATTTTATGTTTCGTGATGTGTTAATGTAATCAGCAGATATGAACGCTCTCATAGTCACGTCAATGACACAGCGTTATCATCCTGAACTATCTACCACGTCCATCACATCAACTGCTCGTTCATGATTAACCGAGTCCGGTGAGCGACCACGCTTGTTTTCTCTTTGTTTATATGTATGTGTGTCACGCACACACAGTTTCGCGTGTGTGCTCAGAGGTCTGTATGTGTCCTCATGTTTGACTTGTTGACTCATGTTTTCAACTGAAACTCTATGCAAAGTGCATATTGCTCCACAAACAGGATATGCACCTGGTGGTGTCAACCCAAATTCTTCAGACACCTTTTGAGTGTGTTACGCTCTCACACAGTCAGACAGGACCATCTGGCACGCTTGCCTGAAACTCCAGTAGAAACTAGAAACACCGCAATAATTGCACCAGTATGTTTGAGATGCATTTGTTGTCATTATTATGATTCAAATTATTATATTCCTTTATATTGAATAGAGCTGCAACAATCATTCGATTAGTTGTTAACTCTTAAATTAATCGGCAACCTTTTTCTGGCCAAAGCTCCTGTGGTAGCGGTGGAAACACCAACACTCCCCTGGTGCTCCAAGCTTCCAGACTGGACTGCTAGATGCACCGCTAACTGAGCTAACTAGCTAATGGTAGATATAGTAAGCAGCAGTTGGTTATTCCTGCGATATACTGCTCCCTCTTTGATTTGATTTGAATTCAACAGGATGCTAGTTCTTACAAATTGCACCCTCAAATGTAATCTTGGGCTTGGGACACATTTTATAGAAAAAAAAACAACCAATCAGTTAATCAAGAAACAGGTTAATCGACAATGAAATCGTTCGTTGCGGCCGTGACAGTATTGAGCAAAAGTAATTTAGTTTGTAACGTACACGAAACATTTTACACAGCACAGATATCTGTATTTATTCTTGGCTTGATTAGCACACAAGATAATCAAGATCTTTCTTTTGATTTTCTACAAGTTGAGTCTGACTCACACATTTGATCTGATAATTAGCTTTTGAAGCCTCTTGACACACGGCCAACTTTTCTCACAAGCTAGATAATCACTTAATTATATCATCCCAGGCACCGTCACCCAGTTTTATATGTCACCAGTAAGGACGTAGCTCCGAAATACAATTCTCATCGTGGCTGTGCTTTATCATAATCCTCCCTGTTGCCTCTTCTGGAGTGACATTTTTTGTGAAGCGCTCGAGGCGTAACGCTCAACCCAAGAATGCGTATAAGAAGTTTTTGTAACCCTGACCCTAAAAACAGGTTCGACCGTTTGAGAACGGTGGCGTGAATACACAATGTAAAACATTTAACATGACGTATAACATTTCCATTCCTGAGACACACAGGCAGGGTTGTAGGGGTTTTGTAGCCGTTCATCTACAGGAAGTAAACACACTTTATTCTATTGTTGCCCCAGTCTAATCCAGCACCACAGGCTACAACTGCAATAAGGTGGTGACCTGCCTCTAGTGGACGTGAATGTTATTAATTTGTGTGTTTCGTTGATATGTTGACGCTGGGTAAACTCACTGTTGGTTTTGGTGCTCTAAGAGCCGAGCAGCCTATCGGGTGATGAGATGACAGACGTGAAAGTCAGTAAACTGAGCACTGTTCACACTGTTCTGGCTATTCAGCGCTCGGTTCAGTCATTTACCCGAAGCTTTGTGTTGCACTGGGTGTGTGTGTGTGAGCTCTTTTGATACTTTTCTTTAGAGAACCCAGCCTGTCTTTTCATGCGCGCAAGTACACACCAACCGGGCGCAGGCATCACTGTGGTAACCATAGCCAAATGATAACATCGTTAGCGATCTAAAGAGCAGCAGATGACTTAACAAGCTCTTCTGTCGGTATGGCAACACAGGCCTGTTTTGCCTCCTGCCCTGTGTGTGTGCGGAAGAGAGGGAGTGGATGGGATTTTTTTCTGTGTGTGTGTGTGTGTGTGTGTGTGTGTGTGCCTGCATCTGACTTTGTCCTGCATGGCCTTTTGTAATACATATGTGAGTGTGTGTTCTGTGCCGAGCTGTTCCCATGTGTGTATGATCCATAGCGCAGGTTAATCCCATCCATATGATAAGTAGGAATGGAAGTCTGGCTAATCCGCCTTAGTCATGAACTCAGCAGTAAGAAGGAATGTCGCAGTCATCGCTTCTAAAAGTTATACCGTGATAATCTTCGGCTGTACACTTGCTTTGCTAACAGATTTATTTATGCTGTGCTGTTGTGTGTGTGTGTGTGAGGGGGAGAAAATATAAGAAAACATCTAATGCTCCTCAGCTGATTTAAAGACTATTACGTGATCTGTCTGTTATTTACAGGAAAACCAAATCTCCTATAGTTGGGCCTACTTCCAGTAATATCTGCGTAAGAAAAACATCTGCGTAACCATGACAAAGCACCCATTTTTCATTTGTGCGTGTGAGAGAGAGAGACTCTTTTGTCGGCCAGGTGATAAAAGCCTTGCTCGTCATTAACTGACATAAAAAGTCACCGGACACCGAGGGCAGAGCGACCTGACACCAAGGTGCGTGTGTGAGCAGAGTCATTGGTGTGTGCGGCGTGGGGGATGCCAACACCCCCTTATTGTGTCACCAATCAAAGAAAATCAAGGATGGTTGTGTCCTTGAGGCCTTCTTTGCATGTGCTGATTGTGCGTGTGTGAAAGAAGAGGTGGTGTCAAGATAATCAGACCGCGTGTGTTCACTCTTGTGTGTGTGTGTGTGTGTGTGAGTGTCTGTGTGTCAGACAGCCCATGCCATGAATCAGTGGGGCGAGGTCAGGGTCGCTCTACCTTTATTACTCAGAGTCTGCCTTTACCTCTACCTTTCCTTTTGTCACTCCTCTTTCTCTCCCCTTCTCTCTCTTTGTATCTCTTTTTCATTCCTCAATTGTCCCTAAATAGGTGTGAGAGATGTGGAAATGTGTGTGCTTGTTTTTCTCCTCTTTTTTCCGATCAGATCATTTGTGTTATTTTTAATGTCAAACTCATTTATATCTTTCCCTCGCCCTGTTTATTTCACGCTTTCTGCCCGGGGTAGAGTTTTAGAATTTCAAAGAGAGGTTCAAAGGACTGAGAGCGAGGACACCCTGAACTATGAGCTTAATGACCTGCTACAGAGGAGGACAGAGACACACTCTTAACAAGGAACAATCCAGGACGTGCAGGAGACGACAGAGTACATTTCTTCCTGTTCTCGCTCCGTGTGTGTGTGCTTGTGTGTGTGGTTGGCTTCATGTTATTCGCTAAGAGCCAAAAAAACAGAAATCAAATGAAGCACATTTAAACAGATAACTAGAAAGTGAATAGCTAGTGAACATGAGGAAATAACACTTACCTATGACATCAAGGTGGTGTGTGTGTGTGTGTGTGAGAGAGAGGGAGAAGCCTTCGTCAGCAGACTTGGTTGACTGACTTACTTATCAAGGCGTGACTGGGTGAAGATTGCGTGCACGTATGTGTGTGTGTGTGTGTGTTAATCTGTTGAATGAATGTGTGCGTGGCGTGCGTACATGTTTTTTTTTTTCTTTTTTCTAGCCTGTGACGTTCACAATAGCATGACTGATGCTGGTATGTGGGTCCTTGTGTGTGCAGCCGTGAGAAAGTTCAAAGTTGTGTGTGTGTTTGTGTGTGTGTGCTGAAGGCAGTGTAAGGGATTAACAGCCATTTTGACAGTGCAGGGAGTTTTCTTAACCTTTATTTATCCAGGGGAATGTTTGGCTGAACATGGTGTCTCTATTTTTTTTCTGCTCTCATCCACACACTCACACCTGGGAGCTGCGCGCTACAAGAACAGAGCAGGTTTTGGTGCATTTTCAGCGCCACGTGCTTCGCTCAAGGGCCTTCTTCTTTCACCTTTAGCATACAAACACCCCTCCCTAGTCAGCGCTTTGCAGTCTTTTTTTCCTGGAAGACTAAAATACACAGCTTCGAACCTTCTCTTTTAGATTTGCATTTTCCGTTGCATGTGTGAACCTTCGCACAAAGCTCGGAGCAGTCCAACATTTCAAGCACGGTCTTGAAAAGTGTTGACCGTGCCAGGGTGGGTGTGCCTCGTGTCTTTTTCCAACTTTTGATTGGCCTCGCTGTGAAAGCACAGAATCTCAGTGCACTTAATTTAACCGGCGGAATTTTATTTTTAGAACGGCACAAACTAGTCTGGGAGCGAGGGTAGGGAAAAAAGGACTGACCTCTCTGGAGACCCGTCTCATCTGAGTGTGTCAGAGAGAGAGGCTCAGAGGCTGCCCGTAAATGTGACACAGTTAAACTTAACTTCCTTATAATAAAACCAGAATATGTGTGTGTGTGCATCGTACGACGCTCTCAAGTTCACACACGCAGAAGCCCTTGTGATCATAACATACTGTTGCAGGCAGAAAGTGTTCTGTGCTTTGACACGGAGACAGTGAAAGAGAGAGCAGGCCATGCAGGTGCAACCAGCCTCCTGTTTCAGACAAAGTACAGAGAATAGAGATCTGTGGAGAGACATAAAGAAACAGTGAAACAGAGAACAGAGCACAGAGACGAGAGAACAAAGTGAGGACAAATTAAGAAAACAAAGAGAGCAGGAAAGAACAGGGCTGACCAGAGGTGAAATAAAGGATCTACTGTTTTCACAGTTAATTTGTTTCCGCTGCCATCATCCTTTCTCTTCTGTTTCTCTGCCTTTGTATTCAAATTTCATTCTCTGTTTCTTTTGTATGAAATGGAAACACACTTTTATATTTACCCGAATGCCTGAATGCAGTTTAGAAAAAATTTCATAGGTCGTGATCCGTTACTGAAATAAGAATGAAGGCCTAATCACGGTTCCGGAAACCTACATTTGCGTTATATATCTGCCGCGTTTCACTGATAACCTGGTGATCTGATAATGACTGACTCATTCCTTAGTTGCTGTTTTGTTTCTGCACGTGTTCACTGAATGAATTCCTATTTCACTTCCTCTTACACAAATGCAGTCACCCCATGACTTAGCAGAAACACTGTCTTTAAATATACTGTATATAATTAGTATCTGTATCCATGTGTGTATATGTTTCTTAAAAAATGACTCAGCAGCTATTATCAGCACCTTCCTGACCGAAACTGCTGTGTGCACGTGTGCCTGTAACCCCAGTGACCGGTAATTGTAATTACAGTAGATGAAACTGAATACTTGATATGAGGTTTTCGCTTCTCGCGGCCGCTGAACTAATAATTCATTGCACTTCCTCTCAGCTTGTCTGTGTTTTAGATGGGAAACATCTAAAGGCTTTAATTTAATGTGCTTTATTTAGAACAAACCTGAGGCAGAACACAACCTGCTTTACACACACGTTTCCAGACAGACACACACTCACCCGCGTCTAACCTTTGACATTACATCCAATTAGTTTCCCTGCAAAAATCAATGAACCCATTAACACCGTCAGGCTGGGTGCATGTTTTTGTGTGATTTGGCCATGTGGCTGTCTTGCAAAGTTTGCATGTCTCTCTGTGTGTATTTGGTGTGAATGTATGTGTGTGTGTGTGAGTGTGTGTGTGTGTTTTCGCCCTCTCTGTCTGTCTGCAGTCCATGGCATAGCGTGCCAATGTATGATGCCCACATTTATGTGAGTGGTATGTCTGACCCAGAAAGGATTTGCCAGAGGCCCTATGGATGACTAATGTAGAGAGACTGATGCACACACACACACACTCAGACACACACATAGACAATGGGATTTTGACCCCGCTTGTCGAGACAGAGAGGGGTTAAGGGAGGTTGTATGTACATGATTACATTATGTTTCCACCATTTATTTGCTTACCAGATGCTAACATTTAGCAGATGTTAACGCTTAAACATGTTACAGCATCAATGATCTGTAGCATAAATGTCAACACCACAAAAATTAAAAGCAGAGTTTGACATTTTGGGAAATTTGCTTATTCACTTTCTTGCCAAGAGTTACATGAGAAGATTGATGCCACTCTTTTGTCCGACGCTAAATGTGAAGCTACAACCAGCAGCTGCTAACTGTAGCTGCCATTAGCAAGTAAGCTCAGTTAGCCGTGTAGTTAGCAGTCTGGACTGGGAGTTGGGAGTGTTGGTGTTTACATCACTTGCACGGGAGCTTTAGACTAGAATGGGATGTGGCCAACCGGTTAGCATGCTAACTTTGTTGATGTTATAACATCAGAACTCTCATTCAGATTGTTGGTCATTTTAGTTAATGTTTGAATGTTTTTGGCTAAACTTATTACATATTGCAACGTGAATCATCACAGTTACTGTAATCATTACACCCTTTTCTGACATTTAATGACCAAACCACCAATCAGTTATTTAAAAAAATAATAACAGATCAATCAACAATGAAAATACTTCGCAAGTAAATCGCAGCCCTAGTGTAGATATACGGTTTTGATCATGCATGTCTTCTTTGCCTGTATTCTCTGCATGTTAATATGTGGCATGAAAGTCATCAGTCATCAGTTACTGTCATCCTGTGTGACTCTTACTGAGTGAGCAATTAGAGGTTTGGTCGTCTTGCTCCAGGGCACTCGGGTTAAATTAAGGTTTAATCAGCAGCCACATGACCAGACATGCGGCTGTAACCATTTAACAACAAGGTCATCGTGCCACAGCCGCATGCTATCCGACCGTCTGACTGTGTAATATGTTATTTCACGCTGACTGCAGTGGTTAGTTATTATATTCACAATGATTTCCAATCTGTGTTCCAGGGGTCGAGTGTTTTCCCTAGACTTCGGGGCAATGCGAGTGTGTGACCTGGAGTTCGACGGCGTCCGACGACTGACCACCCCCGCCAGCCCTCTACCCATCCCCACAACGAACCCACACCCCAACCCCAGCTGTCACACAGTGTGGAAGTACTACTGCAGAGACAACTTTGGCTGGAGGGAATACTCCGAGGTGAGCCACTCGGTGCACGTATGTGTGTGTGTTTGTTTGCGTGCACGCTCTATGAACACGAGGCCAGACACATTAACTCTGCCCACACCAATCGATTGTCTCGCCACTGTGATGGGATCGATTTAGACACGCACACACACGCTTGTACACACCTAAACACCTCTAAACACGATTGCAATTTATTTCACCAAATCAGTAAAGATTGACTTGTTTCTGTCCGTGTGAGCTTGTGTCTCATGATGAAACTCATTACCAGCTTAGCTTTTTGTTATCAATAGATTGCACCACACCTCACAGACATTTCCCCTCTCCAAGCTCTCCCTTCCTCCTTCCTCTGATGAATGGAAATGCGGAACAGTCGGATGTTGAGTCTAAACTCTTCTTCATGTCTTTGTCCACCCCTTCCTTTTCTACCTTTCTGTTCCTCCACAGCCGGTGGTGAAGCTCATAGAGGAGGCAAGTTCAAGGGGTCTTAAGGAGGTGCGATTCATTACGCTCCAGAACCAGTATATCCTCAACATCAGGGAGGGCTTCCAGCAGAACGCGGTCTTCGGGTTCAGGCGTCAGATCAAGAAGCGGCCCATGTTCATGTCCTCTGTGATGCTAACACCCCACCTACAGTAAGTAAAGACATTCAAGACATCTTTGTTCCCCTCTGCTCTTGAGGTGAACTGACATATAGACCCCCAACCTGGATGTTATTGTACAAAGTTTTGATTTGTCCAGTTCTTTGGTTTATGAATGAATGCCTGCTAATTAGTAAAAAAATTGCATTCCAACACGCTAAGATGATGACCATCGTAAACATTTTATTTACTAAACATCATCATGCTACCATTGTTATTGTGAGCTTGTTAATGTGCTGACGATGGGCCGTAGTCTCTTGTTTCTGCCAATAATCCCATCAAATAAAGGACGAGCTGACCAATAAGCTAATTGTCTTGGTGTTGTTGATGTGGAGGCCATCTGGTTGCCAAAACTATTGTTTCTGAGCAGTATATTATCCTCAGCAAGTCCTTTATATAAACAGCCCACTCACCAGCTGAGCAATATGTCGATGTGATATCATTATTACGATATGAGACTATACATCGGCTTGGATTAAGGATATCGTCATGTCGTGATATGGCATATGTGTTGTGTTTTCCTGGTTTTAAAGGCTGCATTACAGTAAAGTGATATATTATCACAAAATAGTCATCGTCCCTACAGTATTGTTGCTATATCAATGTTAAATTATTTGATCAGAAATATTGCGTTATTTGATGTTGTTGCCCAATCCAAGCATTTATGAAGTGCTTTTGAGTAGATGTCAAAATATCGAGATATGCATTGTGTATCAAGATATAGTCTGAAAGTGTCACAATATTATTTGAAGGCCATATTGCTCAGCTCTACCTGGTCTATTCACACATGGGCTTAATCAGACATTACACAGACTGGACTGATTTGGACATTTTTGTCCCCAGCTCCTGCTGGGAAATGTCTCGATAAGTTCAGGGTTGTGTTGCATGTTTGAAAGGGACTGTCTACGAAGAATAACAGAACATTCTGATCAGCAATAATTGTAGCCAATTACCAGTAAGGCAAAGTGTCAGGACAGTCAGTCCTCAGTCGAGAGGTAAAAGTCATTCACTTGATTGATAGTCTCTCTTTGTCTTTTACTCCCTCCTCTGGTTCCCGTTGTACTCTCTGGCAGAGCCTCGCAGATTGTTCGGCTCTCAGATCTCAACCTTGTTAGAGAACATTTTGTATTTCGGATATGAAGCTTCATTGACTATTAGAACAAAGTCCTCGACTTTAAGTGCCTGGAAACACATCCACAGGAACACACACATGCACAAAGTTGGCTCTTCAGTATGTGATACACTGTCTCCCGTGGCTCTCTGTGTTCTGCGAGTATCTGTTTGGAGACTGGCAGGCACACAGAGGTCCGTACACAATGCTAATGTCGCAGTCAGGGCTGAATACTCAAAAGCCTCTGAACGCCACAGTCACCTTTAATCCGTTCCACACTGGCAGCCTCAGCTGAACTTGAAGCCCACATTAATACTTCAGATTTTTTGGCAAATCAGACAGAGTCACCGGGACACAGGAGCCGTCATGTGCAGGGCGAAGTGGGCTTGAGCCAGACAGACGGAAAATGAGATAATGAGGCAAATGAGGACAGATGAGACAGAGGACAAAGGAAAAATCCATCCGGCAGGTCCCACAACTCAAGAAATATCCACTGAAGTGATAGAAATTGGTCTTACATCTTCTTTTTCTCATAACTAGTGAGAAAATCTATGAACAAGATGAGATATGTCTTTTCTGGAAGATAGAACATAATTTAAGGACTTTTCATCTTTCAGCTGCTATTTTATTTAAAGCAGTGAAGCGATTGGCCCTGCTGCACTCGCCTCAGTGATATCCCTGAAACAAGTGATACCAGATTGGAAACGAGTGGAGTCATCTCACCCCATTTGCAGAATGTTTCACTTCCTTTGCTGAGCAGGCTGCCGCCGCGGTGTCCTGCCAGTGTCCCACACAGACAGAACGCTAGCACGAGCTGTTCCTGCACCGGGGGCTCGACAGTCATGAGAGGACAAAATGGAGAGCAGGGGATGGAGGAAAGAAAGCGAGAGAGAGAGAAAATTAGACGGAGGAAGAAGGAGACGGAGGAGAGAAAGGAGACAAGCCGAGTCAGGGAGGAAGTGAGAGAGGGCTAAATGGTTTCCAGACTGGCTGCACAGCAGAGTGGAGCTGGTGAATGAAGGAGTGTGAAATGTGACTGTGGGGAGCTGGAATTTGGATTGAGGGATTTGTTCCTGGGACTTTTTCTTCCGTTTGTTGTGTGCACGCTTCAGTGAATCACAAGAATATGATCACACAGTCACATTGTGATGAGAAAAAGCAGGCGGAGTGTTAAATTTTTTGCGTTAACACTTGTTTTTTTGGTTGAATTTAGTATTTTGAAAGCAAGACAATGAGTGTCCTCAGCGTGTGTGTATCGGGAACAATCTGTGCTAGGCTAAGAGTTTGGGGTCATTAGCTCGATTGGCACTCTCCCTCTCCCTCTCTCATCTCTCTATCCCCATGATGTTATTTTCAGGCGTCTCCTCCCTCCTTCCCTTGTTATCCATCCCAATCTTTTCTCCTTTTTGACTCTTCCTCTCCTCAACTCCGTCACTCTCTTGTTATCTGTCCCTTTTCATTTGACACTTGTTTTCTGCAGCAGGCTGTCTGTGATCTCTTCAAAGCGCACGGGGAATAGAGACATCGATTGCAGGGAGAGATCGAGACCGGAGAGACAAGATAAGAGAGAGAGAAAAGAGATGAGAAAGAAAAAAAAATGTCACACTGATCACAGTCTCTTGACAGCACACACACACATACTCTCTCTTATGGCTGATAGGGCTAACAGCATTTACACTTACAGAGCGATAACTTGACAGCCCAACCACTGTTACTGACTTAGATGCCAGACACAATAGTTTTTTTTGTCACTTTCATGACAGCTCAGCAATTGGCATTTTCATCCTCCCTCTCTCTTGTTCTCATTCCTGTCTCTCCCTCGCTCTGCCTCCCTGTCGTCTTGTTTGGTGTCTGGGTTTCATTGTCGCGCAGCCCTGCTGTTTTGTTTGGTTGCTGACGGCTGGCGGCTGCTGTGGAGCTCCTCCACTCCACTCAGCAGCGCTGTGATGTCATTGTTGACAGTTGGAGAGCGATGATTTCGGAAGGTTCATCGCAGCGGGTTTGTTTGACGTTAGGATGCAGCATTGAGTGGAAACACTTTGGAAACACATGCTTTCATTAGCCTTATTATGAAGCTCCTGCTATAAACGTGTGCTCCCGGTCTCATTATCCCAAATGTGCTAGTTATATAAACACCAACACTCCCCTGGGGCCCAGTCCAGCCCGCTAGCTGCACAGCTAACGGAGCTAACTACCTAGTGATACGCTGCCCCCTATTTGTTTTTGAGTTGTTCTGTTTAATTGGCTATATGCTCAGAGAATACATTTTAATATGTAGTTCACCTGAAGCCAGATTGACGGTTGTTTCCTGGATCTTGTTTGTTGTTGTTGTTGTTGTTGTTGTTTATGTATTAGGCTGCATATCTTCATAGTTTTCATTTATTATGTATTTATCTTTTGGGGTACTATCCCTACATTGTTTTCACGTGCTACCAGGGTTGAGCAGTAGAATGATAAATAAGATACTAACACTGTGGTTTATCATACTTTCTGCCAAAAGTGCATGACCTTATTCCTCAAAGCTCAGAGTATTGATCTTCTGATAGTGTGGTCACTCTGCATCTGATGCAGTTTTTGCAGAGCATTTCAGACTTACAGTTCATGCCTTCCCTCATAGAAACATTTAGTCTAGCCATGACTTTCTGAATCCTCAAATCCTTTTCAGTTTGGTCTTAGACTTTTGGACCCCACTGTATATGTTGAGCTCGTCAGCGGACACGTTTCACATTTTTGCATGTCGGCTGTCCTGTTGAGCAGTCACTTAAGACTTTTCCCTTTCATTAGCACTACATTAAATAGTTCCTGCAGGAACCTTCCTTTGAATTTACAGTTCAATCTCATTTCCTGTCTAGGAAACTGAAGGAAACTATGAGCCCCGTAAAATAAAGCACTACCACATTTAGGTCAAAGAACTACAAAAGAAATACAGCTGTAAGGCACAGGTTACGAGTGTGTTTACTTTTTTATATACAGTAAATGTACTTTGTGACTGTGTGTATGTATTTCAATTCAACTATCTAGAAGTACAAAGTTTAAAACCAAAAAAAATAAGTCAATTGTAATTTTCTAACCACATATCTCATTTCTCTTCTTTTAGGACTTTGGGCGGCCTCTCTTCATCTCCCCTCCCCTGTTCCTCCTCCTCTTCCTCATCCTCCTCCTCCTCATCCATGGATCTCTCCGCGTCACATCCCCTCTCGCCGACGACCACCAACCCACCCAGCCTCTTTCCGGAAACGTGGTTGCCCATGACGATGAGCCAGGACTTCCTGCAGGTACCGGTCTCACGTGAAGACCGCAGCTACCGGACGGTGTACAGCCTTTTCCACAAGACAGTTTCAGAGACCAAGTTCAGGATCATCAAGATCCAGCGTGTGCAGAACCCCTTCCTCTGGGAGAAGTACAAGAGGTGAGACAAGGAGCGCAAATATTTTATTTGACACTTTTTTAAGCACTTCCTCTCTGCTGGAGATATTATCTATCAGTCTAACCTCAAATCTAACCTAACAAGTCATTTCCAGTAATCGTAACCAATCAGACACTGTTTTAAGGAAACAGAATCATTTTTGTCGGGGTCAGAAAGTTCACTGTCAACAGGTTTCAGTGTCTTCAATTTTTTCCTTTGCATGCTGTGTGGTGCAGCTGCGGCATTTGACTTTGACGCACTTGTGGTTGTTCTATTGAACGTAAATCTGCTGAAATGATCAGCAGCTACTATGTCATGAGAGTGTTATGAGTTTAAGTGGTGGATTTAGCACAGTTGATAGTGATTTGTTCCCACAGTCGAGAGATTTGACCACACTTGGAGACCTAATTAGATTAGAAGCACAGAAATAAGTCTTTCCTATCTATATTTATTTAACATGATGGACACAAAGTGGTGCAGTCTCTCTTGTCTTAAATCCTCTTTTGTCGTAGTTTTTCCATATTTTGCTGTTGTGGCACAAAATTCACCTCTTTATCTACATTTCTGTCGCTGAACTCAAGAGTATTTCAGAAGACACAGCTGCACATTTGTTGCAGACAGAACACAAACACAGGGTGGGTGAGAAACAACATTAAAGGAGGAAGAAAAAAAATAGGCCGAATGGTACCAGCTGTGTGGGACGGCAGTGGTGTGAGAACACGGAGGACGGAGAGCTGTTTGGTGATGAGGATGTTCCTCTCGCGAACACAGCAGGCTAACCACTGTGGTTAGAGCAAGGCAGGTCCTATCAGCTGTGACAGTTAAACTCTCCCACACT
Organism: Pagrus major; assembly: GCF_040436345.1. NCBI lineage: Eukaryota > Metazoa > Chordata > Actinopteri > Spariformes > Sparidae > Pagrus > Pagrus major. The sequence continues at coordinate 22,298,097 of NC_133216.1, read as the reverse complement.
GACTGGTACCGCACGGTTTCACAATGACTGACACTGTGTGTATTGTGTGTTTGTGCGTCTGTGTGTGTGTGTCGCTGACTCTGAAAGTGATGCCCCCTGTGAATGTCAGTTGATGTCCTCTTCCCACACTCGGGTCGTGACAGGGAAACCATAAGTACTTGTTTGCGTGTTTGTGTGTTGAGCAGCCTCATCTTAAAATTTTGGAGCAAATTGTATGTGTGTGTGTGTGTGTGTGTGTGTGTGTGTGTGCTTGGATGCATGCAGTGAATGTCAGTCTCTGTCAGGTCACAAGCTGCAGGGTCGCAGGAGGTCATGGCTGGGTCACAGCCTCTCTGTCTCTGAAACGCTTTCGCCTCTGCATGCCTGATTGATCCGCTCAGTCCATCAAACGAGCTGAGAGTGTGTGTGTGTGTGTGTGTGTGTGTGTGTGTGTGTGTGTTGCTCAAGAAAACGGATTAGGCCCGATGTTCTTACCAAGGTTCAGAGCAAGTGCGGCTGTGATCACAGCCTTTGAATAGAAACAGCAGCTGTTTACTAATTTATTACCTTAGAGATGATCTGTCTAAGTGTATCAGCATATTCACATAAATCAGAATCAGAATCAGAATTCCTTTATTTGTCCCGCAAATGGGGAAATTGCTTAGTCACAGCAGCCAAAGGACAGTATCACACTTAAACAATAATAAAAAGTAAAAAATAAACAATATAATAAGAGATAAGAAATAGAATTAACTCGTATATACATAGTATTTACAATATGAACTTGGTATTTACAATATGACATAGTATTTATAAAGGATGAAGAGCACAGAGGGGTGTTTTTGTTTATTCTATTATATGTTGTCAAGTAAAGTTAGGAAAAAAATATTCACTGACGCAGTTATTTTTTCATCAACAAATCCCATCTGACCTCCTGCCTCTCTCTGCTCTAACAGGAAGAAGGAGTACATGTCCCGGCGTATGTCGGAGATGGACCGGCTGCTGAGCGAGCGCCACCTCTTCCACGGCACCTCGGCCGACGTGGTGGAGGGCATCTGCAAGCACAACTTCGACCCCCGAGTCTGTGGCAAACATGCCACCATGTTCGGCCAGGGATCCTACTTCGCCCGCAAGGCCGTCTACTCCCACAACTTCTCCAAGCGCTCGCCCAAAGGAGTCCACTGCATGTTCCTGGCCAAAGTCCTCACTGGCAGGTGTGTGTGGGTGCCGCAGTTAACAAGTTGATAGTGGGAACATTTCTCATCTCTGTGGTGATGGATGGGATTTTTCACAGCTCTTGCTTCTTGAAACTTGAACACTGCAAAAAAACACACTATATGAGGGATTGAGTGTTAGAATACATTTTTAGAGGGTTAAAATTGAGAAACCAGGTGGGAATGTCTGGTTTTGGCAAATGCAGTGACTTAGTATTAGTATTATAGAAAAATATGCCAGCAGTAACCTAATGTAACCAGAGATATCAAGGAGTACTGTACTATTGCCTCTTAATGCATTTACTTGTGGCATAAGCTGTTTAAATCTTTGTTTCAGTCGTATGTCTCAGCTAGAGCTGAAACGATAAGTGAATTAATGGATTTCCAATTACTTAAAAACAAATTAATTCTCTTAGTCTTTTTTTAAAGCATAAATGCAAACATTTTCTGCTTCCAGCTTCCTAAATGTAAGGATTTGCTGCTTTTCTTAGTCACTCATGATAGCAAATGAAGAGTCTTTGGTTTTGTACTGTTTGTTGGACATATTAAGCAATTTGAAGACGTCACTTGAACATTTTTCACAATTTTTGGACATTTTATGCATGAAACAATTAAGCGATTAATGTTGAAAATAAGCAGTACATTAATTCATAATGAAAAATAATTATTAGTTGCAGCCTTAATCTTAGCTATTACATCGTGCTTGAGTTTGATGTGTTAGCAGGAAGGACACAGTTTGGTAAATGCAAAATTGAGGTTTTGTGTATATAGTTTTTATCGGGGTTTCCTGTATGAAAACAGTGGTGGACTCAGGGGCAGGGGCTGTATGTGGTGGGGCACCAGTTTGCAGAAAGGGCACATTAGCGGGCATTTAATCAGGTTTTAGCTACAATAGGGGCATCCAAGAGGGCACATCATGTCCCCCCCTCCCCTTACTTTACCAGTATGTTCCATCCAGCACATCCCTCTGCTTCTGACCCTATCACTGTCTCGCTCTGTCAAATTAAATTTCCAGCACACACCAGCATTAATTTGGGTCATGGAAATCGTGAGGTTCTTTTCCATAAACCATTGTTGAGCCATGCTGTACACCATACTACCCCCATTCCTTAAAATGCCAAGTCAAATCGAGAGCCACTCATGTAAAACAGCTGATTTGGCTGATTCCGTCATTCATCACAGGCTGCGGCAGGGAGTCTGCTCACCCAGAGGATGGTGTTGTGGTTTGGAAAGACACCATACATACTCTCCTCCCTCCCCCCAACACCCGACCTGTGTTTAATCTGTTCCGCGGCACAGTCAGAGACGTTACTTCCAGACCTGAGCAAGTTATCTGTACAGTGTGGTCAACTTTCCTGTCTGAAACCATATCCGGCACACAGACTCTTTACGTGACTGCCTTTCTCTGTAAAGATTCTTATTTTAATGTTTTATTTATGACCCCAGAGGAAATGGAACAAAGATTGATGGATTACTGGTTTTTAGAGCTTGACATGAATATCTAAGAGAAAAAGGAAGTACAAACTGGTTACAATGCACTGGCTCATTTCATACACATACACGTTCATTCCATGCGCTTACAGCATATGCTTATATCATTTAAAGTTCCCTAAAACCCATAAAGGAGCAGCTTGATTGTTAGCATTACATTTAGTAGAGGCTTCTTTTAGATGGTTATTCATTCTTGTGTGGCTCCTAGGTTGCAGAGCTGAATGGAAATCTATTAGCAGCATTTTAAAAATCGTTTGGTTAAAGTTCACCGGTTAAGTTTGAGATTTTGGGCTGTTTGACTTCCGCAACATGTCTTTTGTCAGAGTGGTTGAAAGAAAATTGTTCAAAGAGAACAAAGCTCACATTGAGGTGTTAATCAGGCATTTTAGTTCTGATATTCAAGTGTAGTGTCTTCACTTTTAACGTCCTAACCCTGTGCCTCTCCTCTGTGTTTATGCAGGTTAACTGTAGGAAACCCCTCCATGCGGCGACCTCCGCCCATCAACCCTCGTGACCCCTCCAGTGACCTTTTTGACTCCTGTGTGGACAACTGGGTGGACCCCCAGATCTATGTCATCTTCAACGACGACCAGAGCTATCCTTACTTTATCATTCACTATGAGGAGGTACCCAGCACTGTCGCCATCTAAGCCCTGGATCAGACCTGGATCTGTCTGTATTTGCACATACGTTGCTCATGTAGTCTGTCGAGGTGCGAGATGGGTGGAGTTTTCCACTTCAGATGGAAAGGAACGGAAATTTAGATCATGACCGTTGCTTCAACCAACTGAACTTCACCCATCTGCTGCTCTAAACAGGTTAAAACCGTTTCAGACATGTTTGCAAATACTCAGTGGTTTAGGTCTGCAAGTCAACTGGATCCAACCAGACTGGACTGCAGTAAGGAACAACAGACTGGTCCAGACCGGATTAAACTGGAAAGAACTGGACTAGCAAAGGACTGTTTCATCCAGCGTTCAGAAGTGGATACAAGCAGACAACAGCTGGGATAACAACAGACTTGACTGGACTCATATACCACGCTTTGTTATCTAGCATGAACAGGAGCCTGTAGTGGTGATCATGGGACACACGAGGATTTATCTACCTTATTGATCTGGAGCAGATGCAGGAAAAACCAAACCTAGTCCTCTTATCATTTAGTCGTATGGCTGTATATGAACTCCACATCAGGACAAACGCTGTAGTAGACAGTTAGCGTCCTGCCAGTACTGTGAATGACCAGCTGGCCATATTATTATTATGAGGAAGCAGCAACCAACCAATCAAACGCTTCCATAGAGAAACCATGGCGACACTGACTCCTGTCAATCTCTTACAAAAATCATAATAGTGAGTGTTTACCCAGCCTCCGACCCATACGTTTTTATTTTTCCAAGTCTATGTGCTGCGTGTTTGAATCTTTTACTTTAGTGGACATGAATCTTGTGGCCTCTTCAAACAGACAACGGACATGAGTTTCAGTGGGAGCTTTTACAAATGGACATCCACATATTGTAAAACCCCATGCAGAAGTTTCACATGAAGCCAGTGCTGTTTCCGGTTGGCCATTTTTGCCTTCGCGCCCACCGCTTAAGTCCCTCGCGGGGTGGATTGAAGAGTGTACAGTTTCACGCTGAGACTATGTGCTGCGGCAGTGCGGCGGCAGCGCTGTAGCATCTTGTCAACAAACCCCCCTGAAACTCATCTCTCTTGGACCGCTCTCTCTCTCTGAGACAGTAGACATGTGACAAACTGTACAGACGTTCTCTTTGTTTATATTTGAACTGTGTGCCTTTTGTTCATAAAAATTTTATTTATGTTAGTTTAATGTAACATTGATTAAATAAAGAATCTAAAAGAAAAAAAATGACTCATTGGTGAACTTGTGTATTATTTAAATCATGTCGATTCAGATGTATGAGCAATGTCGTGGTAATGGTGTTAAACCTCCCTCCTGAACATTCATGTAAACATTACGTCACCAAAAGCTTTAGAAGTGGAGGAGGTTTAATTGGGTCAAAGCAAAATGAGCATAACGTCGGTTAGACATGATTAATTAAAGGTGCAATATGTAAGAATTGGCCACCTGTCAAATTCATACATACAAATAGGGGGCAGCATATCACCAAAGTGACCGCTACCTGCTGCTAATTGTAGCTGCTGTTCGCTAGTTAGTTCAGGTAGCCATACAGTTATTCCAGACTGGGAGCTTGGGGACCAGGGAAGTGTTGGTGTTTACACCGCTAGCACAGGAGCTTTGGACCGGGATTTGCCAGTGCTCGCTGGTTAGCTTGCTAACTTCAGTAGATGTCTCTGCTGCACAGTAGACATCACAACGTCAAAACTGTCATTGCTACACATTCTCTTAATAATTTAAGTACATTTTTGTGTGTTTTCCACTCAAATGCCTATGTATTGGCCCTTTAACTCATTGAGATAATGCATAAAAGCAGTCATTTATGGCTAATCTTAGTTGTGTAGCTTAACACAAAAGGGTTCTGAAAAGTAGCCTAATAGTTTGACATTTTTTTGGATATGCGCTTTTTTAACCAGACCAGTTATACCTAGCCCCAGTGAAGAAACAAGATACCTGTATCATCAAATTGTCATTTTTACAATTGTTTTGTGTGTGTGTGTAGATCAAATGGGACATAAAGTGTTTATTAGGTAGCTTTAGAGGTGCTTGTAGGTGTTTGTTTTTTTAACTGAGGACAGCACCAGCTCTTTCCTCCAGTTTACAGTCTTTATGCTAGGCTAAGCTGACTGGCTGTGTTATATATTTACCATACACATGTGAGAGTGGTATCAATCTTATCCTCTAACTATTGGCAAGAAAGTGATTCATTGTTTCAAACAATGACTTTAAAGAACTTCTGGCCTCTACAACACACAGTAAGAGAGGTGGCTCCTAACTGTCGGTCACATGTTGTTGACATCAGATAGTCAGTCGTACCGAGGAGAGTTTTGTTCATCTGATTATTTGTTCTCGCCTTCTTGGTCCATTGTGTATTAAAATCTGAAAGGAATTCTCCCGTGCTCAGCCTTCCCCCTGTCTGTACCCCCCTCCCCCATCCCCAGCAGCGTATTATCTGAGCGCCATGTCTAATGCGGTCCAGAGGGAGGCTGGCGAAGGTAGCAGTCTACCCAGCCTGGAGACGGCTCACATGGGGCACAGCAGAACTCCTCCTCCTCCTCCTCCTCCTCCTCTGCAGCTCATGCACATCTCATTTCTCAGGAAAACTTTTCCGTGCTGTCGTATCTCTCACCTCATCTCTTATCTTTCTGTGTCTAATCCTTTTATCTAAGCTTCCTTTCTTTCAATCTGGCTTGTTCTTGTTGCAGGTTTGATTTGTTTCCTGAACCATCGTGGACAATGAGGTCATGTCCTCACTATTCTTTGTTTTATTCTTTGTCCAGGGAGCCTGCAGGTTAATAGAATAGTTTGACATTTAGATAAGAAAATGACACAACACTCATGTTTCTACGCTAATCATGAAGCTATAGCTAGCAGGTGATTAGTTTAGCTTGGCACAAAGACTGGAAACTGGTGGAAAAAGCTAGCTGGCTCTGTCCAAAGGTAACAAAATGTATGTATCAGCCCCTTTTAAAGCACATGTTATCGGTTGTTTGTTTAATTTGTGCAAAATCTGAAGTGATAAAACAACAAGCTGTGGTTTTGCAGTGGGTTATGTGTGGAGCTATATTTTGGCCGGGCTCAGTGACTTCCTAGAGACTTCCACCTATTACATGGCAATATCACTTTAGCAAAATGATCTTTTGCATTAAACCCCAAAATTTGTGCAAAAACAAAAAAAAGATGGTTTAAAACAAAATATCACAAAAAATATTCTTAATTTTTTTCTGGTGAAAATTATGAACTTGGTTTAAAGCAGGTTTGGCTTGTGGCAAATTTTTAAATAAAACAAATAACACTGAAAATTGACTACAAACAACAATTTGAAAAAACACAAACAAATGTAAACAAACATAATCATAATGATCAACATCCTTTAAGTACTTAAAGAAATGATCCTCATGCAGGGAACCTTCATCTATCAGCACATTCGACCCTTTACTCCCATTTCATCGTTTCCTCTGCTGTTGCGCCTCTCTGTCTCGGCCTCCGTCGACCCCGCTCTCTGATCGGCTCCGGGTCACCGTGTCGTGTAAGACTGTTGTGCTGAGCTTCGCTTTTTGGCTCAGGAGCGAGGGGAACGGGAGAGATAGGGAGGAGGGAAGGGAGGGAGGGAGCGAGGGGGGAGATAGAGAGGGATAGAGAGAGGGGGAAGGACGAGTTATTTTGCTCTCTTCGTGCCTCCTCGATGGGCTGCGTGCCTGTCTGCTCCTCTCGTGTGCATGCAAGATCGCGCAGGTTGCCCTCCATTTGCCCCCATCTCGCTCTCTATCTCCCAGTCTTTCCTGGCTTCCCCCTCTTAATCTCTCTTACAGCCTTTCCTTCTCTTTCCACTTTTTTTTTTTTCCAACCTGCCCCCCACCCTCATCAGCTCTTAACATCTTAAAATCCTTTTGCCCTCTCATCTTAATAATTCTGCCTCCTCTCTCCCTCTCTCTCTCTCTCTTGGTCTCTGTCTCTGTGAGTCATGCAGCGGGCACTGGCCGGGTTTGTTTGCCTGACTGCCCTCCAGGAATTGCTGCTGGCGCACAGAAAGCACCACTTTGTAGACCTGCTGGCTGGGGTTAGAAAAGAGAGTCGGCGGAGGAGTGGAAGGGGAAGGTGTGGAGGGAGGATGGAGGGAATGAGAGGAGAGGAGAGATGAGAGAGACAAGGGGGGGAGACAGAAAAGGGGGACAGAGGAGGGATGAGGTTGCAGAAAGGAGGACTGTGTGTCTGTGCGGGGAAGATAAAGGCACGCAGAGAGTGAAGGATTGCCTTCATAAGAGCAACGACAGAACTTTGAATTATTCAAAGGAGTCAAGATTATTGTGTATGATGTTTGATGCAGTCCCACAGCAGCCGTGTTTCTGCGTCGTACGCCGCTGCTTGCTCAGCTAAAGCGAGACTCTGAATGGAGAACAGGCTCCTACAAATAATTTGGGAAGCATTCATCGGAGGCTCATTGTACATTAGATTTTAAATGCGCACCCACAAATACAAACGCACACACATCAGTTTGAATCGAGCTTATTAAACATTTCAATCCAAATTATTCAGTGTGTAAAAAAACGAGGAAACGAGACAGTTAAACACTCCCACACTGATTTGTTACATGCAGTTCTGCGATGATTGAGTGTGCGCGAAATTGCCTCTGCTGATTTTTCAATCAAGGCTTGTAATAGACTTGTAGTGCTGTTTGAAGCTCTAATAGATGATGCTGTTACCAAGAAAAGCAGCAGAACATTGCCTGCGTTAATCTGCTGTGCGCTGTGACACATTATTGCTCCACATGAGATACAGTTACATAGAGACTCATTCAAGAAGTTAACTCTGTGTAGAACTACAAGGCACTTTATTTCATTTCACCTGACGTGAGCCATTCAGCGCTTATACATTGCAGAAAGGCACGATTTTAAATGTCTCTTTGGACACAAAACGATGTAAAAGACATTTGTGGACCTCTTTTCTGTACTTTTCTGCCATTTCTAAGACGCCCTGCTCTCCTCTCCTCTCCTCCCCTCTGCTGCTCTGCTCAGCTCAGCCAAAAACCTCTCCATCCCCATACTTCCGGCTTAAGCTTTCTCATATTGCTCTAATATCTCTGTCACTCACACGCACACATGCCGGCATGCAAGCAGACACGCACGCCGGAGCTTGCATACGTGTGTGTTTACTTTTTTCACACACACTCACACAGACACATGTATCTGGAAATGTCTAAGCTTTGGTCCGTATTAACCCAATATCTCGTTCCTCTCCTCTCACACGCATGACCGTGTAAACACACTGACGTGCATGCACATATGTATGCACACACGCACACACACACACACACTCACTTCCTGCATTAAGCCCAGGTCCATATTGCTCCAACGATGCCCAGCTGCAACCAATGAACATTCCAGTTACTGTTTTTTTTTTCCTCCCTCCCTCTCTATCATTTCAAATTTCAGCTCTAAGCCTTTAAGAGAGCCAGCAGCCAAATATGGTCAGCCTTGTGTCATGAACTTTGTGCGACCTTCTAAAGCGGCATAGAGATCGTGACCTTTAAGACCCTGCCTGAGGCTGAGCTTTAGGCACCGCTTGGCATGACCACGGAGAGAAGTCTGATGTGCATGTGCATGTATGCACGCTGTGGCGGGTAAGTCCGAGGGAGAGTTCACGACCTGTGACGTACTTAATACTTGTGACCGCTTAATGTCTCATTTTACTGTCTCAGCATCCTCGATTTATGGCAGCCTAATTATCTACAGCACTCATTTTTATGTTCTCTGCGATTTTATTTCTTCCTCTTAACGCAGTAAAAGATTTAGGAAACAGAACTTTGGAGTATGAAGTGGCAAGTCCCTCCAGCCAGCGAGTTTTATTTCTGTAACCAGAGATGGAGGAAGTACTCAGATCTTGTACTCAAGTAGTAAAAGTCAAACATTTCAATTTTTACTCAAGTTAAAGCACGAAAGGATCATAAAAATGTACTCAAAGCACCAGAAATAAAAGTAGTCACTATGCAGAATGGCATATTTGCACATTTAACTGGATTATAATTGTTGATGTGTTTATGTGTTCGTCACTTTAATGTGGAAGCTGGTACAGATGGTTTAGCTTCTTCGTATAGCTAATCTGCTGGGTAGCCGGGTTTTGGTTGGTTTTTTCCTGTTTTATTTTGTAGCTATATCCTCTTGTGTCTTGTTGTCACTTTCTACTTCCTGCTCACCTGTGTTCCCAGTGTTCTGTTTCCCTCCTGTGTTCCTGTGCTCCTCCCCAGCCGCCCCCCCACACCTGTCTCACATCAGCTTCATCAGCACTGCCCTGTTCCCGGTGACTCTCCACCTGCACCTCATCCCCTCTTTAGTTAAGCCTGTGTTCTTCCCTCTCTCTTATTTGGTTCGTCTGTTCTCGTCCACGCGTCTCCTGTGCCTGTTCCCCAGTCCTTGTGTGTTCCTGATTAGTTCTGGTGGTTTTCTGGTTTGTCCTTAGTTTTTGTATTACTTTGGTATTTTCTTTGCCTGCCTTTTTGTTATTTGGATTTTGGACTTATGCTTATCAGCATTAAAGCTCGCCTTTTGTTCCTTTACCTACCTGCCTCTGTGTGTGTCTTGTGTTTGGGTCATTACATCAATCATAGATTATTTGGTGATCAGATATTGTTTTATCAAATGATAAATTCACCCAAAAAATGAAAATTCTGTCATTATCTACTCAATCCCATGCCAGTGGAAAGTCGGAGCAAGCGTCATACACGACAAAACATTTCTGGAGATTCAAATGGCTCTGTACAGCTTGTCTGATGTCATCACCCACATCCTCAACGAGCAGTCGAGCTTGTGCTAACGCTTTTAGCTGAGAAGCTACAGTGAAGATTTCTGCTTTAAAAGGTTTAAATAACTAAATAATAATAATAGTAACAATAATAATAATAATAATAATAATAATAATAATAATAATAATAATAATGATAAATGCTTTTTCAAATCAATTTGGACTCTCTGGGCTTCTGGAGGATTGGATTAGGCCAGGCGAGCTGTATGGAGCTTTATGGTTTCTTTTTCTCAGTGTTATTTTTACATTTTCACCATCTACTTCAGTTGTTTATGAGAATGCTACAAAGCTTCACCTGTCTTTCCATCAGCATGATGGTGAGTATATAATGACTGAATTTTCATTTCTGGGTTAACTGTTCCCTTAAACTAAATCTGCATATTAACAACAAACTGAAGTTGTCATATAAATTTCGAGGAGTAAAGAGAAAAGTATTTACCTCTGAACTGTAGAAGTATGTGTGTGGCAGAAAATGAAGTACTCAAGTAAGTACAAGGACCTCAAAATTTTACTAAAGTACAATAGTAAATATACTTAGTCACATTCCATCTCTACAACTACTAAACAAACAGAAGTACCTTTATAATAATGTCTTCCCTCACAAGAAGTGGTGTGAACGAGTTCCCACACTGGAGCTTATTGCTGTGAAAGGTGAAGATGGAACTGTGAAATTTCCCAAAGGCCTTCGATGGTTTTTGCCACCTGAAACCACAGAAAACAGCAGGTAACACTGGTGCAGAAGAGGAAGAAACCATAATGATAACAAAATTCCTCTGAGCTGCCACCGTTTTATTGACATTTCCTTCTAGTGCATCCCCCTCTCAGAGTGTGCCAAAGCAATGTCATAATGAGACATGGAAAAACCAAACACGCGCAGGCGTAAAAGTCCACCTGTGACCAGAGAAATACTACGTCCCCGCCAGTCACTGTGCTCGATTCGAGCAAAATTAAGGCCTTCTGTTTCTGTTTGAGTCTCTCTCTCTCTCTCTTTTATCATCATCTTTCTCTCTGGCTGTGCTCCACCAGTCCTGCTGTCATCTCCTGTTTATATAATTGGGGTTCAGAGGACTTGAGTCTGGCAGGGAGGGGGACAGGAGACGGAGATTAGGAGGAGGAGGTGGAGGAGGCAGAGGGACAAAGAGACTTCGGGAACAGGCCTATTAGGAGTCTGAGCAGGCGGGAAGATTCAAATCAAATTGAACTAATCTGTTTGGAGTGCTGGTCTGCACTGTCAGGGAGCTTGGAGGGTGGAGGACAGTCTGCAGTGTTTAAACAACTGCAGGATTGGTGGTGGAAAAACAGTTAACATATATGGTGCGGATTAAGTGGAAAAACTGCACGAGCAGGGTAATCTCTCTTGGCTCATCTGTGGCTCCAACTCCAACCTGCTCTTAAGATGTGAACGCTGCTGCTGGTGAATATGTATTTTGTAATTTCTTTAGTTTGTTATAATCCTGGCAAGTAGCTCTCTGTGTTGTCGGATCAATGTTGCTGCATTAAGCAGAAAAACGAAGACTTAGCTTAAGAACTAGGGATTTATAACTGATGTTGTTGGCCCATCAGAAACAACCCCACTGGGAGTCATTTTGAGGCTATTCTGCTCGCTCAGTGTGCCATAACTCGTCATAAACAACCGCTTACTGGAAAATGTTCATGTTGCGACATTAGTTCTTATTTTGCTCTTTTCAAAGAGCAAGTTCAAATTAGCAACATGTTGCTGCAATATGGATGGAATACTGTTTTGATAAATGGATGTGAAAGCCTGCCCATTATTCCCAAAAGTCCAGAAATGTCCAGAAACACCCGCCCAATGTCCCTCCGATTAGCTTGTTTGTTGCTTTGTTGTGTCAGGATCAGAGCCAACCAAAGGAGCAGGGCTTTGTAATTTCAATCTAACATGTATCTCATAAGAGGGACATATGTTTCATAGTTTGTAACTTCAGTGTTTGTCTTTGTGACAATTAGATGCGATCGTTGGAGTTTGCATGAGCCCTACTTGACAACCAAAGGTATGTAAAGCTGTACAATGAGGCAAATTTGTACATTTTAAATATAAAGCATCCAATCGATGGCTTGAATTAGGAAAAACAGTTGAATAAAGCTGTGACAAGTCTGGAGGGATCTTTAGCTCGCCCAGCCCATCATATAAGATGAATCCCCAAAAGACATCCTGTTGTGGCTTGCCGCTATACTTTGAAGAGGCAGTTAAAAGCAGAGAAGATAGGTCTTTGTCACTCCCAATAACGCAGCACTCCTTTCTCTCTCTAGCAAAGTGCTCTCATTCAAACGCGTGAGAATCAGGTAGCTTCTGCTCACATCAGTCGAACCATGTGTAATGCAGCCTTTCAAGAAAGAAAGACCGGAAAGATGGCTTCTAATCAAGGATTTATTCCAGAGCCTTCAACGCACTCACACAGGGTTGCGTGTAAAAGTCTATAATGTGTGCGTATCCATGTATGTTCATGTGCATCCGACTGTGTGTCTGTTTGAAGTTCAAAAGGTTAATTGTGCCATATGGAGCGTGCGTGCATGCAGGCGCATGTATGCCAGTATGCATGCGAACCAAGCTCGTCTTTGCTGAGTTCAAAAGGTTAGACGTGCCACGGTGCCGTGGATCCTGCCTTAATAATTGAGGCTTAACAAGCACATGTTAAAACATCATGATCCCCCTCTCTCACTCAGTCATGGCTCAGACATGAGAGCAGCAAAAACAGCTTGTTTGTCCAAACTCAATTATTCACCAGCTCATGTGTTCAGTGTGAACCCAATCTCCTTTCCTATACGTACCTGGAAAGTTTCATTTTTAATCACTGGGGAATTTGGGGTATTTTTATGGAATAGTTTTGTAAATTCTTTAGCTCTTGAGCTCTTCACACATTTCAAATGTTGTGATGTGCAGTAGGAGGAACACACCTGCCCACTCACCTATTAGTCACCAGTGAAAACACCATCAATCTCCCTCACAGGGAAGGTGTGATTTTTCTTTCCGCTATGCTAAAAAACCTGGATCCTGATATGAGTTTTTTTCATAGTATGACTCCACACTTTTTTTATCTGCAACAGAAATCTAACATTGAGCCCTGTGTTGCGTGTTTAACACTCAGACATAAACCAGCAAGACATGTCTGAGATTCAAAGGGGCTGGAAAATTAGTAATATAATTTCAGATATCTGTTCGATTCCTCTTTTAGGCAACAGTATCTGCTTTACAGCGCAGAGCAGGGATTGTGTGTTGTGTGCTCAATGTATTTTATATAATGAATGACATTACCTAGAATCATCTAGGCTGACTTTAAAAGGTAATTATGTCTCACGCCCTGTTTTGCAGCCTCCAGGCCTAAGAGTAACTTTTAGAATTAAATATATATACATGTGTGTGAATCTTTGGTAGTAGTAGCAACACTCGCCAGTTTCTAATTTCCATTTCTTTTTGACAGGCTCGGTACATGGCATACATATTTTATGGTTTTCCAGGGTGCTGGAACACATGATACATTGTTTGTGTGATATTATGGAGGCAGGCTCCACCACGTAAATAAAGTAAAAATAAACAAATACATGAATACATCCAAAACAGAAAAGATAGTTATCACTTCTAGATTCTTTTGATATTGCTTTATTTGATTTCTAATTGAAGTTGTTGTACTCGTACGCATTGTGTGGTACAAGAACACATTTCATGATTTATATCTTTTGAATAAAAACAACCATGCTTTATTATGATTAAAGCATTTAACCCATGTCCATTTGTTTGTATGTTTGTTTGGTCTGTCAGCAGGATTACACAAGAACTATTGAACGGATTTCCACTAAACCTGGATGGAGGATGGGTCTCAGCCCAGAATAGCTTTGCTTTTAAAAACTAATTTTTATAAAAGGGTGTTTTTAAATTCTTAAGGGGGCTGGTCGGTCTGAGTACATTTTCTTTTTTCTAGGCCTTGTGCTTGTTTTTAAATGTTTTCTGTCATTGTCCTGGTTTCATTGTTTTGTGTTGTGTTTTTGCATTATGTTGTTTTAATTGCCTTTCAACTTATCTGTACAGAATCTTATTTTATTTCACTGTACAAACACGCTGTGACTTTTTTAAGTAAAGTGCTTTATAAATAAAGATTATTATTATAATATAGACCCCATTAACCTTTGGTGCGGATCTGGATAAGGGGACATGATCAAGTTTGACATTGGATGTTGGGCCCTGGCGGAGGTATGCGCTCTACTGAGGGCCATTCTAGTTATTGTATGTTTTCTTTCATATGTGGTTGGCCTGTAGTCTGAAATAAAGCTTGAATTAATTCTTACCTATACTTTTTTAAGTGAAATCTGACAAAGAAAACTAAAGGAAGATCAGACTTTAAAGTTTAGCTGATGTAACTACAATGGATGTTGTCATTTAAATGTATATTATGTTGCCACTACCTTGAGTGTCGGTGTGTTTTCAGTGCTGTGCTAACAGCCGCACGCAATGTAAATGTTCAGCACAGCTGGCAACACCTCAGCTCTCTGAGGCCCGTGCTCATTCCCATGGCAACATTATCAAACGTTGAGCAGCCATGTGGCAGCCGTCGTACGTGTTCCAGCGAAATGGTCATTCAAATGTGGATTTGAATAAACATGCTCATCCCATCCATTCAAATTGTAATATGCGGAGCCGTGGCTGGAGAACACAGTGTGCAGTGAGGAACAGCGTGCAACAGAAGAGCACAGCCTGGTCTCTCTGGGTGTTCAGTAAGCCTACATCTGGGGATTTAGAGTCAGGGAGGAGTAGAAGGAGGGAGGAGGCAGGAAGGGTGAGAGCCAGCAGGGGCTCATTCCCAGTGTATACAGGTGGAATTAATGGGAAGCAACAGGAAAAGACTGAATGTGCGCACACCTCCCTAAGGCCTCAAGGATTATAGCTCGTGCACACACACACACACACACACACACACACACACACACACACACACACACACCACACAAACATACACAGGCTTTTCACAAATACTCGCTCAGTCTTGCACATCTAATCGTTACTCAGTTTTTTTCTGAAATGGACGATCTCGTTCTCACAGACACTTGTTTTTTGCATCAGTCACGCCCAGGACATTATAAATCCTTTCCACTCCTTATTTACTCAGATGTGTGTGTGTGTGTGTGTGTACATCTTTAACAATCAGACTGTACGTGACTAAATTCCAGCAGTTGCCAAATGACAACTGGCTATGAATCAGAGCACCCGTCCTATTTTCACGCTCTGTACTGCAGTGTTTCTTAATATAATGGGCTGGGACTCAAAGCATGTCTGGCCACTCCTGACGTGATAAATGAACTTGTATGTCTTGTTCCATCCATCCAAGTCAACTGGGGCTAAATGTGTTAGAGCAGATTTTTGTCCCCAAATGGGTTCATGGAAGAACTGCTGCGTCCACACTATTCATATTAGTTACACACGTAAACTCTGTGGGGTTTATACAGGGTTTGTGTCAAGTTGTGCTGTGTCACTACCCAAGGAAAGTTATTAGTGCATGTGCTGAACTGCCTGATTACAGTCAATAATCAGATTAAAAGTTTGATTAAAGGATTTACATGAATTACAGTTTACAAGTTCAGATAAGAATTTATGTCCAGGTTCGGGTCAGGTTTGATAGATATAAAGTACATGTATATATTTTTTGTGTGTAGAACAATGCCTTTTCACGGAAATCTACACTGTACATGTCTGCAATCAGGGTATACAGGAAAGCTGTAACCATGGTAACAAGTGTGTATCAGGGTAGCACAAACTCAGTGCTTCAGTTTACATTAATTACATCGTGCCCGAGACCCTCTTGGATTCAGTCGGGATTAGACAGAAAAATGCGTCCAGAGCTGCCCTCTAATATACACTATATAGTGTTTATATGGCAACCAACTCAAGTACTGTAATTAAGTACAATTTTGAGGTACTTGTACTTTACTTGAGTATTTCCATTTTCTGCTACTTTATACTTCCACTCCACTTACTTTTGGAGGCAAATTTTACTTTTTACCGATGCAGCATATTTTTATATGAATTTATTTCATCGGCAATCAGATTAAGAAAGAACACTGATTCTGATATTCGGGAAAAGTTCTGGATATTGGCTCAGATTAATCAAGTCATAATAATGATATCGATAATAATGATGTCACTTAGTGGTTGGTTATCTCTACAACCATTTCACGTTGAAAAACCCATTCAAATGTACACAGATCAACCCAATTGCCAGAGTAAATGTTCAGGTTAACGCTGTGCTTATGGGCTGGTTAGGTTTACCCACAAAAGACACTTGGTTAGGGTTAGGACAGAATCACGTCTTGGCTTACCTGGTTCTGTCGCCACACACACGGCTGGAAATTGTTTCTACGTCTCATCAAAAATATCCAGTTTTGATAATAATGTTGTGAAAAATATTGGCCATATGCTTTTGATCTGGTTAGTTTTGGGCACAAAAAAACACTTGGTTAGGGTTAGGAAAAGACACAAACATGGCTGTGGATGTTGCGACTTCTCGTCAAAAGTATCCTGGTTTAGCCGCCACAAATTTGCAACATGCTTACAGATGTTGAAACATCATCTCAAAAAAACGCAGCCTCCAGCTTGGCAGCCTGCCCGTCTAGCTGAGATGACACCACTATCTCATCCACCTTTAGACATGAAAGTCAGCTCATATACATGTAACGGTGATATGTTGTTGCGGTATGTATAACATTTACAAAAGTTAACATATCCATGGTTTGCAGAATCATAAAAAGCCAACATTTTTTCCTGGCGACTGGGCTGCACATATCCCACAGCAAAAAAACTGACCAGTGTTTCCAGTTTTCGTCTGACTAAACCACAGAGCAAACCTGATATGAAACATATGATGTTATGTATGTTAAATAGCGTTTTTCTTGATTTACATCATTTTCTTGTAAATGTTACAATGTCAACCAAATGGAGCCATTTTTAGTCAGGCATAAGTCACCATCCAACCAATGTTTGCCTAGCTACTTTCTTTCTAGCTTATTTCCTTTCATTTTCCTCTCTCTCTCTCTCTCTCTCTCTGTTTGTCTCTCTCCCCACATGTCCCTGTCTGCTGCTAAACCCTAAAGCCAAATGATGCAATAATAGGTTACAGGGAGAGATTGGCATGAAGGGGGATGACAAGCAGGAGGGAGGAAACTCAGCTTATCAAAACACATTTTGTTCCCCATCGTCCAGGTGAAATGGAAAACAGCTCTCCCAGTCAGAGAGAAAACACTGCTGCTGCACGAAGCAGCATGTGAGTGAAAACAGTAATGAGCAGGCAGAAAGCAAGAAAAAAGAAAGAAAAAAGTCACCACTTCCTGTCCTATAGGGAGCATGCTGGAGGAAGAGTGGGCACCATTGTTGGAGGAGGAGGAGGAGTACATGTTTGAGAGTGTGTGAGGCGTGCGTACGTGCCGTGTGGTGTGTGAGCTTTGGCGGAGGTGGGGACGAAAAGAACAGGATGCACAGCCCTTGAGGAATGCGTACAGCCTGGTGGCACGTCTGTGAAACTCATCCCTCCCTCCGCGAGTCTGCACCTCTTTTTCTTTTCTTCCTCGATCTCCCCTCTGCTGTCCCTTTCTCTCTCTGAAACGGCACAGCAGTCACACAGGCAGCAAGAGGGAGATCTGTAAACGGAGATAGTGAGGAGAATTAAAGGAGGAGGGATGAGTATGAGGCAGCGAGAAAAGGCCTTTGGGATCTGGGATATTTAAAAAAAAGGTCAGAGAGATTGCTTTAGAAGAGAGTGAGATTAAAAGGACTGCAGTGAACAGGACACGAGTACACGATCCTATTATCACTTTGCGCCCTCAAAACCCCCCAAACTTTAGTGCTGCACGTCACATCTTGCTGCTGTAGCATGAGTCACCCAGGGATCTCAGGGGAGCCCTGCGAGTGACTACAGCTTGCAGCTCACGACTTAAAGGGTTGCCTTGTTGACCTTTGTGTCACATGCCGCCGCCTCTCTCAGCCTCCGAAGAATCTCTAAAAGTGGAAAAGTCTCTCATCTGACTCCTAATTGCATCTTTGACATTACACCTGCACTTTTACCTCCTGTATCACTGCAGCTCTTGTACGCATCAGGCCGGATCTTATTTTTTTGACAAGTCGCCTTGGGCATGTTCCCTTCCCATTCATTTCATCCACATTCTTTTCCCATGTAAAAACGCTGCCTTTCGCTCTCGCACCCCCAACTCCCTCCACCCCCTCCTCCTTCCGTCCCCCCAGCCCTCCTGCTCCCCCCCCCTCCAAAAAACAGCTGCTCTCCATTCGTCCTGATTATCCTGGAGACCAGAACAGAACAGACCATGTTACAGAACAGCACAGACTGCACTTTATTTATTGTGCCGCATGCTGCCTTAGCTCTGGCTGGCTAACTAGCCACAGCAGGCCTGCATTCCAGCCTTCTGCAGTCAGCCTGCAAACTCTATACCCGACTTTGCAATTTGTAGCTAAAGTAACTCACCTTTCATAATAATAATAATAATAATAATAATAATAATAATAAAAATAATACACCTTTTTAGACAGCACTTTTCAAAACAAAGTTACAACATACTTTACGCGGTTGAACCAGGATTGATCGAATTCATACTCCAAACAAATAGGGGGCAGCATATCACCAGAGTAACTGCTAACTGCTGCTAACTACAGCTGCCATTAGCTAGTTAGCTCAGTCTGGAGTGAGAGCTCGGGAGAGTGTTGGTGTTTACACTGCTAGTTCAGGAGCTCTGGACTGTGACAGGCTGGGGCTGGCTGGTTAGCAAGCTATCTTCAGTAAATATTTTTGCAGCAATGCAGACGTCATAACATTAAAACTGCTATTTCTTCACATTCTATTGATAATTGTAATTGTAGCCAGATTACTGTACATTAGCCTTAAGCTAGCAAGCAACAGCACACACCAATGGTTTGTGTATCTGTGTGTTTGAATTCGGGTCAACTCTCACTAAACTCAGCACTCACCAGAGAATCCGGTTCTCTCTTTTCTTTCCCCTCTCCTGTCTGTGATGTCGTCAAAGAACAACAATACAGGACATAACACCCAAAAACAGAGGTCACCTCCGTGGATCACAGCTGCACTCAGGTTGTTAAACGGGAGTGAAGATAAATCCACTTTTTAATCCCAAAAGTTAAAAATTAATCTCTGAGCTTTCCTCCCGTCTTCCCTCCCACTTCAGAGCAAAATCCGATGTGAATCCCGGTGTTTATACTTCATAACACAACACTCGGCAAATGGCTTTCATTTTGGGTGTGATGAGCTGGATGGTTGCTTTTTAGCGAAACTACCTACTGACCTCAACAAATTTAAAAATGGGTAAAGGAGATGCTAGTGAAGCATTAGTGTACAAGTGTTGTTCCCTCCAGGGACACTGTCACCCGGTGACAGCATGTGTTGTTTTCTCCACCACTGACCAGGAAGTGTGATATGAAAACATGTCCTAGTCCTTTTCTGAACAAACGTTACAGTGTCTGTCACATAACAATGTCAATCTATTCAAAACCAACTTAATGCTGTATATAAAAAATGAATTTGAAAATTAATTGTGTCTATCATTATCTGTTTTGTTTCTTAAATAGTTTCTTCAACAAATCCATCTCTCTTATGCATTTAATGAGCTTTGTTTTAATATTGACTATAATATAGCATGAAAATTGTTGCTGTGCTCATCATTAGTCAGCACCTCAAAGCCTTCCAATGATATGTGAGGCAGTAAGCAGCAATGTAAAGAAGAAAACACATAATCCTGGTAAGTGTCTCTGAAATGTAATATTGATAATAATACTGCGCTTGTGTGTTTTAAATTTAAAGAGAATTCATAATATTACTCCAGAGAAAGTAGAGGATGTAGAAAAGTCAGAGCCTGTAAATAATGACTGTCCATGTACAATGTGACTCACTGTATGACTCATGTGTCCACGTCTTATATGAATGACATCATATTTAGTGTAAAGGGTTCACACTCACTGAAATATTGTGAGAAGGATAAGACGCAGGATAATAATTAAAACACATTCTGTATTTTCTCTGGCTGTCAGTCTCCACTCAGACTTTCTGACTCTCGCTTGACTTTCACCTTTTCCAGATCCTCTTTGTTCACATGCAGACAGGAGGACAGAATAGCATCTGTCCAGGTGGCAGTTGTTGTTTTGATCGATATCATTTATGTCAGCACTCTGATCTTCTCTAAAGAGTTACAAAAATGTCAACATTTAGTTAGCAGTCTTGCCCAATGTTCCACCAACTCCCACCCAAGGAAAAGGTTTTCTAAACAAACAAAACTTTAACTGTACTAGTCGGTCCTCTCAGTCTCTTTGGTAGGCGGTTGATTTACAGACAAGAAGGCTGCCAAGCCACTGATCGCTGTTTGAGACTGCGTTTCAACATTTGTGTGAAGAGGATATTTTTTAAGGAGACCTCGGGACAATCTTCAGCCATTTGTGGTGATCAAAACAAGTAATTCAGGCCGAAATAGGATATTAGGAGTGGTTTTATGCCTGGATGGTTAAGAAAATATTCAACAGATTAATCAAAAATGAAAATAATATAACATTTATGTATATATAACAAGGAAACGTTAAGAATGAATTTATTTCCAACATGTTAAAGTATCTTCTCCAACAGAGTATGACTCTTTATGGTTGTGTTTGGTAGGCTCAGAGCGCTCGGTTAGGGTTCAGAAACATCATGGGCTTGTTGAATATTGAAAGAGTAACAATTACTTAACACGTGATGAGACAGGACCCATTAAGATCACTATCTTTCCCCAAACCTTAGTGCTTTAGTGACACCTTGAAAAAAAACCCTGGAAATCTCTGACGTCAAACTCTGGTACTTTGATGGTTATCTATCATCAGAGCCTTTCTTGTGGCATTTGAAAGTTACATTTCATGATTTGAAAAAAGTTGCCAATGAACATAGTACATTCAGGATTCACGTCTCCTAAACATTTATTGGCAATGTGCCCTGACCATGTGTCCCAACAATTCCTGTCCAACTGCTAAATGCTTTAAAAGTAGCACAGGACTTTGTTACTGACTGTTGAGACTGACTGTTTCAGTGTTAACTTTAAAACAAGGCCAGTGATGAATGGGCGGCCCGGACCTTTCAGTTGTCTGTGGTGCGTATAGTCAATGTTTGTTGTTATTTCTTTGCTCTCATAACCTTGGCAACGGGCCTCGGGCGCGTCATGGTCCCCAATCATCTGATATTGTTTTAGCAGTCACGATGTCTCCTCTGATTGAACTGCACACACACACCGCACACACACACACATACACACACACACACTGTAGTTTGACAAGGTGCTAGAGGGGGTTTACAGGATATTGGTGGGCTCAGGGCTACAGTGTCTGGTACTCTGGTAAATATCCCACACACACCCTAAACAAGGGAGATGGAGAGAGAGAAAGAGCAGAGCTGGAGGAACAGATCCTTGTATTCACCGGGGGCAGGTTTACCTGCTCTGCTCTGTTTCTATTCTAAACTCTCAGGGCACCTCTGTTGTGGAGGATGGCGGCTGATTTAGGTCATTTTCACTGACTCAGTCTTAAGCTGTTTGTACTTACTAGCCAACTGATGTTTACTGCCAAACACAGCTGCTTGGTAAGATGGAGATTGTGGGGTGTAGTGGAAAGCAGCATGAAGGGCACGATATACATTTTCATCACCAAGCAGCCTGTTCGACACTAATGGCAGAGGATCTTTGTACCTTTAAAATATATTGCTGATGTTACTGAAACAGAATAAAACACTGTTTTACTGTAATGACTGATGATACTTTGCATTTGGGACATTTTTTGTTATTTTGAAGTGTATTTTTCATGTTGATGTATATAGCTAGTCAAATATGTGACACCCAGTACAGTGCTTGTTGAAATATTAAAGGCAATATTGGGTTTTCATGATTGAGTTACAATACATTGACCATTTAGTCACAAATCAAAACGTGATTTGTTCTTTGACAGTGTTGTCCTTTCTTGCAACCATGGGGTTGCAAGAAAGTAGCGGAGACTTCAGGCAGTTACTGCTCCCTGCCAAGAGATAGTCTGGCACATAAAACTGCGTCAACCTGCAGCGTATCATCTCTACAGTCCAGTTTTTGTAGGGGTTAAACAAACGAGGCAAAATGTGTTATTTATTGAGATTTTAAAGGTGCTGACAGGTGGATTTTGTGACCTTTTGACAGAACCAGGCTAGCTGTTTTCACCTCATGGATGTATGAAGGAGAAACTGTTCATGAAGCCAAAAAAGTTCATCTTCAGGGGTATAAACTAACCCAAATCTCCCACATAGCTTCTGTGTTTTGGGGCCCGTAGAGCATGTGCACCAGGGACTTCTGTCTAATTGGCTTCAGGGCCTGGCGCACTTCCAGGGGGTTGGTTCACCCCCTCTTTCCCCTCTTTATGCTTAGCTAAGCTAACCCACTGCTGGCTTTATTCATATATGAGAGTGTTGTCTATAGTCTTATCTAAAGCGAATACACACACATACACAAACACATTATTACTTTTAGCCCTTGTCAAGACACAAGAGCTGGCCTCAAACCTTGACCCTAGTACTGCACTCAGTTTAGCAGTTCAACCACTTCCTGAGAACACAGCGCTCACAGATGAGACACGTTTTTCTCTCTTCCCTCGCCTGTAGTCATATCAGCACGATCAGCCTACATTTGCTGCTTGACAGGTGAAAGCAGGTGGGAGAGCCGTGGGTGTCGTTCACTCGCGGGGTGAGATGAAAAGCCCAGTACGATGTCATTCTCCGTCCTCCCTCTGTTCCGATTTCTGCTCCTGCGTTGGTGTGAGTCTGCTCTCGGCTCCAAGGGCAAACAAAAAGAGGAACGGCAGCAGGTTGTCAAGGCAACACGGGAGCCACACACACACACACACACACACACATACACACGCACAGGTGATATGTGTAGTTTGCTGTGCGCACACATGCTCAGACATGTGTGGTGAATACGTCACCGTAGTTCTGCTTGCTGCGTGAGTTAGTGTTTGTAGGCTGGAGCTGAGGAACCTTTCACGACTTCAGCTGATGAGTGGGAATCTAAAGTTGGCAGCGCGTCACAAGCTTTATTTATACAGCACTGTATCTTTAGTCTCACGACTAGTGTCCTACTTTAACACAGACTTCGGAAATGATGTATTAGAGCAGCGTGTCCGATGTAACACCAGAAACAGAATTTATAGTGAGATCATACTGATGTATCTTTGTGTTTCCTATTAGTTCTCTGAATGTCTGTGAACTTTTCTTCTGAGCAGTGCTCTCTGCTCTCAATAACAGGACATTCATCGTTATGTTGCTCCTCCTCTTAACCTCCAAAGAACGTGGCTTTGATAATCCTCAGCGTCCTTTCTGCCCTTTCTCATGTGCCATTCATGTGTCGTCCCCCCGTGAGATAGTTTTAATGGCTGGGCGTGCCCGCGCTTCACATGCAAATGTGGGAAAAGTAACAACCAGGCAAAATCAAGAGAAAAATTCAAAACAAATGCATAATTAGTAGCTGGGGATTCAAATGGAGCCAACAACACCACAGCCAATATAGCAAACAATTTTGAGAGGGGGAGTAGAGAGAAAGAGTGATATAAATGTCAGGTTTTAAAGATGTGTTAATGTGCACTTTCTGGTACAGAGAAAGCATTCATGGCTGGCTTAGGGTTTTTTTTGCGTGCCCGTGTCTGTTTGTGTTTGTGAAAGCCAGTGCTCACATCTGTGTATGTGTACGTAAGTCAGCTTTTTTCTTATGTGTGTCTGGCTGTATGTGTTAATTAAGTACGTTATGCAGTGAGCATTACCAAGGGGAAAATGGATCTGGGACAGCTCAAATGCAAACACCTTGCTTAGCCATGCAAAAGATCAGACTGACACGGTTAAGTTCAGCTTTCACTGGCAGATTTAATGATCAAACGATTATAATCTGATGTTGGATCGCAGCCTGGGATGAATTAAGGATTAATTCACCAGATATTAACAGCGAAGAACGGATTAGGCAGGTATAGGAGGGCAAATACAGTGAAACTGCAGGATGTACTTTAACCCAACACTGAACCTATTTACTTACAAGGAAGGCAATTTGTCTTTTACCCCCTTCTCCGTTTTTCCTCACTATGTTAAAAAGGAAATGCTACGGCTGAGTGTTGGCAGCCCCACCAGAGTCAATAACAGACAAAACAATATGAGTAGCGAAATTAAATTGGATATCTTTGTATATACGGCCATATCCCTGTACGCCCTCCAAGATCCCAATCCTAATAAACTCCCCCCTGGTCTCTGCCAAGTCTAATTTGTTCACTCTGCTTGTGTTTCTGCAGAGTGATCTTGATTAAGACACACACCCCTCCAAAGGGCCGGACCAACTCCTTATCTCACTGCAAGGAAGTGAGGAAGGAACCATCAACGCCTACACAAAGGGTGGGCTGCTCGCGATGTGAGTGGGATGTGTTTAGATTTATGCAGTTTTCCATTAGCTGGTGTGTCTAGAATTTAACCTATTCTAATGGCCGTGAGGCTGTCCAGACTCTGAGGAATTTGTTTTGTTTTGGGTTTTTTTTATGTGGAAAATGAGCATTACAACATGGATACAAAGACGGTGGTGAGAGAGATGCTACGTGCATGGACCACACAACGAATGCTGTGAAAACTATTTCCTGATCAGGCTTCAACACTATACTGCACACATGAACACCAAACAAATAACAAAAGTATGCCTGTTAATTCTGCATCTGCATCAGCATACAGTAGACCTGCTGTATGTGTGTGTATAATGGTTCACGTGGAAAAAAGTTATTCTACCTCCTTTTGTGTTTTCACAGTACAGTTAACTCACATTTATTTGTGACATGAAGTACATAACTTTGTACATGATATTAAAGAGATACTGCATGACCTCAAAGCAAACGTTTAATCTGCTTTTATAAAAGCTGTACATGTACACGTGTAGGCGCCTTACCAACAACTGCTGCTTTTTGTCAGCCATCCTTGGCTGTAGCTAGCGACTGTTTGCTAATTAGCCTATGGCTCAGTTAGCCTCGCAGCCAGTGGCCTTAGAGTCGGACATCAGCACGGCTTGTAAAGGTGGGATATTTTCACATCTTGTTCTGTGATTTGAGGATTTATTTTCGACCAAACCAGAGGTGAAAGACAAACCAACAACATGCTGGTGAGTTGTATTTAGTTTATGCCAAGTTTGAATGACGCGTGTTTTACGATGGGTTAACTATAACAGTTAAGCTCGTCTTAGTTTCGTAAAACTAAAACTTTTGGAAAAAGAAAGAAACTTGAGTTCAGATGGTGTATGGATGCATTTTTCTGTTTAGTAAGGGAAATATAAGTAATAATATTTAATTTCATTTTGTGAGTTTATTTTGTTCCTTTATTATGCTAACAGCTGGCTTATAACTGCAAACTGAAATTACGGGGGCTATCGCCTCTTGCGGTACAAAGTGGTATAAGACAGGACAGGCCGGGGCTAGCTGGTTAGTATGCTAACTTCAGCAGACATCTCCGCAACACAATATATAGACGTCTTGGACCTAACGTCAACACTGTTGTTTCTTCGCACTGTTGATAATGTAAATTATTTTTTTTAATGTTTTAAACAAAAATTCTGTACATATTTTACACATTGCTCCTTGAAAGTATTTGTGTGACATTTTAAGAAAATATGCTTATTCACATATTGAGATTGAGATTTGGATATTTTTTCTATCCTTTAGACATAAAGCCAGAGCTGGGAGATGGTTAGCTGAGCTTAGCATAAGGACTAAGAGCAGAGGAAACCAACTAGCATGGTCCTGTCCAAGGGTAAGTGCCTAAAGGAAAATAGAAAACTACAAGTAGGTGTTTTTACACAACTTCAACAAACAAGATAAGGTGTCATTTGCTCTGAGTATGCTAAGCTAAGCTAACCATCTCCCGGCTGTGTTTTCATATTTCTTGGACAGATATGAGAGTGGTATCTTCTGATCAAACTCTCAGCAAGAACGCAAATAAGTGTGTTTCCCAAACAGTTCCTTACACTCTTCCTTTAATATCAAAAGTTTGTAGTTTGCAGTAACTTGCTGTATGTATGCACTGATTGTATAACAAAGGAAGACATGGGATGTGATGGCGATAAAGAATCAAAAGGTCTAAAAGACAAAGGTAGTGTATGATTTAAGAAGAAAGAGTCAAGGTGGGATGATCAAAAACAGCGCTAATGACAGAAGAACAAGTGAGAGCTGAGGCGATGGGGCAGGTGTTAATGAATGACTCGCGAAAGAGAACGAGTAAAGGAGGAAGTGGGAAAGAGGATGTTAAAATATGGGCAGAACGAGTGGTGCTCCTGTGTTGCACTCCTCTTCCCCTCAGCAGGGGTGGTCCTCATGCTAGATAACCCTAGCCAGACAGCCATGGGTGATAGAGATCAGATTGAGATGACGGACTGGAGTGCTGCCCAGACACACACACACACACACACACACACACACACACACACACACACACACACACACACACACACACACACGTAATGAGGAGGAAATTAAAAAGGCATTCTGTAGAAAGAAAAGAAAAAAAATCAGCATTCTTTGTTGTTTGCCAGTCTTTCACGGGAGGAGAAAAAGAGGTGAGTGAAAGCAGAAGGCTGGAGGTTCTTTGTTCTGTCAAACAAACATGTCAACTTCCCAGAACTGTCTATTGAACCTGCAAAATGAGTGCATATATACCGTTTCAAAGCATTCTCAAGTGTCTGTTTGCGTTTCCTCAGTATATCTTTCAAAACTTGGTAAACAAAAGTTGCTTTTCATTATTTAAAAAAAAATTCAACAAGGTTTTATTCGTGTTGTAAAGGTTGTTCTTTCTTTATAATTAACTGAAGCAGGTATGTAAAGCTTGTGTTAGACTCTCCTGTGCTGTTCTAGACTTGTTTAGGTCTTACCAAACCTGTTTGCCTTGAGGAGTTCTTTTCAGGGAGAGTAACTATTTCTTGTGGTGTGCCCCAAGGTTCAATCATGGGCCCCCTTCTTTTCTGTGTCTACATTCTGTCGGTAGGTTTAATTATCTGTAGACATTACCTCTGTGTTCACTGCTACACAGATGACAAACAATTCTACGTCTCTGCTTCACTTGATGGTCAAAAACATGTTGAAATCTTGTAAATTGTACTTCAGAAGGTATGGATAAGGTCGAACATTTCTTCAGGTACATGAGGAACAGGATAAAGCCTAATTCCACAGCTTTGAGCAGATTTTCTTAACACCAGAACGTGTTTAAACATGGGTCTAGATTACTCAGATATCTACAACTAGTTCAAATGACTGCAGCCAGGATCCTGACCAAAGCCAAACTGAGTACACATGTCATCACACCCTTATTAAAATCTCCTTGTTGGCTTAATTATCTCTCATTGTTTTCAAATCGTTTAACAGCCTTGCTCCAGTCTTCATCAGCAACTTCCCCACAGTATATGTTCCTCACATTTCACTTCGGTCTGCTTTCACCTCTCACATTAAATGTTCCTCAGCCAAGAACAAAGATCTACTACATTTAGTTCACACAACCCCAGACTCTGGAACAGCATTCCTGTAGATCTGAGAGTGTCCGAACCACTTACAACTTTAAGAAGAAAAGTAGTCGTTCTTGCTTTTACATAGAAACTTTTACTGTGTTTGACAGTGGCGGACTCAGGATGTTTGGGGGGGCAGGGGTGAAAGTCGTGATATATTTATAGTGAAAAGACAACACTTCATCACATTTTGTCGGATGGAAGGGCACCCTAGAGAGCACTTTATCAAGCTTTATCTACCTGCGGGGCATCCATGAGGCATTTCTGCTGCATTTTTTCCGAACATGGAGGCAACACCCCTGAGCACATTATATTGAATATTTTTGTATGTAATGTGCTATATAAATACGGTTTTATAGACCCTGAACATGACATCATTTCCACTCCTGTTCATTTATGACACATTTCACTCATCGAAATGAATTAATTGCGGCCCTGAAGGACTCACAAATGTATCTGCAATTTGGTAGTGACAAAGCGTGACACTGCCTCCATTTGCAATCTGTGTGTAAGCAGAGCTTTTTTGAAACAGGCTCCAGATGTTCAGATTTGAAAACTGCTGCCCTGATGACATATCCCAGCTTCAATCAGATGCATTTCATTAAAGCAAAACAACTGTCATACCCATATTTACTGGAAACGCTTCAGAAACCACACTGAACAGCAAAGCAGCCTTCCACCATGTGTGCAGTAGTATGTGTATCTGTGGATGACAGGTGCCCTTTGTCTGATGATTCATAGCAGTGTCCTTAATGTCTCGTCATTGCTTCACTGATGTTATTCATGCTGGAACTTTGCGATACCTCAGGGATTCGTGAACTAATGATCCTGCTGACAGACTAAAAACACGCAGCTCAGATCGGAATTTACGAGCAGGAATCAGTGTTAAGATATTCAGTGTTTTTTTTCACTTAACCATGCCTTCTTATGACGATCGTGTGTGTGTGAGTGTGTGACGTGTGAGAGCCTGTATCCCAGAGGTCATTGTCTCTGGGTCCAGACGGCTCCAACTCAGGTTCTCAGTGTGGCTTCACTAATCTGCCGTAATTATGTCTCACAATCAGCTCACTCCCAGTCACACACATACATTGACTCCCTGTCTTCTTGATTCTTTCTCTTCTTTTTTCCTTCTCTTTTCTTCTATGTTTTTTCTCAGGAGACCGGAGTCGTGGTTGCCTCAGGGTGACTGGCAGTGCATGTGTGTGTGTATTTTCTATGTGTGTGTGACGGAGTGTGACCCAAGCGATGGGGCTACTACCCTGTCAAGACATGGCTCAAAGGACTCCCTTCACAGCTTCAGGGTGAAGAAAGAGACGCAAATGCCTTCGTGACTTGCCATATAGTGAAAGGGGTTTCCACCGCGAGAGTCATCCGCCGCACTCATCGCTCTCATCTCCCCCGTCCTGCTACGGTGACGCAAATCTTCCTCGTGTCTCATCCGCCGTCGTGCCTCAGGGTGCGTGGTGACGCAGAAGCTGTGTGGGCATCCTAAATCCAGACTACCTGACCGGGTTCATGCGAGTCCATCTTGAGGGGAAGCCCTCTCTAGAAGAACTTACATTACACATTTATTTCTGTGACTACATTAAAACTGAAACTGGTAGTTGTTGTTAAGATATAGGCAGCTTGGGTCTATTTTTCTTTCTGACTGTATATAGGTATTGAAATTATACTCGCCAAAAGAATTACTGAGATATGGAAATGCAGAAACATCACTTAAAGAGGCGCTGTGTAGTTTTGGATGAGAAATGCAAACTCAGAATTTTAATATTTACCATAGTAATGAGGTAACAATACAAACTCATAAATATTTATCTTTTCCATAACTGAATAAACAAGCTGTTCTCAGAGGAAAATAAGGTCCCCAGAACAATGTTTGAAGCTAGAAAGGTGGCAGGGTCGGCCACTTATACAAAATAAGACAGTATGAAATTGTGTTGACCTTTAAGGTCAGTTTGTGTATTCTGTTTATTTATACACAAAAACAAAGAGAGTTTGTTTATTTAGTTTGTTTGGACATTAAAAAATCAGTCAGCTAAGATCTTTCTTTTCTTATTAACATTTCTTCCCCAAAACTACAGAGTGCACCTTTGAAAGGAGGTCAACATGGGCAAGAAACACAAAGAGTTAGACAAACATACTGGTTTTAAACAAATTCCCAAAACTGATGTTGGAGTTGAAAATGAAGATAAATTATAACCCAAACTGTAAACTTCCATGACAGTTTACCTCCCAGTAAGCTGCTTTATTTGGCTAAATAGTTGACTTGTTTATAATCTGTCTGTCATCTTCCATTATCTCAGAATAACTTTGGTGAGAACAAAGCTACCATTGCTAATAGCAAAAATGTCCAGACCTATGGAAATAAGACCCACACTATAAACCAGAACTATCCTTTAAAGTCCTGTAATGCCAGATGAGCATGCTCTTTGAATTATTTTTCCAATAGCTTTCTTTCTTTCCCACCTTTTTCAGTGTATAGCACTCACGATATAAGTCCACTTTATCCAACGTTTTTTTTATAATAGTACAAAATTATCATCATAACTTTAAAAAATGACCATGGATTCTGGACCATGGAACAGCTGAACCTGCAATTTCCTTCCTTGTTGTTTTCACCCAGCACCACTCCCTCTGCCTAACCCTAAGCATAACTTTTGAGCACATTAAATGTTTACCTTTGGTTTTTGCCTCCAAAACAAACATTCCTCATTGTACAATAAATCTAAAACCAGAAAATGTAGTTACGCTGCCACAAGGACAAAAGCTGCAATCATCATAAAGTACATAAGTACACATTTGTATGGCACTCAAGGCACGGTAAACAACAGCTACACTACAAACACACTGATGACACCCTTAGGAGAAAACACTGTCAGCACAGTTACAGATACTATGGTTCAGTCTAGCTGTACAGTATCAAAAAACACTGAATTTTGACTCTGCCAGTTTCATTTAGTTTTATCATTGTTTGACTTTTGCATTACATCACATTCTGCTCACTGTCAATCAGCTCACACTCACAAAGAAACCAAAGTCTCTCTGGAAAATAAAACATGTCGCCTTTTGAACTTTATTGTCTTATGCAAGTATCAATTGTGTTTTAAAAAAGACAGCAGTGAGCATGTTCTCACAGGAACAACATACAGCAGCTGTGTGGCATAAACAAGGCAATGAAAACTAACATCATTTTATATGACAGAATGGGAGCATGCAAATGAGGAAACAAGACATAAAATGAACCCTTTGTTTAAGTAAACAATCTAAAAATAATTAACGTAATTTGATCTAACAATTGGCCGTGCCTGACTGCACCTTCTAAAGTAACAATCCCATTTAAATTCCCAGGCATCTTGACTATAACAAAGAGTTATAATTCATAATTGTGCTTAGCACTCATTTATATTGCAGTGATGTATGTTGAAGTGAACTCTGTTTAACCCCGTGACAGCGTTCATTTATTCAGAGGGCAGGTCGGCCTTACAGGACAAACCTGTTCCTTTTCAAAGGAACTCCGTGGAGTGTTTTGGCCTGTGTGTCAGTGTGCATGAACCCCACTGAGCTCATTAAACTGTTAATATCACTGTCTTCCTCTTCACAAAACCTCAAACCTCACAAGATATTGCATGCTCAGTCGCTGAAACACACAGTCCTGCAGTCACACACACACACACAGACCCACTCACATACGCACATACAAAGCCTCGCAAAGCTTTTCTGACTAAATGCGTGCCTGGCTGCTTGCTTAAACACACACACTCACTCTCACGCAGACGCACACACCCACACACACACGGCTGCAGCACAGCACTCTTATTTAAACTGATGTGAGTGCTGTCACGACATCCGACTAGTCCTATTTGTTCCACAGAAGCCTTGGCGTGAGAGAGCAGGGTCACCCCACTGGCTCTCATGCAAATCCATTCAGTACACACGCACGCGCACACACTCACAGACACACACACACGCACACACTTAATAGTCCTGCAGATAAGCAAAAAGACAGAGAGACAGGCAGGCAGGCAAGCAGAGAGCCATGTAAAGACTCAGGCAGAGAGAGATGGGTGGACAGGAAAACCATCAGACAGAGACAAACAAGGAGGAGGATAAAGACGAAAAGACAGACAGGGACAGACATGCAAATCAACCTGAAGACACAGAGGCACACATAAGCTGAAAGCTATCTCGATGGATAGATTCGAGTCTAAATTTAACAAGGGGTGAGTTAGTCCTCAAGATGTTAAAGTTGTCCTACTTTGCTCACTGGTGGCCCCGGATGGTAGCAAGAGGTAGCAGTTTGAATTTAAAAACTTAGCAATCACGTCACTTTATAGTAAACCGTCCTCTGCTTAGTGCCTCGTGCAGATGGAGACAGTGTAGACTAGAGGATCAGCCATAGATCGCAGGTCAAAAGGCCAGGGTATAATCGAAACAAACCAATTAATGCCATCCGAGTACGTCTAATGTATTGGCAGATAAAAAAGGGCACCAGCTCAATGTTGAAAGCTGAGTGCGCGCAGAATGTCATGATATATTTATAGTGAAATAGTAACAAGCCCTGGTTGAAATTAAATAAAATTTTTATTATGTGATTATAACTACTTCACCTCTGTAATGAAACACACAGGGAACTATTAACTATTTGACTGGAAGGGCACCCTAGATGGCACTTTATCATGTTAAATCTACCATAGGGGCATTCAAGAGGGCAATTTTGCAGTGTTTTTTTTTTAACATGGGGGCACCAGGAGGGGCGAGAGTCCACCAGTGAATGTCATGGTGGATGGTGGTGTGGGCGGAGAGAGTTTCAGACACTATTTCACTGTCGCTTTGGTTGAAGCTTTGGTCTGGATCTTTGGATTTCAAAGAAAACAATGCTGAAGACAAGAGACTGACTGATGTCAGCTAGGCTAACAGTGATGTTAGATAAGCTTACGTCATAATGTTAGTGAGTGACTTCTGCTGTGAGGAATTCTTGCCACAAGACAACCTACCTCACAATTTTGCCCTTCATAGGGCCACTAATTCTAACATATATTTAAAATGAATGTGTTTGGAAGGCCGTTTACTGATTGATTACACATTACATTACATTACACTGCCCTCTTCTGGGTGTACTGAACAACGCATGACCCCAAAGACTAGACAAGACTCTATTCTCTATGTAGTGTGACATATATCTGCCATACACACTGCACGTCCTTTTGCTTCCAGTGCCAACTCTAGTCCACTTACTTACTAAGTTAAAATACTTCACTTTTTAAAGTTCACACTGTATATATTGTTAATGTATGTAGTGGGTTTAGCAATAGCAAAAAAGACTTAGATTAGCGACCATTAGCGACGTTAACTTGTTATAGCCTTTTTTTTATATGCTCGGTGCTTGGAAGAGCTGCCAAAAATGAAAATGACTGACATACACCGTCTTGGGAAAGCGAGCAGTAAAGCCCTGTCCCCATTGCTGGATAAAGGATTTTGTTGGCAACACAGTGGCGCGGTGGTTAGCAGTGTTGCCTCACAATCCCGCTGGGGCAGGGCCTTTCTGTGCAGTGTTTGCATGTTCTCCCCATGTTTGTGTGGGTTTACTCCAGGCACTCCAGTTTCCACCACTATCAAAACATGTACATTAAGTTAATTCTGCAGTCAGTGCCCTTGACCAAGGCACTGGCTAAGATCAGGAGTTGATCCCCGGCATTGAACGTTGCCCACTGCTCTCTCGGGATGGGTTAAATACAGAGTACCAGTTTCACTTTGTTGTACATTGTGTGATATGTGAACAAATAAAGATTCTTCTTCTAAATCACAAATTGTGACTTGTTCTACTATTGTGTATATGCAGAGCTAGGCTAGCTGACATGCTAACCTCACTAGTTAAAAACAGCAATGTGATTATCTAAATAATCCAAAATGCTAAAAACATTATATACAAAAAAGAACGGTAAACTTTTAACAATATATTCAAAGTGAACTGTGATAAGTGAAGTATTTTAACTAAATTATAGATGAAAAAGCACTGAGATAACTATAAATGTATACGATAGAGTTGGCACCAGAGGCAAAAGGACGTGCAGTTTGGCACACTACATTGTACATGTGACCCTCCATAAAGTCAAATAATTTATCTCTTTATTACATGGCTGATCATTTCAATGTAAAATACCTCACCTGTGAACTCTGATGATTACTGTGGAGTAAGTTATGTATATGACGATATAGTTTGTAAGGCAGCATGTTTTGAGAGATTTCTTATGGATTAATCATCGCTCTTATTCTTATTTTAGTGTCATTTGTTCTGACTTTTTAGCATCCACATGTAGCTCTGAGGACTTACGTATGCAGGATTACTTTGGCATTTACACAATCCGATGACAAATTGCATGGGATGTGTGGGTATGAACAAATAAGCGGTCTTCATATTTTTCATGAATCAGATGTGGGATTTTTTTTTTTTTTTTACAAACAAAGGAAACAGGAAAACAGAGGCCCAGTAAGAGGCTGGCAAAACAGGATCGGAGGGATACCACACAGTGACGCAACATAACAGGTGGACTGAACAGAAACATTGCGTGCACAAGAGGACCATATGGTATTACCCAAAGAAATACTAAGGAAACAGCTCATATCCGACAAGCGCAGCAGAGGGTGGGATGGGCTTTTTTGGGACTTGTGTCATAAAAGTCATAGCACAATACAGAGAAAAGAAAGACAAGAAAATGAAGAGTGTTTAGAGAAAGAAAGTGTATATCATCAGTTTCATCAGTTCAGTTTTGTTCTCCTCTTTCAGCGTCAGTCACAGTTCTGAGTGTGCAGTGCTGCTCGTGCAGTATCTTGTGGAGATTTTTGGTGAGTTCAACCTGCATGGTTGGCCATCAGATTTTGTCCCGCATAGCCTAGCCCAAATATGTCAAGCGTGACAATATTAGTCATTTCATGCCCAAAAAAAGAATAGTGGGTCACATCCACCCCTCCTACCCCTCTTAAATCCGTGCATGTACACACAGACACACATTCACTTTTGCCTGTCGCCCCTCCCCCTCCTCCTCCTTCCTCTCTCTGTCTGTCTGTCTGTCTCTCTCTCTCTTACACACACGCACGCAAGCACACACTCAGCATGCTTCATTATACACTTGCCCACACAGCATAGCGTGCCGGAAACAGACTCAATAGATGCCAAGCTCCCGGTCCCTGCAGGCTCAGTGCCCCTAAAACACTGGATGCACCTTCCCAAATTAGGTTAATTTGCTTTTGCCAGGGAGACAGCCCAAAATACAGTCTAGTGCTTCCCTGAAACAATTACCACCAAGAAATAATTAGATTATTTTTGTGTAAATTTCAGCTCTCATCAATTATTAACCTAGCCAGGTTGAATAATAAGACTAGCTAAAGTGAAATAGATATGAGCTAGATTAAAATTATGATAATGAGGACAATCAAATTGTTCTAATAATGCTGACGTAGCCAGACTGTTCTGAGAGTGTGCTATTCTTGTATATCTATTGGATATACTACACAAAGACCTCTGATGAACTTTATATATGACAACATGATTCTCAGTTTTGGTCCAGTTATATGCTTTATGATGCTGCATTAAATCTATGCCACTAACTCCCTCTTCTTATGCCCTTGCCATGGGGGTATTTGAGGATATGACCGCTTTCAGAGAGGGTAAGAGGGAGTGAGACAGAAAGAGGAGGGGGGGTTTGCTTGTCTTTCCTCTCCCCTCTTTGGCACAGTAGGGTGCGAGGTTTGATTATTGTCTCTGCCTGAGTACAACATTTTTTCCCCCTTTTGTCACGTTCACCAAATCTTTTTCTGCTGTGGAGGCAGATAAACAAGCACGGAAGGTGGGCTAGACTTGAGTGGGTGAGCGCAATTTGCATCAGAGCAACTGAGTCTGCACGATTCATTGACGGGTCCATAAATAGCACGACATGCATTACAAATTAAATCATGGCAAAGATCTCTCTCTCTCTCTCACTCACTCTCTATTAGGGTGAGGGACATTAGCTCAAATTAAGACGCAGGTTTGCTCTGGTCATTCACAGAGAAATAAGGGCAATGATATCACATAAAAATGCAAAAATGTCTGTCTAGAGTAATTTGTAAACCAAGTATTACCATGAAATGATTGGTCCTGTTAAAGCCCCGGTGGGCATGTCTGGCCGTTATTTCAAATTACTTCAGAGGCAATGAATTAAATGCACACAACCCAAACAGAGCATGGAGTGTGACCTATGCATGCAAGCAGGCAGAGCTCAGCTAATGTGACTTCAAGGCGTTGTCTGCCTGCATTTTGTACATGATAACTTACTCATCCTTTATGTTCACAAAAGATGATGCTAATTTAAAGTTAAGCTTTCAAAACTTTTTCCACAGAATGTATTCTAGCCGGCTTTTTTTTGTTTGTGCTTCTGAAAAGGTTCTGACATTTTGGAAATGTTAGTGGTTTAATTCAAATCATCATCAATGTATTAAGGTAGGATCAATATCAGTCTCATTTTCCTGTTTTCTCAGCCTTTAACTCTGTTGTGTCATGTACCCACAAGAACGTCACTGGCCTGTTCATGTCAGTCCTGTCATGTGAAGCCTACAGCTGTCAAAGCATAAAATTGAAGTGATGAGCATTACCAACTAAAGCTTCCATCCCCTGAGACCGAAGGCGGCTAAGGTGGTTGTGGTGAGATTTAACTGTCTCAAGAGGTTAAAATGAGATGACAGAGAATGAGAATGGCAGACAGACACTGAAAGGTTGGTGAGGTCTAAAGATGGTCCAAGGTTAAGATGACCTGGGACATTTTCTCTCAGACACTGAGCCATTTCCCTCTCAAGCAAGATGTTTTTATTTGTTATAACAACTAAACTGAATAATTTTGCAATATATTACATGTGATTATTTGTGTATCATGATAATCAATTCTCAAATGAAATCATTTCTTTTATAATGCTTTTATTTTGATAGGAAACTAACTTCCTACCTCACTGCGTGTCTACGTGACAAGGCTGCGTCGTAGCGTCCTTGCGTCG
The DNA here is from genome assembly GCF_040436345.1 of Pagrus major. NCBI lineage: Eukaryota > Metazoa > Chordata > Actinopteri > Spariformes > Sparidae > Pagrus > Pagrus major. The sequence goes on along the minus strand of NC_133216.1, from coordinate 22,261,389 downwards.
TAGCCATAGCAACCGCAACAGCCAGAGCATGGCTCATGTCAGGGAAAAGTCCATTAAAACTTCTCGTATTTTCTGATTATTTTCGCCTTCATTCCGAAAGAGACTGTTGAATATGGGTGGGTAAAGTTATATTCTGTTTGCAAGTCGTTAAGAGTCAAATCATAAAGGTTCAGTCGTGTATGGCTGCAGTGTTAAATGCTAAAATAGACCACCGCACTGATTTGTTTACAAGGTTAGCTAACGTTAAGTTAGCTCTGTCAGTGTTTGAGATTAGCAACACGTCTCTTTTATTTATTTTGAACACATAGTGCTCATTCATAGTGCTTCATTAACTAAATATTGACCTAAAGTAATGTAGAATTAATAATACATGATGTTTACTTTGCCTCCAACTAAACAAAACTGCATTTTGAACACAAAACACATAGCAAGTAAGCTAATCTAGGGACTTGAATGTGTCTGTCATTCTCAATAATATATGCTTTAATTCTTAATAATATATGCAGTTTATTGTATTATAGATGATATCTCTGTTTACATATATAAACTCCCCAGGGTATCTGATAGGTTTGCAGGATATTTTTAAAACATGTTATAGCATTTTTTTCCAAGTTTGCATGTTTGGTCTGTAAACCGCACAAACATGTGCTTTGATTGTGTTTGATTGTGAACTATTTTCTGACTACTATCAATTACCCACAATGCATTTTTGGGCAGGAAGGAGGCCAACATGTTGGATACCACTACAACAAAACTTAATGCTGCTCAAATCCTGAAACAAACACTTCTTGTGGTTAAATAAACTCAAATTATTTCAACTCCATCTGCTTCCTTCATAATGAGGTGGTTGAGGAACATTTCTTCTAGAGCCTGACCGATATATTGATTGGCCCATATTGGCCCATCACAGATATCAAAGCTGTTTGTTTTTTTAGAGACTATAATGCAAAAAAAGATGATTAGGGCGATTAATAACTATTAATTTCCCGTGAAGTTTACTGTTTCAGTGCACTGATGTGATTTTGGATGATAAAGTTCATTGTTGAACTTGTAAAATATCCTGCCTAGGTTATATATCTTCCTCACAGTTGATTCATAACCACATTTAGGGGATCATTGCAAAATATGTGTGCTTATCGGGTGATCGTGATCGTATCCCTAATATAACTCTAACTTCTTAATCTTGGAGCCTCCTTCCCTTGTAGCCCCCTCAGTGCTTGTCTTTGTGCTCGTGCCGAACCGCGTGCCCTCATGAGTTTATGTGTTCGTGTTTGTTTCCTCTCACGACTCGGGCATGCGTCCATGCAGAATAGATGAGTTTATGAACAGCTTGCCTCTCTCACATTAGACTGATTAATAGTTCAATCAGGGCTAAAACGGACAAAATGTCACGGGGGAACAGTTGTCATGCAAAATCAGCCCTTTTATATCTGCGTCCATCTAAAAGGATAGGCCTGCTTAATGCCGTCACAGGGCGTAACTAATTCATCTGCATTGTGTGAGCCAGCGATTGAGGATCTCTGCTGTGTTTTAAATGCAGAGCCTAGAGACAGTAGGGGGGCAATCAGGCTATTAGCGTGCATGAGCATGAAGCCTGCTCTTTGATTGGGCAGGGTTTGTGTGTCTGCACTGGTGTGTGAGTGTGAAAGAAAAACAGAGGGAGTTCACGTGCTTGTTTACATGCGAGAATGAATAAATGTTTTAGTGTGTGTATTAAGTTAAACCTGCCTGTCAGTATAGATTGATGTGTGTCTATGTGTGTACAAAATGCCTTGGGCCAAATCCTTGTGTGTTTGTGCTGTACATTTTCCTGTGTGCCCTCTCACTCTATTTCCCTCCGATGGTCTGCGAGGGCATTTAATGTCTGGCATGCAGCCGTGTGCCAGGACCATCTGATAGGAATGACCTCTGGCCCGAAGTTAGCCAGAGGTACTCAATCTGAGGTCTAGTGTTGAGTTAGCGTGATGGTTTTCCCTCCCTAATAGTGAGCGGATGGATAAATACCCTGAAAGCATGCACACAACGCTAGACAGACAGAGGCTGGGTTAGGCTTGTGTTACTGTTCTCCTCGCATGACCTCCTTCACCCATGGGCACATCACTGACTGTTCCTCAGTAGTTACTATTACACTGCAGGGGTCTTTCCTTGGTTTGCAGCAACTAAAAATACGTAGAATCGAGCGTACTCAATTCATTTTCTCTCTGACTTATTTGAAACTAGAATGTATTATACAATTAATCATTAATTACAACCGAGACTTACTAGAACTTTGTTTTGGGGATTGTTTCCACTCTTGAAAGTTGAATCAGTCCTTGTTAGACCTTGTGTTGCCCTAAGTTGGAGGACAGATTAATGTATGGCTGTGAAGTCCAAATACCCTCAGCTGTGAAATGCCATAATCTACAGTCTATAAGCTTAATGCTGCCATAAGCTTGACTGATTAATCTATTGAATAGAGTGTACAGAAAATGGGTTTAATATGGTGGACATCACGCTAAGGGATTTACCCTTACATTAACCTCAGAGGCTAAGTACTATTCATCAGTTTAAAAGTACCACCCACCTTTATCCTGAAAAGAGGAGTCAATTTTCCTGGGTAATATTGGGTAGAACACAGTGTCTTTGTAGACATACTTTGATATCAGGGTTAGTTGGCATTAGTTGGCATGTTTTTACTACTGTTGGACAGTGTGTTCTAATGTGAAGGGAAGGGATGATTTTTTACAAGAATGTAGAACTCAAAGAACTAGAGAGACACAAAACTCACCACTTAAGAGCTCAGTTCAAGATTAGGGCAGTATCAAATAGTTCAAAACTTAATTCAGAACGGTGGAATTCAAATTCTAAATCAACATTTGATTGTTGATATATATAGTGTATACTTTTGCATGTCTGTCTAGACCTGGTATTTCTGCACAGCTGCAGATAAAGATTAGGCTACATTAACATTATTAGTATTAAACTATTTGTAGATTAGATTCCAGTGGTGGCTGTGCAGGATTGTTTCTGACTCTTGTGATCCTAACATTTCCAATAACTCCAAAGGGTTGTAAAGTCTACAAGTCAAAAGTTATTGAAAAAAGATAGATGCAGTCATTTCCGAAAAGACCAACTCATTTAATCTGATGAATCACTTTGTTCATATTGCAGGATTTTGTTTGAGGTTTTTTTCCCCCCCTTTTTGGGGTGATGACATCATACAATATGAATGACAGACATTCATTCATTCAGAAACCTAAATAGAAGCTTTGAACGTAAAAGAAGAGACAAAGTGTTCAATATTTTGTGTTTCCCTTTAAAGCAGGGGTGCCCAAACTTTTTCCATTTGAGGGTCAAAACTGAAATGGTGAATGGTGACCCACACAGGCCAAAAGCAAGCACCAGTTGTGTTAAAATGTAAAATGGTATCATATGGAAGCCATGAGAGACAAGTGAGAAAAAAATAAATAATCCAGTTAATAAATTGTTTTGTCTCCTGTCTTTTTCTGCCTGTCCTCCTGATTTAAGAAAGAAGTTTATCATTATTTTGCCAGGATAATTTTTCAGAGTTCCTAAAGAAATTCATAGATCCCAAGTTCCCTCACAAAAAATAGAACAGCACAAACAGCAATTCATAATATAATTTTTTATATTACTAATAATCCACTATACTCATCTCATGGTGGGCCAACTTTGGCCTGCGGACCCCACTTTGAGCAGCCCTACTTTAAAGACTAAAGCTCGTCTTCAAGTCCAAACAGTTAGTCAATAAGTCGACTACTTGATCCGCAAAATTAACCAATAGCAATTTTGATAATCATTTAATTGTTTATAAAGTAAAAATGCCGGTTCCAGATCTTCAAATGTAAGGATTTTTGGCTTCGCTGTTTACTAGCATTGAAAGTTGATTATGTTGTGCTGTTGGTCAAAAAAGCAATTTGACAGTGTTTCCTAGGTCTTGGGAAATCGACATATTAGTCAGTATTGAAAATAGCTGTTGCAGCATCAAATGAAAATCCATAACACACACTGTATACCATTTCCAGTATGGCTTATTCTGCTGGTCTTCTTGTTTCCAGGAGACAAGGAGAGATCAATGGAGGCGGAGCAGGAGGGGGAGGAGGAAATGAAGATGGTTCTTTACTGTCCTCCGATCCACCCACTGCCTGAAGAGATAAAAAAGGTAGGCAGGGATTCAAAAATCATGTCCCTGAAAACCCCTGGCAGGTACCTTGCTGATTTTCTTTCTATTTGAAGTTAGATCTGAACACCAGGGGAACCAATATGAAATCATTTTCACAGCACAGACATGTATTCACTGTGGGACCATACTGCACGTTACCGTTCAAAATGACATGTTAAGACCATATTGACACAACATATGTTGGATTTTTTTTAACCCAGAAACACAAATGTGTTGAGAACATACAGTATTTTTTCCGTCTTGATGAGTGTTTCGACACTGCACACTCTCCATATGCTGCAGTAATCCATATGATTTGAAGAAATGGGACACTGTTTCCTCTTTTAATCTTCCATCTGTTTTAAGATAAAGCACAGAGGAAGTTAACATGGCAGTGATGCGTGTTGCTTTATATCCTTGTCAATGTCAGGTGGCAGTTACATATTCCCATATGATATGCCATATGGTATGAATATAAATTAGCAGGGAATATTTCCAGCTTCTCCCCATTTAAACAGGAAGCACATAGAGTATCTACAGTCGGTGTATTCTCTGTCTGTCAAAGGGAAATCATTTTCTCCAAAGACCATGTTTTACAGATATTGAAAACCCTTTCAAGCTGGCGCTAAAGCATTTTTCACATTAAACCGCATATTTCAAATAGGCTCTTTTACATGCCTTTACATCAAAGCAAAACAGCAAAGTAAAGTAATTATATTATGACTTTTTTTGCCAATGGATATAACCAGTGGTTCTACTTCCCATTGAGATGTGTGTGAGAAGAGGTGTGTTTCCCACCTGCGTCCTTAGCAGAGTTAATTAATTTCTCATGCCTGTGGGAAACCTAGCCATCTTGGCTTCATTTACACATACAGTGGTAACCTTTGTATATACTGTAGTTCATCTCCTCCACATTAAAACTGTAGAATATTCCAAATGGAGCAGCTGGCTGATGTGGGAAGGACCTCTGCACCTGCTTTAGCTGTAGCTAAACTCATTTTCTTATTTTTCTTTTACAATCTACCCTACTCTTGCTCAAGTTGGTTAGAGGTAGGCCACATTGACTGAACAGTATTTTTTAGACAATGATATCCACAATTAATATATTAAAAACTGTGACAGAGTTTCTCTGTTCCCTATATTGCTTTGCGATACATTGTAAACGATCGATCATTGTCACCAGAGCTATTTTTATTTTTGAAACTCCTCTACTGTGAAGCCAGCAGCAACCTCACTTTCAGTTTTAACAATGTATATCGCTGCTGCAGGGTCGTGATGTAAATAAGCAAACTGCAAATTTGTTAACATTATATGGCAAATCCCTACTGTTGACTTGTTTACAGCCTGTCTGGCCGACATCCTGGTGCTTGTTTCTGGTGCTGTCTAACTTGACAGACTGCTGTCGTTACAACATGTTCCCAGCTCTCAGTTTTATCAGTTCAGTGTTATGATAACCATCAGAAACGAATGTATCGAGGTTACAATGACTCTAAACGGACTGAAATAGAAAAGTTTTGTTGGTTGAACAAACACTTTATTATAATTTCACAAAATGTTATGTCCTGGGTCCTGAGAGGTTAAACATTAAACGTTATATAAACATGAAATATTGTGTTTTATCAACACTAATACAGTAGAATTCAATAAGCAAATGTACATGGCATGATAATTAATTTTCATACCATGGTATACCTTGAAAACGGTACATCACTGCAACCCCAGCAACTGTACATTATCATATACATTTGTCATTTTTGCTCAACTGGACATAGCGTAGCATATAGTGAAGTAGTTAGATTACTCAAAGTGTCTGTGAGGCTGCTCTCTCTCTCTCTGTGTGTGCTCTGGACTCTCTTCCTGTCTCTCTCAGTTCCTCTGTCTGTTGCTCTCTAGTCATTTCTGGAATTTCTCATTGAGGCCAGTAGATGGCTGTGAACAATACGTCCCCTGGTATTATGTGAGGGTGGCCTTTCCATGTTCAGACAACCTCTCCCCCCCCCCGAACGTCTCTTACAAACACACAGTCCATTCTCCCATCCATCCATTCGTCCGTCTGTCTCTCTGCCTGCTGCGCCGTGGCCAACAGACACAAATGGGAATCTATTTTATTTATTGATTTCTGTGGTGGGCAACCATCTCTCCCCCGTGTGTGTTTGTGTGTGTGTGTGTGTGTGTGCATCCGTTTCAGTCCTTCTGTTTATGATTTGTCACAAGGGCCATGTGATAACCAGACACAGAGCAAAGGAAAGAGAGACAATAACAAAGAGAGGGAGGGAGAGACTGACATTTTGATCATAGCTCATCCATCTGGTTCAGTCTCAGGGTCCACCTCCCTCCCTCCTTCCTTCACCCCCTTGTCATCCACTCAGATTCCAATAGGTCCGTAAAATAGAGGATGTTCTGGGCTTAGCCCCCCGCTGAGTACACTTCAGCACCATTTATTGGAGGAGGCTTAGGTGGCTGGGGGCGAGCGGAGAACAAAAAACAACAGAGGCAGTGTGCGTTGCAAGCGCAAAGCTGTGGGCAGCACCATGTGCACTAGTCGGCGTGGGAGGCAAAGAGGAGGTGGTGTACTAACAGGCCCATTTAAGTGCTGTTAATCCTGGTGTGCTGGGAGAGGGCTGGCACCAAGGTTTAATGGTGGGCTGCTGAGAAGGAGAGCGCTGCGGTTACACACACACACCATGCCTCCCACCCACACACTCGGGAACAGGAACGCACATACTTCCACTGAACTTTAATGTCGACAGTATGTTTATATACACAGGGATGCAGCTTGAATACAGCTGCAGGTACACTATCACATGAAAATACATTGTAGTACTTCCACATACATAATAAGACAGCAAACGAAGTTAGACAGGGTGTGACACTACCAGCTACTTACATGGATTTCCTTTTGAATCTTCATGTTGAGTATTAATTTATGTTGGACATGCAGCATCTGGTCTAGCAGCTTATCCATGGCATCTCCTTGTCTTCTGTCCAGTGCATGCTGGGACATTAATGAAGGTAATTAGCAACTCATCACTATCGGGGTGTTTCTTTCGATAGTGACATCCATTGTCAACCCAATCACCAGAGTGAATGTTGGCAATGTTCATTCCTGCAAACCACAGCTATGTTGAAACTTTATGTTCCATTATGTTGCAGCTTTCAATTTCTTAATGTTCAATTGTATTTGAATTTCTTTTTTATATTTTTATGTTGTGGTTAGGTTTAGGCATAAAAACCACTTGGTTAAAGTTGGGAAAAGTTTAGCTTATCTGACAAACATGGCTGGAAATTGTTCCGATGTCTTGTTAAAAATGTCTGGTTTTATTGCCACTATCACAGCTGGAAAATCTCCTGATGTCTCTGTAAAATATCAGGATTTCGGCTACATATTGTCCCAACATCTTCTCAAAATTATGTGGTTTTGTCGCCTCAAACATGGCTGTAAGATGTCCTGATGTCTTGTTAAAAAATATCCAGTGGTTTCGCACTTACAAATGTTGAAACGCCATCTCAAACAGTGGTCTCTCACTTCGTAGCCATCTTGCCTAACGCCTTAAGTCAGCACATACTGTATACATGTAATCTGAACGTCATATGACATGTAGCACAGAAGTGTTGATATGATCTGTATGATATGTACAAATTTAACGTATCTGTGGTTTGCAGAAACCTACAATTCCAACATTTTTTTCTTTTGACTGGGCTACAGTTGTTCCGCAAATGTGCACTTTTTAAAATTTTACAAAATGTGTCTCTATACCAACAATCTGCATGCGCACATATTTTCCACTTCCTCTAGCTACCTACTGACCTCATTATTTTGGTGAGGAGAAGTAGAAGGGATAGTTTTAATCTTTTGTTCCATATTTATGTGGAGCTAAACCAACCACTCCATCCTCAGTGCAGAACTTTTGTCTCTGCCACCACAATAGTTATAACAAAGGAATTGAAGATAATCAACGCAGTATTGTAGTTCATTGTAAATATGCTGAGAATGCATGCTGCTTTTCAGTTTCAACCTGCGTCATGTGATCACAGTCACAGTCGCACTTCTCCTCAGTCCCTTTCTTTGTCTGTCTCAAGGGCACATTAGCAATTATTATTCAGGGACCAGAGAGCTTTCACTGATGGTTTCTGAATTGAATATCAAGTGAAACCTGCTTCTCTAAGCAGGTGGTCAGACTAAAAATAGTGATGCATTAAATAACAGCAGGGGCTGCGTTGGCGTGTAGTTACAGGTACCAGTGAGAAGATGAAATATGATCCAGGAAGTCCTGTTTGATAAAAAAAATCTGTTAATTCCAAGTTTTATCAGGCTCCAAAACACCACGCACAAGTTTAGAATACTGAAGGGCAGGATTTTAGTACCCTGCAAGTGCCTCTTGGAAAATGTCCTGTTCCTGTTGAAGAAGTCTGTCTGGATTTTGTGTTTGCACTCTTTGGCCAACACAGTGCACTCCTGGATGACGTTGCATTGCGTTGCAGAAAAAGCAACATTTTCTGTGGGGGCTCTCTGCGTCATCTGTGCTAATGCAACAACAGTGCTATTGTTGGCCTGAACACAGCACAAGCCTTCATATAATTGCCACCACCAAAACTCAAAACAAAGCTGTTTCTCTCCTTCCTTGCTTGGCAGGATTTTTCTCCAAGTTGTCAAAGTGACACTTTAACTTAGATGTATTCTCTGTTTTCTGGAACAGTGCTCCAGTCCAAACATGGCTGATGGATTAGTTGTTTTCAGTGCAGCACAGAGCAGAGTACACCGCAGCCTTTTTACGCAGCAGCTGAGCACCTCTTGTTCTCCACGAGGTGCTGATGCTACCTATTCACTTGTCAAGTGTCACAGTCCGAAGGGAGCTCAAACACACAGTGTAACAGGACAAGACGTTCACCTCCAGGAGAGAGGGAAGCACGTGGAGAAAGAGAGGGAGAGAGGAAGCAAGAAAAGGAAAGCTGGACAATAGGGACAATATCTCTGTTAACTTGTCAGATGTTGTGGTGTGTGAAGAGCTCCGAAACACAGTGTAACAGGACAAGACGTTCGCTTTATAGATAATTAGGGAGTGAGCGGAGAGCACGGGTGGGAGAGAGAGAGCCAGGAGCATCTTTCTGTGTGAGCAAAAGACATAAGAGGAAGATTTTCTGTTTTTGTTTCCTTCAGAGAGAGAGAAGCAATGAATAGAATGAGAGCAGAAAGACCAAAAATGAACACACACACACACACACACACATGGAAGCACTATTGTGCATTGACATTACAGTAAGGCTGCATCTAACAATTATTTTTATTATCGATATCTGTCAGTTATTGTCTCCAGTAAAGGATTAGTTGTGGGTCTTTAAAATGTCAGAAAATGGTGAAAAAAACAGAAAATATTGACATTTGAGGAGCTGACAAACAAAAAATGATACAAAATAATTGCTAATTAAATTAGTTGGCCCCTAATTTAATAGTTGACAACTAATCGATTAATTGACTATTCAACTTTTAGCCTGAGGCTACCATCCCTACAACAGTGTCTCAGCAACATGGTACTTTTCCTTCTCTGTCTTTCTATATGGGTTACACTGCTGTAAATGTAGCTCTACATGGATAGCTGACAGAGCAGAGACACTGGATGTGTCACCGTAGGGCCTGCAGTACTGACTGGGGAGCCAAAGCTGTACTTTGGCTCCCTGGCTGACTGTCGTCTGTAAAAGTGTCAGGTGTAGGTCACACTGTACGAGTTTAAGCATTCTGTGTGTGTGTGTAGGTGTGTGTGTGTGCCCTTGTATTCCTCACTGTGCGAGTTTTAGACCTTGAGAGGCAGGACATTTTGTAAAGTAACGGGAGAACATTTCAGCCAGTCTTCAGTTTAAAGACTTGATTTTAGAGTTAAGGTTACCCAATGAAAGCAGTGTGTTAGCAGAGCGGCAGCAGATCCAGCTCCTCGTCTGTATATACTGTCGTCTATATACTGTAGTATTGAGTGCAAGCCACCTGCGTTTTGGCAGCACCCAGAGCCTGACACTTAATCACTGTAGTTACATGAAAAACAGACAGAAAATAGACTAGAAGCATGAAAACAGCTTTGGGTCGCGGTCATGTGCAAGGGAAACGCCATCTGCTGGCTTTGCAGCCTTTGTAGGCAGGCAGCTGCTGAAACATCTCCCTGTAGACAGGCTTTAGAATGTCGTTTGCTTAGGGTGGGTTTCGGGGTGTGAGTACATTATGTAACAAAATGATAAACATTCATTAAAAATGTATTTACTTTTATTGTATATTAACAGTAAATATGGACGAGACAGTGGTATCCTCTTTGCTGTGCACTCCTGATAGTAAATGGAAACAGATTTGCTCCATGTACACCTGAATACCTGTTGTTGAGCTTCACTTTTTTCTGCCCTGGAGGCAGACACACCATGTCCATGGTGTGACCATGCTGTCCTCTGTATGTTGATAGGACAGGCACAAAAAGGGACGAGCCCTTACTCTTCTTCATGACATGTTGGATGTTTGAGTTTTGAAGCTGGTGCACCTTTTATCGAACCACTTCACCTCTGTGTGACTGCATCGTTTTCTTCTTTTAGCTCACAAACTAAAATCAAACTTCTGAGAGGGTCCTGATCTTTTTTTTCCATAACACTGTTGCTCCAAAGATGGCACATCAGTTAGACCTCTTTGCTTACTGAGTCTGTATTATCATTCGTTTTACAAGGACATAATAATGTCTGAACCAAATTTCATGTGGTGAATTTAGTGGAAAACCATGTTGGGATGGGCATGTATTTGTGATGATTAAGATTAGGATGGTTTGTTACGCAGAACCATCTGGAAAGGCGCTGCTAGAAGCTGTTTGGAAAAGGGCAGGCCCTTTAAAAAAAAACAACAAACATGGAAGGAGATTGGACAGACCATCTGTCTATCACTGAGCTAATTTTAACCAATCAGATCGGAGAATGCTGATTGGTTCGAACCACTGTGGGTTGTCCACAAGCGCATAGCATAGAATAACTAATTTCTGTTTGTGTACACACATGTGACTTATTTCTTCCCCTCTAATTTACTGTTTTATCATCCTGTAAAGTGCTTTTAGCTGTGTTTGCATGAAATTGTGCTTTACAAACATACTTTAAATAAAAGCATTCCCCACTGAGTTAATAAGTCACTTTTTTAAAGGTGGAATATGTAAGAATTTATAGTCAAAACAAATGGGGGGCAGCATATCGTCAGAATAATCGCTAACTGCTGCGAAGTGAAGTAAATCATCCAATCAGCATAGCTATCTAATTGGCCCCATAACATACAGGTATGTTCATGTAGCGTGGATCTGCTAATCAATGAGGTTATGTGAAGTTTGGAAACAAAAGTAAGAGGACACAATCTCTAGTAGATTGTGGACGTCTTTAAGATCGATCATGATATAAAATCATCAGATTGTCCATCCGCCTACTCAATTGTTACAACAATGACACACTCTGAAACACCAGACAAGTCTGGTTGGTCGCTGACGAGCTTGTTCTTTTTTTTCTCTGAAACTCTGACGCTATTATATTGACTGCTATGTCTGACTCAGTGTTAAGGTGTAAATCGAAGTCCTGACTAGCCTCTGTCGTGTCTTTCCATGCCTCGGACTGTCAGCTGTCCAACTGAAGGCTCTCAACTGCTCTCCTTCTCCCTTCCTCCATCCATCCATTTTTAATGTGAGCATGGCAAAGTCTTCTAGAGGAAAAGAGGAGAGAGACCAGCCTCATGTCCCAGTGAGCTACACCGTGCTACACATCTCTCCCTTTCTCTTCTTTCTCTGTCTGTCTCGCTTTCTTTCTCTCAGTCCTCTCTTCCTTGAATAATGGATAGTTTTAAACCAGACACGCTCCTCCCTTTTCTTTTTTTTTTTTTAGTCTTGATTCGTTCCCCTCAATAAGACCTCAGGAAGTCGCTGGGTAATGGCAGCACATGTGTTGTCTGTTCACTCTAATCAGTGTATCTCAGATTTGCTCCCTTCCTCTTCCTCCTCCTCCCTCTTCATCGTCTTCCTCACCTTTCCTGGCCTTTTTCAGGCTGTTTTCTTAAATCTTGGGGAGGGAGGGAGATTAAGAGTGGGGGAGAGGGAGAGGGGGAGGTTTCATCAGGTGAATGCTGATCTGCAGTAATGACTGAGAGACAGCGGGGGGATTATTGTGCAATATTGTCACGGGTGTTGTCTGTAGCCTGGAAATACAAAGTGACAATATTGCATGTTAATCCACGGGTCATTACAAGGTCACATGCTGCTTTTATGAAGCAGTTGTCATGCCAGCCACTGCGGCAGTTGTTTTCCAAAGATACACTTTAATCAAGTGTTCAGACAGTCAATCCCTAAATACAAGAAAACAGTTCAGTTTATTATTTATTATTGTCAGTGTTTGTGGCATGTATGAAATTCATGTTGTTGTGTGGTGAAACTGCTCTCACCATGTTACATTTTCATGTCAGAATACCTCAGGTTACAATTCAGTTTGATAGCAGAAAAAGTATCTCCAGCATGCAATGATAGGTGCAAGGGCTTTTAATAGACTCAACATTTTAAAGTAAAGCTTGATAAGTGAGGTAGAAGTTGAAGGAAAGTGCATGGGGACAACAGAAATGTAAAATGATCCCTGATCATACCTAACAGTGCAAAAGGACAGATGTTTTTTATAACATTAAAGGACCAGTGTGTATGATTTAGCATCTAGCTGTCCCTTTCAAGAACCCATGGTGGCATTCAGGTAAAACTAGATTAAAGTACAATGTGACATAACTATCAATTTCCAGTGTCCCCTCTTGACCTATGTTATGTTGTATGTAGTTGTAGTTACTATTTTTAACATGCCATATACTTTGTCTTTACTCAATATAGATTTTACATATGGGAACTGTGCATTTCAAAATCTATCCATGATAACAGAAGGCCTGTTCTGTCACAGGCTTTTATAACTGTGTCAAAACCTTCATCTCTAATTAGTGATATTTGATATCAGTCAGTACAGATTGCATGATGAAAAAGAATCAGAGGGATGTTGGATGTCTCAGAAGTCTGTTCTTTAATATATTCAGTTTCTTTATTTACTTGCTCTAAGGGACTGTCTTTATTCTTCTCAAATAATTGAAGTGGTGTGTAATAGGTTGCCAAATTTCGCAAAAATTTATTTTCTTGTTATTTTAGAGAGAATTTAATTCTCTCTAGTTCCAATCGTTTCATTGCATTCTTAATTAGATTAAAATGTGTTGGTTTAGTTCTCTTTTTCAAATGAGTAAGATCAATTTTTGTGCCAGCAGGCTGACAAATGATACCATGAGTCTATGCTGTTTCTTTTACTATGTTAGTGTACTATGTTAGTGCAACGGATCTAAGTCAATATGTTTATGCAAAATTCTTGATAAGGTTTGAAAAATGTTAACTTGAACACTCAGTTATAGAATTTTGCATGGCCTTTAGTGACATAAAGCTTTAGTTATTTGTACAGTCAAACTGAATTAGATGCTCTCTGTTTGACTCATTCATAAATGTCTGAAGCTTTTTTTTGCATATTGCACTTAGCTGCAGCACAGAGTTAAACACCACAGGCGACAGCACTTGTTTTCTCTTGCTCAGGAAGGTTAAATGAGGTTGCGTTTTGCTTTACTCCACTGACTGTCATCTAGTCAGACAGAATGTCAGTCCACCTGGTTCAAACTGCAGATGAAGAACACAAAAGTAGGATAAATGTCCAAAAAGGTATAGGCTTCATTGACAAACTAGACAGCAATTGAAAAAACAGAAGAATGCACCCAGATAAACAGGGCAGGCAGACACGCACACGCACACACACACATTTCAGCCAGTGTTACCTCCTGTGGCCTCTCTTGGCCTACCGTGCCGTGCCATGTCGTGCCGAGCCGTGTGTTGTGATGCGTGGTCTAGTGGGGCTAACGGAAGCACATGTGTTGTCTGCTAAGTCTGATTAATGTAACAGACTATACTCCCCCTTCTCTCTCTGGCTGCTTTTTCTCACTGGCTGCCCTGCTGTCCTGCCCTCACCTCTCTCATGTCTGCACTCAGTCTGTGTTTCAAACCTGAGCCCTGAGTAAAAGAGAGAGTCATTAAAATATAATACAGCATTTCTCTTGTTTTGTTGCTCTAGTATGGAGTGTATTGGAGACTATGAAGCAAACAGCCTAGGTTTTAATATTACAGTTGCAGGGCTCAGGCCAGTTCAAATTTCTATATTGTCATTGAAATATGGCCTAATGTCCCTCCAGATTTTCACTGCCCATTGTCTTTTCAGTTGCTGATCAATCAGGAAGTGGTGAAATGATAATTTGACTACGTTTGAGTTTTAACGGCTGGTGTTACCTCTTCTATAACAACACTGAACTGTGTAGAAACAACAAAGCTTTTTGTTGGCTGAGGAATAAAACTCAAGCAGGTGTTTTATTCAATGCCTAAGGCATATTTTATAGCTCTACAGCATCCCAACAGTGAAGGTAGCAATATAAGTAGATCTTTAAGACAGAGGCGCGGTATACTACACTGCATATCATGACTACAGCAGTGGTTGTCAATTGTCTTGTGCACCAAAATACATTAAGCTGCTCTTGGCGGCCCAATTTTGCCGCTGATATAGAGTGTGAAAAGCCACCTAGTTGCAGTGAGCGCTGTCACCAGTCAGTTCTGGAGAGGTGCATACCCTAATATAAGAAAATACATTAGGACAAGTAGAGTGAGTGGTTGACTCCCTTGCGACCAAACCCCCCACACATGGAACAAAATGGACACTGCTGCCTACTCCTCAGGCTAGTTGTTTGTTGTTGTGTGTGCCGTGCCATGCCGTGCTGTGCCTCACCCTGTGTTTGGATGTGATGTCATGCGTGGCCAAGTGCCGGTCGAGCAGCCATAGGTGATTCTTTCCCTGCCACTGCCCTTTCCCTGCTTCCACGCAAAGGAGCAAGCAAGGTAGGCGGCCAGGCAGACAGAGAAAGGATGGCGAGGAAAGAGGAGGTATGCAAACGGGAGGACAGCCAGTCAGCCAACAAACATGCAACACTGGATTATACCCCCCTCTGAGCCCCTCACTTTAATATGCTCCTTAATTTTTTTTTCACTACCCCCAATGGTTCTGTCAACCCCTCCTTCCTGCCCTCTGGCTGCCCTCCTGACGTTCCTGTGACTGTTTCTGATCATTTCAACCCCTGCCCTCCGCATGCATACATCTGTGTGTGTGTGAGTGTGAGTGATTGACTGTGGATTTGTCTGTGCTACTACCTTACAGACACACACAACCCAGACACTGGCCATCTCACACACTTTGATTCATCCACTCCACGGTACAGTATGCCCCTGATCTGTCTGCCCCCTCCTTCCTCTCCTCTCTGCTACTCGCACGCCTCTGCCCCCCCCTGCCCTGCACTTCCCTCTATCCCTTGTGACCACCGCTACCCCTCCCTTTTCCCCCCGTCTACACACACCCATATACACACACACATACACACCCAGACAAAAAGACGTAGAAACATATTCATTCACTGTGCCGTGGTCAAGGAACAAACGCACGAAAATACACACACTTGCCTACATCTGCACTCATGTACTTGCTCATAAATGCGAACACACTTGTCATGTGATGTGTGGTGCGCCATGGGGTCCAGATGAGTGGAATCTCAGTGTTGGCTCTCGCTACACTGAGCACCACAGGGGGTCTTTATCGTCGCAAAAATCAACAAAGCCACAGTCACGAAGCGCCGTCTCCATCACAAATACAAGCACACGGATGCATATGCGACTAGTGCGCACATGCGCCCGGGCATATTCCACGCACAAGCTGGCAACACACAAAAAGCAAAGAAGAACAACAAAAAAGCCAAAACAAAAGGGCTCCCTCACGCACACAAAGTGACAAAAGCTCACAAAAACATTCTCGTTTTGACACGCAAAGACAAGAGCACAGCTGGACCATGTCCTGAGTAGGACACACTCATACACACACACACCCCACAAGCTCTCACGCAGTCACAGTCCAAAAAGGAAAATAATTTAGGAAAATTAGGGGAAAAAAACATGGATAAGACCCTTAACTACTTAATCCCTTCTTAAATGCTTGCGTGATCTATCGTGTGTGTGATTTCAGAGAGAAGCGGGATGAAGTGCCAGCTAAGCAGATAGAAAGGAGAAAGCATTTGTTTGATTGAACGAGAGGGAGAGGGAGAGAGAGAGAGTCTGAAAGAGTTTAGAAGGGTCCAGGTATGATGCTTGGCAGCGCTCCTGCCTTTGTTTTTTCCTGTCTAAATCCGCCGCCCATCATCATATCACTTGATTAAACCTAATCCTAATGCCTCTAATCCTCCAGGCACCCAAAAAAAAAACGCCTAAGTGCCTTTTACTCCTCCACAACATCTCTAAACAGATTTCACTGTGCACTGAATTGTGCCTCCATACAGTAATTCTGCGACTACGTCTGTGAGTGTGGGTTGTAGTTTTTCCAGCCTCCCTGCTTTCAAAAATTACACAAGAGAATTCTGGTTTTTCTAGTAGTGAGGATTAAAGGAAATAAATTGTGTAGTCTGTCTGTTTGTGAAGATCTGTTGGGGCCTGTTGTCTACAAAGCTCTGTGTCTGACTGCTTTGTACAGCCTGCAAGCTGTCCCTCCATTAAAAACCTTGACCGCAAGTTATCTGATGAATTTCAGTATAGACGCCAAAGATTTAAAGTATTTGAGAACCCTACAAAGAAACACTGAAAAAGCATGCTTCACAAACTGGTTATGCAGTTATGGCTGGTTTAAAATGTAGACTTATATATGGCTATCGAGTTTGATATTGGATTTGGCTTGATTGAATTAGAGGGAACTGTTGGGCCTTGGTGGAGGTTTGTGCTTTACTAAGTGCTATTCGAGTTTTTATGATCAATGCTTTTATCAAAAAATTATGAAACATGCTCATCACAATTTACTTTTGTCCAACCAGCTGTCTAAAACCAAAAGACTCTTCATTTACTGCCATAAATGATAAAGACAAGCAGCGAGTCCTCACCAGCAAATGTTGATGAAAAATGACTAAGATGATTAATCAATCTTAATAATAGTTGCCAATCAGTTTTCTTTTGATTGAATAATAAATTAATCAAGTCATTGTTGCACTGACATAAATAAAAGGAGAGGTTCTGTTTGATGCAGAACATCAATCCTCGCCTGTTGTCCCTTTAAGTGGCTGCCTTTGTAGTTCTTCTAACTTCTCCAATAAATCCCGCATGTCATAACATAGAACAACCAAGTTATGAATCACATTGGGTTCATTTGTATTTGTATGGATTGTACTGCGTTGGAACAATGTGTGCTTGTGTGTGTTAACGGCTGGATGCCTGTTTGGTCAGTTTTTTGTCATGGAATGCATGTGAGTGTACATATAGACATCGAGGGTGTACGGTGCATTCATCTGTGTGTCTGGTGTCTACATTCGTGACAGTGACCCTATTATAGTGTTTTGATGAACCAGATGGGTCACGGCAGCTGTAGCTGAAGAGGCGGGGGTGGACGAGGGAGACGAGGAGGAAAGGGCAGGAAAGGACAGTTGTTTAGGAAGGAGAAGAAAGGAGACAAGGATGCATGGAAGAGATGGAAGATTAGGGAAACGTGAAGGAGGAGTGGAAAAGTGGAGTGAACGTAGCAAAGGAGAAGTTGCCAAATTGAACAAATGTGTGTCTTGTCTGCATGGCGTTACATCTCCACCCTTAGTGCATGAGACAATGAGCGCAGACAGACACACGCAGACAGTCGGGGAGTTAAAAAGGCATCGTGTAAATTAATTATATTTCTTATCCTGGCAAGACACCAACAGCCCACAGAATGCCCCCACCCTCTACCCCCCACCTGCACCACTCCACCCCTCCTAAATGTTTCACATCAGGCGAGAGGTAATAGCCCCATGTTTAATTGATGGGGCATTGAGGCAATGTGGCGATAACGTGGACTGTGGAGGGGGTCCGGGACGCAAAACACAGACACACACTCACACACAGAGCGGTCATGGTACCTGTTAGGTGTGGACACATGCTGGAGGTTCAGTTACAGGAAGAGGTGGAGGACTGGCTCTGTGGTTATTGAATAAGGATTGAGCTACTACATCACTGATGTACCCTGAGGCATTATACATGTTCTGCATAGTTACATACATTATGTTGATTTTATTATAAGAGCCTCTGTAATAGATATTCATTCGCTTTATATATAATAGAATAATCTTTACCAGATGAATTAAAACAATGTGTTGCGAGTGTAAGAGCTGTACGTGGCTGCAGTCCAGCATACTAATGGAGTCAATCAAGAGACAGAATGAAAGAGAGATAAGAGACACAAGGGGAGCCATAGAAGTGTTGTGTGCAGCAGAGGACAAAGAGATTCGGTGTGTAGAAGAGAAGCATCTATTGGCTGCTGGCATGAAACATTTAAAGGACATCAAGACCTTTTTCCTCCTCTCCCTCACTCTTTCTCTCTTTTTCCTTGTTTCATTCAAACAGTCCTCAACTCTCTCTTTTCCTCTCAGGTATTTTTTTGCAAGCACGTGTGCTTGTGTGTGGTTGTAATTGTGTGTGTGTGTGTGTGTGTGTGTGTGAGCGTGTGAAGGGGGTTAGCTTTGTGGTTTGAGTGCTAAGTGAACGTGTCAGTGCCCAGGGCAAGGGGTCTCCCCGCGGGGCCAAACTCAGTCACGGGAGCGCACAACCCACTGGTGGCGCAGACATTCTGCCCTCAGGGTATGTGCGTGTGTGTGTGTGTGAGTGAGCAATTGTGTGAGTTTCCTGTCTGTCTGAAGATGCTTATGTGAGTAAATTTGCCTTTGTATGTGTCCGTCTACGTCTGCGTCTTTTGTTTGTACCCGCGTACATGTTCGTGCTTGTAGCTTTGTGGGTTGTGATGTGTGTGTCTGTTTGTTAGTCTGTGTGCGTCTTTGGGTGTTTTTGTCTGCGTCTTTCATCTGCCCCCGTGTGTGCTTTTGACTGTGTTTGTGCTGGATTGTATGACTGTGAGAAAGCTGTGTATATTTGTGCGTGTTTCTCAAGCAATAGCGAAGGCACGACTCAGCCCTCAGGTCACTTTAACTTTGCGTATTGCCCTCTTGTTGTCGGTCTTCATGACTACATCACTTGCAATAAGAACCCCCCCACCACCACATGCACACGCACGCATCATTTACATGCATAAGCATTTTTGGACAAAATACAACCCCCACTCACAAACACACACTCACTCTCTCTCGCTCTCTCTCTCTCTCACACACACACACACACACACACACTCAGTAGTTTTTGCTGTATCTATGCCTGCAGGAACCATGAGGACATCTGCACAGTAAACACTAAAACCCCCTGAGTCCCAGTCCCAAATATTGCTCACACTTGCACGCACTTACTCACTCTGGCTCTCTCTATCTGTCTCTCTCTCTCTCTCTCACACACACACACAGACACGCTCACAAGCTCACGCTGCAAACAGATAATAGCCCATATTCTCCAGAGTGCATTCTGCAGCAACACAATGTAATACATTGTCGTGTTGTGTAGCTTTTTCTCCACCCACACTAATACATTCCCTCCTCTCCCTTTATGTCCTCTCTGTCCATTTTCCTGTTTTCATTTTCTCTCGGGGTAAAAGTCCAACTCAGTGGATGCCAACACCTAATAGGGAGAGCATTAGGAGCACACCTTTGCTTTATTTCACAAGCATCCATGGGAACCCTGCAAAGAAATGAACATAAAGCAGTACAAAAAGCAATCAGGCATCAGATCTCAGACTGCTTTTCACTCCTCTTTTGTGACAAACTCATTAGGCTCAGGTGTGTCGAAATAGGATTTTGATATGAGTATCATGGTGTAGGTAGAGTGTATTGATGTATCTGAGGGTTGTATTTTCTACATTTTATTATCATTTCAGTCTTCAGTACTTCCTTTTTGACTGTTTTTCCATTGAGTTTCATGATTGTGATATGTTGTTGCTGGAGACCATATTCAGATGGTGGCCATTTTCCTCTGATGTCAAGGTCAGGGTGGGAAGCTCAAATGTCTTACTGCTGAGTTCCAGGTTGAACGTTGTTAAAATATGGGGAATCTGACAAATTGTTATCATTTCACCACTTCCTGATTGATTAGCAACTAAAAAGACAATGGAAAGTGAAAATCTGGAGGGAAATCAAGCCATATTTCAAGGTAAAACAGCATATTGGTAACCCATTGGCTTCTGTTAGACAACAGCTAACGTTAGCATTCAACCACTTCCTAGCTAACATTGCTGTTTTTTAAGTGATACCATAGGAAAGGCGTAGATTATTTCTAAAATATCACTGCTCACCTAGGACACAGTTATTCAAACCAGGAACTAAAACACACTGGATGTAATCAATCAGTAATGTTAGCTGGGAAGTGGCTGTAAATGGCTATCAAATATGTTGTTATACCTTGAAATATAACTTGATATCTCTCCAGATTTTCACTATCCATCATCTTTTCAGTTGGACGAATTGTAATCACTTTGGTGATCCTTTGACGTTTCATCTGGCGCCACCATCCAGTAGAATCTGGTGCGTTGGTTTATTACCAAATACCTGCAAAAATAATGACATTCTTCAGCTGTACCTTGTATTTTTTGGGAGGTTATGTTTTCATCGTGTCCATTGGTTGGTTTGTTAGCAGGATCACATAAAAACTACAGAACCGATTTCCATAAAACTTGAATGGAGGATGTGTCTCGGCCCAGAATAGACCCAATTTTGTTAATTTCTCAGGGAATAATGCATGGATCTTGATGGTATCTATGAGTGAGTACAAAAGGGGAGTGTTGGGCCTTGGTGGAGGTATGCACTCTACTGAATGCCATTCTAGTATCCAAATGTGTGCATGCTAAACTAAGATTGTGAACATGGTAAACATTACTGCAAGCATCGCATAGACCCCTCCTCCTCATCTCGTACCACAGCATTCGCTGCGAGTGCAGTGCTCTTTTTCCAAAGTGTTCTTCCGTCTGTCTTTCTGTCTGTCATGGCAGCTAGAAGACAGACTCCCGCTGTCCTGAAGACATGAGGCAGACATAATCTGCACCTAGACCTGACATGGATAGACAAGGTGCTAACACAAAGCAAGAAGACACTGTGATAGGTGGGAACAGAAAGTTAGATGGAGAGACAGAGAGAGAGAGAGAGAGTGAGAGAAGCACAATCTTCTTAAATGCATCACCTGTCAATCATTTGTCACGTCAGAAGCACTTTCAAGTGTTGCTGCGTGTTTTGTCTGCCTGTCTCGTCTCCCACCCTGTCATTCTTTTTGACTTCTCTCTTACTGTAAAGGAGGAAACAAGAGAGGCAGAGGGAGCGAGAGTGGGACGGCAAGGACGTCGATCATTCAATGAAACTCATTTCAGTGTCTTTCAGGTAAAGACTTTCAAGCAGTCGGCTGCCGTTCTTTTGATCTCTGTCCTTTGACTCAGCTGTCTTCTCAGTTTACCATTTGTTCTTCTCCGTCTGTACTTGTAGATCACCAGAAAGGATGAGACAATGCAGCTTTCAAACACTATTTCAAAGTCATCTGAGTGGAGATTTTAGCCCTTAGCTGTAATTATTCTCTTAATGTAACTTATGTTGATTTCAATGTCACAACGTATTTACATTTTCATTTACATGAACCCATCTGAAGAAGCTTATTTGGAGTTGGAGCCAGCTGATGGATGTGTCCCTAATTTGCATTTAATTTTCTGCAGCTTTTTATTTGAATAAAAAAGCTAATGAAAATATACAGCATCTGACACCATTTGAATGGTCCTGAGGCAATAAACTCCTTAGACTTGACCTTAATGTAAAGTTACTGTTTTTCTTACTACTACCTTAAGCTCCTTTCTTCATGGTGCTGTGGGCCTAGGTGGGGAAAGAGGAAGAGTTATTTTTTGATACAAGAATATCCACATGAATGTCTTTAAGTTACATGCTCATTTAAAAAGGCCATTGCAGAATCAAAATCAACAGGTTTCCTACCCTTGGAAGCAGAATGTTCGCACCACAGTGGATGTGGGTGTCCAAATGGACAATCATGTGACCTCTATGCCTTGACAGCAGTAATTGAATGATCAGTTCCCGGTTGTTTCCCAAGCATGTCAGTTTCGTTTGCAAGTTTCTTTCACCTTGTTTACATCATGCAGCAGTCTATTTGGAGCTTTCTGACATGCAAGCCATCAGCGTGTCGTCTGGATTTCTGCTGCCTCTCTGCCACATATCATCACGAAGATGAAAGCTCAGGGGATGTGATCTTATCCCCCGTAAGCTTGAAAGAAGTGACAGCAGCTTGGAGAGAATACATTGACACACACAGAAAAGGAAAGATAATTTTGGGAGGTGTTTTTTCGAACAGACAGCAGTAAAAACAATATCTGAAGGAGGGATTAGAGTATCTGTGTTCCTCGGCTTTGAAAGGATGACAGATAAAGAGATGTTTTTGACACCAGCGGTTGCAACAGATTTTGATGGATAATGGCGCTTGTAGTTGTCAGTCTAAATGTTTTTATAGACAGCTTTGATATTTCAGATGTAAGAAGGCTCCATACATTAAATCCTACAAAACTGAATGCTATTTCTGGACTTATCCTCAATTTTTCATTTCCTGATAAAAAAAACAAGCAGTATTTTGATTTAAACATTAATTTATATAATATTCAACACACTTAAAGTGCTTATTGCACTTACAAATGTATAGTATAATTGCTTAAATTGACTATATTAAATTGTGTTGAAATATTATATTCTTGAACAGCAAAACTCAATTCAATGCAGGTGAAAGATTAGCTGTCTTTCTCATATTTTAATGTGCAACAGTTCTTGCATGAGATGATGAACAAGATTTACCAGATGGAGATATCCAAAATATCTAACCAACAAACCTTGGTCAAAGTTTGAATCATTAGACTTAAATAGCAGCCCATCACACACTTAGACAAGACAGTTATTGCATACATATTATTAATCCAACTTATAACAAAATTATTGTATACTCAAGTATTGAGTTGAACAGAAACACGTTATGTTCTCCTATAGTCATCTGTCCCTGTCATCAGTCAACTGTCCTTTCCATATCATAGTAGTCTGTTGTGCGACAAAAGCCCAAATAATTGCTTCTCAATAATGCTTTTCTTATAATTTCTAACAAATTGTATGTGTTTTTCCTTCAGATGGAGCGCAGTGAGACGATCTGTCGCTACTGCGGCGTAAGCTACCTCATTTTCCACGAGTTCCAGCAGCTCCACGCCCGACTAGCTCAAATGGAAACCGAGCTCCGAGAACTGAGAGAGACCGCCGAGAAGGAGAAGGCCCAGCGAGAGGCACTGGAGCTGGGCAGGCTGGACTGGGAGAGTGCACTTCACCTGGAGGTGCAGAGACAGGCAGAGGAGAAAGAGAAAAGCAAGAGAGAAGAGCTAGAAAAGCGGAACAAAGAAACGGAGAAAGCCCTGAGAGAAGAGTTTGAACAAAGGAATGAGAGGAAGAAGATAGAGATGAAAGAGGAGTATCAGGGAATCAATGAAGAAAATGAGAGACGACTTAGAAGAGAGCTGGGCGACATGGAGGAGGAGCGACTGAGGAAGCAGAGAGAGGAGCTGAAGAGGGGGGCCGAGGAGAGAGAGAAAGTTCTGAGTGACGCACTTCAAAAGGCCAATAAAAATGTAGACGAGCTGAGAAAATACCTCCAACAGCTGGAAGAGAGGTGAGGTTTGTATGTGTTTGTCTGTGCTTCCCGTCCCTGGTGTGAAATGATCTCTAATACTAGGCTTCATGTGGGCAATTATCCTGTGAGTCATGCTGTTAACACAAAAACACACAAACACAATCTCGGGCAAATCAAACATGTATCCCACTATCTGGTGTGTGCATGTGCATCTCTGACACAAACCTTGCTGTATAATTACAGATTCCACTGCCGTTTTAAATGCCTCGATAATCCAGTACCTTGAAAAGGGGAAAATAGATACACAAGTTTTATGAGACCAGACTGTTTACAATATTTATCAGGTTTGTTCACTGGCTGGAATGGTTTTTCTCAACGACAAACATACTCATACACACTGCAAGCAGGGTCTGACTTTATATGGGGAGGAAACAGTGTGTTTGTGTTTGACAAACATCCTCCTCATTTTGTCAGAGAATTGACTCGCTTGCTTATATTTAGTAAAGAGAAACAAGTAGCCAAGTAACACCTCATTGATGCATCGCATTAGATCAGTGTCCAGAAATGATGCATGAGGGGGCAGGCTTTGTTTTATCAGGATGTGTGGAGGTGCTGGGTGTACAGAAGATAACCCTGTCACTTTCATAACATAGCGAGAGAGAATAGAGTTCTACTCAAAGGTAGAGAGCTTATTTTAGCTTTGTTTTCAACACTCCACATGCCAAAAACGATTATAACTTATTTCACTGAGCTGTTTGCTCTCTTGATCCTTATACTCGCATACAATATGACCGGCAGCGGTGGAATGTAGCTAAGTGCATTTACTGAAGAATATAATACTCAAGAGTATAATACTTTATACTGTGTAGTTAGTTCTCAGCCATGAGCCCACATTTTGGAAGGATTTAAAGAAAGGCAAAACTGGGAGAACAACAGCAAGCAATTGTGATACCATTTTGTAATGATTTTTCTAATGGTTTATGCCTTGAGGCTTTGTATAACATCAAAAGTGCACTGTAGAGGCTTACAGCTGCTCCCAAAAAGCATTTGGCATTCTAATCAATAACAAATGTTTTAGTTCTGTTACTCCACGGCAGCGTGCACATAGCGTCTCCCTTCTTATTCAGTTGATGGGTAGATGTAGTCCTTTGATTGCTGTGAATTGCTTTGTGACACCAGTACATGACGCACCATTTTATGTTGATTAGTCTACTCCATCTTCAATTAAAGGCTAATGTTAGGATACTAGGCCATATCAGGTCTATATTAAACATGGGGTCACTTTTTTGCATCTGCGGGTGCACTTTTCTGATGACACAATGTGGATTAATGATGTGATTTGATGTGGGTGGTGTGTGTGTGTGCGCACCCTGTTCAGGATCAACTGGTTTGTGGAAATTGGTGGTCTTCTTTTTAATGTGTGGTTCCAGTATAGCCAGCAATGTATCAAACTGGAGCACTGACATCTTGAAACACACCTGGAAGTAATCATGATAATTCCACAGCCTTTTATCGGCATGTGAAACTCTTGATCCAGGAGACCTGTTTTCTTTGTCTTTGCTCAAGAAGGGAGAGGACCACAAACTCATCTTCACATAAACTGACTTGGTGTGCAAAGGCCTTTATTCTCAGACCCTCAGAATTAGAGACAAAGGACTTACACCCTCACATTACCATTAAACAGTCACAGTGGCAGAATTTAAAAGACCATTTTCTCGATTGAAAGCGGGCTTAATGAACCAGAGTGCAACAGAGCCATGCAGCATGTCTATGTTTAAAATAATGGATACAGCCGTGTCCTTTTCTCTTCATTACTATGCCATCATTTACTGCTATTTCTCTCTCCACCTACACATGTTTTATATCTCAGATGAATGCAACAAGTTCACTCATGTTCTCTGGGGGCTGCAAGAAGCTATTCTAGGGAATGTAAGTATACACCAAGAATGGTCTTATAAATAAGTTTAAATATGCAATGATTCATCTCAGGATGCTTACTAACGTCACAGCCTCTTCTATTTCTCTGCCTGCTAGTGTGTGTGTGTGTGTATGTGTGTGTTTGAGTGTGTGTGTGCAGTAGAATTAAAAAGAGTATGGTAGAGATATTGCTGCTTTTTACTTTTTCCACTTAGCACGCCCATTTTCAAATTCAAGCATCATCATCATCTTACTCACCTGCCCAGGGACTACGGATGGAAAGTAGCTAGTAAGCTAAATCCGGTACAAAGCATCTTCTCTCATCTCGAGACTAATGTTATTTTGTACATTGTCCCTGATACAAATAAACTTATTAAATTAAATTAAATCAAAAGTATGTTCATATGTATGTTTCTGTGTGTGCAGCTACCCACATTAAGTGCCATGTGGTGTACACAAACACACGCACACACAGACATGCAAACAGGTGGTGAAGACTCATGAAGACTCATGTCAAAAGCTGGTGTGTGTAATCAAACAGCTATTAAAGGCCTAGTTAAGTTTCTGGGAAAATATGTATGAAATGCTCGCATGCCATCACTCATGAGAATGCTGTGAATAGCCCCTAACATCTAAAGACTGTTCTGTTGAAATGCAAAACAATGACAACAATCTTAAGGGCTAGTCACACAACTGTATACAGACGTGCACGCACAGCCACACACACACCTGCAGCCTCACCCACAAATGCCCAGTGTGCAACATAAATAGATAATACTTCAGAGGGTGTTGTGGACACACATGCACTCACACAATTAAAATGTTCTCTTATTAGCTCAGTTGGAAACCATTCAGGTAACAGCTCTATAGACCCACACAGGTGTTTTTACTTACTCTGTCTGATTCACTGCATTTGATACACTGTCCACATAAAAAAAATGTAATTTAGCATGGAATTCTGAAAGATGTACCTTTCTAGCTTTACTCCACTCATTTTCAGTCTTTCCTCCTCTGGTGTTTATTAGAGCTAGACTGATAAATCGGCAGGTTAAAGCCTGATGTAGGCAAAAGCACAATAAACAATCCTGCAGGAAAATTGACTGAGGCCAGTTCGTCTGTATGCCAGAGCTACTTAGGGGATACAGGGACAGGAGTGTAGACACAGTGTTTCCCACATGTAAACTTTTCTTGGATGGATAGGTATATAAATGGCCGCCTAAGTATATTTGGCGACCCATTTTAGCATTTTTTACTTTCATTTTATTTTACAACACCATCCACAGTCAATAAACTAGTTGACAATCTCGCCTCGCTCTACTCCTCCTGTCTACTGACATCAGCACATGCTCTGCAGAGAAACGCAGAGAGAGAGAGGGTACACAGTAATTCTGTGGGAAACACTGGAGAACAGTTGGAGATCAGTAGCCAGTTCCACCAGCTGCGTGTAAGTTCAAACTGAACCTAGTTGTTATTACTAATTTGTGATTTATGCCTTCTGAAAATAAAAGCGGTTGCACCACAGAGATAAGTTACAGCTTAACTCTAAGTAAGACATAAATAGTTACACATGCTAGGGTAAATCATAAAATGTCATAGAATTTATACTCACTAATGGTTAAAGGTCCCATATTATGAAAAACACATTTTCTCTGGTCTCTACATATATAAAGTGGTCCTCCCTGAACCTACCAACTCCCAGAATGAGGAAAGCAAACGAGTCCTGCATCATCTCTGCAGCCCACCCACTGGTAAAACGGGGCTCCTACAGCCTGTTCAGATTCAGCTCCTGTCTTTACGTAACGAGGAGTGATTTGCATAGGCCGGGCTCCTCTGCGCGAAAACTGCGCATTCATCCCCGAGGTGAAGTTCGGTGTGTCCAGCGGTAAGATAGCAGTGTTTCGCAATGTCGTCGCTCAGAGCTAGACACACAAATTGCTCTGTTGTTGGTTGTAAAAATCAACATAAGTGCTTATATTCTGTCCCAGCTACAGAAGAACAGAGGATACAGTGGTTGCGTTTCATTTTTAAAACAACGTGCCGGCTACGGTTCGTGTAAGTCTGTTTGTGTGTGCTAACCACTTCACATCGGACTGCTTCAGTAACGAGGGTCAGTACAAAGCTGGCTTTGCCTCAACACTGACCCTCGTAAAATCAGTCCCAACCATACGGGACCCAGCAGCTGCACCCGAGAAATTGATGAAAAACAGTATAATATGGGACCTTTAAATGGCAGTTTTTCTGCCACACAGCATCATTTCTTCATTACTTGCTCATCATTTTGCAACACAGTAATCCTGTAGAGGTCTAATTTATAGATGTGATATTTTATTGGTCTAACTTACTACAACGTACCTCGATGACAGGTGGTTCATGCCAGCCAGAACTGTAATGCGCACGGTGACCTTGTTCGATGGACCTCTATCTGTCTTTGTCGATTGGCCTTAGTTATGACTTAATGTCTGTGGGGCAACCACTTTTAATAGCTGATTTACTGTAGTTACAAACTAACTACTACCTACTAACCCTCTAGTGTTGACTTTACACCTTGACTAGGAGAGAACTTACACAAGCACTCTTCATTTACTAAATAGTCCACTACATGTCTGCCATTTTCTGTAAAAACGAAAAAATGTAAACCCATCATGACATTACCCATCGGTCGGTATACTACTGTTTTGAAGCATTACAGTCATCTCCATCCTGTTTTTTTGGAGCTAGAAGTGACAACATTTGGACAAGAGGGCGGAGCTGGGGACAATATCCTGATTGGATCTGACTGACAGCGAAGTCACCCCTTGCCGGTCATGAGAAAGAATTCAGGTTTAAGGCACTTCCACATTGGCTTCCTAATTCATTGGTTTGAAATTCATGCTCTTTATAGTACCCACAAAAAAAACAAAAATGGAACAAAAAAGGTAGTTGCTGTGTCTCTCAGTGGTGAGCAGTAAATTGAGATTTTGGACTAAATAGTCAGAGCACATCAATAGATATCTGTCTATATGCTGGGCATTATATAACAAGAGGTTACAGTACAGAAATGTCAAAGCCAGGCTTAAACATCCAGGACAGATTGGTTCACACTAGATATTGTGCTTTAATTTTTGCAGTCTTTGTGTGTGTATGCGTGTACGTGTAGGCCACAGCCGGTATGCTCATATGGCTTGCTGGGTTGCAGGTTGTCCGTATGTTGTTGTGTGTATGGTAGACTGGTGAGCCAATCCACTAATGTAAGCTGATTATCTCTCTGATACACCGCACGCAAACACACACACACACAGACAAACACAGTTGTGCTCTGGAGCCTCGGGGCCAAGCGTGGGTCAGGAGGTCAAAGTTCAGTCAGAGATAATGATGCACGACACAGTTATGTGTGAGACGCCGGCATGGACTGACAGCAGTGAATACTTTCTTTTACTCGTTTGCCTTCTTATATATTTCTTTTGTCATTTGAGTGAAATATCTGTCTTCTGCCTTTGTCACCTGCTTACAAACTCACTCTCCTTCACTCCCCTCTGTTGATCCCTTAACACTCACACCAGCAATTTGCCAGTACTTTGCTGCAATTGCACACCGTCACTCACACAGGTGGTAATGAACAGATTAAAAAGCAAAAGAGGGAGAGAGAAAAGATAGCATGCGAGTGGGAGTTAATGAGGATGTTCTGAACGGCTGGCTACACAGCAGGAGTGTGACTATGTTGTTATGTGAGATGTGTTTATGATTGACGGCTCTCCCCTCCCACACTGAGAGACTTAATACAGCTTTTGTTGGGAGATTATGTAATTTACCATAAAAGGACAATAGATTTTATACTGGAATGGATGTAAATGTCTCAAGCCAGTGGGGTACTTAAACAAAGGTTCTGGCCTTTTTGGACTTGAGCAAAGTTTTAATTAGAGATACTGACCTAAGAGCAACCCCACCCCCACCCCCCAGGTTTTTCTCTTCTTCTCTTGACATGCCATTTCTTTCTTCCTCTATCTGACTTAGTAGTTTGACCCCACATTGGTCTGACAGGATAAGAGAGGTGGTTATGGTGTGTGTGT
Source organism: Pagrus major (assembly GCF_040436345.1). NCBI lineage: Eukaryota > Metazoa > Chordata > Actinopteri > Spariformes > Sparidae > Pagrus > Pagrus major. The sequence goes on along the minus strand of NC_133216.1, from coordinate 22,231,600 downwards.
GTGTGTGTGTGTGTATGTGTGTAGTGGGAGAGCCGGACTGGTAGCTTGATAAAAACACACTCACCCTACAACCCAAGCCTGATTAAAATGTCACCTGTCAGTGTGTTCGTGCCACGAGTGTTTAGGTGTGCGTGTGTGTATGACAGGTGCATGAAAGAGGAAAGCAAACCAAGAAGGGTAATAATGTGCAGAGCGCAATTAAACCTGATTTCATAATGTCACCTGCTAAACAAGTTCAAGCACAGATGAGCTGGAGATGTGAGTGAGACATGAGGTGGGTGGATATGGTTAGAGATGTCAATGATGTCA